>NC_139223.1:134451618-135069118 GCF_055691185.1 Crinia signifera
CTCCTCTTCTACCTTTCTGTTAATGTCACTCACTTACCCCCTTCCTCTATAATGTAATCCCCTATGGCCATGGTCCTCTGCTTTGTCTCTTATTTGTCCCTGTCATTTCTCATGTTTCTGTGTATGCTATTTGATTTGCACCCATGCATTTATTATTCAGCTCAGAGATACTAATGTTTTTGTCATTTCTGTATGCATACTGTATGTCAGGCATTACAAAGTTCATGGCATCAGTAATAAGAGCACCAAAATGATGTAACATGATGGCGGCTGTCCTACGTTTTGTTGTTTACTGCTCTAATGTCTTGCAACATACTGGAAAGTACCAGAAAGTTTTTATATCCAGGAGAGTGGTTCAACTGCTTTCTGCACCTGTTAATGTTATACCATATAAAGAAAGACCAATCATAGGTTTCATCTATGTTTATACCCAAAAATTGGTAATTATATCTGTACTTTGGTTAGCTTTGCTATATAAGTGGTAGGCAGGAAGTTCTCCTGGGGAAACACTAACTGCGGATGTGCCAGCAAGAATAACCTGTCCAGCTTTTAACTTTTAGAATATGGGACTACTGGACTAGGAACACTGATGTGATTGCTGCATTGAACATAATTCCCTCATTAATAATCATACATAACTATGAACATATCATCTGATTCTTAGCTATTTATGCTTTTGAACTATAACATTGCAGTCATCATTAACTCATAAATCTTCTTGAGCTTAAACCCTCCCAAAACCTAGACGTTGATGAGGTTCGCCTGTGGTTTATGTATTTAAGCTATATAATTATGCTATGGTGAGCTTTTTATGCACCGTTACTGTTATTTGGGGATTTTTTTTATATATTTACCTCCGTTCTCAGCACTTCAGACACTTTGTGGCAACTTATATATAATGTATTATAAGATTAGTATTAAAAGGTGGAAAATAAGATGACGCAAATATGTGTTTCCTTAACAGACAATTGAGTTATTTAGAAGATATGTGCATTTATCCTCATAATCAGGTACAGGTTTAGTATACCTTATCCGAATATCCGTTATCCAAATTATTCCGAAAAACCATATATTCCAGAAAGTGAGAAAAAAAAAATTCTTGCTAAAAACCTACTGGGGTGACAGCACTACTGAGGACATGATATGTAACTGGCACTACTGGGGACATCTGTAACAGCACTACTGAGGGCATAATATGAAAACGGGTACTAAATAGGTGCAAAAAAACGATTTCTTGGCAATTACATTCAGTACCTAAGATAGTACACAAACTTTGTTTCATGTTATGAAACCTTGTTTTGTGCACAAATAAAATATATTTGTGTGCGTTTCATGTGTTTGATGTGCTTGTACAACATAAATGCAAGATACTTCAAGATACATTGAAATATAAAAAATATTTTGAAATACGGAATAAACCGTTATCCAAAATTCTTCTGGTCCCGAGCATTTTGGATAAGGGATACTCAATCTTTATTAGCTGTTATTGGTTCTAGTGTAATAAGCCAATATCTGACTGCAATGTACTTAAATGTATTTACTAACAGTTAATTGTATTATGCCTATATTTTACAAAGTATAAACAATAATTAATCATTCAGAGTTTACTATCTACTATATATTCCGTACCACAAGGGCACATACTAGTGTAAATTTCGTCAGAATTTAATTAACTTACCGGTATCTCTTTTGAATGTGTAGAGTATCCAACAGAAGCCCATTTAAACATGGAAAGAACATACAAAAATAAGGACCCCTAGAAGACTCCCACCGGAATATGGGAGTCATTCTGCTTCACGGAAAAGGCAAATTCCTTCTGAAATGGACAAAACCATGTGCACTGCAGGTGGGTCATATGTAACATGTGCAGAGAGAATTAGATTTGGGTGGGGTTTTACTTCAAAGTGAGATCTATATTTCAGTGTAAACATAAAGTAACCAGTATTTACCCTGCACAGAAACAAAATAACTCACCCAACTCTAACTCTCTGTGCACATGTTACATTAGCCCCCCCATGCAGTGCACATGTTTTTTTCCATTTGAGAAGGAATTTGCCTTTGCGAATGAACCAGAATAATGGCCTATGGGAGAGCATTCATACTTCACAAAGTTAAAGCCATGGTCCAAATCAACCCCTTACCCCGTCATTGTAAAGTAGCTAACCACTGTACCACCGTGCTGCTTGTAAATTGGCATTTATTTTGGGTAATCTCTTCAATTGACCTTAACCACAATTGTGATAAAATATTGCTAGTTCTCATTGTAATGTTGACATTCGTTGTAGAAGTTTTGTGCAACGTTAATTCTCTTAAGTATAAATCATGTTTTAAATGTACTTTAGTGCAAATAACTACATGTACTATAGAAACAGAAATGTAAAAGACTGTTGACACATGAATACTAAATTCTATATTTGCTCGTCCCAGCTGGGGACATAGTTTTTCTCTTGCCTCACACGTTGCCCGCTGTTAATGATGTGAACTAACACCTTGCACTCCAGAAACACACAACAGAACGCATTGCTCACTGTAAGGAGGAAAGATTAAAAGTCTAAGACGCCCATAGGAAATAATCCATGCCAGGTTTAAATGAACTCTCACGCTAATTCTTTTTTATATTTCTTAAATCATTCATAAAAATGTTATCTATCAATTTTCCTGTGAATAATTTATAGAAAGCACAACGGTATTACAATAAATTATACATGCATGAGATTGAGAATCATTAGCACCCAGCTACTCTGTTTCACAAATGGATCCTTCGCAGCTATCATACTGAACAGGCTTTTATGGGAGAGCCGTGGAGTTCTAGGAAAGAAAATGAATACCCCGATAACAGGAAATAATTAAATATGTGAGAAAAGCATCAAACTGATAAAAAATTGAAATTTTCCCTTATGCCAGGTATATTGAAACTTGTTATTACAATGAGATCTCTATACACTGCTATTGATTATGTTGTATGTAGTCTTTCAGATTATATAAATACCTTGAAAGTGTATCTAAACACGATTTAGACAACTTGTAAGGTAAGCTAAACATTCTCAAAATATCCAGTGCATTCTATAAAATATCCAGTGCATTCTATAAAATATCCAGTACATTCAATAAATGAGAGACAGGCGCTAAGATGTTACTTTGTTAAACTTTTCCCCTTGTCTACTTCTCCACTCTTTAGAAGGCTTGATACATTCCCCACATTGTGTTAGTACTGTACTTTCATTAGTTTATCATTCCTGTTATATTACAAGCTCCCAATGTATAGAGTTAGATTATTTTCGTTACTCTTACACAATCCTGAATATTGGAAAGTTCCCAGGGACTCTGGAGAGAGTAGACAATCTTCTTACATCCTAGTCAATGCCTAGTGAAATTGATATGATGGGGGGTGGGATGTTGTGGTTGTTAGAGAATGATATCCTCTTGGTCATGCTTATTCTTAATAATTAAGTAAATGTTGGTATTGTACCAAAGGGGTTGGAGTGCCTAATGACCCCAAAGTGACTACCAGCTTACTAGCCATCCTTGACATTTACATTGACATTTACACTCCAGGAGTGAATCCCGGAGGGTGCATCACAGTGAGAGTTGCAGAGGGTGTGGCTCAGCATTCATTTTCCTTGATTTGTAGCATTGTACAGGGGGTCGGGACAAAAAAGATGCAATTCAGGGCAAATCATATTATCAAGATTCTAGATCACAACTTCACTGGGGTATCAGGGAGGATATATTAATCTACCAGGAGACCAAGGGTTCCCCAAAATTTTCAGGTGTCAGTTGGACATTCTAGGAAATATTTAACTCACATTGCGTTAACTCACATTTAACTAAGATGAATTTTCATGATGCCAGTGGATAAATATACTAATAATTCTAAAAAAGTTGTGATGTTGACCATAGCCACAGATCAGATTATGGGGGTATTCAAACTTGGGCATTTTTGGCCAGTTTTGAATACATTTTCACCTATTTACACCCATGCCATTCCACTTTGTTTTGCTGAATTGGCATGGGTAGAAACGGCCTCAAAAACAGGCGAAAACAGCCGTGAATTCGACAAACCATGTGAATTTTCCCCAATTTTGCCGATTTGCAGTTCTCCACTGTAGATGAAAATTCAGCATGGGGATTGAATAGGGCGAGTCAAATTCATCCTAAAAATGTGCAGATTTTTTACCATGAAAAATTTGCCCAGGATTGAATTCTCCCCTATGTCTATCTTTTTCTAGTATACAATACATAAATGATACACAGAATTTGATTGCTAATTATTATCAATACCACCTCTTTTCAATTTTTAGAAGCACTCAAGTGTATTACACTCAAGTGTCTCGCTTTACATGACATTCTAAGACTTTATGTATTAGTACTCATCTATATTTTGTCACCGCAACCTATCGCAGTCCCCACACAGACCTAAACTTAGGCGTTTTAAGATCCTTCTCAGTTTGATGCAGCTCCATCTCCCCATTGTAAATACCGCCCTGGGTTTAGTCTGAAAGAACCTTAGTGATTTAATTAAACAACATGGCTGTATGACAAAAATGGGGTCACAGTCATAGCATTATCATGGGTGGCTTAGAAAGCCCGTGGGATGGGTGGACAGAGGGGGTGGCGAGGCTGGAAACACAGGAATGGTGTTGGAGATAAACAGTAAAAGATGAGGCTGGGGCAAATCAGGTGAGGGGTAAGGCTGGACAGATGGAAGTGAGGCTGGAGAGAGACAGGTAGTATGAGCCATCCATAGACCAGTCTGTAATTTCTGTTGCCAGCCTTGCCCATTACAGAGTGCTATATGGCTTGTAGATACTTCTGTGACCACATGCTACTGCTGCTAAAAACACTCTTTTCTTTTCACTGCTTCATACATTTCCCTCTTTGTCTATTACAAGAAATGGATATGAGCAATACTGTATAACATAATATTGATATCAATCAGAAAGCAATCTTAAGGGGACTAATAATTTTGTTGCTGGAAAGGACATATAACCAGATAGATGTTGTGTATTTTTGTAAAATTAAGTAATTTGCATTGTTCAGCCCGGTCTTCCACCATGAGCCCTCCATTTGCAGCATTTTCATCATGAAGAGAGCAGGTCCTAATGATGCAAAAACTTTAAAAAAGAAAGTGAAACTCTCCCAAAACTCGCACTTTCTGATTCTCACATATTTTTCAGCATTGAACATTATGTACTGGTTAATATGCCCTGACACTATGGGGGCTTATGACTATGCCCTGACACTGTGGGGGGCTTCTGATGGCTGCGTTATTGGGCCGGTATGATTATTTCCTTTCCCAGCTGTTTGCTGTTTTAAGACATGTTTAACCATATTGGCCTGATACTTTAGACATGGTGAAATATAGAATTCAGGCTCCGCTCATATGTCATGCTTGCTTGCCAAGTAGGACCACTGTTTTGAGTCAGGGTAGAGTTAAATTAAAGACAAACAAACAGAAAAAGTTAAGCGGTTTGGTGTAACATCAAGGTTTATTTTTGTGGTTTAGCATTGGCCAAGAGCAAATAAAACAGCGCTAGCAGAGAAGTAAAAAAGAGTTTTTAAGCGAGGGGTTTAATCAGTGTCGCCCGTGAGGTTCACTTTTAAGAAACATCTTTTTTTTCCCGTTTATTTATTTAGTTTTTTTTTTATGCTATTCATGGCCTGGATGTAATGTCTTATTCCAGAATTTCCAGTTGCTATTAAAGTTAGCTTACAAATCACTACTAATAGGGATATGACACATACAACCTCTGTTACACTCTCTGCAACTAAAGCTGATGTTTAGAAATCCACGTGAAACAGCAAACTGAGCGACGAGTAGGTCATACATCACTGGCAGGGTATAGAGTGGTGCAAGAGGGAGACATTCATTAAAGCACGAAACGCTCTAAAGAGTTCTGAGGCTCAGAGCTGACAGATTAAATTAGGTATTGTTACTTAGTGAAAGTTGTGTGTGGTATGTGTGTGTGGAGGAGAAAAAGAGCTCTCTAAGCCTTGGGAATTCTGAACACAGATTTGGTGCTGCAACATGTAATGATACCTATGTAATTAGACTAACAGTTAATTTTTCAGGTTACAAATAAATATTTAACCAAAATACTACATTGTTCAACTTTTCACATTCTTACTATGAACTAATATGGTTGTAAGTACTTAAATTGTTACTATGAATTTCCAAAGATTGCTTGGTTCCCTAAAAAAGGCTTAGGGACTGATGTAGGAAGTTAATTAGGCACACTTTGCTCAAATAAAAGGATGCACAGAAAGTTCTATCCATCTTGCCATGTGACTGTCTCTATATGAAAGCTGGGTTTGTTTTTAGTCATCATCAATAGCTGTGAGAACAGGGGAGGCTGAGAGAAAAAGAGTGAGGCTGAGCAACTCGTGGAGACTGATTAACAGAGGAGAAGGCTGATTGACACAGGCAAAGGAACTCAGGGGGTGGAAACAATGCTACCAAACTGAAAGCAATCTTAAGGTGACTAATCATTTTATTGTTGTTGGAAAAGACATACAACTTGATGTTTGTGTTGTCCTGACGGTCTTTTGCCATCAGCCTTTAAGTTGCAGCATATTTGTCATTAAGAGAGAGGGTCTAACCAAAATAGGTATCAGCTACACCTGACCGCAAAATGCGATGAACACAACTTAATTTGTGAGAAATATCCTGTGGAGCCTCCTCCGCTCGGGCCCTGTCCTCTCTCCCATCTGCTGTCTCAGCACCATTCTAGTGTACAGCACAGTAGAGTCTGAGCACTACAGGGCTCAGAAATTACTGCGAATGCGCTGAACTCTGAAAAAATTGCGCTGTGGCCATTTTTTGAGGTGATTTCGGCAGCACTGTTGCCTTTATCGTAGGACTCCGAGGGGTAAGTATTAAACAATGGGTGCAGTGGTAACTACAGACAAGCCATGCACAAAGTGAATGCATCTCAGGCTTACTATAGGAAAATTAGAGTCACATTGACAGAATTGCAGGCGACACAATGTTGTTTACAGTATACATGTAATTATGCTTGTTTTGTGAATAGCTCTTTTGAAGTGACTTTAGGACTTTCACTACCCTGGAAAAGACACAGTCGAACTCCCTTGAGCCACCCAGGAGCTTCCCAGGCGGCAGTTTGGCATGCAATATATCCCATGCAGTCCTTTTGTATCTGATATATTGCATGCAATCCCATTACCCACTGAAGAGAGGCTGTCTAAGTTGGAGGTCAGACATAAAAGCAGATCGATCTCCAACTCTGATCAGGTGTGCAAGGGTCCACCAGATACCACACACCTGCGATTTGGCCACTTTCCACCTGATTTCTTGGCCCGATCTGTTAGAATTGGGTGAAAAGTGGCCAAATCAGAAAAGTGTCTGGTCAGCTTTACTGTATTAAAATCATAACTTACAGAGATGAGACTTGCGGAAGTGAGGATGCAGTGCATGCCAAAATTCAAACAGGGGAGCCACACCAACTGCCACCCCAATCACTGGCAAACATCACAGTCTAGGATTCACCGCCAGTTGGTTTGCTTCCCTATTTATATTTTGGAGTGCACTGCAGCCCCTCTTCCGCAAGTGCCACTGGCACTGATGATGATGGTAGCCATGTGACTATGGGCAAAGATAGGAGCATTCTGTTAGCAGAGATGCATACTGATTTGCAAACTGGCAAATACATATAATTATTTCTGTGCATATAACACTGGAGATATTATGGCTCTGAATCTTCCCTTTATTGGACAAATGTTAATTATTATTATTATTATTATTATTATTATTATTATTATTATTATTATTACTACAACAATGTGTCCACAATGTATTACTGATATTATTTAAAGATGAAATTATGGTTAGGAACAAGAAAAGTTAAGGAAAGAGTAATGGAATATGTGTCCTCTTATTATGTAACATTCACAGCGTTAATAGCCTACAGTATTACCAATGCAAGTGGTTTCTTTTGAAATCTCATTAATTACTCTGTTCATAGTTTATTTATATTTTACATTATTGTTTATTTTTTCTATTTACAATGCTACAATGATCATCATTGTTATCATATTATTTTCATGTTTCGTCATGTTTTTTAACTGACAATGCATATCTTTTCTTTATACGAAAGTCTTACTACCTCCAGCAGCTTATGGCCCCTGAAGACTTGCTATAAGTGCTTTTAATATATCTAGCAATAAAACTACGTATATCTTTAAGGCACTTGAATTCTATCATGTATTTCCCATCATTGAATTACAGATGAGAGACACATCAGTCATTTCTAATTGAAAAACAGAAAAAGGTTTAAGCATCATCATTGAATTTCCATTCTTCAATATACATTTAACCCAGAAAACCTGTGAATTGGAGAACCTGTTTGTAGTATGATATGTCAGTGGTGAGAATTTTTATTTCAAGGCCCGATCTCCCATCTAAATTGATGGGAGATCACAGACCAGTACAATTGATTTCTTCTATCGCACATATCTTGTCAGTAAGTGTTGGGTTTAGCTGTGCATAATTGCTAAACCCGATCAAATTATTGGTCATGATTCAAACAGTTCAATTTCAGCGCTGAAATGGGTCATCCATCATACATTTTGGCGGGTGATTCTGGTTGACTCACTAAGCAGCCTAACTTTGCTGCTTAACGAACCAACTAACGCCGTCCATGCAAATGCTTGCCCCCTGCTGCAGTCCGCACATCCCTGCCACTTTGCGAATGGATGTTTTGCATAAATAAATGATGAATGATTCCCACCCTGTTCGCAAATCTAAGTCAGTCTGGGCTGACCTAGACATGCAGCATATGGTCCGAGAATGGGGCAGGCGGCTGATCCACATATAAAAAACTTAGGGGAGACCCCACCCTAAATACCTTACAGAAACTTGAGGAACTCCTCAGGGGCGCACTTACTAAGAATATAATAACCCCTGGAGAGTTTAAGTTCCTCTTAAATGAAAAACCCATTACTCCCGTAATGTATGCCCTACCAAAGGTCCACAAAAGTCTTATAGATCCCCCCGGGAGACCAATAATCTCCGGGGTGGATTCTATCACAAGTAACCTTTCCATGTTCATAGACTACCATCTACAACCTCTTGTGTCCCTTAATAAATCCCACCTAAAGGATACCTGTGATTTTTTAAAATTAATAGACTCCATCAAATGGAAAGATAATTACCTCTTGGTTACTGCAGATGTAGGATCCTTGTACACTATCATCCAGCACGATATAGGTATCCAAAGTTCAAAACAGTTTCTGGCTTTATCTGAAAAATCACAAGACCTTCAAAACTTTATCCTAGAGGGGATTTCATTCATACTGCAGAACAATTTTTTCCTGTTTAATGATTTATTTTACATCCAGTGGACAGGGACAGCGATGGGCACCAGATTCGCCCCAAGTTATGCCAACATATTTATGGGGGCATGGGAGCTGATTACCATCTGGGCCAATAACCCATTTGGGGCGAATCTGGTGTCCTACGCAAGATATATAGACGACATTTTTTCGTCTGGGAGGGTGACAGAGACACCCTCGAGACTTTTTGCAATTATTTGAACAGCACCAACTGCAACATCAAACTTTCCTTCGAAATAGAGGAAAATAAGATTAACTTCCTTGATATTACAGTTTATGTAGAAGAGGGGCAGCTTAAATACAAAAACTACTGTAAACCCACAGACTCAGGGACCTATATTCCCTCGTCTAGTTGCCACCACAAAAATTGGCTCAGCTCCATCCCAAAAGGCCAATTTAAACGCCTAAGGAGGAACTGCTCTGATAATGCAACGTTCTCCGAACAGGCCATAATAATGAAGAATAAGTTTGTGGCATGTGGGTATGAAGAGTCCAAACTAGAAACAGTGATTGATATTGTAAGAGAAGATCCCATCATAAATAACACTGCCCCAAAAAAAAAAAAATGATGTTAATTATGCATATTCTTTTATCACCACTTACACAGAAGAACACAAAACTGTTGAAAAAATCTTTAAAAAACATTGGAAAATCCTACAGAGCGACCCTGGGTTAAAAAACTTGATACCGGAGTACTCGAGACATATTTACCGCAAAGCTCCAAATATACGTACTAATCTAGTAAAGAGCCAGTTTGTGTCCAAACCCCCCATGTCCAAAATTACAACAAAGGGTTTCTTCCGATGCGGCAGCTGCATTGGGTGTAAAAATATAAAAAGCAGAGGCACCAATAAAATCTCGGAATACACCATCAACGGGTACAAAATAACCATCAGTGACTTTATCACATGTAATACCAAAAATGTGGTGTACACCATTGAATGTAGTTGCGGGAAGCACTACAATGGTAGAACCACAAGGCCCTTTAAAACCAGATTGGGGGAGCATTTAAGAAACGTGAAAAATGGGATGGAAACACATTCTTTATCCTCCCATTTCAAAAAGGTACATAACTGTTCCACGAAAGAGATAGTTTCCTTTTGTGGCCTCAGATTAACAAAGGGGAATATTAGACAGAAAGATAATATTACACCCCTGGCTAAATCTGAAATGAATTTGATATTTAATTGCAATACACTTATACCGGGGGGTTTGAACAGTGATTTCGAGCTGAAGTGGTTTTTATGATGGGCACCACTTCGGCTCGGAATCCTGTTCATCTGTGGCAACCCTCGGGGTTAACCTCATCATTGTTAATCCCTGGTATTTCTGTATTGTAAAATTCACGTAGGCATGTACTGCATATATGGAGGTTCTCCATTTTGAGAACTTTACGATTGGTGCGGTGACGGCAACATTTTTATTTACGCCGTCCAATCGTCAGGTTCACACTTTATAGGTTGTAACAAAGTATAACATGCCAGGGAATGATCGGTTTCTTTGTTTCTTTGCTATTTAGGGCGAGAGGCGTTGCCATGACAACAGGGCGTCCTGGCGATATGAGCACTGAAACACACTTCCGCATATTTGCGGTTCACAGTAAGCCGGAAACCGGAAGACCTACATCGATGCGTCTCACCCAATGACCCCCCTGAGCTTCCGTAGCTGCGGTCCAGCAGCCGGAAGACAAGGAGAGATCTGGGTATGTGAGTGCGTTCCAAACAACCAGCTCCGTCTCCGTGAACATCGACATGCCCCCACAACGCAGGACGGCGCTTGGATGTTAACAGGCAGCACGCACGCCTAATACAGATAAGAAGCGCTCGCTAATATAGCATATTTTGACAAATCAATACGGTGCTCTCCCCACACCGGAAGGACGCACATGGTTGTCATGGCAACCGCTAACGCTGGACAATAAGAAATATGAATTCTGCTGTGAAAAATTGTAATGGCTCAAAACGATTGGACTGTATAGCATGCATACAATGAAATGTAACATGTTTTTATATATTTTGAACATGGAAAATGTGCAATATTGTAATAATTTGTGACATCACTTCCTATTCATGGGGATTGGCTGCTCCGGGTATAAATAATGGCTTCTCACACTCCACCAATATGTCTTGAAAAAGGTGTTTGTACACCGAAACGCGTCGGCAGTTGGTGTGGAGTGTGAGCAGCCATCACCCCCCCTTTTTTATCACAAATCTTCACTGGATGTATGTATTTTTTTTTTATTTTTTCGATTTTTATACTCATTGTTGTGGTTTTAAACAGTCTTGTCTTTTCTATATGACCGTGTGGGTCCTTTTTGTATTGTATTTCCCCTGTTGTATGGTGTGTGACCATCAAAGGGTGGTTGTACCTTTTTTATCTTAACTGCTTAAAATAAATTTTTTAAAGATAAAGGAAACTATTTTTATTTGCGGTCAATGAGAGATGAACAGATGACCCCTTCCCTGTTTTTGAACATAAAACACTGAGACAAAAATATCTTCTTTGTTTTGTCTTATCCTGCACCAATTGGTGTATATGGTTGGATGAAGCATCGCTCAGTGTGGTTCAAAAATACAAGCCCAACAAAGAAAACGCTATGAGAGTATAAAGCCTTACTAATCCGTAAGTCTGGTACGCCATCATTCTTCATCTAAATCCCATTACCTCTGGGTAAAGAAAACTTTCTACACTTTGGTCTTGGTGGAGGAATCTTCTATAAATCCCACACCTCACAAAGATACCTTTACACACTTTATAAAAACCTCTAACGAGTGAGTCTTGGTACGATTCAGTACACATCACTTTCTGGTTTCCTGGCTAAACACTGATCAGTCAGGACGAAATTACACATTGTTTTTTTTTTTTTATTTATGTTTCATGTCCACACTTTGGAGAAAATTTAAGAGTATCTCGTCAGATGAGAGAAAAAACGTAAAAGAACCTGCTACGGGCATATACACTATCTACATCTACCGTGAGTGGGGTACGCCCATTTTTCACCATTGAATTGTATTACAAGTTCACTGTATATAAGGATACCTTTATATGTGTGCCTCCCCCTGAGATCGGGTGAGTGAGGTGCGCCCTATAATCACTTCTATATTGAAAATTCTACACACACCCAGAAAGAAACGGGTTTACACAATATCATTTATTTATTTTCTTCTTATGATATACACATCATTTGGAGCGGGGAGAGAGAATAGAGAAGATTGATTCCAACAGGAGAAAGTACTTAGCCTAATTGTTGGTTTCTCTGGTTTATGTTTTCAAAATATATACGGAGGGGATTCACACATACGGAGAAACTGGTTGAAAATCTTGTCGGTCCGAACACCATCAGGATCTTTTGCGCCTCAGACAGTTTGGAAATCTCAATTTTGTATTCTATTGTGTTTTGTTTGGTTGTTGGGTGATAACCACGAGAGAGTACAGATTGGGGGCAGCAAAGCGCCAAATAGGGGTCTCATTCTATACCATTTATTGTTTCTGGCTGACGCAATGTGACTTCAGCCGCCTGCCCCCAACAGGCAGACCAAGCAAATTAGAATGACCCCCATTATCTGGCCAGCCCCAGGGGATGCAAGCCCAAATAACGGCAGGCGATCACGTCTGTATGGAGCTAAATTTAAGTAAATTAATTCTCACCCCTCCTTGTGTGTTTACAATTTGTTTATACTTACAGCAAATTATAATCACAATGGGTAAATGTACTAAGATTGGAGTTCTATTGAAGTTGGGATGATCCCCATAGCAACCAATCAGAATTTATTTATTACTTCTAAGAAGGTGATGAACAAATAAGAAGTACAATTTGATTGGTTGGTATGGACCACATCCCATCTTCAACAGAACTCCCATTTTAGTAAATTTACCTCAATGATTTTATTTGGATCTCCAGTTTACACTTTGTTGTAACTTGAGATATAAAAGTAACCTTCATATAACATAAAGAACCATTATAACATGAATGATGTCCACCTTTAATTTTCTACTGTATATACAGTTTCATTTTGCTAGAGTTAGATTATTTTTATTTTAAAATTATCATTAGCAAACTGGATGAGATTTTTCATTGTTTTCCCAGTTTGACAGCCGAAACCGCAGTAGAAGTTCCTATGACACAGAACACCTTAAAACCGTCATTTGACTGACAGTCCTAGTACCAATGCAGGTTTTAGCTATAGGAATGTCAATCACAATTAAGTCTTGAGAAATGAATTAACTGCTTACGCGCAAAGTGGCAATTTAGATCAAATTAATTTATTTTTTTATTATTTATTCTAAGCAGTAAAATTTTAAGCTAGAATACAAATTTTTAATTTGTCAATACATTGAATTGTACATTGCAATTGTTGATGCTCTAACTTATTTAACTGAGCCTAATTATGATCAAACTTGGGAAAAAATTAACCCAATATGTTGAACGGATCATAAATTCAAATATTTGTAAACATTTGTTGAACTTTAGAAAACTAGAAAAGTTTTAGAAACACAAATAGTTTTTTTTTATCTACAGTATGTGGCTATGTAGTAGTAGTTCGTTTATTTATAAGGTGCCACAAAGTGTCCGCAGCGCCGCACATAGCAAACAAAAACAAATTACAAGGTAACGTACAGGGTGTGATGATAAAGTACAGCTATATATATAGTTTTATTTGTGAGGAATCCATTGCAAACATATATTAGGTGGTATTTGTGTTTCTGAATTTGCCAAAAAAAAAAACACGTTTATTGAAGGATTTAGATACTGCTTGCCAATGAAGAGAATCTCCTCCAAAGCTTAGGTGTTAATTTCATTTTAGAATAGGTGACATTTTAAAAGCTTTATTTTAAGCACATTATAACTGTACAAGATATTCATAATTAATAATGTTATTAGAACAAGTCAGTTAATACATATGTATGAGTAGTAAATATTTATGTCACAGTAAATCACAGGTAGCATGCATGAGAGAAGACTTCATCCGTAATTGCTTTACGGATTCCCCCGAGATATGAGTAATGGGAATGCTGGACTCAAAACCAGGACTGGCTGAGTATTTTCTGGTCATCTGGGGCTGTTTCCTTGCCTTAAAATATTTAACTGTACTGTTAATTGAGCTGGTACAGTAAGAAGCAGTGGGACTGTAACAGATCAATATCCATTTCAAATAGAGATCAATAACTAGGATTTGTACATGACTTTATCCTCCAGACAGACTTCCACACAGTAATAAGAGACAATAGTGAATCTTTCCTAAAATGTGAACCTATTTGTTCTTTCCTGATATCTAATATTATGTGGTTATACAATGCACAAGCAAGCTGAAGATACCATGAAAAATTATATTTTTAACTTATCTTGATAGAGAAGGTGGTACTATCATTGTTGAGAATGTGTAAAGTTTTATTTGCACAATAATTTGTCAGTGTTTCAGTAGTAATAAACTCATGGAATCTTTTACTTGAATCTTTATTTGTGGTCAAACAAGTATCATTTATAAATATTTTACCACAGCACATCAGTTTTATACATGTATAAGTGACTTTGTGCTGATGTTAATGCTTGCTAGTTCAGATTGGCTTTATGCCAGTATAACCCAGTTCCAGATGATCCATTATGCAAACTAGGTTCTTGCCTAGGATCCAGATTACAGTAACTATATCTGCTGTGGGGTTTTAAGATGCATACACACAAGATGATGTGCCATGAAAAATATTGGTGAACAATTTCCCTTGAACTTCCCAGTGTCCTGGACAAACAATAATGTGCATAAAAACGATATGATAAATGACGAATGAACTAGCTAGAGTCTATAAGGGGAAATTTACTAAGATGTGTATTCTACTTCACATGGTGTATTCTACTTCACATGTGATGTTGCTATGGGCAACCAATCAGATCCTGTCTACTATCTTCTAGAAGGTGCTAAATAAATAAGAAGTTTCTGATTGGTTGAGTATGGAGTAAAAAAAATAAAAGGAAAAAGTACATGAGGTGAGAGGGCCCTGCTCATGAGAGTTTACATACTATTTCAGAACTACTGTTAAAATTTTAAATATTGCATTGGCTATAATTTTTATTAGCCAAGTAAACCACTTCTCCCCTATGTCCATGTTCTGTACTGTATATTCCCAGTTTTGACGAATAAGAGCCATAGATTATTAGACACTAGATAAGTGTAACTACAGTAAATATAGATTTCTTCATAAAAGGCGTTTTAAGTTAAAGGAGGTAGAATGTTTTCGTAAAATGTTGCATGGCTATTTTAAGCAAAGTATACTCTTGTCAACCATATACATTAATCAACATTTCAGCATTTCGATCTTTAAATTAGTTCATGATTCCTGAACGAGTTGTAATGGACCTAAAGCTCCTTCATCTCTATCACTGTCCTATAGAAATGCAGGACAGTGAACCAACTGGATCTCGCAGCTCAGCTTGCAAGTCTCATGTGACCACAGCCAAAGACATTTCATAATGCCGGAGACAGATAATGGTGATTCAGAAATTAGAAGGAACAGGAGCTAGAATGCTAGGAGTAGAGAAGGGGACTGAAGATGTCAGGATCACCAGAAGCAGCAAAGTAGTGGGAAGAAAAAAGCTTGACAAAGTTACTCACTGTTTCCATGGGCTACCATGATCTGTATTAAAGAGCCCAATAGTTCACCTGGTATTAGGGTAGTTCTTCACTCAAGCTCACTATAGCCCATAGGTTTCCTGGCTCCTAAAGTCTTTTAGCTTTGCCCATTTTTTGCCACACTGTGGAATACTGTAGGTTTTAGGCTTAGGATTATCCACTAAAAATCTTAGACATCTCAAGTTGCTATATCAATCAGCTTAAATTCTCTTCACTCTCTACCCTGTAACATGCCCCACACCACCTCTTCCCAAGGTGGCAACCAAAAAATTGGCAAGTACTCTTTCAACTATTCAATTGTCTCCCATATTTCTGTCATTTTAGGCTTACTATTCTCTAAGCATTAGAAATTGAAGAAGCAAAAGGGTTTGTTTGGCCCACAGGAATACTGCTTGACCATACTTGCCTACACACCTGGAATGTTTGAATAATTCCTGAATCTTCAAAATTCCTGTATGCTGCCCATAGCCACCTGCTGCTGACCAATTTCAGAGTGAATTCTGCGGTCTGGGTGGCTTGAACACACAATTTGAGCCAACTGTGTTATTTTGTCCCACATGGTTTATATTTCTGGCGATCATGTCCCACACCACCTCTTTCCCAGGAAGCAGCCGAAAAAAAAAAAGAAGGCAAGTACTCTCTGTACTATTAAAGTTCTAGGGAACTAGGCCCTGATTTTCTCCCACATATTTCTGTTACCCTAGGCCTACTCTCTAAGCATTTAGGACTCGCATAGTCGGAAAGTGGGTCTGAAGTGTTATATAAATACAATGGAGGAGGCCTTGCTGTGCTGACAGGGTCTTGTTCCACCAAACAACCTGAAGTTACAGCCAAAACAGCAAAGACTTCAGTCCTGTAGAAGATCGCCTTACTACAAACACTAGACAAGCATTGTTTAGACTTTTCCTTGATATAACGTCCTCTTTGGTCTACTTGTTACACAAAAGATTGTGTTGATTCATAGCTTAATTGCATTGCTCTCCTTGTTCAGCACTTTGCACGAGGGATGTGCAATATGTTTCCAGATGTGCAGTGCATAGGTGCAGTACAGTAGATACAATCTGACTCATTCTGAACTGTAATCTCTGATAAAAGTTCTTGTAAAAGGTCAAGGCACAGAACCACATATAAGCAACAACATATCATGATCTGAAGTTTTTTACCTTTGCGAAGTCTGTACTGGTTGCGCCCAGATATAGTACCACTACACACCGCTCCTGGCTGGCTTTGAAGTTCGTTCATGCTGTCCCTGTACAGCACTCACAACATTCTGAGGATATTACCAAATGTGTCTAACCACAGTGCTCCACTTCCACTCAGTATTCTCCCTGCAAAATATCAGCATGATCACTGCCATATTAGAATCAGTTACCTCAGCCATTCAGAATGCTGCTCCCAGACCAGCTGATTGCAACTTCCAATGAGCATCTACTCAGTACTATAAAAGGTACTTACTGTCAAGCCTAACTTGCAGTACAATGTTGCTTCTGCTGAAGAAACAGCTCTGTACTGCACTCCCTGGTATTTTATAACTGCACAGCTCCAGTTTATTCTTACTGTTGCAGTCTGGTCATTGGAAGTCCCAGCTCAATTCTAACCTTCAGCCCATTCTGGTAATTCAAGGGACTTGCTCCTAGTGACATCTGCCCAGTTCTAATCCAGCTGCCTCACCAGTTTTAGTCTAGTCACATTCCAGTTCCACTTTGGTTCCAGTTACTCTCTGGTTTCAGTCCAGTTCCAGTCTGTTTCCAGTTGCAATCTGATTACAGTAGTCATCTTCTGGTTCCAGTCTGGTTCTAGTATCATCAAGCTTCAGTCCACAGTTTGGTACCAATTCAGTACAGTCAATAGTGTGGTTCTTTCCATAAACTCTCAATTACAGTCAATTCCAGTTCTCTGTACAATAAAGTTGTCTAATTTTCACAGACATCAACATTGCTGCAATGTGGGCAATGGTAGAATTGGATCCCAAGGTGACCGTGTGCCGGCTAGAGAAAGAGATAGGATTCACATCAAGATCTGTCTGATACTCCATTAAACTCTTTGCCTGAGCAAGGATTCAGCACTCTGGATGCCCCATCAACTACCTCGAGAGCAGAAGGTGGCTTTGGTGACTTGGTGCCATAACATGCTGGCCAGGTTTGATGGGAGTCTCTCAAATGCTCTCTGGGTGATTATCAGTGGTGATGATGATTTACAGCTTTAACACTGAGACCAACCAAAAGTCAGCCCAGTAGTCCCCAGTTGGAGGTGACCCACAGAAGATACGAGAAGAGCACAGCATGGCCAAGCAGCAGTTGGCTGTTTTTGTGGCCAAAAGTGGTCATGTAACTATTGCCCTACTCATGCAGTAGCATACTGTCACTGGCATCGGATAATCCAACCAATGCCTGATACAAGTGCTGGAAGTCATTTCCATGTTCTGTCTAAGAACCAATGCTTATGGTGCCCTTCTCTATCTTGACTATGCACCTGGCCACAAGTTCATGAAAATTATGCATTTTCTGGTCCATAATCACATCCAGGATCTTCATCATCTGCTATACAGTCCAGACCTGGCCCCCTGACCTTCATCGTGTTCCCACAAATCAAGCACAAGATGCATGGGAGTCACTGGAAGCTGCAGAGGAGATCTTCAGCCAACATATAAAAGATATACCTGCTTCAGACACGTCATGCTGCTTTTCCAAGTGGGTTAAGCAAATTCAACTATTCATAGACTCCTGTGGTGAATACTTTAAAAGAAATTTAATTTTCATTTTGTAAATAAAATACTTTTGTGCATCTGTATAGTCAGGGCTATTTTTTAGCAGGCTCCAGCAGGAACTGAGGCCCTTTTTCTAGTTCACTCTTTCTGACAAAATATTTCTTAGATGGACAAACCCATGTGCACTGCAGGTGAGGCAGGCGTAAAAACCCCACCCAAATCTAATTATCTCTGCACAAGTAACACCTGCCTCACCTGCAGTGAAAATGGTTTTGTCCATCTAAGAAATATTTTGTCAGAAAGAGTGAACTAGAATAAGGTCCTCAGTTCCTGCTGGAGCCTGCTGAAAAATAGCCCTGTGTATAGTATAATGAACTACATCCAGTTTTGTGTCATAATGTGCGCACTGTGCTAGTCATTGTTTTGTAGGGTATTCGTACTGAGTTGTACTGTAGGTTAGGTTGCTGTGAGTGACGCATGTAATATATCTTCTGATGTAATTTTCCCTACCGGTTTGTTTTCCTTGATTGTGTTTCTCATTGGAAAAAAGCTAGCCTGATGTACTAGGGAGCTAAAGTGGGCCATATGTTCCTTAAGAAATTGAGTATAGTGTCCAACTTATACTTCTGAAATATAGATCTCTCACTGCAATGTGGTTTATTTTACAAAGATACAATATGTCTATTTAAAAAAAAACTTTCAATATTAAACATCTTATTATGTAATGACACAAGACTCAAAAATAGTTCTACTAGTTAGAGTTGACTTAATCCCCGTACACACGGAGCAATGGGAGCTGCTCCAGCGCTGTGTGCTGAGAGATCTGTCACTGCCTGTGTTCTCAATAAAGAGAACACAGGTGATTACTAGACTTTACCTGCATGCAGTCTAAATCTAGACAGGTGATAGCAACGCGCAAGACTGCACATCGCTGTCGCTGGGGGCCATACATGGAGCAATCCATGCTTTATTTCTAAGCAATCTAGTCAGATCACTTAGAAATGGAGCTGAAATTGCCCTTGTGTGTATGCCCCTTAAGTCAGCTTTTTCTTGTATTCTGTCCATCCTGTGCAAAACATTGGGAAGCATCATCAGTAAAGTTTTGGCCAGCACCTCCCTCCATCTCCCAACTAGTTCTTTCCCCTTTCGTCTGAGGCTGTCACCGCATAATTACCAGGATAAGAGGTATTGGAGGAGGGAAGATGTTTTGGTACTTGTGAGTTATCCAGGCGCCCGATGTGGTCATCGCATGCCATTACAATAAGCATACGATGCGACGCGATGCGACGCGATTTGACATCGCGTCGTATCGCGTCGCATCGTATGCTTATTGTATGGTATACAATGGGATGCGATGCGACGCGACGCGATTTTAACACTTCCCGCCCATTTTTAAACCCGCCCTCTGCCACATCTGGCAGAAAATCAGTGTGAGGTAGTTTCCAGAGGAGAGAACAAGTGATTTACAGTGTTGGTGTATTTGTGAGGTGAAATTTCGGACATTTGCCCCAATATTGCCCCATTTGGCCCCTTACACCTGCCCCATTTTGCCCCTTACACCCTATTTCCCAATATGGCTTTGGTGGATGGTATCTTCAGCCTCCCTAAAACTGAAGAAGAAACAGTACAATTCCTGCAGGACAAAGGGCTGCTTCCATCTACAGCCACATGTCCAAATGGCCACCCTATGCGCCTGTCTATTAAAGAGCGCAAATGGCGCTGCTACATAAAAAGTTGCGGGAAAAAGCAGAGTCTGCGGGCCTCGCTATTCTACCCCGGATGCAGGCTGCCGTTCATGACAATACTGCGCTTCATATACTGTTGGTGTGATGAACTCACTTCTATAGAGTTCTGTACTAAGAACTTGAAAATCTGCAATAAAAGTACCATATTTTATAATGCATTGATGCGGGAGGCATGTCAATGCGACCTGATGTCACAGCCTCAACGCCAGATTGGAGGCCCAGGGCAAATAGTGGAGGTGGATGAGACACTCTTTGTGAAAAGACAAGCCAATGTTGGCAGAGTTCTCCCACAGCAGTGGGTGTTCGGAGGAGTGTGCCGGGAAACTGGGGACTGTTTTATGCTAGCAGTTGCCAAGCGAGATGCGCCAACTCTCATCAGTGCAATTGTGGAGCACGTCGCGCCTGGAAGCACAATTGTCAGCGATTGCTGGCGGGCATACAAAACTCCAGAACTGGAGCGGGCTGGTTACAGTCACCTGAGAGTCAACCATCGCTACAATTTCGTGGACCCAGAGACTGGTGCACACACCCAAAACATCGAGAGACTGTGGGGTTGTGCAAAATGGCGCAACAAACGCCAGCGGGGCACAGCCCGCCATCACCTTGACTCCTATATGCAGGAGTTTGTGTGGCGAAAGTGCCTGGCGGGAGACAGCGCATTTAACCGCATTCTACATGCGCTCACTTTGCTAGATAAATAATTACGGTGATTAATTAAGTGTTGATTGTTATTATAATTTATTTCTGAGAGATGTTAATTACACAGTTATTCCCTTAAATTCAGTTGTCCTTAATGTGTCAGATATGAATGATATTGATGAATGATATTGGATGTTCACAACCACTCCACTATCAACGTGAACCCGAAGCGTGGCGAGCGCAGCGAGCCCGCGAGGGGCGGCGGTACGCGTCCTCCGACCTTTTCATGCCCTACTATCCACTAGGGCGTGGAGTGAGAATAGAATAGTGTGGCGAGCGCAGCGAGCCACCGAGCCCGAAGCGTGGCGAGCGCAGCGAGCACCGCGAGGGGACACGGATACCTTCACAGGTAAATGCGTCCCTTCACGGGCTTCCCAGGTGTCCATGGCAACGCGGACACCTGGGAAGCCCGCGAAGGGACGCGCTTACCTGTGAAGGTATCCGTGTCCCCTCGCGGGGCTCGCTGCGCTCGCCACGCTTCGGGCTCGGTGGCTCGCTGCGCTCGCCACACTATTCTATTCTCACTCCACGCCCTAGTGGATAGTAGGGCATGAAAAGGTCGGAGGACGCGTACCGCCGCCCCTCGCGGGCTCGCTGCGCTCGCCACGCTTCGGGTTCACGTTGATAGTGGAGTGGCATTAACAATGGGGATGGGACTGACATTGTGTCACTTTTTGTGTCACTTTCTGGGGGTTTTGCCCTGCTAAAATCGGGTGCTGTCGCATCGCATCGCATGCCATGTGGTTAACATGCGATGCGACGTGATCACATTACATGGTACCCGATGTAAAATCGGGTTCGGGTGGTGATCTCGTCGCGTCGCATCGCATGCCATTTGGTTAACACACGATGCGACGCGATGCGAAATCGGGTTCGGGTGGTGATCTCGTCGCGTCGCATCGCATGCCATTTGGTTAACATACGATGCCACGCGATGCGATGCGTATACGACCAAAAATCGGGCGCCCGGATAACTCACAAGTACCGATGTTTTATTTTGACGAGTCACAGAAGAGTTCATAAATTTTACCTTTAAATTAATTTACATAAGTGAAAATACATTATTTATAAGGCTTCTATATCTATAAACAACATTTATTTCATGTTGGATAGTTCATTTGTTTTAAATAATTTTCTAACTTATTACCAGCTTATCAAAAATGATGAAACAACATAACATTAATGTCAGTGCCTATGGCTGTTTGCATCCGAACGGAGCAACACACTTGAATTCCCCCAAGTGTGGCGTTGACCTTTAATTATACAGGATATAATCAATGCATTAACTATAAATATGGCCACTAGGTGTCACTGTAATGTCTGCATGCATGAGTAATATTGCATTTGATAACAAAATAAATATGGCAGCTCCCATTTCTGCAGATTAGAAAGAGAAATAATGTTTTAATTTGTTCAACTGTTTTACTTAAATGTATCGTATAATAAAGAATCCATAAGGTTTTGCTAATAAGTAGTCCCTTTTCTAGTTGGTATGAGGCTGCTCATTTAGTTTTCTGTCAGTCAACGGCAATTCATGTGTGGCCAAGAACAAAAAAAAAACAACTATATGTTCAGATATAGGTGGTTTATTGTTTATGTCTGCAGCAGTAGTGCAGGGAGCTGACATAATAGACTCACACCTACCCATAAATCATGTGCCTTTTAATCAGGCCTGTCATCAACAGTTTCAGCTGACAGGAATTGTTTTTCCTGTGTTCCCTCCTCACTCCCTTTCAATTATCTCTGAGCTTTTTCATATGTGGATTTGTTTGTCTAAAGCTTATGTACTGCATGCATGTAGATGTCTTACTCTAAATAAAATAAAAATACACTTGATAGGTACCGATATGCAGCATAGTGAAGTCACACACAGTTGAAAGCAGAAGTAATCAACCTACAGCTCTCCACCTGTTGTAGAACTACATGTCCCAGCACATTTTACTAGCACTTGCTGGGACTTAGAAAGGCAGGAGAGTCATAATACTAGTTTAGAGACCTTTTATAGATATATTGTGTTCTTTACCCTATTTAGTAAAGGATAATTCTGCATTAAACAGCATGGATTATTGTGCCCTATTTAACAATCTCTGTGTGCCGGTTCAGCCATACTTGCCTACTTTCGAAAACTAGTTTCAGGGAGATTATAGTTGGTAATAGAATTTTGCAAAGCGCCCCGTTGAGGGGGCGTGTCATGCTCCACCCAAAGGGTAGGTCTAGTTCCATATATGGAGAGATTGTGAAAAGAAATTGTGAACGTGGCACCTATAAGCGTGGGTTTGTACTGCTACATCTGGGAGGCATCTTGTAAAATGATTTATATACAAATGTAGATGAGCCGCAAAGCAGTTAGTAAGAGCTACTATACTTGGTAAAGTGCTGGGAAATGGTGCTGATGATTCAGTGTAAATGCATCTACAGTATCTCTCGTTCCTTTTTTCTCCAAAAAAAAAGAGATGTCAGTGCTGATATGTATAAAAATGTTTTAAATTAGGATGTACAAAATGGTATTGGCTTTTTTTTTTTACTGACTGGGTTTTTAGGCCATGCCCCCTTGCCGCCAGGCCACGTTGCCAACGCGTCTATGGCCCTCCTGCCAAGGATTAGAAGTTGGAAAGTATGGGTTGCTGGGGGCCCAATGCATATGTTTGCACCTCGGCCTATGAGTCGCTAGTGCTGCCAATGCCCACCCTGCTAGTCTATTTAGGTTTGCTCCTTGTTTCTTTTATTTACAATATTTTTTTTCTTCAATATATTTGTGTCCTTCTTTTCATTGTAAAAAAGTTGGTCATTAGCACTAGTAGATGCGAAAGCACTGTTTCACTGAAGCTTTGCCATGGACAGTAAAGTAACAGGGACTGCTCATGTTAACAAAAGCAGATAGACTACAATGGATATGAGCGATACTGTATCTGCAGCAACGGTCTTATGCTAAATAGCCCCGATTCTGAATAATGCAGCAATCATCCATCATCAGTAGTTTCATATAAATTTTAATATTTTAATACATATTAACAATTTCACCTGTCAGATTCAGTACACTATCCAGAAAGAGGGTTTTCTGCTGAGGTTATTGTTACATCACATTGGACCCTTACCAAACATTTCTCCGTATAACCAAAACCTCTCTTTTTTTTGCTGCAACTCTGTTAAGTATAATGGGGTACCCATTAATTATTTCTACGTATAGAGTGGGTAAATAAGCTATGCTCCCCAACATTTCAGCATAGGGACAATTCATGCAGTGAAATCCCGACGGTCAAAATCCCGACAGGGTCAAAATCCTGAATGGGTCATAATACCGACAAGGACAAAATCCCAACAAGGTAAAAATTCCGACATTTAAAATCCTGACAAGGACAAAATCCCGACATATAGAATGTACAGGTGAAATAGTCAACATGACTTTACAACGACAGGCCGCGAGGTCGACATGGTTTTTTTCACTGTTTTTTGACCCGACATGTGCCACTAGGGTGTGGTGGGAGAATAAAATAGTGTGCCCGAAGCATTGCGAGCGAAGCGAGGGGCTACGGTTCACTTCCAACTGTGTCCATGTCGACTGTGTCGACGTTCGGGTAAAAAAACAGTGAAAAACCCCATGTCGACCTCTCGACCTGTTGACGGAAAGTCATGTTGACTGTTTCACCTGTACATTCTATATGTCAGTATTTTGACCATATCAGGATTTTAAATGTCGGGATGTTGTCCTTGTCGGGATTTTAACTGTCAGGATTTTCACCTTATCGGGATTTTGTCCTTGTTGGTATTATGACCCATTCGGGATTTTGACCCTGTCGGAATTTTGACCGTCAGGATGTCATACCGAATCCATAGCGACATCATTGATATTTAGAAGTTATACTGTCCACCTAAATAGTACAACTGGAATGTAAAGCTGTTTCGAACACTGATAACACAAGAAAGTCGCTCACCCAATAAAAAATAGTATCATACGCATCATTACAGAGTTCCACCAACATTGTAAACTTTCATTTTATCTCGAGTCATTTCAACTTAGCCAAACAAATAACAGCTGACATTTCGGTGCATATTTTACTTTCGCTAATGTAAAATAAGCAATGTTGTATTGACTACAATAATAACATAATCTAATCTTCTTGCTGTGGTAACCAAGTAAAACTCTAATTCCTCAACTTGAAACTTTTACAATGCATTATACGGCAGCTGGAATATTTGTTCAACGCCGTCAAATTGTTTACTGTTATAACGTCACTTTGTATCAGTAAGCTGCAACTGTTGCTAGGGGTCCAGGAGGCTTGTCTCTGTGTCCTCCCAAACAGCAGATTCTACGTTCGAGTGATACAGCACGTGGACATTGGCTTTTCGTACTTCTCCAAGGCCAGGTGCGGCATTTTTCAGCTCCCTCGGTGACTAGTAAGCATCCACTTGAAATAAAATCATCTAAAAACAATGTCATGTCATTACCAAGAGCATGGTGTGCACAGCCACTAAGGTCCAAACAGAAAGCATTGCACAATGACCATTTAAAATAAACATTCTCATCCACAGATATCTGCTCAGAAATCCCTGCTGTTATACACATAACATCTGGATACGTTTGGTATGTATCCTCTACCATAAAACCCTTGAGAGTAAATAGCAAGCAAGGAAAGAGACAAAAGAGTATTAAACATTTTATGATGCTGTGGGTGTGGTACCATTATTGTAGCGGAATTTAGGAAACAATTGCCAGGCATGAATTTAAACAGCATGTTTTTTTTTTTTTTTTTTTAAGATATTTAAAATTAGTGATGCACAAATCCGTTTTGGTAATGTTCTTTAGACAATAAATCTAGCAGAAGTTTAGGTGACGTTTACCAGCTGTTTCAAAATAACCCTCTGAAAAATTTTGACTGATTCATCGTATAACTTTTAATAGAAGAAATAAAAATTCTGGGTAGGGTATTGTCATCAGATGGGGTTTTCGATCAAGTTCAACAGTCAGTAAGTATACTGTTTACCATTGGCCAACACATTGTGCAGGGGGCCATTTTGTGTGGTGGGCCAACATTCTGTACATAAAATTCAGTTTAATAATCTACCCGGCACTATTGACATCACTGAACGGTGTCTATGGCAATGGCCCATTTTGTGTCATGAACAATATATACAAAATAAAAGCCCAATAATGTGATGACATCCCTGAGATTTTCTACATATATGGCTATTTTGGACAATTTTTTGTTATGAACTTTTTCATCCCTAACGCTGCCAATGGAGGTGACCATTTTTTACCATGAACCAATTTGCTTGATAGTGCAGGATAAAACAAAACGCAATCCAATTTTTTGTTATGAATTTATTCCACTAGGTATTCATGACATCAGTGTAATTTTCTACAGATACGGACCATTCAATACATAGTAGAATACATAAATGCCTCTGTATTTTTTGATGCACCATTGCCAATGTGAGAGCTGCAGCGTTTAAACTCCGGGAGCTGATGCTGCTGACCGCAGTTATGGATCGCTGCGTGGGCCCCACGGGCCCGTATGTACCTAACACTGGGAAGAGATGAAAGAATCTACCAAGCAACTGGCAGAAGTCCTTCAACTAGAAAGGCGCTGGTCGGACCTTTGCGCCGACAGCTGCAACTGTTGGGGCATCTGTGACAGTGGATCCTTAACTGTAAGTATATTCACATTCCGTGTGTGTGCATTTTCCTCTGCAATTTTTGCTGCGTGTTTGTTTTAACATCTGTGTGAGAGATATGCAAAATATCCGTTAAAATGCCAGCCTTGCTCACATTTGTTATATTAATTAAAATAAAAAAGTTGTGTAAAAAAAGATTATATTTCCGATATAAGATAAAAATTACAGATCATGAATATAAATGTTTGCTTTCACATCTATTTTGACAAAGTCACTTGGCACTCAAAGGGTTAAAGTATAGATGTTTATTTCTTATAATGTTGCAGTGTGTATCTGCTTGCTGTGTATGAGTTTAGGACGAACATGCATATGTAGGTTACTATTATGGTTACAGTTGTAATAAAAATTTACATTTTACATACAAAAAAACTTTGACATAAATATATCACTGACAGTATTGTTATTAAACAGTAAACATTAACCATGGACTTTTAAAATGGAAACATTTATTTCATCTCCAAACACATTGACGGGTAGGAAAGCAGCAACCCAGGTCATCCACAGCCTATTCCCACCCAGGCCATCTACAGCCCAGTCCAATACCACCATTTGAATCACAACCTTGAACTTAAGGCCCTATACTGTACATTAGATCAAATTGTCCTAAGGACAAGTCGGACCCAATTCTCCTGTGAGCCGCCCGGCAGCTCCCCGGAAGGCTCATATATGATTTTGCACTTGATGTGCCATTTTTTACATATGATAAATCGCATGCGATTTATCACATGTAAAATTGGGGAGCTGCAGCTGGCAGTGAGGAGGAGCGAGGTGGCCGACAGGTGCTGCAGTGGGCGGTGGAGAGGAGCGGGGTGGGTGCTGCGTGCTAGGTGGTGTTCAGCAGGACAGGCTGCGGTGGGTATTAGAATTTTAAAATAACCTGTCAAATGACTGGCCGGCCTATGATTGGCTGATAGAGAGCACTCTCAGCCAATCAGCGGCCTCCCTTCTGAACGGCCGCTGATTGGCTGAGAGAGATCTCAGCCAATCAGAGGCTGGCTAATCATTTTACAGGTTATTTTAAAATTCTAATACCAGCTGCCGCCTGTCCCACTGAACATCTGGCTCAGAACCCGCCGCTCGCCCCACTGCCCTCAACACCCACTGCAGCACCGGCCGCTTTCCCCGCTGCTCCTCACCGCCCACTGCAGCACCAAGTCGGACATGATCTTCTGTGCAGCCCGTCCGGCTTCCTGATATGGATCTATGCGCATGGGACCGCACATCAGATCGGATGAAACACACATGCGATTTTGTGCCGATTTCACTCGATTTATCGTCCCAAGTGCCGAATCGGGTGAAATTGCCCCAAAATCGCAGAGTGTATGGGCACCTTTACAACTGGGAGTGGATTTGCCAGTAATGACTATGAATGAAAAACAATTATTATTATCAATAATAATAAGATACTTGTGTAGTTTCACGGTGGCAGCTTACGCTGCGTTATCCGCGTAGCCCAATGGCTGCCTTACTTCTGAAGATTCACGGCGGCAGCCTAAGTGGCAGCCTAAGCTACATTAGCAGCGTAGGCTGCCGCCGTGTAGCAGAGTAGGCTGCCGCCATGAAACTACACAAGTGTTGCTGGGAACTGCATCTCTGTCCCTGGCGTCCCTGGCAAGCCTAGTCAGCGTCTCTCTCACACCGCCGGCACCAGTATGATCCCCTCTCTTTAGCGGAGAAAGGATCATGCTGGCGCTGGCGGAGAGGCACTCCATCTGTTTGAGACGCAGGAGCGTCTCCTCCTGAGAAGCTATTGCGGCAGGGTACAACAACCCTGCCGACAAGGTTTGGGGTTCTGTAGCGCGTGCATCTCCTGTCCAAAGAGGGGATGTGGACGCAATCTCATTCACAATGAACGAGGCATTTGCCAGTGCTCCATGTTACATACTGGCAAATGCCTCCATTTGAAACCCCCACTATCCACGGCAGCCCAAAGCATGGGAGGCATTTGCCAGTGTTCCATGTTACATACTGGCAAATGCCTCCTTTTCAAACCCACACTATCCACGGCAGCCCGAAGCGCGGCGAGCGGATGCGTTACGCGTCCTCCCGACCTTTTCATACCCCAATATCCACGTCGGCGTGGAGTTGATTTTATATAGCGCAGCGAGAGAGCACAGCGGATTACATGTAAGGTAATCCGCATCCCCTCGCGGGGTTCGCAGCGCTTGCCACACTATATAAAATCAACTTCACGCCGATGTGGATAGTTGGGGAATGAAAAGGTCGGGACGCTTCGGGCTGCTGTGGATAGTGGGGGTGTTTCAGGAACACATTCATACCTGCCATATCATACATCAGAGACAGTTATGACAACATGTGTTAACTTGTAACTGGATTCTAGTTAATGATAAAGGAGAAAAGATCACATTAACAAATAACAATAAAATAAATTAATCATGAGAAAAGAAAATAATAAATCAGTCATTCTTCTGATTCTGCATTGGCAGAAACAGCATCAGAAGTGGATGCACTTGTCTCTGCATCTGCGCCATCGCCTTTCTCAGCCTGGGGGAGCAGGGTTAGTGCATGGAGGATATTCTCGGAAGCGTTTTCGGTGCCCACAGTCTTTCGCCATATGAACTCCTGCAAGTAGCTGATGGCGCGCAATGACCATTTGGCGTTTTTTGCGCCACTTGCAGGATCCCCAAAGGCGCTCGATGTTCTGGGTGTGAACCCTGGTCTCCGGATCCACAAAGTTGTACCGGTGGTTCACCCGAGCATGGTGGTACCCTGCCAGCTCCAGCTGCTCTGTGTTGTAGGCACGCCAGCAATCGGAGTAGATGGTCCTCCCCGGTTCGATGTGCTTCTCAATGGCGGCCATCAGGGTGCTGGTGTCATGTCTTTCAACTGCTGTGACGAAGCATTCACTTGTCTCCCTAGAAATGCCTCTGAACAACCACTGCTGGGGCAGCATACGTCCAACATGGCTTTTCCTTTGAACAAAGAGGCTCTCTTCCACCTCGACGATCTTGCATGGGCCACCAATCCGTCATTGGGGCTGCGACATTAGGTCGACGGTGCAGGCCTTCCGCATCAGATTGTTGTACTGCACTGTTGTTTTTTGGGAGATGGACAGATGCCGCTCACAAAAGGTGATGCTGGTGAGCTCCTCTGCCCAACAAAAGACAAATCGAATCAGCGTCACAAAGGTGAGATAGCACCCACGGAACCACTGTGCGGCCCTGACCTTTTTGCCGCTGCTTCTGATGTGGCCGCGCCCATCCGCTCCCTCAGATTTAGTCGCATAGGGTAGCCATTGGGACAGGTCTTGGTCTCAAGGAGAAACTTGTGACTCTGTAAAAAAGCCACAGACTCCTCCTCCATCTGCTGCAGGTTAAAAATAGTAAGCTTTCAGCACCCATAACTCACCTAAATGTAACTGTAACTGAGACAATGTACCTGGTGACTGACTACGCTAACTGCGTACCCCTGAATGACTATGCTGTCCTCAGGAACACTATGCTGGATCTGAAAGGGACGCTCGAGGGAACACTACGCTACTTCTGACTGACTACGCTTACGCTGACTACGCTGGCCGCGGGAACACTACGCCGATTCTGCCCATTCTGACAGGACGCTACGCTAACTACACAAGCTGCCGCCAAAAGTACCAATAATAATAATAATAATAAATACCTAAAAAATAAACATATTATCATGCACAAATTTATTAAAATAAGGATAACTTAATGAGCCTTATCAAATGTGTACACCTATAGATGACTGGTTAAAAGCAGGGTAAGCATACACTGTAGCTTGGGTTAATGAGAGAAACACAGTTATTAGTATGGGAAGCATGTGGTTTATCTGATGCACTTTTAAGTTATGGAAGAATAGCTATACCTTTAATTATGCTAAGCCCTTTCTGCTCCCTAAGCCAAGGGGTCCTCTTATAAAATAACAAGACATACTTGAGTGATACGAGCTGGTGGTGTGTTTTACAACTCAGGGATTCTAAATATTAATGAAACACAAAGCAAAATATCTATTGTTTGCTATATTGGTAAATTATTACAATTTAAATCCAATGCAATGTTTTCTTTTCAAATTCAAACACGCAAAACTGGTATTCCACGTTCTAAGTGGTGATCATCCCATGGGATATAGATGAATACAAAGTGATGAATACAGTCTAAAGAATGTGTTTGCATAATAGTTGCAAAACAACTATTTTCAACAGCACCAGGTGAAGACGTTCTCTGCAGACATGACACATGAATTTTAGCATAATAGATCCAAAGGGTCTATTTTGAAAATATAATTAATTCCTATTAATTATTTGGCAAAATTGCTATAGAATTGCTATGAGTGCTTGCCAATTGGTCAGCTACAAACATAGGGGGTTATTCCTATTCACTCGGAAAGGCACAATCGCTCTCTAATGGACAAAACCCTATGCACTGCAGGTGGGGCTGATGTGACATGTGCAGAGAGAGTTAGATTTGGGTGTTTTATTGTTTCTGTGCAGGGGAAATACTGGCTGCTTTATTTTTACACTGTAGTATAGCTTTCAGTTTGAAGTACATAACCCACCCAAACATAGCTCTCTGCCCATGTTACATCAGCCCCACCTGCAGTGCACATGGTTTTGTCCATCTTAGAGTGATTGTGCCTTTCCGAGTGAATCAGAATTACCCCCATACTGTAAAACTCCATTTGGTCTGTTTACCCAAATCTGTGGCCAAATTAGATGCAGATTCTGCCTTGCATTATTACGTTTTTGGAACAGGTTCACCTTTACTCTTTATATACGATCCATTCCAATCAATTAGGAGTAAAGTAAGTTTACGGGGAAAAAGATATTGATTAGATCAGGGGTGGATTTAGGGGTAAGGGCGCCCCTAGGCACAACAGTAACCCCTCACCCCGCCTACTTGTATTATTTTCATTGGTACTTGTTTAGTTTCACGGCAGCAGTTACGTAGTCAGCGTAGTGTCCCTGTCAGAAAAAATTGACCAATTTCAACCTGCCTAACATGACAGGTGTGAATGTGTTCCTGAAACTACCCCACTACCCACGTCAGCCTGAAGTGTGGCGAGCTTAGCGAGCCCCACGAGGGGACGTGGTACTCGTCCTTCCGACCTGTTCATACCCCCACTATCCACGTCAGCGTGGAGTTGATTTTATAAAGTGTGGCAAGCGCAGCGAGCCACCGAGCCGATGCGCGGCAAACGGACGCGTAAAACGAGCCCAAAGCGTGGCGAGCGGACACGGATTACTTGATGTGTATTCACACTTCGGGCTCGTTTTACGCATCTGCTTGCCACACTTCGGGCTCGGTGGCTTGCTGCACTCGCCACACTTTATAACATCAACTCCACGCCGACAAGGATAGTGGGGGTATGAACAGGTCGGGAGGACGCGTACCGCATGCGCTCACCACGCTTCGTGCTGACTTGAATAGTGGGGGTTTGAAATGGAGACATTTGGCAGTATGTAATATAGAGCACTTGCAAATGCGTCCTTTATTGTGCATGAGACGCACTTGCGCACCGCACCGACCTTTTATGCATGAGACGCACACTTTACAGAACCCATAACCCTGACCGTCTCCCGGAAGCGGACACGGGCAGGGTTGCTCATGCGTCTCAGGCAGATGGAGCGCCTCTGTGCTGGTGCCCACATGATCGCCTCTCCGCCGGCATCCGCCAGCGCAGGGGATCTGGTGGTTACCGGCGCTGTGTGAGAGGCGCTCACTAGGCTTGTCAGGGACGCGGGGGACAGAGCTCCAGCTTGCAGGGACAGTATGGTGACTACACTGCCTGATGGGGACACTATGCTGACTACGCAGGACTGCCGATGGGACACTACGCTAACTATGCTAGGCTGCCATTGGGCTACGCTGACAGCATAGTGTACAGTAGCTTGCCGTCGTGAAACTACACAAGTACCTTTTCATTGATTGGTTATAAGCCCTCATTTGATGATAGCAGCTTTGATATTATCCCATTTAATTTGTTAACTATGACTTTTTAATTTTTATATTTATATATTTATGTATACATACAGATAGAGCATTCTCCATCCAGCCGGGGGCTGGCGGTCGGATCACGAACCCCCAGGTCCCCGCCGCCTCGTTGCCAGTTCCCAACGCAGGCTCCCCCTCCCCACCCCCACCCCCAACCCTGCCTATCTCCCTGAAGTAGAGACGAAAAGGTTTGCACTCCAGCAAGGTAACTGTGAGCACGTGTGTGTTGGACGCCCAGTCAGGTGGAGCACCGGCTCGCCAGCGGGGGCATTCTGGCGAGCCCCGGCACTGAATGAGAGGCGCTCCATCTGTATTTACTAACTAGGACAGCTTACAGTTGCAGTATGATACAGGAGTACCAAATACAGTAATACCAAAACAAGCATCCAAGTGCCGCCAGATAACATGTGACGCCGCTAGGCATGTGCTTCACATGCCTAATAGGAAATTTGGTACTGGGTTAGTCTATGATCTTAAAAGCATGATGAAGTGGCATAACTATGTTAGACTAAAAACATAGAGGGCCAGATGTATCAATATTCAAATGTGATAAAATGGAAGTGATAAACAGCCAGCCAATCAGCTCCTTTCTGTAATTTTCAAACCTAGCCTGCAACATGTCAGGTAGGAGCTGATTGGCTGGCTGTTTATAACTCTCCATTTTATCACTTTTTAAAGCTTAAATACATATAGCCCAGAGAGAGAGAGAGAGAAATAAACATTGGACCAGATGTATCAAGCTTCCAAAAGTGATCAAGTGGAGAGTGATAAACAACCAGCCAATCAGCTCCTCCATGTCATTTTTCAAACCCAGACTTTAACATGGCAGTGAGGAGCTAATTGGCTGTCTGTTAATTACTCTAGCCTTTATCACTTTTTGAAGCTTGATACATCTGGCCCATTGTCACTTAGAGAATCAAACCTGGGTCTCCGAGCATGGAGAGCGGCACACTTATCCAATGGCATATGACACCTGGTGATAGCGACCCTTGCTCATGTGTCAATGTAAGGAATGATCCCTTGCTATCAGTTATGTCTATGCTGTATTGGCTATGAGTTGATTGCTGTAACATGTTGGTTACTATTTTTATTAAATCATTTGCCTAGGGGCACACAAGCCTAACATCAATGCACTGTTGCTTTAAGACCTTTGTTTGCGTGTGTATACTGTATGCTATTTGTGTACTGGGACTTGGGGGCATACAGTAAATGTTCATTGGCATCCTAATACTCCAATTTTATTTACTAATTTACAGTATTTAGTTCTTTTTTTGATTCTCTCCATCTGACCATTGGTCTGTGTGTACAGTATACAGTAACATTAAAGTTGTCATGGTCCATTTGCCAGAGCTTGTATTGTACTTTATACTTATCCACCCCTTTATTAGTGGAGCATTAGCAACCCAGTGGTGGAGATGTGTATTGTACAAACAGCCTGAGGCGGCAATCAGAGCGAATCAACAGTAAAAACGCAGGTAGTGGAGTGTGTGTGTTCGTTAACAGGATGACAAAGTAAAGGCTAAACATTTGAGTACACTACCTGCTTTTGAATGATGATTATCTCTGTACCGCCTCACGTGGTAAATATATACCCCATTCAGACACTGGAGGCACATGATTCAGATCATTTCTCATTATCTATTGGAAAAATCTTTTTCTTTACATCCCATTTGAAATTCACTTATAAAAAGTGTTTTTCCATATACACAAGGATTAACAGTAAGTGGATACACTACTTTCATGTTCAACCCTAAAGCCAATATCCAATGGTTTAGAAAATATAACCCCTGATGAAGTCATTTATGACTAAATGCTTTGGGTACCATTATACCTAGGAAGAACTGAATTATGGAATCCATGTCTGACTAATACATTTTACATGTTTTAAATTGTTTGGTCTACCATTGAATTGTGTAATAAGGTGGTGGACTTCACCAAGCGCACCCTATATCTTTTTATATATATATATATATATATATATATATATATATATATATATATATATATATATATATATATATATATATATATATATATATATATATATCACTGTATTGGACTGTTCTTCCTGCGTCTTGATAAAGGAGCCAACAGGCTCAGAAGTGTTGGCATTCTAAAGCAACCACAGTCTGGTCTCTTATTTATGCAAGTGCCGCCATCCCCCCCAGCAATCCCATATATATATATATATATCTCTGAAGAAATGGCGGCACTAGTAGACTTTGTAAAAAAAAAATGAAAATGCAATGTACAATTATTACTGTATTCAGCTGTATTTCCTGTGTATCTAAGATATTTTATTCGGAGCAAAATGCATGCCTATTTCACTTTTATTCATAGACCTTTTATGTTTCTCAGCATTTGAGCAGGATCTTTTATTTAGCACAAATTGCTTTTTGATGAAACAGTCATTTTGAGTTCTTGTAAAAATCCAAGCTTCCCCTCACTCCTTCAATATAACTTAAGACAAAAATAAATGTTAATTAAAAGCTCACCTGATTTTATGTAATCCACTTTCTGCTGTGGCTGTTTAGTAGAGATGTAATCATGTCGCAGGCTTGCATATGAGTTTTATAAACATGGCAAGCTTGCATATTCCATTTGTATACACATAAGTGAAATTGCTTACAATTAGGTGTCATTACAGAACCCAGACAAGTCATTTACATTTAAATAGCATCTCGTAAATGATCAAAATACAGCAAAACAAACTGGCAGCATAACTTTACCTTAATTGTTACTTCTTTGGTGTTATTTTCTTTTTTGGAATATTCTTATACCTGACACTGTAGAACAGATATAAAGTATTGTGTGCATGATAAATTAGTTTGCTGTAATTGCACAAAAGACGCATTTATTCAATGTGTTTAGCATTTTACAGCCAAGCAATTTTTTCCATTTTAGTTGTGCTGTCTACACAATATGAAAGACTAAAATATGTTTACAAAATGCAGTAGTGATTTTATTTTAATTAGATGCCATTAAACTAGGGGGCTTGATTATCAGGAATAGTTTTAATTGTTTTAGTTTATTTAGTGCTTTAGTAGTTTGTTGTGTTATAATGAATTGATAAGGGTATTATTACAGTACATTGGACTAATTACTTAGTAGCTCTTTATACAGGAAACTAAGATTTGTATGTGGTATCTAATTAAACTGGGTGTAATATATTTAATGTTTGACTTTTCATACAGTATTATGAATGTGTCCTCTTAAAGTGGTCAATTCACTTAGGGGTAAGCGGGTGCTGTTGCTACAACATGGAAATGCTGGTAACTGCACTTCATCATACTCTCTCCTCGCCCTATTGCACTGGACTTATGTATTTATATAAAGGGATGCCAAGAAATATCTGAGAGACTAGTGGTTACCATAACTTCCACATATGTGAACGCTAAAGCTGGGTACACACTGAAAAATGTATCTGTCCAATCTATCTGCTGGGAACATATATCTAGTAATATATGGGAGCAAAAACTGAAAAACAGAAAATGGTCATCTAGCAAATTAGTCAAATTCTTTGGATATAACAAATTTATAAAAAAAAAAAAAAATAATCATTTTTGTTCATGATCCAGCATCTGGGAACAAATGTCTGAAAGTGATGTGCTTTTCCAGATTTTTGTTACCACCAGATAGATTGGACAGATAAATCTGAAGGTGTGTACCCCGCTGAAAGGTGCCGACACACTAGAAAGATTTGTGATCTTAAGAATTATCTTAAGATTTCCCTTGAACTCCCCATCAGCCCCCTGGAAAAAAGATTTTGTGCAAAGAGTACATTTTGACTAAGATTTATTTTAAAATTACAGAAAAATGTTAACCCCCTTTGGTGCCTGATAATTTTCTGGGCTGGGCTGCACTGCAGGCACATGCCACTGTTATGGAGGTGTGCCCCAATGGTCTGAGTCCTGGGGTAGCTAGATACTCCAGTATGGCTTCAGCAAATCCTGTGTGTAGACATTGCTGTCAAGAGACATTTCTATGGGGGTATAATCTCTGGCGGGGCTGAATGCCCACGCTCTGTTGTGAATATCGAGGCCTTGCTCCAGAACGTTATTGGGTGCTACTTTATCTCTCTTCACTTTGTCTCTAAGATTAGATACCTCTGACCTGTTTATCTGAATTACTTAATATTTCAAAGAAAAGTTTAGAATGAAACAAGCCAAATTTTTCCACTGATTATAATAAAGAAGCACCAAGCAATCCGCTGTTGTTTTAGCATGTGCGATGATGTAACTAACCAGACTACCCAGATGGAACAATCTAAAATAATTTCTTATATTACAAGTTTTTATAGCAACCGTTCACTTTCAATTTGTTAAACTGAAGGTCGAAGTAAAAACATTCGTCAAAACTGAGAAGAAACCTCTCTTTAACATAATATTGCAGCTTGAAGTTTTCCCTCCCACAGTTATTTGTTTAATAGAAATATTTTTTGTGTCCCACCTGGTTCTGGCAGAAAGTCAAAATTTGCATTTATATGAGGTAGTTTATCAAACATAACATACAGGATGCTGCTAAGTACATACTGCATTTGACTTGCGAGAAAACTGTGTTTAATGCAGTTTTTTATTTCTTCAATTAACTTTAATAAAAGTGACTGAAAAATGTTGTCTTAAGTATTTGAAATATTCAGCAAGGACTGGTCAGAAGATGTGAGCATGTTTCATTATATGTTAACAGTCCAAATATAAGTACAAAGGTGAACAATGGAATATGAATGGAATGGAAAATTAAAAAGATAAGAATGCATTAAGGAAAAAAAAAGTCTTTAGAACCATTAAAAACTCTGATACAGTTTTATGAAAATATAACTTCTAAAAATATTCACCTCAAACATTTGGGAGCATTTTTTTTTCTTTTCATTATTTGGATTATTTTTAAGACCCCCGAGCTTGGAATAATATTGCATGTCTTGATGCCTGTGCAAATCACACAAAAAACATGTCCCAAACCACCATGCTTATCTAAATGATCACTTTTATACATTTACCTTTCCAAAACGGGTCAAAATAAATCCGGACCCTGATTCATGTAAACTGCCCACCCCAATGCACTCTGAAACTCACCACAATTGGTTGAGCTACTTTATGCCCACTTTCTGACAGCCCAACATTGTAACAACAGCTAACGAAGAGTGTGTGTGTGTGTGTGTGTGTGTGGGGGGGGGGGGGGGGGGGGGGCATCAACCCATCAGCCACCGAATATTCATAGAGGTACTTGGGACCATAATAGTATGGGGGACTCTATATCAGGATCTTTTACTACACCAAGGCAATAGAGGAATGGACACTTACTCTGCAAAAGCAGATCTTTTATAGCTTTTATCCTGACATTGATTGATGTGTTCTATATGTTTTTAGCAATCTTGCATTATTTATACCCATGTATCTTCAATTTGCACCCGGGGAATAGTGCAGTCATTTTGTATTGTGTATTTTGTTCTTTGGGGAGTGATGTTCCCCTTTGTACCCTTACCAGCGGTTTGACAACACAGTTGCATTGACGAGAACCATAGATATCTATTGATACTTATTTTTGCAGTATCATCTGAGATACTATTTTGCTGTACCTCACCCCAGCAGAGAGGTAAGAACAATACCTACAACAGACATAAAGAATGTAAAAAGTGTTTTTTTTCTGCAGCCAAATGGTATTATCGTGTAACCTGTAATGTAGATATCATCACAGTCAACAGACTCAGATTTATGCGGCAGCTAAAGTACGTGACGTTAACACATAATGTGTGCACTATGAGTGTCAGTACAGTCTTTACTATATAAAATGTGCTCAGTCCCTGCCAATGACAAACAGACACAGATTACTTCCCTACGATACCACAGTCACCATAAACCATATAATCTATATATTAATAGTAGAAGGACAACTTTTCTGAGTGACATATTTATATGATACATTTGTCTGAGTAGGGCACATCTTATACAAAATTTAAGGTCCTGGTTCATACATTCTCTGCATTGTTGTGGCAAAACGACCACCTGCCATTTACAATGCATCACCATTGTGACCTTTGGTCAACTCAGCCTGTGCACCTACTGGGTGACATATGACCTGTTGGGTGATCTGGAAACAGTCATGTTATTTGCAGCCACCCTCTAAGAAGAAATTTCTTACAATTTGACTTCTAACAGGATGAAAAGGGTCAAATGTTCTACCCAACAAACCTTTTCTGCTCAGCTAGTTGTATTATAATTGCTGTACTAACTTACTGTGCAATAGGTCTCAGGACGCAATGCCTGCTGCACAGTATAGCGTACAGTATGACACCCAACAGTGTAAAGGAAGTCTATTTTTACCAGCATATGGCCAGAACCACTACACATGTCAATTGAAACTTTTTGACTTTCACTAATCACTTTTCCAAAGAATATCCAGATGACATGTATTGAAGATGACTCTAGATTTAGCAGCAGCTGAGGCAGATGAATGTCGCAACATTACGTGACGCAGCGATAACACCATGACCATACTGCATTATATGATTAGTATATTTTCTACATATGCACAGTATTAAATACATGCAGGTATGCAGTATATAACATTCAGGTACAAAAGTAGCAGGCAACTACAGGCAGGTATACACAGGGATATGGTACAAGTGTATGGTGCAGTTACTTAACGTATCCTTGTAGCTGCAGTGGATACAGGAGGGTATTAAGGTCTCTTTGAAACAAGCAGACTAATAGCTGTGGTCTGTGAGGGTCTCAGCGGCTCTAGTGCTGCAGGCGCTAAATGCAGGGGAACTCTCCTTTGGTGATTGACAGCGGGACTCTCCCTCTGACAGGGTAGACAGTAGGGCTATCTCATTAATGGTGCCATCCTGCTCTCTGCACACTATACTATACACTATATGGGTATGCTGGGGACGCCTACCACTGACAACGGTGGCCACAAGGTGACAAAACAGCCTGCTAGCTGACGTTGCTGCTGGGGTTGCCATGGGGACAGGTTCAGAGCGCACCTTACTAACACTCCCCCTCGCTCAAAGCTGTCTCCAGTTATATAAAAGATCATGACATTTCAACTTAGTCATACCTGTAACCAAAAAACATGGGTAAGGAGAGCAAATAGTTAAAAACAAATTGCATTGAAGTCCACAGTTCTTCAAGAATGTAATTAGCAAGTATATTGACAGTCCTTTTGTCAATATGTTGACAAAGTCCTCTCCACTTCACTGTTGTCTCCCAGGATCTATCACAAACTGGCTTGCCTGACTCACTTCATGTGAATTTATTTTGTAGATCAAACTACAAACTGGAAAGCCTTGCATCTCCTCTATCTCCCCCTGGATAGTTGGTGACATGGCTTAGGCCATTTCTGTACTTTTGTTAGGGGGGGGTACACTGGTTTTTCAGAAACTTCTCTCACCAATTCTTCATTTTGGAAAGTCTAGTTGATATAGCTGTAGATTTTGTGGAGTGGCAATGGAAATTACTCATCTCAGAGTGCTGTATCTTGCGACTGGTGAATAGATCGGTACTTGTTTCCTAGTACAGCGCCTGCGATTTTAATTGCATTGATCGCGGCCGGAAAAAATTGTGTCGATCGTTCAACGCGATCAACGCAATTTTTACATTGGAATCAATGTAAAATGGTCCCTGAGACCCATTTTTACATTGATTCCAATGTAAAAGGCCACCAAAACCGCAATTTTAATTGCAAACCCCCCCTCATGGGTGAAATCCCCCCCCATTGTTAATGCCACCCCACTATTGACGGCAACCCGAAGTGTGGCGAGCGCAGTGAGCCTGCGAGGGGCGGCGGTACGCGGAGTCAGGATGCTGGCAATCACAAAACCGTCACCTGCATTCTGAAGGAGGGAATCCTCACAGAGGTCCTGTACGTATACTTAACCCCTGCCCATATGTAGAAAGAGGATTCCCGCACCAGTTATTATTACATTCTAGGTATTTGTCGGACTCTCTCACTCAATAATACCCTTTATAACCTGGGGTGTGAGACCCTTTATATTGGGATGAGGAGGTGCTACCCACTACTTAGAATAGGTTACACTAACACACAAGAAAAAATAAGTATTGTTAGGGTGCACTTATAGTCCTAATGAGTTGCTACAGTTTTAAAATATAACCTTTATTTCATTTAGATAAAATAGGTGAAATATTAAAACATAGTATCAGTGGAAAAGAGAGGAAAAATAGTGAGTTAAAAGGTTTGGGGCCACTGTCAGTATAAACCTGTATTTGCATGGTTAATATTCCCTGTGTGTTTAATTGTCCTTACAATTTTAACTTATGACTGTGAGACTTGATACATATATTTCAATGTCTGTGTTAGGATACAGCGTTTCTAGTATCAGTCTCCAGGCATATTATAATATGGTTAGATAGAGTGAACTGATATTTTGTGTCAGTTTTAGTGATTATTGTGTATCACTGTAGTTACACCCTAAATCACTCCAAATGGCTCAGCAACTCATACACAGTATTGGTAATTTGTGATAGGACTGTATTGGGTTCCAAAAGGATAATCTTAATAGTTGCTGTGCTTATTATGCCGCCAGTGATTATTATTGCAGCCGACTGTGCCTGCGTATCCGTGCTGGCAAAATAATTGCTGTATTTACAGGTTCACAGGTTTGCTGTGGAATAGATCGCTGCTTCTGGGTCCCCGGCTTCACATATCAAGCCATTTGCGGGATCTCAGTGCCTTCTATTATCACAGCGGGTGCGAGTAGCACAGTGGGACGGTCGAGACGGTATGCGTCTCGGGTGGTCTCTGAGCTGCCGAGTCCGTTAGTTCACGGACTCTGCTCTCTGCCTGCCCGCGTGCCGCTCATGCTGGAATTCTTTGCCCTGATTCTCTACAATACTGTTTAAGAGTATATTACACAACTGAGTATCTGAGATGATTAACTGGACAAATATAACACAATTTACACATTAGACAATGGCCCCCTGCCAACGATCGTTTCACCGAGGCTTTATCAAGGCATGTCTTGATAAAGCCTCGGTGAAACGATCGTTGGCAGGGGGCCTTTGTCTAATGTGTAAATTGTGTTATATATGTCCAGTTAAATATTACATATATTTGTCCGCTGTGCTACTCGCACACGCTGTGATAATAGAAGGCACCGAGATCCCGCAAATGGCTTGATATGTGAAGCCGGGGACCCAGAAGCAGCGATCTATTCCACAGCGCAGTGGAGCCCATATGAGGCATGATATTGTGAACCTGTAAATACAGCAATTATTTTGCCAGCACGGATACGCAGGCACAGTCGGCTGCAATAATAATCACTGGCGGCATAATAAGCACAGCAACTATTAAGATTATCCTTTTGGAACCCAATACAGTCCTATCACAAATTACCAATACTGTGTATGAGTTGCTGAGCCATTTGGAGTGATTTAGGGTGTAACTACAGTGATACACAATAAGCCCTAAAACTGACACAAAATATCAGTTCACTCTAACTAACCATCTTATAATATGCCTGGAGACTGATACTAGAAACCCTGTATCCTAACACAGACATTGAAATATATGTATCAAGTCTCACAGTCATAAGTCAAAATTGTAAGGACAATTAAACACACAGGGAATATTAACCCTGCAAATACAGGTTTATACTGACAGTGGCCCCAAACCTTTTAACTCAATATTTTTCCTCTCTTTTCCACTGATACTATGTTTTAATATTTCACCAATTTTATCTAAATGAAATAAAGGTTATATTTTAAAACTGTAGCAACTCATTAGGACTATAAGTGCACCCTAACAATACTTCTTAACCCCTGCCCACCCTATCCCTCCTTTACAGCAGTCTAACCATACAACCCCTGCAACCTGACCCTAACCCCCCACTAGTGCCTACATCTAACCCCCGCTGCCTAAACCTTTTCCCCCGCTCTGCAGCCTAACCCTAACTCACTTCTAAGTGCCTAAAACTAACCTCCCTCCCCGTATCCTAGCCATAACCCCCCATACCCCCTGCCGTCTAACACAAAGTCCCCCCACTAGAGTCTAAACATACCCCCCTCCTTCATGGCCTCAAAATAGCAATCACACGCAATTGTTCCTACCAGGATTCTGGCTATCGGTATTTTGGCACTGGCATCCTGATCCTTTCGAACATCCATCGCCAGTCTTTAAAAGCAGTTGAGATGCCAGTGTCAGTACAGTGAACATTGGCAACTTGCACCCCTGGGATGCTAACTGCATCCCAATTTACAAAATTAGAAGAGACATGGTACAACAAGTGAAGGGGAAACATAATATACTGTAATAAAATATAAGGAACAAAAACTACAAATAATGCAAGGGGCATAAATCAGGAATGATTGCTATGAATTGTATGAGGGAAGAGGGGCTAACCTGGAATCTTGCTTTGGTCCCCAAGAGGTCTAAATCCACCTCTGTCTGTACAAGGTACACCAGTGGTTCCCAAACTGTGTGCCCTGGGGTGCCTCAGAGTACTTGCAGGGGTGCCTCGGGTTGATGGACCAGAACCAATTCAAATTGTTTGTGGTCCATGTAATAGGAAAACTCAGTGCTTGTGTCTTCCAATTATAAAATGTGTATAAGCAGAAGTGAAAAACTACATAACTGGACCTAAAGATGACATGTAAGCACAATCTATTTAATTGAATGTGTTTTTTCTGAAATTCTTGGTAACAAAACTTTTGGCCTAGGAGTGCCACAAAGAATTTTCTAATATTCTAGGGTGTGTGATTTTAAAAACTTTGGGAACCCCTGAGCTACACACAATTCTGGAATACACATAAGATTACTGCCCATATTGACTGTTATTGAAAGTGGTCCAAAGGGGCCCATACAGTATATGTGCCCGATTTGCAATTCTAACCAGTAAATGGGAATGGGCAAATCATGGGTTTTTAATCAGCAAAGTTTCCCTGATTTCTCAACGGATCGTTGATCATCCTTTCCTGGTAGATCAGGGAATTGTGGAGCAGATATATGGCCCATATAAGTATTTGTAATATATATATTTATTTATGGAACGCTCAATATTCATTAGTAAATTGTCTCCACATATATATGTAACTTTGAACACATTTTGCCCAATTTTTCTATTTAAATCCTTTGTTAGTACAAATTTAACATTTTATTTAATAAGATTTTTGGGAATTCATGGTTATTAAAATACAGTGCTCTTGTATCAACACATTTCAGATTACATACACAGCTGTAAATTTCCTAGAAGTTAGAAGGCTTGATAGAGAAGATACTGTGTAATAAGTATTTTTTCCCACAAAACGGAGACTGTCAGCACTCCCCAGCAGCACATTGCATTACCTGCAGCGCTCTATGAAACGCTGGTGTCATCAGCTGCCCCATCTGGCATCCCGCTGTTGCCTCTGCGGCATTCATCCCAGTGGCCCGGCATCCTGCTCTGCATCCCTGCGAGCCCACCGAGGGCCCATGGGCAGGGCCATCACACTTCCTGGTCATCTAACCCTGCAAGACCCAGTCAGGACTGACTTCCCTGCAGGGGAACATCTCAGCCAATCAGCTCACAGCAAGAGGTATAAAGCCCAGCTCAGGGAACAGAACCCTGTCAGTGCTTTGTCGTCTATCAACCTGTAGTGAGTTCCTGCTTATCTCTGCTTTCAAGACACAGTGCAATTACCAGCTTCAGCACGCCCTGACTCCAGGTGTTCATTAAGGACAGCTTCTCCTATTCTCAAGCTACTTAAAGAGACAATGCAGTTCCATATGCAGCTTAACCTGGCAATTCAGCTGTCCTGACCTGCTGGCGCTCCCAGCTTCAAGCAAGCTTGTCCTCTGTAGTGCTGGTTTCCCCAGCTTCAAGCAAACCTGCTATCTGCATTGCTGGAGTCCCCAGCTTCAAGCAAGCCTGCCTTCCAGTATTGCTGGTGTCCCCAGCTTCAAGTGACCTGCTTCCTGTAATGCTGGTTTCTCCAGCTTCAAGCTAGCTTGTGCTTCTGTACTGCTAGTGCCCACAGCTTCAAGCAATACTGTTACCTGTACTGCTGGTATCCCCAGCTTCAAGCAAGCCTGCCCTCATGCATTCCTGCATTGCTCGTGTCCCCAGCTTCAAGCAAGCCTGTGCTTCTGTACTGCTGATGTTCCCAGCTTCAAGCAACACTGTTGAGCTGGGGATACCCAGTGTACTCCTGCATCTCTGCATCGCTGGTGTCCCCAGCTCAAAGCAAACCCGCACTCCTGCATTCCTGCATTGCTGGTATCCCCAGCTCCAAGCAAACTTGCACATTTGCATTCACGCATCGCTGGTGTTCCCAGCTCCAAGCAAGCCTGCACTTCTGCATTAATGTATCACCGGTGTTTCCAGCTCCAAGCAAGCCTACCTTCCTGCATCACTGGTGTCCCCAAATTTAAGCAAACCTGCTTCCCTGTATCACCGGAACCCCCAGCTCTAAAGAACTCTTGACTTCATGTTATTCAGCCATTGACTTTATTTCATTCATTCAGTCATTCCTTCATTAAACCATAGATACTTACCTGTAACCATATGCGAGAATAAATCATACATCAAACCTGCCAGCTTCCGTCCTCATTCATCCAGCCAACTGGGCATCTGCTCTCATCCGGATTAACAAACAAACTCAGCCCTGACATAAAGTAACTTTTTACTTTACTTTTAAAAATAAAGACGTACTTTTTTCACAAGGTTTGGCCATTTGTCCAAAGATGAACTTAACCTTCGTAAACCTTTTGTTCATTGGAAATCGGTAACAAAATAAGAAACTACTGTAAAATAACAGTTGCATTTTTTTTTGTGATGTCACATTTGTGAAGTCAGATATTAATCTATTATAGGTACCTGTTTACAGTGGTCACATTACTTAACATGAACAAAAACAATTGTTATACTGTATAGAACTAGGACACCATATCAACGGAGAAGATGGGATAGATGCGGCTTCACCCCATAAAAATGTGTAGAAAGTTTTGGTAGGAAAAAAAAAAAATATTGGAAACACATATAAACAGTTCACTGTAAGATAATACCAATTGCTAAAGTTTCCATATACAATTTGATTCTTCTAAATATTTTGTTTAATTTAGTTAAGCTTATGTTGTTAACCACAAGGTTAACAGAAAGGTGAACGTGGGGCCGCGTCCTTCTTGTCACACCCTGGGGCTTGCAAAACATAACACATTAACTAGAATGTAAACTTGGCATTCAACACCAGCAGTATAAGAATACTGTACATATTTGTATTACTTTTATTTACACTACCAAAACGACACATATTTCTTCACATGGTTAATGTGACTGATTTGTGGTCTCCCTGTAAATTTTGTTTATATGTTTTCAAGCACTTTATATTTTTATTATATCAACAATGCTAACTTTTATTTTACTTTACCACCCAGCCCTGAGTTTACCTAAAGTGTTTGCATTTTATAGTGTATACTGTGCGTTGCAATCATAGTTTTAGCTCTCACTTCAACTGTAAAAGTAAGCACATACAAATGAAGCTGCAATTGCCAAGGAGTAATACTCTTAGTTAATATTAATTAAAAAAATGCAACCTTATTCAATTTATTGGTTTGCTTATGCTGTCCTACTTTTCTTAATGACATTCCTTTATGCTCTATGAGCATTTCCTTTTTGGTGATAGTTATAGCATTAGATAGGGCTAAATCATACTTGCATACACTCCCAGAATGGACAGAAATTTGTGGCATGACCGACCTACAGTATCAGAAAAAAAAGGCAAGTCTTTTAATGGACTTTTGTCAATAGATTGTATTCATAGACTATAGATTTATTAAGATGAAAATTGTAATCAAATCATGTAGAGATTCTCGCATTCCGGTTGGTGATCCTTAAAATATACGCTTCCACTTCTTCTCATCTACTGTTCTAAACAGTCTTATGGAAGCAAGTTAATATAGAGTAGGTACAGTATTCATAAGGTTCCTACCACTACTATATTGGTGGTACAGTAATAGGCTTTGCCTTCTCTGGGATCCTTGTTGTTTGCCACATTAAGAAGCATACAGTAATTCTTCTACATTGTTGGGAACGTTGTTAACAATCTGCAACATTTCTGACCATTGGAGAATCCTTATTAAGAGTAGAAAAAACACCCATCTTCTGATAGTATAGGATGGACATAAATTGTTCTTTTATTTATTTGTTTAGTTGTGATCATTATTTCTCCATCTGAGAGCCCTGCATATTTTGCTGCCTTATAAATATTTCATCAAAATAATGTATTCTCATGTTAATCAGCCTGTGCTTCATAAACTCTCTGGGGTTTATTTACTAAGATGGGAGTTCTATTGATGATGGGATGTTGTTATGGGCAACCAATCAGAATCCTCTTCTTATTTATTTAGTACCTACTAGAAGATAGAATAGAATAGATAGAATCTGGTTACGCATTGTAGGTTTGGGTCCTAGGGTCGACAGTAATTAGGTCGACAGTGAATAGTTTGACCACTATTGTTCACCAGGAAAAAGGTCGACACCTAAAAAAGGTCAATATACATTAAGTGGACATAGCCAAAAGGTAACACAAGCAATAGGTTGACATGGAAAAGGTCAACAAGAGTTTTCATGTATTTTGGGTGTCTATGTTGATATAAGTCAACATGGACACGTACTGTATAAATGTACGGTGTCCCATCACTTGGCTCGCTTAGCTTGTCATGCTTCAGGCATGGTGCCACGCTACGCTTGGCACAATATTATATTCTCACTCTATGTCCATGTGGATAGGTAAGTGTGAAAAAAACAACTTTTTGCCTGTTGACCAATAGTCAACAAATCGACCTAATTACTGTCGACCGATAGACCGCATACCCCCATTGCAACATCCCATCTGCTATAGAACTCCCATATTAGTAAATTAACCCCTGTTAACCCCAGTTTGTGCTCTACTATGTGCAACGAAAAATTGCAGCTTGCTCAAATTTCGCACTTAATATTCCTGTTTGTTTCTGTTAATATTGAGAAGCTTAGGAAGTAAAAAAAAAGTGGCAAAACAGCACCTGGCCTTTAAAAAAAAATACTTACATAGTAGAAAGGCTGGACAGCTTATTTAGTACACAAGTCTCACCCACTTCTGAACACTTGAGCACATATCACCTCAAATACATCAATTGTAAAGAGGCTTGAGGATGGTTTGGCATAGTATTGCAACAACTTGGTGAGCTGCAGATACACAAGTCTCAGACATTCTAAATGTGCCCATCCACTACTGTGAGGTATCGGATGCAATACCTTGCATGCAATACTGGGCAGCTGGACCGCATACGATATATGCTATTGCTCTGGCATGCAATAGATCCTTGGTGCAGCAAATCAGATCTTCGGGTCTGATCCGATGCACACGGGACCACACATCGGATCTCAATTGGAGACCAAACACCTCCGATTTGACACTTTTCATCCGATTTCTCAGCCTATCTGTCGAAATCGGATGAAAAAAGCCCAAATCGGACTAATGGTTGGGCACCTTTAGACTTAAGCTGTAAATCCCAATCTATCCACAAATCAGAGCGCTGACAACCATAATTTTATGGAAGCATTTGGAAGACGGTGCAAGACCACAAGAGGGGCATGTCATGTTTTTTTTTTATTAGTTCCCATGAATAGGTGTGCAGGGGCCACAGTGCATTGCTTTGCCCAGGGCCTACGATGCAGTTTTTTCCAGCCCTGCCTAGGAGAAGCTATACAGTAATTTTATTTTTTATTTTTCCAGATGACGAGTTTCCACATAACAGATCCATGTCAGTCTAAGGGCATATAACCTATGACATAAAAACCTATGAAATACCAGTTTGTCACATACTTCTTCTGACAAACTTCTCATTAGCAAATACTCAGCAATCATACGGAATGTAGTTTAAATAAAATGAGATTACTAAATTGGCTCATATGTTACAGTATGTGATGGATATGTCATGTGCACTAATTCCTAATGTAATTGAATTGAAATCTATGTGAAAGTGGGATAAATATATTTTTCAGTCTGAGTTATTACATTGATTGTTTTTAGCCCATTTAATAAAAATGCATCAAGGACGGTATTTCTTCTAATGATCTATTTCCATTTTGTAAATTGTTTCATTAAATTGTTCTCGCAATAAATCTGAAGCTGAATTAGTAGATAATCTAGTGGAAAAATGATTGAAGTGTGTGTGCATGTGTGCATGAGCTGCATGACCACATGTGGAAGATGTATTATGCAGAATAATAGAAATTCATAACCTTGGGTCGAGGTTAGGTGGGAAAGGGTCAGATCAACATAGCATGGCTTGCTTTACCCGGGAATCCATCCCGGGTACTGTAGGTACCAGGGTAGAATCCAGTACTGACTTGGATAGAGTGCTATGTGAACAGTGTGACCGGGTTGTCATGCTTAAAGAATATAGAAAAGCCTTAGCGGTAAGAACTGTCAATAATTGGGTCTAACGTGCAGGTTTTCAATTCAGGTCCTACAAAGCTGATCAGCAGCTTTGAAATGTAACCCAGGTTAAATAACCAAGGTTCCACCATTGACACAGCAGGCTACCAGAGAAAGTCCCAGGAATACACCTGGTAATGATCAGGATCAAGGCCCTGGCAATTCGAGATAGGACCTGGGTTGCCCAAGCAATGTCCCAGGATTAAAGCTAAATGTGAAAATAGTACAACAAGTTCAGAAAGGATGCGTCAGCAGAACTGCACGCTACACAGCAGCAGCATCATCACTACTCCTGTTTTCAGATGTATCTTTTTATACTAGGATAGGCTGGTACATATATGACCTGATAATGATGAGTTCAAACAAGCATACAGATACAGGCGCTTATTCAGATCTGATCGCAGTACAAATTTGTTCCCAAAATGGGCAAAACCTTGGGCACTGCAGGTGGGGCAGATGAAACATATGCAGAGAGTTAGATTTGGGTCGGGTGTGTTGGAACTGAAATCTAAATTGCAGTGTAAAAATAATGCAGCCAGTATTTACCCTGCACAGAAATAAAATAACTCACCCATATCTAACTCTATCTATAAATTTTACATCTGCCCCCACCCACATTGCACATGGTTTTTCCCATTTTGAGAACAAAATTGTACTGAGATCAGATCTGAATAAGGATCAGGTGTTGGATTACCATCAGATGTGGTGTTGGGGGCAAGGAGAGTTTTGGAGGCTTGTCAAAAGAACCTTCATGGATGTCAGGTATCTACATTCAATGATTTGAAACATGCATAAAATGTGATGATCTCCCCTTCCCTCTCCTCTGTCCTTTTCTCCTACTCGTGAAGGCCCAATCTGTCAATCACATGGAAGCCCTGCCTCTCTAGACTAGAAAAGAATGAGGAGCTGCTTTACTTGTTGAAAATTGCTTTTTGTATACTGTATGTGTGTGTATATATGTGTGTGTTTAGGTGTGTCTGTCTGTATATGTTTGTGTGTAGGCCTCCGACCTCCAATCTATCATCCTCGGTGACATTCCTATTGACATCAATAATGCTGCCTCCTCTAACCTTCTTGACCTTTCCACCTCCTTTGGACTTTCACAATGGACCTCCACCCCCACTCATAATCTCAGACACTCCCTTGACCCCATCTTCACCCACCATTGTAATCTCTCTGATTTTTCTAATTCTTCCTTCCCACTCTCCTACCACAATCTGATCTATTTCACCCTCTCCTCCTCTCCTCCCCCCTCATTGTCCAGACCCACAGTCACCAGACACAACCTCGGGTCTCTTGACCCTACTATGCTGTCCTCCCTGGAGACTTTCCTCTCTCTTCTTTCCACCATGACCTGCCCCAACCAGGCTGCATCTTTCTTTTACTTTTCTGTTACCTCTGCTCTCGACTCTGTGCCCCCCCTCCATACTGCCCCCCTCCGACTCTCTAAACCCCAACCCTGGCACAACAAACTAACATGATTTTTACAAAAATGTACACGCTCTGCTAAGCAACTCTCGAGGAAATCTCACTCTCTGGCAGACTTCCTCCATTTCAAGTTTATTCTCTTCTTCTACAGCACTGCTCTGTCCCTTGCTAAACAATCTTTCTTCAAATCGCTCATCTCATCTCAGTCCTCCAATCTCCGCCATCTCTTTGAAACTTTAAACACTCTCCTTCGCCCTCCTCCACCCCTCCTCCCATCATCCCTGACTGCCACTGATTTTGCTGCTTTCCTCTCTAAAATAGAGATAATCCGACATGATATCTCCTCCCATACCCCCTCAGCTGCCTACCCACCCCAATCATCCTACTCCACCAACTTCCCAACTCTGTATTCCTTCAGCCCCACTATAGATGAGGAAGTCCACACCCTCATCTCATCCTCTCCCCCCTCTGCCTGTCCCTTGGACCCCCTTCCCTCCCGCCTCTTCCGTTCCCTCTCCCCCACTGGCTGCTCTCACCTTGCTCACCTCTTTAACCTATCCCTTTCGGCTGGTATCTTGCCCTCACCCTTCAAACATGCTCTGGTCTCACCAATTATTAAAAAACCCAATCTGGACCCTTTATCACCCACAAGCTACCGCCCTATTTCTCTTCTCCCATTCACCTCTAAACAACTTGAATGGCTGGTTTACAGGCGTCTCACCAGCTACCTCTCTGACCACTCCATCCTTGATCCCCTTCAATCTGTTTTTTGACCAATGCACTCCACTGAGACTGCCCTGGTGAAAGTCACCAATGACCTGCTCTCAGCCAAATCCAGGGGCCACTTCTCTCTGCTTATCCTTTTGGACCTCTCTGCTGCCTTTGACACTGTGGATCACCCTCTCCTCCTCTATGCACTCCAAAACATTGGCCTCTCTTTTGCACAGTCTTCAAATGGTTTTCCTCTTCCCACACCAACCGCTCCTTCTCGGTATCTGCCTCTGGCAACACCTCACCACCTTCTATCCTTCCTGTTGGTGTCCCTCAGGGTTCCATCCTTTGCCCCCTTCTGTTCTCCCTGTACACCTCTTAACTCATAAACTCCTTTGGCCTCAAATACCACCTCTATGCGGATGACACACAAATCTACCTTTCCTCTCTTGATCTGTCCCCCACTGTTCTCTCTCAGGTTTCCAACTGCCTCTCCACTATCTCCTCCTGGATGTCTGAGCACTCTCTGAAACTCAAGATGGACAAAACTAAACTCATCATCTTTCCCCCACCCAGAGCCACAAACCCTATTAATATCTGTATCACTGTTAAGAACACCATCATCTCCCCCGTTCCCCAACTCCACTGCCTGGGTGTCACTCTTGACTCCTTCCTCTCCTTTGCACCCCACATCCAAGCTCTGGCCCATTCTTGTCGATTCCAGTTACGCAACATTGCTTGCATCAGGCTTTTTCTCTCACAGAGTGCAACTAAGCTTATATCACGTGGTCATATCATGGCTCGACTACTGCAATGTTCTCCTCGCTGGCCTTGCTCGATTCCCAACTGGCTCCTCTCCAATCTGTCCTCAACTCTGCATCCAGGCTTATCTTCCTCTCTCGATGCTCTACTTCTGCCACACCCCTTCAACGAAATCTGCACTGCCTCCCATTCCCCTACAGAATCCTCTTCAAACACCTCACACTCACATACAGGCCCATTTCTAATTCCATTGCTCCATATATCTTTAACCTCATCACCATTCATACACCCTCCCACCCTCTACGGTCAGCCAACGACTGTCATCTCTCCTTCACCGTGATCACTGCTTCCCATGCTAGAGTTCAGGACTTTGCCCGTGCTGCACCCCTTCAGTGGAACGCACTCCCTCGCTCCATTAGACTCTCCCCGACCCTGCAAAGCTTCAAATGGGCACTGAAAACTCACCTATTCATAAAAGCATACCCTTCCACTGTATAACCGACTCATGAGGCTGGTTCTCTGACCCCTACCTGTTTACATTCTGCTATTTAGCCACCACCCTCTTGCTTCCACCTCATGTAATCTGTCTGTCTCCCCTTCCTACTAGATTGTAAGGTCCTCAGAGTAGGGCTCTCTTCCCTCCTGTTGTCTTCTCTTCACATTTCACTCACAGCTCTCCCATACTCTGTGATCATCTCTGTCCGCATAAACTCATCTCCATCATTGGCTACAAGTCTCTAGTAGTACTGTATGGTGATTGAGTCCTCCCTACTTTATATTTAAGCTGTAAGGTGTATTGAACTGTGGCTGCTCTTTACCTGTATTTTGTCTCCCTGTACTGTTCCTTTGTATGGCGCTGCAAAACACTTGTGACACCTTATAAATTTAATTATAATAGTTATAATAATATATGTCTTTGTTCATATGTATGCATATGTTTGTGTGTATATGTATGTGTACATGTGCATTATGTGTGTGCAAGTGTATATGTCTATGTCTTTGTATATGTGTGTGTATGTTTGTGTGTCTGTGTGTGTGACTCTCTATATACAGTATAAGTGCATAGTGGGGTGCCATGACATTGCTCCAGGTGTCATGGCATTAAAGTTGCATGAATTTATTCACATACTGTAGTTCCCTGCATGCAAGTTACAGTACATCTAATTTTTGTTCAACTTTGTATCAGTCCCATTCCATCTTTGCAGAGATATTTATTAAACATTCCTTTGTGTATAATATCACCATCAGGCAGCAGTGACATTCTTATTGCACGACAGTCATAACAATGAATTTGCAGGTGAAAATCCCTCATATTGATCAACATCCCTCATATTAGTCAAAATCCCTCATATTAGTCAAACCTGCCTGGACAATCAGACATACAGTTAGCTGTCTCTAGCCTTATTGTTTATTTATTAACAGTTTCTTATATAGCACACATATATTCCGCAGCGCTTTTCAGAGAATATTTGAACATTCACATTAGTCCCTGCCCCAGTGGAGCTTACAATCTTTATTCCCTACCACATGTACATGCACACAAAGACATTCTAGTGATATTTTTTTGTTAGGAGCCAATTAACCTACCAGTATATTTTTGAATTGTGGGAGGAAACCCACACAAGTATGGGGAGAATATACAAACTCCACACATTTAGGGCCATGATGGGAATCAATCCCATGACCTCAGTGCTGTGAGGCAGTAATGCTAACCATTACACCATCCGTACTGCCCATAGGTACATCATGTCTGATGTACTGTAAGTACACGCTGAGGGTAATGTCAGTAGCCAGCAGCAGTTATCTGCTTCTTATCTGTTGTAAAAAGCTTATATCTTTTTTTTCCCTGTATTTGTAAACCAAGTTTCAGTGCAACACATTTGGTAGCTACAGAACACTGTCAATTTTGTAGGAGTTCAGAATTTGATAAAATATCTCACACTTGTCTCAATGACAATGGAAATGGCTGCAGAACCAAAATGTGCTACTGTATTATGTAAACATCTAGAAAGACGCAATAAGCCCTAAGCAACTCCACATTGTTACACTTGTACAGCAGAGCTGGTAAAACATGGAATAATAACATTTACAAGGCTAACAAGTTGTTAAAATATTTGAACGTAATTACGGTTTAAACGCCATTGGTTTATGCTGCCTGTCATATAAGAATAAAAAAAATTAAAAAATGATTATCTACAAAAAAGGCCCCTCAGTGTTGAGTGCACAACAGCTGATATTAGACGATAAAATAGATTTAGCCGCCTATGTTCACAGATATTTAAGTGTTATGGCTTGAAGGTCAACTTGGCTGTCTTACTGTAAATGAAAGACTATGAAATGAAGAGCCAAATAGAAAGTTTTTGAAGATTTCTTGCTACAAATCAAAACCCCGCAGTTTCATACTGAGAACAAAAGGAGCACATTAAACACCAAAGTTTATCAAGACAAATTAGGTCCTAGCTTCAAATTTTCTTTAATCTTCTGCATCTGAACATTTTTGTGCCTCACGCTGTTTTCCCTAGTTAAATGCTAAAATGAATTCCAGCCAATACCATTGACTTCCTCTCTAAAAAAAATATTGAGAGACATAATAAAAAATTAATTACTTCCCCTAATTTCCATATGATTCTTTAAAAAGATGTAAAATTCATTTAAAGTAAGTGGTGACTTTGTCTTTGAAGATCACGACAATTAACATGGATCAAAGCCTAGGTTCTGTAATGATGATAGCTCATTAGCATAATGAAATTAACTTCCAGACAAGAATCTTTAATAGGTACAACAAAAAGTCTTTAATAATACTCCAGAAAAATTATGTATTTGTTAGCAGTACAACAGATTCATACTTTCAATTTAATTAATAAGTTGGTAATTAACTCTTTTCCTAAACAATGTACATTTATAGTTAACATCTGCTGGTAGATAATGGTTTCTACTAGTATCTGTGAAGCTTTGAAAAACCCACCATTCAGATTCCCAAATACAGTATTTTCTATTTGCATCCGTAATTTCACAATTACCGGAAAGTTAATCCGAGAATTTTTTTTTTTTTAAACAAGCTCAAAATAGATCATTGATGTCAATGGGCTGGAGAAGTCATCTTAATTGTTTTATTTGCTGAAGGCGAACATTTATCCTAGGCTTTTATTTAATGTGCAAAATGGCTTTAGATGAGATAGGCAAAAAGCGGCAGTTTCACGTCCTTCTGAAGTCTGTTATGTTTCAACTTTTGATGTAGCCAAAAAGTTTTGTGATGTTGATTGGAACATATGGACGCCACTTGATTTATCACAGACTAATAAAACATTAACAAAAAGTTAATTAATATAAGCTGTATCTATAATTGTTTACCATGGAATAAATTTCACAGGACCATACGTATTATGGACAAAATGTTGAAATTTCAGGAACAGTGGGGCAAGGTTGTTGTCAAGATAAAACACTGTTCACCAACCAAAAAATATAGTGAAACAGTCCAATATCTCTGTAAAATTTTGAATAGAAATGAAGACTAATAGATCGATATTTAGAATAATCTTAGATATATATTACATAGAACTGCTTAAGTATCAACACTTTTTAATAAAATAATGATACAAATGATAAATTAAAAACACATTTTCTTTTTAGTTTAAAGTTCTGGGTATAGGATGCCCATTCTTTCGAAAATATGCCCCTTTGTGTTGCTCATTTTTTGGCTCTATGTACAGGGTTGGTATGGTGAAGAGTACTGTGTACGGTTTTATTTAGTATTTTTATAAATGTTTTAGTCTTAAAGGAACAGTTACTAAAACGTATAAAAAATAAGGGGAAAATATAGGTGATGTCCATAATAGCCTGGGGGTTCTAATTATTATTATACACAATGTGCTAGAAAATTGATAGCTAGAATCTTATTTGTGGCAATATGTAATACTTTCACTTTTATATGGTCATTTTTACCATATATGGAAATAATGACAATTTTTTCAGTGTATATAAAATCTTATTTGTTTACCCAAAGAATCAGTGAATAATACAGAATTACATACGGTAAAGGCATGTGGTAGGTAATATAGAAGCATACAGTATTTATTAAACAGAGATAAGACCAAATTCCACAAAAATGTGTAATTTCGTCAAAGACACGGCTTCTTTCTATTTTATAAGACCACCGGGTGACAATAGTCTTAACTGACATTAATACCACATACATTAGCTTTCCCAGGATTTTTTGCCTATTTAAGGACAGCACTGGTACAAAGAATGCTAATTCTACTGAACGAAATATGCTTTGGTATTTATAAAAAAAATTCCACTTATGTATTTTTTATCTATTTTTATTTCCCTAAATTATTTTCATTTTTATTTCTTAAGTAGTTTGCAAATGGAAGCACAAAGCTGGGCTTTCTGAGCAGTGCGCATGCGTTAACAAGCACAACCAATTCACACATGTATGAAAAGGGCCCATACAATAGTGCAAATTGGGCATTTTCCACATGATTTCAACACATCGAGCCAATAAATTGTGTAAAACGTGCCAAATCTTACAATTCTGATCCCATGAGTGGTCCCTTGTGTTGTAAGTCGTATCCACAGTTTGTTAGTGCTGCCACAAGGATTTATCGTACCCGGAACGGTGAATGGGATTGCATACGATATATCATATACAAATTGACGGGGCCTGATTCAGACCTACTCACTAAGTAGCGCTTTTTTCACTGCTTAGCAAGTGGGTTAATGCTACCTGCAGCCCCGCCGAGTACCCAGCCCCCCCCCCCGTCCGCATCTCCTCGGTAGCATGTAAGGGGAATGTGTGTTCGCTCACACATCCCCTCGCATGAGGCTGCTAGCAGGAGAAATCATTCAATGGTCGCTCACTGTTGAATAATTTCTCCTGCCTTCAGTAATAAAAGTCAGTCTCAACTGAATTCCATTACAGCCGCTGATTGCTGAAGATGGGACAGGCTCTGGCATCATGTAACTTCAGCCAATTGCCCCAAGCAGGGAATGACACACTTGCGTTCCCAGGGGTACGCCCATAAAATGCTGGGCGCTGCCCTCCATATTTATTAGGACAATTGGTCTAATTCAGACTTGATCAAATTTGTTCTCAAAATGGGCAAAACCATTTGCACCTCGGGGGGGGGGGGGGGAGATGTGATTTGGCTAAGTTATTTTGTCTCTGTGCAGGGTAAATACTTGCTGCTTTATTCTTACAATGCCAATTAGATTTCTGTTTGAACACACCCCACAAATTTCTAACAATCTCTGCTGTGCAAGTGGTTTTGCTCTGCAATAAAGTCTAAATTAGGCCCAATGTGTGCAGTAGTGCATGCAAGGGGGGTTTCTGACAGAGGCGAGAGACTGGGAAAGATTTCACGAAGCTCCACTTAGAATTCCATTAGAATTACAGCATTTTGGTCCAGCCCCCTCCGGACAGACCTCAAAATTGTTGCATTTTGCCGCGAAGGGGCAAGGCTTAGTAATAGCTACATATATGTCACAGCTAACCTATGGACTGATGGAATGATATATACACACGGCATATTCCAGTGCGCTGGCCACTCAAAATATTATGGGCCAGATGTATCAAGCTTCAAAAAGTGATAAAATGGAGAGTGATAAACAACCAGTCAATCAGCTCCTACCTGTGATGTTACAGGCTGAGTTTCAAAAATGACAGGTAGGAACTGATTGGCTGGCTGTTTATCACTCTCCAGTTTTTCAGTTTTTGAAGCTTCATACATCTGGCCCTATTACCTGTTGTATTCCTCTGCATGCTTCCTCTGATGTGCAGTATACCAGATAGGGCAAACCCACTGACTACGGTAAGGTGCATGCAATCGTGGGTACACATTGAGCAATATTGATCCTGGTCAGAACAATTTATTTATTTCTTTATTTACAGTTTCTTATATAGCGCAGCAGATTCCGTTGCGCTTTACAATAGTAAACAGAGATAAGACAAACTGGGTAACAACAGACAGACTTGAAGGTAGGAGGGCCCTGCTGCAAGCTTACAATCTATAGGGATATAGGGGGGAAACACAAGGACAGGGATAGAACAATAAAAGGACAGAACAATAAAATTTCTAATATAACGCCTGATGTATACGTTACCTAAGAATGAGCCCTTATGCAGATTAGATTGAGTCTATGGGTCTGATTCCATGGTGGATACTGAGCAGTAACTATGCTAATGATGCAGCCAATGAGCTGTCCCTGGTCAACACCCACCGGCTGCAACTCTAATCATAGTACACATGAAAGCACACTATCATGTGGACATTGGCCTCACCATTCACCTTCTTAGTAACCCTATGGTTTCTGCGAATATCCAATGGTATTTGGCTGCCGATGCCTTCTGGCACAGCCCCTGACATACAGTACCTGTCGACTTGAGCTGCTCCCCTGTCACCACCAAACGCCTATTGGAACTGCCAGGACATCCCAGACACAAGCGCAGGGGAAGAACATTGGGTCCTATATTATAAATTCCGACATTTCAAGATAGCATAGAAAGTGATTTTCTATAGTACTCTGCTAGGACATTACATTTATTGACCCTGCACAACTCACATAAGAGTCCTTTCCAGGAGTCTGACACATTATAACTTCTACATAAGAATAATTTGCTTATTTATTATAAGAAACTAAGAGCCAGATGTCCTAAGCTTGAAAAGTGATCAAATGGAGAGTGATAAACCATCAGCCAATCAGCTCCTAACAGCCATGTTACAGGCTATGTTTGAAAAATGTAAGGAAGGAGCTGATTGGTTGGTGGTTTATAATTTTTTATTTTATCACTTTTAAAGGCTTAGTAATATCTCGCCCTAAAGCTTATAAGAATTACTATATTTTGTGGTTTGGAAAAGATAATAGATTAAGAATTAAAATGAACTGTAATGGTATATTGGATGTAGGTCAGTGCATACTAGCTCTAGGTCTGAGATCTGTAACGCCGTAGGCTCCGTCAGTAAGAAACCCACACACTTTTTCTCAAGCTCCTAGTGTGTGATAGGTATCCTGATATAAGCTCTCTGCTTGTCTAGCGGTAGCCTTATGGCGCTTGCTTGTTTTAACATAAGCCAAAATATGTACTGGTGACCACCATCACACTATGATTTCCCATGCCCCAAACATTCCTTCTTGCAGATCCCAGGCATTTTTCTTGCTCACAGTCCAGGATGTAGACAAACGAATTCCAAGGGACACATGTGGGGGTGGACATTTCGCAAACATACAAAAACATAAAAAAAAATAAAAAAAAATAGAAACTGACACTGTCTCCTGCATCTACATTTGTACAACAGGAAATACTGTTTCAGAGGATACTGAAAACATACTGCGAGTTGCAATAAGTAGTTATGATTTGCATAGGTGCATTTCTAATAATCTTATTTACAGAAGTTTGGTGTACAGTAGTATTTTATTATTTAACTATATTGATGTTAGCTGCTTTAAAGCATAGTTGAATGTATTTGTTGCTTTATATTATAAAGGTACATTGTAAATGATGACATTGAACACATACTGTATCTACATTTGAAAAAGCATATCAGGGAGATTGTAAAAAAAAACGCCTACTGAAGGTGGCGATACTGTAAGTGGATGTACAATGTTTGAGTGGCATGTACTGTAATATATTGACTTACACCCAAATGTAAACAAGCCCATAAGCACTTACAGTATATAAATTATCAAGTGGCCATGGGAAACATTATTTGAAAATGCATGTAGCCATAGGGATCATTGTGCCTTATAACTAATGCAAGGAAATGATCCAATTTCAATGTCTAAAACTAAATGTTTTACCCCAAGTATATAGCAGCAACAAATTGAGAATAAGGTGCAATCAGGGAGATTGCTACACCTGCAGGGTGTCAGGGAGATTTCTATTATATCAGAGAGTCTCCCCATGATTCAGGGAGTGTTGGCAAGTGATATTTAACCAGGGATGGCTAGACAACCACCATTGGAGCTCAGCTCCAACAAGGCAGCTCTTACACATGCACAGAAGCTCTGTGTGCCCTAAAGTAAGATGGCTGCGGGTGCTGCTGAGCATGCCAAGTCACAGCTGTCCCACAGCAGGGACAGGCTGAATAAGTGTTGATGACCTGATCTGGGCCAACCAGCATTACAGGACAGCATGACATATACTGTACACACATATGAACACACACATACATATAAACACATACACATAAACATACCCATATACACACACATAAATATAAACATATATATGACACACATACATAAACACACATGCATACACATGCAGTGGCATAACTATAGCCCCGCAGCCCCAGCAGTGGCGGGGAGGTGCTGAAAAGGTGTGGGCGCCGTTATCTGCAGGGCTATGGTTACCTGCTGCCGACTGTGGGTCCCGGCTCCTGCTCCCCCCCCCCCCCCCCGTGCGGCCGGTACCTCCTGGTGCCGGCGCTTCTGTCAAGTCCTCCCGGCTCTCCTGGCTCCAGCTGCTACAAGGATTGCCACCTCATCCCTTTAATCCTGGAGACATATTAATTACACAGGTTCTGTGGCTGATTAAAAAAATACAGTTGGAATGAAGACTGATGGCTGTTTAAAAAAAAAACAGTTGAAATTGAGTCTTCAAGTGAGCCAGCCACAGAACCTGTGTAATTAATATGTCTTTGGGATTAAAGGGATGAGGTGGCAACCCTAGCTGCTACAGTAATAAAAATAACACTCAGAAAATGGCGGCCCCCATACAGCAGACCATTTTTAAAGGTAGCTAGAGGAGGCCGCTGTCTCCTCTAGCATCATCAAAAACTGTCTGCATTATGTGGGCAGCCATTTTCTGAGTGTTACTTTTTATTAGCAGCAGGAGCCGGGAGAGCCCGGACCCGAGTCCCAACAGAAGCGCCGGCAGCAGGATGTACTGGCTCCATGGGGGGTGGGCACTTTGTTTAACATAGAAACATAGAATTTGACGGCAGATAAGAACCACTTGGCCCATCTAGTCTTCCCCTTTTGTTTGTTAACGCTACGGGGGATGAGTGGGAGCTTTGTTTGTTAACCCTACGGGGGGTGCTGCCCCAATTTACGGCAGGGGGCACAAATTAATTAGTTACACCACTGTTCACACGTCAATTCTCACCAAGAAGAGGAAGCAGCTTCTTCTTCTAGTCTGTAAAGGTGGAAATTTTATGTGATTGATCTAGGTATCTGTGGAGAGGAAGAAAATACTGATTAGAGGGAAAGGGTGGCAACTACACTGCCTGCATGTTCCATATCACTAAATGCAGATACCTGACAGCCAGGAAGCCTCTTCTGACAAGCCCTCAAACCTCCCCTAACGCTACACAGCACTTGACTCTCTGCACTGCAGTCAGTGACATGACACATGGAAGTCCTCTCCTCCTACCCCGAGTCATTAGCAGTTCGTTCCCAGGCTTTGGATGTAGGACCACATGACAATTGGAACATTACGTAACATCATATGACCTGTGACGGTAGTGGCAGCAGCAAGTTCAGTGGAACAGCAATTTGATTATCCACGCCACCTTCTATTCCCTCTGGTAAAGGTTTGTGAGTGAAGTGGAGTGAACCATCGAGCCCGAAGCGAGGGTACACTTGTAGGGCCAGATGCACTAAGTTTCAAGAGTGATATAATGGAGAGTGATAAATATCCAGCCAATAAGCTCATACCTGCCATGTCACAGACTTTGTTTGAAAAATGTCAGGCAACAGCTGATTGGCCGGCTGTTTATCACTCTCCATTTTATCACTTTTGAAGCTTAGTGCATCTGGCCCTGAGTGTCCTGTTGGAAACGTTTATGCTCCCCCTGTCCTCTCTGCTCATTTGGTATGTCCTGTCAGCCGGGACCTCTACTACATGGAATGTATATCCAACCGTTTCCCTGCAGCATGAATCCATCCTTCTCCCTGTACTCTTGAAAACTCCTGTCACACATTCCCGCTCATGTCATGTCACACATTCCCTCATTACACTGTTGTTACCCATCAGGGTCGATGAACTAACACCCGTCACCCCACATCACATTATTAACGCAAAGGACTGCTCTTGCAATAAGAACTGTACTTTGCTATGTGGCTTTGGCGCTGAACTTCCAGGTCTGAGACCCGGGAGTCCCTCAGCCCGTGTGCAGAGTGACTGCACCAGCCATGGGACATTGGGGCAGATGTATTAAGCCTGGTGAAGAGATAAACTGGAGATAAAGTGGAAGGAGATAACGCACCAGCCAATCAGATACCAACTGTCATATTTCAAACACAGCTGATTGGCTGGTGTGTTAACTCTTCCAAGTTATCTCCACTTTATCTCCAGTTTATCTCTTCTCCAGGCTTAATACATCTGCCCCAATGGGAACCCTCAAACAGCAGTGTGTAGAGAAGCCCCCAACTGTACCCCTGTGTGCTGGATTTGTTGGATTTGAAAATGCTGTAAAAACCCTGAAGACAGGGGTTTTACTGCATTTTTGCTTTAGTGCATGCTGCTTGCAGACTGATTGTGTGATAGTGATTGTGTGATTTTGATTAGAAGTGCAGCTGTGCAGCAAAAAAGTGATAAAGTGGAGAGTGATAACACACCAGCCAATCAGTTTGGAGCTAGTTGAATGGTTTTATATCACTCTCCACTTCTGGCCCAGTGTGGGGCCCCTACCATTTATCCTGCCTTGTACAGTATGCACAGATCTGGTCCTGTGTATGCGCCGCAGAGCAGTGACTGGTCGTGAATAAAGTCCTATGTGCACTATTTTTGAACTTTGGGCCTAATTCAGACCCCATCATTTCCAATGGTGGGCGGTCTGCGCATGCACATGCGTGAATATCCCTTCCTTTCATAAGCAATGCCATATAAGAACTAGCTTTTTATACAGATGTTATTTAAAAATGATTGTCTATATATGACACACAGTAAATCATAAGGCACATACATGATATTTTGATGAAATACTGAACATACTGAAACGCCCTCCTCATATGCTCAGTGTTCGTACTAAACCAGCATCATTTGTGAAGGTCGTTTTCATAGTGTAGATTTAAATCATCAAGGGATCTAATGATTGTTAAGGCTGTGCCAGGCGATATTGATTTAACATAAGTTATTTGAAAAGTGAGGCTTACACAGTATTTATATTTTAATTAGGCATCAGTCCAACATATGCACTGTATACGTGACACAGAATCCTGAGCTATAAATCCAGGTACTGAGAGTCACGCGGGGAGTGCAGCATCTAGGCGCTGGGAATGTTTGTTTTGGCAAGTTTCATACTATGCTTTTAATGACTTACAGTATACATTAAGAGCTACAATAACTTAACCCTTTCCCTGTATGGGTGGTCTTCAGCCCTATAAAATGTGGGCTGCTGTCTGTTCATAAAACAAACATGCTTTAATTCTAGGACATACAGAGTTTAATATAAGGGGAATATCAGGGGAAGCTTTGACACTTATACCTGTGCTATTATTGTTATACTTACTGAGTTATTGGGTTTTGCCCTTCTGGTGATCATGCAGGAAATCTTGCAGGAAATCATAGAGAAAATCTGAGAAAGGACAAAACTTATAAAAACAAAGGATGTTTTCCCAACATACAGGATGACACAGGGAGTAAATCATACCTCCCCAACCATATTGTTCCATACTTTTAATTTTTAAATAAGATAACACCATTTTTAGTAAAGGTTTGGAATCACAGGGCCTGCTTCAGAGATTTATGTAAATATGTTATTTCCAAAAATCCATGTTGCGCTTGAGCCGGGCAGATCATGTCCAGCAATGTTGGTCACAGTGAAGCTGCAGAAATCATGTGAGCAACATTCTGATGCCATTTGAATGAGTGAAGGTGAACCATTAAAAAAAACTAGGGTGTCCCTGCATCAACCCGAAGACTTCAGACACAGATCTGGCTGCTTACCTGTCTGGGCACTGTTGGATCTACTCAGTGACACGCTGGGAATCCGCAGGTGACTGATCGCTAATAGTGTTGCTGGGGCAACTACAAATGCTCTATCTCGCCGTTGGCTTCTGGGCTCTGTCTGGGTACCCAATGCAGACTGGAGTTGCTGCCAGCAACACTCTAACGGTGCAGCCATCTTGCATTTACTCAGCTGACCACTGCACTGCCAATGGAGGCATCATGCCTGATTCCCTGAAGGTCTCAGCCAATCCGCTACTAGCAGTCTAGTATAAATTAACTTCTTGTGTCACTGATAGATTGCCAGTGCAGTGTATCTCAGAGCTCAAAGCGTGAGAAGAAGTCCTGTGCTCCCGAGTGTGCTTTCATTGGTTCAGCTATTTATATATATATATATATATATATATATATATTTATACATCATAGTTTCAGCAAGTCCAGCCTAACAACCTCCAGTACCAGCCCAGTCAGCAGCTGCAGAACCACTGGTGCCAGCCCAGCATCCACAAGCAGTGGTACCAGCCAGGTTAGGTAATTTAGTTGACTATATATTTGCGCACACATGTGCTGCTATAAGGATATAGTAGATACTATGATGCGTACCATACTCACACTTATAAACATTGAATTCCTCTTATAAAGGTATCTTTTTTATATACGGTGTTCCTCCCTTTCAACTACAGCAAAGATGATATTCAGTGTAGATTCGAAGGATATAAAAGTGGGCGTACCCAACTTACACTTCCATAGGCGATGTCACTCCTATAGCATTTTCTTTGTGGATCTCCTAAACCCAGGTTCCCAACTGAACCCTGCCGTATATGGATATCCAAAAAAAATGGGTATATGGCACAAATATAAAAGATAAAAATTCCTTTTATTGTCAGGAGATTGTTATTGTCGGGGTCAGGAGATCCACAAAGAAAACGTTATAGGAGTGACATCGCCTATGGAAGTGTAAGTTGGGTATACCCACTTTTCTATCCATCGAATCTACAGTACATTGAATATCATTTTTTCTGTAGTAGAAAGGGAGGAACATCGTATATAAAAAAGATACCTTTATAAGAGGAATTCATTGTTTAGAAGTGTGAGTATGGTATGTCTACCTACTACCAGCCTAAAGATACCTTTATATGTAGAATCTACTCCACTTTGGTGTGAGTACGGTACAATCTTTACTACATAGTACATCCTATAATAGGAATCCCCGATATCTACTACACTATATTTTTTCTCTCCTTTTTTTCCCCCTTTTTAATATGGACTTTTGATCATCACGTGGAGAAGAAAGAATAAAAGAATAGGAGAATTTTCTCTTGGAAAGCGCTGTTTGGTAATAGTGATACAAATGTGGTAGGTACCAACCAGGGGTCCACCCAAGAACTGCCGGTCCCAGCCCAACAGCCAGAACCATTGCATCAATCATGCAGTGGAATAACTCCCAGAAGCAATGGAGACACATTCCATCCAGGCTCCAAGCCCTGAAGGGGCACCTGCAAGTACGACAGCACCTCTGTTGTTCGCAGTGGGATTCAAATGTGATTGCTGTTCTGCCAATGGAGCACTGCTGTGCACTCGCTGCTGATGTCTTTGTCCCATGGTAACACCAGCAATATTAAACAGGCTCCTGCCACCTTGTCCAATATACATGTACATGTTACAGCATACTATCTGCCAACTGGCCGAGTAGAGAGCAGATCCTGGCCGGCTAGTGCACACTCTTTCCTGATCGTGCTGCTGGTATTTTCCCTGCACAGAAACAAAATAACTCACCCAAATCTAAATCTCTCTGCAAATGTTACATCTGCCTCCCCTGCAGTGCACATGGTATTGGCCATTTAAAAAAGGAATTTGCCTTTGCTAGTGAACCAGAATAAGGGCCTTTATGTCTATGGACACTATAAAGCTTTTTTAAAGTGGAGTATTTTATATGTGTATACAGTATGTTCTTTGGGTGGCCACCTGTCTATATAAATTGGATCATATTTTATTAAATTTAATGAATTTATAAAAATACAACATGTGTTGCAGCGATCAATTCAGACATATGTGCACCCTAATATACAGGACAGCACAGACACAAACACATTTGTTTTCTCTTTCTTGTTTAATTTTTTGAAGGGGGGACACCTACTGTACCTCCAACATTGCCCTTTTTTACGTAATTTTTTAGGGGGCAACAAACTGCAACTTGCCTTCTGGCGAATGGGATGAACTCACGCCATTGCACTCACAGGGGGAGAGAATCAGAAAGTGAGAGATTTGGTAAGAAATCTCCAGTTTTTTTAAAGCGGCAATCATTTACACTTTAAAATCAAACTGGTTTTGCAGTGAAAATGATTGCAGCTTTAAAAAAATGGAGACTTCTTACTAAATCTCTCACTTTCTGTTTCTCTCAACCTATTACATTTCCCCCACAGTGTCCATTCCTTGTACCTCCAGTTCCAAGTTCCACCAGAAATTAAGAGTTTCTTCATAGTCTCATCAGTCACAGATAGAAAGTTGCCTTTACTTCAGCAGTTCTTTTGTATTCTCACTATAATCCTCAGTATTTTTTAAGAATACCCACTATATTTCAAGTGCCTCTTCATGTGCAGGAATTTCATCAAGCCACACAGCTTCTTACTACTCACTTTTAGCGTTTTGTTAAACGTGTTTTGGATCTGTATCTCTGGTAGTGTTTTGGATCTGGATCTGTTCCAAAACACCACCCTTCAGTGTTTTGTGCTTTGTGTAATGGATCTGTATTTAAACAAAATAAAAACATAAAAATCGCTAAAATCGCAGAATTCTTTTTTTTGCTCCTATGCTATTATTAACCTCAATAACATTAATTGGCACTCATTTCCAGTTTATCCTGAATACTTCACACCTCACAATGTTGTTTTTAGGCCAAAAGGATGCACTGAGGTAGCTGGATGGCTATGCCAAGTGACACAAGTGGGCGTCACAAACTTGTGGCCCATCTAGGAGTGACACTGCAGCGGTAGACAGGATGGCAGTTTGTAAAACTAGGCCCCAAAGTGCACATAATGACCAAAAAAGAGGTACAAGATGGAATTGTCCTTGGGCATGTTGTGTAAATAGGACATGCACACTGTCTTCAACAAACCAATCATTTCATTGACAGGGTGGGCCCCACAAAAAAAGAACCAATTCACCTCTCCCTGTACAAACAGGCTCTACAGAGGAAAGATATCATCCTCATCCTCCGATTCCTCACCCACTTCCAGCGTGTCACAACCTCTTGTTTGGGGTGATGGCAGGACAGGTTCAGTAGTTTTTGATGATGCTACAGCCTTCGGCAGGCACTGGCAAAATGGCGAAAGTATTCTGCAATTTTGTGGGCCACCACAAGCATCTCCTGCATGCTCCTGTGACTTTTAAGGAAATGCTGCATAAGCAAATTTATTGTGTCGGCAAAACATGGCAAATGTTGGATATTACCCATATATAATGCCCGCACAATGTCACTGGCATTGTGCAGGGTAAGCCACCGCGCAATAATTTCCCTCAGTTTCTGTAAGAGATTGTCGGCATTGTGCCTCTTAGTGAAACCGGTGATATACAGGGTAGCGTGCCTTGGAAGGAGCTGGTGTTTCGGAGATGCTACAGTACTACAGTTTCTGCAGAAGGTGATGCATCTACCCAGTGGGTATTGTCATATAGTCCTTAGTTTGCCCTGTACCACTTGTTTACATGTCCGTGGTTAAGTGGATAATGGGTACAACCGCATTTTTCAGGGCACTGAGGACACTTTTTCAGACGTCTCTGTACATCCTGGGTATTGCCTGCCTAGTGAAGTGGAATCTAGATGGGATTTGGTACCGGGGACACAATACCTCCATCAATCATTCCAATCCCACTCCACTGATGGCGGACACCGGACGCACATCTAACACCAACATAGTTGTCAAGGCCGCATTTATCCACTTTGCCATAGGATGACAGCTGTTCGTCCTCATTGCAAACGACTGTTGGAAGGTAAATTGCTTAGTAAAAGACTTCTCCTCTGGGATGATGAATGACTCCCAGCAGCAACAGCAGCAGTGGCAGCAGTAGGCATCAAGCCGCAGGATCCTCCGGAAGAATCCCAGATAGAAGAGGAGTCGGTCATGCCGGTGACATGGCCTGCAGGACTACCTCCGATCGGGATCAAGGAGGAAATTGACGAGGAGTGACTTGCTGGTGTGGTTTTCAGGCACTTGGATAACACAGGATCAAGGGATTTAGGTGTCCCTGGACTGCTTACGGTCCTAGCCACAGTTTCTGAACTAAACAGTGATTTATGAATGAACTACAGGTGACGCATAAGCAAGGCTGTCCCTAGGTGGCCAACGGCCTAGCACCTGCTTATTGCAGCATTCCAAAAGCTATGGGGCCTTATTCTAGTTCACTCTTAGAGGCAAATTCCTTCTCAAATGGACAAAACCATGTGCTCTGCAGGTGGGGCAGATATACCATGTGCAGAGAGAGTTAGATTGGGTGTGGTTTTTCTTCAAAGTGAGATCTATATTGCAGTGTAAAAATAAAGCAGTCAGAATTTTCCCTGCACATACACAAAATTAGTCACCCATATCTAATTCTATCGGCACCTGTTACATCTGCCCCCCCTGCAGTGCACATGGTTTTGTCCATCTGAGAAGGAATTTGCCTCTAAGAGTGAACTAGAATAAGGCCCATGGTGAGACAATTGTTGTCCGGATCTGGATAAAAATAATTCCAGACCAAAGAGGTGAATTTTTTGTTTTTCTGCCCAGGCATGGCGATGGCCTTTTGCATCCCACGGACAACAACGGTCTCACCCGAAGCCTCATTTAAGCAAACCACATCACCATCAGCAGCAGTACCACACACAAACATGGCAAAGCCTGAAAAAATTAAAGTAATCCATTTATTTTGTAATTATTATATGTGGCACAGGAGAGTGTAACCCCAAACCACACACACATGGCAAAACCTGAAAAAATTATACAGAATAAAATAACTCTTTTTTTTTGGGGGGGGGGTTATTTAATATATGTAGCACAGGAGAGTGTACCTAGCGTAAACAACACACACATGGCAAAGCCTGGAAAAATGAGATGGGTTAAAATAACCATTTTATTTTGGGGTTATTTATTATATGCAGCACAGGAGAGTGGAATGGGATGATAGGACTCTGGACAATTATAGTACAGTCCTTATTTACATTGTATGTAGCACTTATTTGAGAGAAGCACAAACTGGTGGTATGAATACACGTCTCCCAACAGACCTAAAAAAATAGAATAGGTACTGGATAACAATTCCTGTGATATTCAATAATTGATTATAGTGCAGTCCATGTTTACATAGTATATATCCATCGCTGTGATGAATTTTCTAGCGAGCGTATAGATCAAAGAATAGGATAACAATGAGAAGGATATCTCAAATGACCACACGGTATGGGCAAGTGTGTGCTACAGCAGTTAAATCTTAGACGCGTATTGACACAAAGCTATGATATTTAGCCCTAGGGTGTCCTGACTACCACAGTTCTAAGGGGAGGTCACTAGCTGTTAGGATGGTCAGGTGTAGCAAACACAATTAATATAAATTAGTAACTACATAGCCAGGAATAAATAAATAAACACACTGATCACACCTACACACCCCTGTGACCAAGCGTATTGCGAAACACGTGTCAGGACACACGTGGTCACGCCCCCACCACTCCCACCAGTGCCGGCAGAGAAGAGTGTTACTGACGGATTCACTCCTCGTCCGTCTTCATACTCCGGCGCCGCAGCACTGAACGGGAATACACCAGCGGGGATTCCCGCCCCTTACCGTGTCCCCCCGGATCGAATACCAGCAGTATCATCGCCGGCCGCAGCCGGCTTAGGTAACGGGGTAATCCCCTACCTGTGTACCCAGGCCATATCGTTGATTGAGCACACATCTCTTGTTTGCAAACTGCATATCACTTACGTCTTTTCTGCAACTTTGAGGCTTATTAAGCCGAGTACCTCTGCATAGGTTCATTTAAACTTACAGTCAAGTGTTGTATAAAGCATTCAATAACCCGTGTTTGCAGGGCTTTGTTGCTACATTTCTGCCACATTCGACTACCTTTTTATATGTGCGCAAAAGTGTTTTCACTTTGCACACACTGTATCAGAACCGGCAGTTCATATGCATGTTTGTCTCAGACTCCAAGTATTTCAATGCTAAATACTATATTCGCATGTTGAAGCATATCTGTCTCTGTCCTTATGCGCTGTAAAGAGTCATTCAGAAGGCAACAGTCATCCACCTGATCAGTGTGTTTATTTATTTATTCCTGGCTATGTAGTTACTAATTTATATTAATTGTGTTTGCTACACCTGACCATCCTAACAGCTAGTGACCTCCTCTTAGAACTGTTGTAGTCAGGACACCCTAGGGCTAAATATCATAGCTTTGTGTCAATACTCGTCTAAGATTTAACTGCTGTAGCACACACTTGCCCATACCGTGTGGTCATTTGAGATATTCTTCACATTGTTATCCTATTCTTTGATCTATACGCTCGCTAGAAAATTCATCACAGCGATGGATATATACTATGTAAACATGGACTGCACTATAATCAATTATTGAATACCACAGGAATTGTTATCCAGTACCTATTCTATTTTTTTAGGTCTGTTGGGAGACGTGTATTCATACCACCAGTTTGTGCTTCTCTCAAATAAGTGCTACATACAATGTAAATAAGGCCTGTACTATAATTGTCCAGAGTCCTTTCATCCCATTCAGCAATCGGACTCCCCGGTGTGACCTCGGTGTTTAAAGTAATTATACACAAACACCTGGTACACATTTCCATCGACTGGGACCGTGGGTACATTCATCCAATTTTCATATCTCTCCCATCTCCCTGTGTTTTTTCACTTTAGAGGAACTATCGCATGACCCCCTGACTCTCATCAACCATCCAATGCTAGCATGATGGTGGACAGCAGAGATGGGGATGATGTTTGTTAGCACCTCCTTCAACTGTCAAAACTATTCAACTCGTGGCTCTCTCATTCACCCAGTCTGTGCGACCACCCCTGCAATGCTCAATGGTAACAGGGTTGCTCTGCTCTGATCTGTCTGAACAGCAGAAGTCCATCTTGGCTCATCCATCCTATTGACATCGGAAATAACCAGGCAGGGATATACAGCCATACTTCACTGGACCGCCTGTAACCCGTCTGAACACAGCAGCTAAGCAGTGAAAGGCTGGATTAGTACCTGTATGGGAGACCTACAGGGAATATCCAGTGCTGTATTCAACTACTGGGACAGTACGTCTGTCAGTACCTTCAAGGTGTAGCCACAATCACCTTTGATCCTTCCCTTCTCCTCTCTACATTTATAATTTATTATCCAATTATGCCGACACTGTAGTAGAAAATCTAGTGGTGGTGGGCTGTGTCCAGTGTCTCATTTGTTTGCCATTATCATATATTATATATAAAATTGTCATTTGGCGAACAGTGTCTTAAAACATTTTCGCATTTATACTTTCTTTAAGTGATTGGCCATGTTACCGGCAGGAGATTTACAATTATCCAGACTCCAAAAGGTATACACATGGTGTGTCGACAATAGTTATAAATGCAATTTATTTTAAAAAGCTTAACATTAAAAGTTACGTTTTAATTACTATCATCTATATCTTTACCAATCCATATTATCACAGTTTAAAGCGTGCCCCAGAAACCTACTCGTTCTCCTTTAGTCTTCTCTTATAGACTACCCTTTACAGTATATGTGCTGAACTTTTTTTGGGAGCACCACCAACCAGCAATCGCTAATCAGGTTTTTCCTGAACAGCCTTTTCTTATGTTGGTTAATATCAATTGTTACCGTCGAATTTGCAACTTAAAAATTGTCTCTTAGCCTGTGCCAACCAACCCCCTATCTAAATCTTATTTTTCAATTGCAATTGATGGGTTGGTGGTGATGTGGGGGGGACCCTAGGAATTGAGATACCATGAATATCGCTCCGTAAGTCTCTCCTCTAGGATCTTCGGTTAGAAGTCTAGAAATTACAACTAAGTCAGTTCTGAGATACAAAACACTATAGAAATCAGAATGTAGGGGTATCCAATTAGATGCAATACTTTTTTATTCTTAAAAAAACAGACTATTATTAAAATTACACCCTTTTGGGCGATAACGCATGGGACGGGATAAACTCCTGATCGCATGTATAATCTTGGCTCCAAAGGATACTCTTCATAGATTATAAGAAAGCATTGTCCCTGATATGTGCTGCTTAGCGGGGCTAATTTCATAGCCCCGGCAAATGGGTGCCGGACGGCTCCCGACAGGCGAGATTCCGACAGTCATTTCTCCGACGTCGGAATCCCGACTGCTCCCTCGTGGGGGTCCACGACCCCCATAGAGGGAGAATAAAATAGGTGGCAAGCGCAGCTCGCCACCATGCCCGCAGCGTGGCGAGCGCAAGGGGCCCGCAAGGGGCTTTATTGCGCTCCCCTCGCTGTGCAGTCGGGATTCCAACGTCGGAGAAATGACTGTCGGAATCCAGACTGTCGGTGAATTATACCACACCCCCGGCAAACCTAATAACAGCGGTAAGTCACTGCTGCTAACAAAATACTGTTTTTTTGTTTTTGTTATAAATCTCCACACATGGTTAATATTGTCCAGAAATACAAAGCTTATAATGTAAATACATACTGGTTTACAGGCTCTTTACTCACTAAAAAGAATGTGTATTGTGTAATTGTACCTTTACTTAAAAGAATAATAATTGAAGTTTCTGTTTCCTCAAATGTTTCATTCTGTCAGTTTTTGGCTTGGACAATTCAATTTGGAAGCCGTACCTGTGTTGGGGGCTATAGATTACAGGAAATAACGACCTGTATATGTTGAGTTTTTCAAAGGAAATTAGAACAGTCTGATTTTTATTATCCTTTATGGGCAAGAAGTCTCCAGTGTAATAACCTATACTAAACTTTAATTTTCTTTTACATCATTGGAAATGTATACTAGACGGATCAGATTAGGCTGTCACTGTGCAACTCGACACTTAACTGGCTTACTGTCTATTTGTAGGAGTACTAAAATAATCTGCCCAGTATAAAAACACACATGGAAGGTATAGGTGACAATCTCTTAGCTGCAGCCATTGACTTGCGTATTTCCCTGATGACGAAGCAATCAATCGAGAATTCCAGTGACTGAAATGAATAGCTGAGCCTGAATTCCTGCTGGGAAAGGGCCTCTTTGTGTTGTCTGATATTTCTTCAATGACTTGACACTTGAATTTTTATTGCATTACAGTGGTGGTCGTGTAAGCCGCTTTATGCAATGCTACATTTATTGTACCATAGAAGCTCCAAGGACAGCACATTTCCTTTTACTCTTCTAATTTAATTTCATCCTCCGTACTTTGATTTTTGGTTTATTTGCTTTGTTTCAATTAACTATTTATTTATATGGAAGATGGAGTAATGGGCAAACGAGAATACTTTTAGGCTCATGTACTTTGTACCAACATACTCTCTCTATTGGCCAGATGCACTAAGCTTGGAAAGTGATCAAATGGAGACTGATAAACCACCAGCCAATCAGCTCCTAACTGACATGCTACAGGCTGGGTTTAAAAATTGTCAGGTAGGAGCTGATTGGTTTATCACTCTCCATGGGCCTTATTCTGATCGGTGCGGCCGGATCCGAATATGCGGCCAGGACCGTGCGTGGGAAACCCCACCTTCCATACGGATTGCCAACTCCGTCCGTACGCGGTAAGAAGCTGGCCGAACGGACCGCACGTGTATTTTTCATGGAATACGCCTCCTCCATCTCAGGCAACCTCCCCCATCATTCGATGGCCGCAGACCATCGAATGCAGAACCGAGTGGTCCACCAGCTCCCGCAACCTCAGACCACACAGACATTTTTCCATGCAAAAGCAGGGATCTGGGCGGGCAGCTGACATCCGGCTATGTCATATGTCCGCCCCCTACACGTGCGTCACGGCCGCATTACCATACGTACGCCCAGCGTTTGCATGGGAACGCCCATGAAACGCGGGGCGTATGCATATGGTAATGAGCCCAAATAGCCCTTCACGCCCCTCTCCACCCCCTGTTCGGAGTGTTCACATTTCATGCAGGATTTGGCCGTACGCCCCGCTCGCACATGCGCAGAGACGCCTCTGCACATGCGCAGACACAAAACATCGGCGGCACGAACGCACGCGGATATTACCGCACCAACCAGAATAAGGGCCCATGTTATCACTTTTGAAGGATTAGTACATCTCGCCGTATGCCCTTTTAAACTAATAATGATACTATATGGGCCTGATTCCAGTTTACTCGCTCCTCTGCGCATTCGCTACGGGGACCAATGTTTTGGTTCTGTGCATGCGTATTGGTGAATATACGCATGTGCAGACCCGGGCCATTCTCTGCCATTTCCAAGGCAACGAAAAGTCAATCTAGACTGACTATTATTTGCGAGCTGGGAGAAAAAAAAAATCATTCGATGGTCGGAAACCATCAAATGATTTTTCAGCCATACGCCCGCATGGACATAGATATGTAAGAGTACAAATCCATTCACGCGCCGGTGCGACATTCACACTGGGGTAGGGGACAGGCATTTACCTACTCGCTAAGAAGTGAAAGAACGCTACTTAGCGAGCAGGTCCGAATCAGGACCTATACCGGTTCCTCTTACTTTATATATTGGTATGTATCATTAGACAGACAGCAACTAGGTCGACATGCATGAAGGTTGACACCACTAGGTCAACATGCATGAAGGTCGACATGACTGAAGATCGACATAGGGTTAGGCCGACAGGGTCATTAGGTCAACACAAGCATTAGGTCGGCATGAGGATGGTCGACAGTCAAAAGGTCGACATGATATTTTTCACTTTTTTTCTCCCGAATAAAAAAAGTGCACTGCGTCCCCTCATATGGCTCGATGCACTTGCCATGCTTCGGGTTCGCCACACTATTTTATTCTCCCATCACACCCTAGTACAGGGGTGGGGAACCTCTGGCCCGGGGGCCGTATGCGGCCCCTGTGGCCGGTCTGAGTGGCTCTCCCACCCGACCCGCGGCTTTGCCAGGAGTCAAGTACAGGGAAGTCTCTCGAGAGGACGGTAGCTCATGCGAGATTCCTCTTAATCAACAGCAGCCAGAGACTGTCAGTCCTATTCAGCATCAGCCGCTGAAGGGTGGGACGGCTGCAGCAGGCCAATTTGTAAGATAAATTTTTACATAGGGCCCCCGATGGATTTTTTCCCCATACAAACGGCCCTTGGCACAAAAAAGGTTCCTCACCCCTGCCCTAGTGGATAGTAGGGCATGAAATACCACCTGTCGGCACATGTCGACTCAAAAAAGTGAAAAGTGCCATGTCGACCTTTTGACTGTCGACCTTCCCCATGTTAACCTAATGCTTGTGTCAATTTTATGACCCTGTCGACCTAAACCCTTGTTGACCTTTAGTTATGTTAACCTTCATGCCTGTCGACCTTCATGCATGTCGACCTGATGCTTGTAGACCTAGTGACCGTATCCCCTTGATATAAATCCTCTGCTTTACAACATTTATATGATCAATGACGTAGTGTTACGAGAGACCGGTGAGGCATACTGGGACTTGTTGTTCCACAGCAACAGGAGAGTAGCCAAATACATACAGTTGTTGTTATTATTATTAATATTCAGATAATATAGATAAAGACTGATAAAGTATTCTGTGACTTGTGGTTCCACACAAGCAGAAAAAGCATGCTACCTTCCTCTACTGTAACAGGTTCATGACTTCTGTACAAAGAGCAGAAATATCGAGTACAGAAATATTTTGTTACACTTTTAATTGATAATGTAATCAGATTTAAACCCGTTAAACCATTTATAGCACTAATCTCCCAGACTCAACCGCGCAGTATAATGATTCTGATTTAGTTTGTCACGTATGAAAAGAGATCATTTTTTTGTAACAAGATAAACTATTTCTGCCACAATTTCTGCTTATGATAATATAAATCCTGGAAGCGTTTCATCTGTGATTACTCGTACATTAAAAAAAAAAAAACTTCCTTTAACAGATAACCACCTTGTAAACACTCAAATCTTAGTCATTTATCAGTTTTTCTTTTAATTAAAACTGCAAGTATAGTTTATGCTCTGTTTGATCCAGTCAACATTTTAAATATGGGTGGAAATACATTTCTTATTTGATACATTCCATTTCTCAGGTTTACCGATGAAGTTTGCTGGTTTTTCAAAAGTACGACAGCTGCATAAATGGGATTTTCTGCATTTGTACATTTTGCACTGATTGGCGTATTCATGAACTTTGTACCTTAAGCAACATAAAACTAATGACTACAGAAATTCTTCTTTAGCCAATTTTGCAGGTTTGTATGCATATTCTTGCGACTTTTACTCAAAATATGTTTATACCTTTCTTCTCTGTTTTTATAGTACATTTTACAGTTGTTCATTTCTGTTGTTCTTTGATATTACATAGATAGCATCTAGGCCAGGGGTGGCCAAACCAGTCCTCGAGATGTTCCTATGCTGGGTACACAGCAGAACAATTTGGGCTCAATTCCATCAATTTCAATGTGTCTAATGAACAATTGTATGTAAAGTGGACAGTGGTCAGTGGAACAGCAGGTAGGGGAACAGAGAATGGGCAGCACAGGTGTAGGGGCCCCTTAAGAGCACTTTGCAACAACAATTAATTTAATGTGTCCCAATTTTTTACTAGGCAACTGGAGGATGGCAGTACAGTGTCTGGACTTCACAAAATTGGGATGTACTCTTCTGTATGTTTTTACAAGTAACTGTCCAGTCCACTCCTGCTCCAAATTGGTGCACAGCGTTGGAGCATGATATTCACCCCCTTCTTGACACATTGGGAGCAATGCAACTTTCGGTACTTATGTAGTATCTGGGCGTCCGATTTTGTGATTGTATGCCTTACCTTAAGGCATACAATCAGATGCGATGCAATGCAATTCGATGCGATTTTGCATAGGATTCAATGTTAAGAAGGTCCTGGTCATTTCCCCACTATCCAAGTGGGCATAGAGTTGATTTTATATAGCGTGGCGAGCGCAGCGAGCCACCGAGCCCGAAGCGTGGCGAGCGAACGCATATTTCTTGAAAAGTATTCTGTTTCCCCGCGCGGGGCTCGCTACGCTCGCCACGCTTCGGGCTCGGTGGCTCGCTACGCTCGCCACAGGTTTATATCCAACTCCATGCCCACTTGGATAGTGGGGAAAGGAAAAGGACCCCTTTTTACCATTGAATTCTATGTTAAAATGGACTTAGACCATTTTAACATTGAATCCTATGGAAAAATCTTGACCATCGCATCGCATACGATTTGGTTGCATGCGATGCGATGCGATCCGATCCGATTTCTAAATCGGACGCCCAGATACTACATAAGTACCCAACTTTCTATGGAAACATCTCTGAGAACCCACCTTTTTGAAACTCCATAAAAGAAATTGGCTCAGGCAACTAAACAAGTCATCTTGTACATAGTATGCAAAGAAAGAGATTATTATTATTATTTATTACTAGCTATATATATAGCACACACATATTCTGCAGTGTCTCACAGAGAATATTTGAACATTCACATCAGTCCCTTCCCCAGTGGAGCTCGCAATCTATATTCCCTACCACATGTACATGCATAAACATTCATTCTATGGTTATTTTTTGTTTGGAACCACCTAACCTACCAGCATATTTTTGGATTTTGTGGGGAAACCGAGGTACCCGGAGGAAACCCACGCAAGCATGGGGAGAATATACAAACTCCACACAGTTAGGGCCATGGTGGGAATCAAACACATGACCTCATTGCTGTGAGGCAGTAGTGCTAACCATTACACCATCCAGGCTGCCAAGAGATTCTCTATGCTGGAAGCTACATGTGACTCTCCAAAGTTGTCCACCATTCTGTCCTGTACCATCATTTTGGAAATAATGTTCCACACACCATGCACATCCCTGGATGGCATAGTGTGACATACCAGCTGTAATTTTTCAGCTGTAAAATGTCAACCAGTAGCAGATATCATATTCAAGCTAAAAAAAAAAAAAATTAAAATGGAAATGCATTTAACATTTATTGAACATGCCGTAATAAAACAAATAAGAAAATTACAGTAAGTCCAATGCAGCTAATTAGTAAATGAAGTCTAGCTAGAATTACTTTCTAAACAAACTTCTTGACTGTAAATACAGGAAGCCGAGTAATGTTGGAAATTTTAATTGTACTAGGTGTAAAGACAGTTTAGCACTAATGACCAATTTCCAGAAAATTCCTCTAGAATACCATATTGTAATGAAGTGAATTACATGAGTGAATTCTATATGACATTTTCATAGAACATGCACTTAATAACAATATTACAATTGGATCAGCAGATGTAGATGTGTATCCAGGTAAGATTTAAAGTAACAGGGAACATGGCTGAACTGCAGTGTAGTTACTAACTATATGTTTCATGCTTTAGGTCACTTTCTTGAGAAATTGTTCGATTAAAGGGTGTTATTTTGTCTTGCATATCATGGGCTGGCATCATAGCTACCATTTGTTCAGATGTAGGCAGGAAGCTTCTGATTTGAGGAGCCTGCATTGACATTCAGTTCACTGCAAAATAGAGTGATGCTTAAGACTGTTCTTGGTGCACATACTAATGCATGGGAGTTTTTAGGATTGTGGTGGGGCAGGGGCGGATTGGCCCACCGGGAAACCGGGCCGTTTCCCGGTGGGCCGGCACATTTTAAAGCAGAAGTGGCCGCCCACACTCCCTATCTGGGCCGCGGCCGTTGAACCGCTAACTCCGAGCTGGCCGCAGCACTATTCCCTAATTGAAGATGGCCGCGGCCAGCCTCGGCTGCTCCCAGAGTTAAAATGGCCGCGGGAGGGCTGGTGCGCATGCGTGAGCGCACACAGCTGCTCCCGCGGTCTGTAGGGTGTAGGTAAGTGCGGCCGCAGTTGTTCCAGAAGTTAAGATGGCCGCGGGAGGGCTGGCCGCGGTCTGGATGAAGTACGGGCGGAAGCGCTGCCTGGCCACTTGATGCTCCCCAGCAGCAGCAGCGCGCTGGGCTGAGGAGGAGCAGGATCTGCAGCAGCAGAAGGCAGCCACAGGATGAGGCGGGTAAAGTGCCAGCATAATAATAATAATAATAATAATAATAATAATAATAATAAATAATACAGCTTACCTCATTCTAAATATATCTATCTATCTATCTATCTATCTATATATATATATATATATATATATTTTTTTTTTTTTAGATATATCCATTCTCATGTTTCTTGTAAATTCCCCTGGCCTCCCTCCTACCTCTTAGGTGCATGTTCGCATGATCGCATGCCCCCGTTCCTGGCTTGGTCTCCCTCGTATAGGTGTGCGCACATTGAGTGTTAAGGGTGCACAGGCACCCCCTAATGCAGTGCCCACCCCTATGAACACCTCCCTGCCGCTAGCAATACCAGCAATACCTTTAACCAAAGACTTTTGCTTTTTAGAACTGTATTCCATTTAAAGAAGTGCCCATCAATCAATAATGTGTGTTTGCATTGGTAATTGTACTAAACCATTGTCATATTACTACATACCTGCGTCATCCATATATGTGTATGACTTTATTTGCATGTGCTGTTAGTGTTACACAGAGTAATTAGAAGATGAAAACTGAAACAGGCAGGAGATTATGAAGCGGCTGAGAGACTTTTTATATTGTAGCGACTGCCAATAGATGACAGAAGACACGCCTGATAGGTGGTGATAGACATGCCCAATAGGCGGAGCTACTCACACCCCTTTGACGGTGCACCCCCTAATAAAATGGGCTGCGCACGCCTATGCTCCCTCGTAAGCTGTTGTGCTAATGTTATGTCCTGACTTCGTGTTTATATCTGCCCTGTCCGTTCTGTGCACTTTGTTCCCACATCATCATCTCACCCTCTGCATCTTTCACCTCCACCCTCAGCTATTCCCCCCCCCTCCTCCCTCCATCTGCAATTGCACCCATCACACCACCCACCATGCACATTCTGGTTCTTATGTCCATGCACTAGGTTCCAGTGTGTCCCTTACCTGACACGTTCCCTTGCCCCCCCCCCCCCACTGCTTACACACAGCCGTCACTAGCATTGAGACGGAGTTAGCATTCCTCATGACATTCCACCTCTGCTCCCACATTCGCTCTATCTACTGACATCTTTTCCACTGATACCCGCTCCCACACCCACCCACATCTTCCACACACTTTCTCCGCGCACACATCTTTTACATCCACATTCCATGCGCATTCCATTTTCCCACGCAGTTGCTCTCTGCACGCTTCCACATCTGTAGTCGGCACCTTCCTTGGCTCTCCGCTCCTCTCCCTTTCTCTCAGACCTGTTTCAGCACCCAAGTCAGTCACCCCATCCCCTATTCACATGCTGTTCTGCTCCTTTTCCCGCACCAGCGATCACGTTCTTATCACTCACATAATCTCCCTTGGTTTGGCACTTTTCAGTTTTCACAGTTACCTGTTTTCACACTTGCTGGGTGCACACTTATTATATCTTTTCCTACCCCGCACTGTGCCAGCCGACAGTGGCAGTTTTTGCTTTTCTCATTTGATTTAATTTACGAGACTCTGTATTTCTCTAGTTCTAATGATGTCGGCATCTATATACATTTGGCTACATTGTGTACATGTGTTTATTGGCCAGCATATTTGACAGTTTCTGTGTGTTTGTTTATTCACAGACACCAGGATGTCCCCGCGAGCTCTCATGCAAACATCACGAGCCGGCAATGGACTTTCCATCCCGGGGCCTCTCCCGTTCTCATCTCTCCTGCTCCCCCTTGGCTAGCCGCCGCCGGAGTGCACATTCACTGACACGGATGCCTTATTCAGAGTCTGTGGTTTCCATGGTGATCTCCTTTCCTTCACGCCCCCTGATGACCCCGGGCTCCCCGACATGTGGCATTGCCCGCCGGGTGCCGTAGCTGCTGATGGCTGCACGAGGTGCTCCGGCCCTCACGCTCCCCTATATATGTGAGTATCATTGCATTGATTGTCATGTCTTGATAAAGGGTCACATGCCCGAAACGTTGATGCACTAGACTGCTGTCTTGCTCTTATCTACTTGTGTCACTGCCGCCGTGCAGCTGTTGCAAAATTGTCCAGAGTGCCTTCTGCTGCTTCTAATTTTTTTTATATTTTTTGGGTGATTTTTTTTTTCAGTTGGGAGACCCCCTGTCACCCCCCCTCCCTTCCGTCTCTATCTCCCCAGCCCCACAGGCTGCAGAATAGACGCTGTACGCATGCGCCTATTCTGCAGCCTGAGGGGCTGGGGACATAGCCAGCAGCTCAGAGAGCCACTAGCCAAGCCCCCACAGCTGCAAAAATGGGGTGTGGCCTCTGTGAAATAGACCACGCCCATACCGATAGGCCACACCCCCAAAATTGGGCGCGCCTCCGGCGCACAACATTGCTACTCCGCCCCCATTAGGGCTGCTCCAAGATATTTCCCAGACTGGTTTTCATTCCCAATCCGCCCCTGTGGTGGGGTAAAGGAACATCCTTGCCAATTGAATTTATACTCCTGCTATTTGTTTAATGCACCCTTTAGGACATTTTTACACACCATTATGATGTGGCAGTGTCTCCTTATCTATCTCCCAGGTCCTGAAACAAAAGTGGGGAGGCATGGATGAGATACTGAGGGCAGAGACAAGGTGGTGTATTTACAAAGCATCTGATCGTGTTTATGCCCTATAGTTGCAATGCTTTTACTATACGTATCTTGTTAGTATAATTTCTCTTGGCCATAAACATTATCTGAATACAAGGGTTTTACCATCCAAAATTTTGTGTAAAATCCCCAAAAACGCTTTAACCATCTTGAAACCTGTTTGTCAGAAACTAATTTTGTTTATTAATCTAAAAGGATTCCAAAACCGATCCTAAAACCAAATCTAAACCAAAATTGTTAATGGTAGTTTTGCCAAAACCAAACCCAAAATATTGACCTGATTCTGACGGATCAGAATTGGATGTGTCTGACATCCATTCCGATGCGGGGCCCTGTGCGCATAGGATTGGAGTCTTAGGTCAGAAGGGCTGCACATAAATCGTATGTGCAGCCGTCAGTGGCACATTGTCGGTGCTTTTTTAGCCCATGCAATGTAATGCATCTGATCCCTGCGTGAGGAAGCACCATGCAGAAGAGGTGCTCAACCTGCTCTTTTTCATGCAGCAGTAGAATTTTTTTTTAAAAAGCATTCAAAAGAATGGGAGCTAACCATTCTTTTAAATGTGTTTTTGGTACTTGTGTAGTTTCACGGCGGCACTGCCCGAGTATGGCTTCGTATGGCTTCACATGCGATTTGCATACGATTTACATATGATTTGCATGTAATGCGATTTAGCACACCCCCACTATCCACGTCAGCCTGAAGCGTGGCAAGTGCAGCGAGTACCGCATCCCCCCGACCTGTTCATACCCCCACTATCCAGGTCGGCACAGAGTTGATTTTATAAAGTGTGGCGAGCGCAGAGAGCCCCGCATGGGGATGCGAAAAACGAGCCCGAAGTGTGGCGAGCAGACGCGGATTACTTTATGTGTATTACATGTATTACTTGATGTGTATTCCGCGTCCCCTTGCGGGGCTCGCAACGCTTCAAACTCGTTTTTCGCATCCCCTCTCCGTGCTCGCTGTGCTCACCATGCTTCGGGCTCAGTGGCTTTGTGATTTGCATACGGTACGATTTGCATATGATGCAATTTGCATACGATGCGATCCACAGGCAGTGCCGCCGTGAAACTTCACAAGTACCGTGTTTTTTTTTTCAATTATACTGCCTAACCTCCTTCAGCTCCTCAGGAGTATTATGTTATGTGAGCCTCCCGGGGAGCTGCCAGGAGAGCTCAGGGGAAATTGGGTCTAACTTGTCCTTAGGACAAGTCGGACATGTGTATGGGAACCTTTAAAACCAAAACACCTAATTCTGCGCACATCTCTAGTTTATGCTGCTTACAGATCCCTTCTCCGCATTGAACAGATACCAGTGGCGTAACTATCGTCCCGCAGCCCCCGCGGTGGCGGGGAGGCGCTGAGGGTATGTGGGCGCCGGGGGGGCTGCGGGATGATAGTTGCCTTCTGCCGCCGTACCGTGCACCACCAGGTCCCAGCTCTCCCGAGTCCCGGCAGCCGCAGCGCTGTTCTAGTACAAAAAGGTGACACTTGGAAAATGGCTGCCCCCATACCGCAGACAGTTTTTCGTCTGCAGTATGGGGGCAGCCATTTTCCAAGTGTCACTTTTACATTAGCAGCAGTAACGGGAGAGCCGCCCGGGACCCGGCGCAGACGGATGCGGCCAGCCGGCCAGAGGTAACGCACACACGCGCACACACACAAACACACACACAAACACGTTACACATACATACAAACACACACACAGAAACACAACCCCCCCTCCCGACCGCCGTACCACGGCTCCCCTCCGCTCCGTTTGTTTTTACAGGGGGGCGCCTCCTGACTTGTCGGCAGGGGGGCGCCGAAAAACTAGTTACGCCGCTGACAGATACCCCCATTATCATGAAGTCGTAAATCAGGCTTGCATGACTGACCACTTTGCGACCCAAAGCAAACAACTTCTAAATTAATTTTCTTCTACCAAATAAACAACAAACAAACTGTTCAGCTGTCCATTTTTTTTAAATTAGTGATAATTTATTAAGTTAAAGCAAAACAACAATTGCAATGTGCGGAACACAGAAAGATTTCCTTTCTGTTACAAAAGAAATATACTGTATGTTATTTGTTGCACATGAAATATCCGTATAGATCTTCTGTAATCGTTTCCCTCCCATGGGACGGAGAGAAATTAGTACCAGAATATGTTTTTCCTAAATAAAATTCTCCATGTGAAACTCTTCATTAAAACTTGTTAAGAACATAAAAAAAATCTCAAATTTACATTATAATAAAGGATAAATTAATTTTATCTATTTAGACATTGTACTATTTGTACATGTTTGCAGTAAATATTTTCACAATTACCCTTCTGCCAAAAAGGATACAACTAATTTTTGCTGATCTCGCTGTCAGCAAATATGTGTTTTTCTTGTGAATTATACTTACTGCAGGCATTACTGCGCTCCAAATCCAGAGGGAATCCATAAACACATAACGGTCTCGGTTGGGAATTCTGCAAAAATATGTAACCATGACTCTGTTGTCATTAGCAATCAACTAATCTTGATAAAAAAAGCTAATAAGCATTTGTTGAAAAATCTAACACTAATTTAAAATGTCAATTAAGTCGTCACAGGATGCATTATCTTTTTCTACAGCTGAAATTCAGATAGGAATAGGCTGGACATGTATGTTGCGAAAACTGCATACAGTGGATGCAACCATATTGTGGGCTGACGAATATCCAATACAATTATACCCCTTTCACATCGCACTTTTAAAACGGTATATTGCCGTTTTTTTCCCATTTTAAAACGTTTAAGGCTGCAATGTGAAAGTGCCAAAGTTGATTTACCGGTTAAAGATAACCGGTATTTCAACACGGTTAAAAAGCAGAGTCCTACACGTTTTAAAGCCGTTTTTTAGGCAGTGTGAATGGCTCTATTTCAATGGCTTGAAACGTGTCCTTTGGGGGTTAAATGGGTTGAATTTTGAATGGTATTAAATGATTTTTAAAACGGTTTTCACCTGCAATGTAAAAGGTCTCAAGGCTCAGACCCGTTTTAAAGTCCCATTTAAGAATACCGTGTCATTACCCATTTCTGCAATGTGAAAGCAGTATAAGATGCACTGAGTAACTTATATAACAGAAGAATGAGGCAAATCACGGATTATTGGTATCTGAGGCAGATAATGAGTTAAACAAAATGATTGTCTATACCAGTGGTTCCCTAACTTTTTTGCATCACAGCACCCTAGAGCATCAAAATGTTTTCAAGGCACCCCTAGGCCAAATGTTTCTTATTGAGAAATTTAGAAAAAAAATATTAAATTAAGTATATTGTGTGTATATGTCACAGTTATGTGGTAAGGGACAGGATTTGCTCCTGTTTGTCCACATATATTATGATTTGCAGCCAGAAGCACTAGTTTTGCCTGTTACATTGACCATTAATAATATGAATTGATCCTGGTCCACCAACCCAAGGTACCCCTGCAAGTTTCCTGAGGCACCCCAGCGAGCCTAGGCACACAGTTTGGGAACAACTGGTCTATACTGTGAGTAGATGATGGAATGCTTGCCTTCTGGTAGAATGAAAAGGAATACAGGAAATTGGATTCTGACTGGTAAAAATTGCATCAACTTGAAGCAGTAAGTATGAAGGTTTAGGATTAGGCTACCGGGGGCATGGGCTTAGGCTGTGGAAGGTGAGTGTTAGGGTTAGGCTACAGCAGTGGTAGCCAACCCTAGCCCTCGAGAGCTACCAATTTTCCAGACAACCTAGCTGCTGCACCGCTGCACTCATTAATCACTGACACATTGTAAAAGATCCACAGATGGAGCTAATTAGCTCACTTGTGATTCTGTGAGGAGACCTGCAAAACATGCACTGTTGGTAGCTCTCAAGGAGTAGGGTTGGCTACCCCAGAGCTACAAGATAGGAAGGGGGCAGGGGTAGGGTTAGGCTGCTGAATGGTTAGGTTAGGCTGTGTGCAAGGAGGGGGGTTAGGGTTAGTGGAACAATACTTAGCAAAGAATTCTTCCATTTTCTTTATTGAGATTGTGTGTGTGTGTGTGTGTGTGTTAGTGAAAGAGCAATATTGTTCCAGCAAGCCTCCTCTGTATGCTGGTACTTGGAGTACCATAAGTACCAGCAGATAGCCCACTGGTACCTATAGTCCCCCTGTAAAATAAGTTTGAATATAAAGCCAATACACTGTATGTTTAAATATTCTATTATATATACAGTATATTCTATTATACAACATCTTCACCTAAAGGCTGTGACCTATAAGCTTTTTTGTATGGCTGGCTTCCATCTAGGACTTGCATGACATCTTTTTCACTCTTTAACTGGGGTTGGCTGTCTTTAAACTCTTTCCCATGGCCACCACTCTTGCAGGATTTCTACAGCATCTTCTTTATAATTCTCCTTGGGGTGGGGGCCTTTAAACATGACCACAGCCCTTCCGGGACTTCCATGGCATTGTCTATCTTCAGGAGCTCTTCATCACTCCTCCTCCACATTGAACTGCCTCCTCAGGCTCGCATTGGCTAATATTAGCTGGTACAAGGGGGTGGGGGGATGACACAGAGAGCCAATATTGACTGCCCGTGGTCATTTTGGATTTTCATAAATGGCACCATGGCATTATTTTTTAAAGATGAAACCAAACCACCACTATTATGCATGCCACTAGCTGCCGAACTCTGCAAAATAGGCAAAAGGAGTACATTGCCCATGGCCTACCTTTTTGTTAAGATGGCCCTGAATAAAGTACAAACAAATCAGCCACTTATTTTAAAGGCTTTTGTTAAAACATTGAGTCAACATCAGGCAAATGTTCCTGGACAGCTCAAAGCTTATTTAAACAGCAAAACTGTACTAAAAGGCATATTAAAATCTCTTTAAAAATGGAGCATAAGACTGTGGCAAAGTGGTTATCTGGATGTGGTTATACTCCATAGACATGCCTACCTCCTTTGGATTATTTGGTCGCATTTTTTCTCCCCTCTGTGGCAGGTATGTCTTGCATCCATTCACCCTGCTTCACAATCTACTGATCTGCAGGACAAAAGCTGCCCTAATTGGAACATAGACAATAATTTGGTCCTGTCCCACCTAAATCAAGATAGATAGGCGGCATGAATATATACAAGGATCAGCCTCCCAACAGAGGAAGAGAGAGAAAAAATTGCAACAGTGTAACAATGTAAGAATGTTTCAACAAGAGAATGAAATATATATTAGAAATGACAGGGTAGATTTAGCATGTGGTTCTCTTCTTAGATCAAATTCCGTAATTCTATTAAAATAAAAGTCAGATGTAACAATGAGTCAAACATTTTTCACCAAATTGGACTGAAGGTTTGAACTGTACACATATCCTTGTAATGCACAGTTCAGCTTGTTAAAGCCTTGAAAACAGTATTGCATCCATGTCTTTACATTCCCCAGGAAATTGACTATATGACATATTAGCTATTTGTTAAATGTTGGCCTGGCTTGAAGCTACTACATATCAACCTGGGAGGTACATTCATCACTAGAGAATATCACCTCATTATTACACGTGTATCTTGCAGTACGGATATTGAGGTTGAACAGATGGGTTCTAGAGCTTTCATGCCTCTGATATTTAGGTATTTCGTTGTAAATAAAAATTCTTGTAGTTTGCAAATGGAAACAAAAATCTATGTTAAACATAAATGTAATATATTACTTACTTGCATTTCATGAATCCACTTGAATCAATTAGAAACAGAATTTGACAACAAATAAGAACCACTTGGCCCATCTAGTCTGCCCCTTTTTTAAACATGTTACCTCAAATCATATTTGATCCTTTGTAAGAATATCAATATGCCTATCCCAAGGTCTTTCCTTTCCCATTGGGTGGTTGCACTAATTGTTGAAAAACACTCTATGAAAAAAATATAATTCTAGAGTTCCCCTCCTTTTTTCAGATGGGCTTTCATTATACAGTACATGCAAGAAATCCACCAATTTTGTACATCTGGGGAAATTAGCTTTTAAATAAGCTACTCAGATGTGCAGCCAGAATTTTTTTTAGCCTTCTAGCAACATTTTGAAGGGGCCCCACACCCCAATACTTTAAGATTGGACATTTCTTCTCTTTTCAAGATTGGACATTTCTTCGACATTTGGAAGGGGCCCCACACCCCAATGCTTCAAGATATTTCTCTCTGCAGTTTATGCCATATAGTAAATCCATAGCAAGAACTCAATTAATTTGAAACCCCCTAGTAGCACCCTTATTCTAATTATACAGGGCCCCAAGTTCCTATAATGCCACATTGTATTGCCCTCAGATTGCAATTTGCTATAAGGCCAATACATATTATTGCATTGTTTCCAAAACTCAGCCCTCAAGGCAATTTAGCAATCCAGGTATTAACCCTATGAGTGCCAGTGTTGCTGTGAGAGATGTGCACATTATCCGCTATAAATGCCATCCTCACTCACCGTGACTGTTGTTTTGGGGGTACAATAATTAACTAAAATTCAATTAACTGACTTCAGCTCATTTGCCGGTGATTACTTTTACACGTTTTACATGTTTTTCACATCTCTCCCAGCAAAGGGGTAAAGTTACCCCCTCCCCACACCCTCCACCAGCAATGTTATTTATTTCTGCAGTCAGTCATACAGTATGTGTAGCCTTAAAATCTGGACTGGTATCCCGAGGACCAAGTCTGTGCATATTATGCCACACAGTGCCTTAAGTTCACATTATTTCAGTGTCCCAGTACATATTATGCCACATTTTCCCGTTCATAAAATACTACATTGTGGTGCCCCCAGATCATGTTATTACATTACATTACAGCACTACCATTACATACAGTATTGTGATAATTATATAATGCTATAATTATCATTATTACTATTATTATTATTATTATTAGAACTGATATTTTAATTTAATTAATGTTTTTGCTCCTTATGTTCTTTTTTTATAAAAACAATGATCATCCTTTGCATAATAGATATATTGAATACCTACATGCCAAAGGTATCACAACAGGGGTGTGGACCAAGTCTGCGTTTCACCCATACCGGTAATGACACCAAAATGGCAGATCCTCCAGATTGACACGGGGCCAGGTGCTGCACTGTGATATTCTAGAGCAGCAAACCAGCTTTTGTCACAGAAGAGGAGCTTTCATTGCAACCATGGTTTCTGGGGGTAGACCAGCATTTCAGAGACTGCTGTGCACACCAATGAAGTGATGTACTGGGGGCTTCCTATGAGGCCATGCCCTCAGATTGAAGTAAATCCAGGTTTCCCTTGAGGCCATGCCCATTCCTCATGAGTTAATGCCCCATGTTCATTTTGGACAAGCTATTGCACTGGGTGTCACCAACCTCGATACCACCTCTGCCACATGCCTAGTCAAAAAATGGGCAACAATCTGGTCGTTTGGCAATCAAGTCAAAAGTTTTAACCTTATAATGTGTGGTCAGTTTGGCTCTGCATTGGAGATGCATTTCCAAATTTGGATATCTTCTTCTCCCTGCACCATTTTCTGTAAAAAATAAGATGAAGGGCGCAAGAACTTTTAGTCCAGAAGCGAAAGGCTCATTGAAGTAAAATATGAATTGGAAGGAACACATCCAGTCCCCAAGTGAATTCCCTGTTCATTTAGATCTCCCAATTGTTACACACCTTGCCTGTAATAAGTATAGTACCATGATCTTCCTACAAGAAAAGGTGTCAGGAAACTACAAGGAGTTGAAAAAGTCCCTCTAAAATGAGTACCTCTTTCTCTATAGAGAGACAACACTAAATGAAGATAAGTACATAATAAATTTTCTTTTATTTCATATCAAGTGTTTGGAAACAAATTTCTCGTCATATTATTTAACAAACATTCCCTGCAGGGAGACTTCCTTAGCAACGGTTATTACAGGAGGACTTTTTAAACTCTGTGGGGTAGATTTATTAAGCTCGGTGAAGTGATAAAATGTCTGGTTTTTATCACCGGCCAATCAGCTCCTAACTGTAAAGTTACAGGCTTGGTTTGAAAAATTACAGGTAGGAGCGGATTGGCCGGTGATAAGAACCAGACACTTTATCATATGGGTCCTCAAACTGCGGCCCTAAAGATGTTGTGAAACTACAAATCCCAGCATGCCTTGCCACAGTTTTGCTATAAGGGAGTGTTAAAACTGTGGCAAGGCATGCTGGGATTTGTAGTTTCACAACATCTGGAGGGCCGCAGTTTGAGGACCCATGCTTTATCACATCACTGAGCTTCATAAATCTACCCCTGTATTAGATAACTGGCTTATCCAATCATTTTCACTCACTTTGCATTCTAAACATAGACTTTTATTCAGATCTGATCGCAGTACACATTTGTTATCAAAAAGGGGAAAACCATGTGCACTGCAGGTGGGGCAGATGTAACATGTATAGAGAGAGTGATACTGCTTTCACATTGCAAACCTTCTTTAGACCCGGTATTGTAAATGTTTCTCAAAACGGGTCTAAGCCAGTTAAACATTGCCTGCGCTAAGTGGTATTTTACTGTTTCAGTATCATTTATGTACCTTTTAGATTAAACCCGTTTCACCCATAGAAAGCCATACAAACCAGCAAATCAGGGAAGGGGTCTGGGTGTAATCCCTGGGGAAGTGCAGCTCCAACAAGTGGGGAGATTTGGGTTCCCAGCACAAGATCATGTGCGCCCCTCTCCTGCCCGGTGTCCTGAGTCAGCTGCTGGCAGGGAGAGAGGGGTTCCTGCACTGACAGTCCCCGCAGCAGACTTCCAGTAAATCCCCCGGAGTCAGCGGTGAGCGCCCCCAGGTTTTTATTTATTTTGAATTACCGTTTTTTTTTAAACCAGTAATTTAAAACTAGTGCTTTCCCACTGCAGCTATAACCATTTTGAAAGGGTTTAAAATCAGCAAAATACCGGGTTATAGCTGCAGTGTGATAAGGGGTAATAGATTTGTGTGAGTTATTTTGTTTCTGTGCAGGGTAAATACTGGCTGCATTATTTTTACACTGCAATTTTGATTTCAGATTAATCACACCCCACTCAAATTTAACTATCTCTGCACATGTTACATCTGCCTCCCCTGCAGCGCACATGGTTTTGCCCATTTTGAGAACAAATTTGTACTGCGATCAGATCTGAATAAGGGCCATATTCAAACATCTGTGATGAAGTCACTCACCAAGTCTCACCAATAGAACAGAGAGCTTACAATCTACACAATTTAAGTAATGACTGGAAAAATTGTCTCTTGATTATAGCAGTAGCCAACCCTTAAGGGGCATACACACGGAGCAATTTTGTGCTGTTTACTAAGCAATCTGACTAGATTGCTTAGAAAGTAAGCACAGATCTCTCTGTGTGTGTGCCCCTGAGATATGATGCTGAGCTTGCTAACTATTGCTGGCCACACATCAGACCAACTTTTCTCCAACCATCCAACTAGTTGCCTGGATGGAATAAAAATATGGTACTGGATGGGAGCAAAGGACAATCAGAAATGTGCTCACAAACCCAGGAAAATGGACAAAAACATTGAGTCAAATTGTTTAAATCAAACAGGTTCAACTACAGTACCGTGTCTGAGTGACAGTTTTTGTCCTTTTCCAGATTTTGGGAGCAAATTTCCCAAGTAAATATTACATTTGCTCCCATCCAGTACTATATTTTTATTCCATCCAAGTAACCAGTTGGATGGTTGGTGGAAAGATGGTCTGATGTGTGGCTATCATAAGTCAGTGCATGCAGTTAAAATCTAGTCAAATTTTTACCAAGTGACTGCAAATCTCTTTGTGTGTACAGAATGAGAAATACTGATCGCAATCTCTCATTCTGAACTACTACCCGACCTTTTTTTTGTTTAAGGAAAATAGCTTAGCACAAATCTCTGCATGTGTATGTGCACTCCATGGGAATCTGGACACAGGAAATCGCCTACCCTAAATAGCTTAGCAAAATTGCTTAGTACACATCTCTGCATGTGTACGCTCCTTTACAGTCTTATGCTGGAACTACAAAATAATGAAAAATGAGACCGCAATACAGAAATCTGGAGAGGGGAGATAGGGGAATTGGGATAATGTAACCGATGCAAAACATAACAAAAACATCACTATTCCGTACTGTTGGAGTAATCCCTAAGAAAATATAGCAATTGCTAACGAATATAGCATGTGATTTATTACTCGGTAATTACTAACATTATAAGAGTTTTCTTTGTATGCCAAAAAAAAAAAACTTTCTTAGAAAAATGGGGGCATATTGTTATTTGCAAGGGCATACAATTACATGTAGAATGTACATATGAAAAAAGACATCATTAATCCTGTTGTTCTTGGCCCCTCAAATACAAGACCTATAAATGCTGTCATCACAGGGAGCTTAAGATAAAGGATAAAAAGGCGGAATTAAATATTTTACTGCAAGCAATGTTCCCTGAGAACATTTCTGGATATAACCTGAGCTGAGAAACTGCTCACTGGGACCAAAAGGCACTGTGGGAAAGGGAACGGGAGATAATGCCTGGTCATTGACCTTCTCAATGTACCTTAATCAAATAACACAGTAAAAGATTCAGCTGTTAAGGACAAGGAACTTGCAGATTTAAAGATGATTTACCCTTCCAGATTAAACAAACTTTAAGTAAACAAAAAGCAATGCACGGCCATCCAAGTGAAATTACTCGTGGAACACAGGAAGACGGGACGTTTGATGGCAGATAAAGTCAAATTGGCCCATTTAATCTGCCCAGTTACAGATGTAGTTAACATTTACTTTGTAAGTTGCATTTTAAGGGAGAACAACTAAAAGAGTCAGTAATGAATCTATGGTCCATCTGTTTCTACTTCAGAGTCATCTCAGGCTCCCACAAATGTATTTAATACCACATCTGCTTGAAGTTGATTCCAAGCATCCACTACCTTTTACTAAATCATAAATATACCGTACATAATAAATAGTACCTTATCTATTAAATGTGAAGTCTTATGATGACTAGATTTTTCTATCACAATTAGTCACTGCCTCTATAATAGTAAACTTCTAATTCATTTATAACTTTGAAAATAAGTATTACGTTTTAATACTGTATTAGCCACACATTATTTTAATTTATAGTACAATACAACTTCAAGTCTGCTATACTTTTATACTAGTTAAAAGCCCATCAAAATGACGGCTTCTGCAATTTACTTTCACTTTGATCTGTGACCATTTTTAGCCCATAAAATCTCCGCCCACCCCCAGTCCCTATCTGCTCCTACCTCCAGTCTCTGTCTTCAAAGCTCCCTCTCTCCATATGAAGAAAATTTTAATAAGAGTAGAGTCCCTGCGAAAATTGCTTTCACTTTCTGTTATGACATCTCTTAGCGCACACAGGAGTCATTTGGTATATTGAGTTGCCTCTAGTGGTTACTGGTGGTTCTTCTCATAGAGGTGAGGAGTAGTTAGCCTTTTATATCCTCTACATCAGACATGTCCAAACTATGGTCCTCCAGCTGTTGTAAAACTGCAAGTACCATCATGCCTTGCCACACTTTTGCTATTAGGGAATGCTAAAACTTTGGCAAGGCATGCTGAGATGTCTTGTTTGACAACAGCTGGAGGTCCACAGTTTGGACATGCCTGCTCTACATATATGTATATATGTATATGTCTAGTATCTGTGTATCCCCGAAACACTTCCATCTGTTGGCAGCGATTGAAACTACATCTGTTTCCGTCTCTCACATTAGCTACCTTACTAGCTTTCGAAGCATTTGCTTCAAGCAGGCTTACTATCATATATTTGATTACATTCAATATTAAAGTTTGAGTATCCCTTATCAAAAACGCTTTGGATAGTGGATTATTCCATAATTTGGAATATTTTAATATTTGAATGAGGTATCTTGAGGTGTCTTGCATTTATGTTGTATAAGCACATAAAACACATGAAATACACACAAATATTTTTTATTTGTGCATGAAACAAAGTTTGTATACAATCTCAGAAACTGCATTTGAATGCCAAGCAATCATGTAATTGCAAATATGTAGTGCCAGTTACATGTTATATCCCCAGTAGTGCCAGTTCCATGTCATTTCCACAGTAAGTGGCAGTTACAGATGTAGCCAGTAGGTTTTTAGCAAAAAAATAAAAAAAATACAAATTTAGATAACGGATATTTGGATGAGGGATACTCAACTTGTATTACAAAATGTATCAAAAGCTTCCAGGTTGACATTTGCAAATGTTTAAAGTGGCGGTTATATTCAACCTAGAACACAACTGGTTACCGGTATGTAGTGAATATAATTGCTCCTTTACATAAATCGGTTGTACAGTAACTGCAGAAGATGTGACAGCTTTTATAAGCAGTGCATATAAAATGTAGTTCCTAGATCCCAGATGAAATTGTGCCAAATTAATATAAACACTTTAATTAATCAATAATATTAAGTATTAACACTTAACACTTAAAGTTATTGGCACAACTGATCTGAGCAAGGTTTACACCATAGAAGCTACTGGAGTCAAACTCCACATATATTGAATGTAATCTAATGTAATCTAATTTGTATATGCAAAGCAAATGAGTTTATAAGGTAGCTGCATTCTATGTCACACCCTGTACGTAACCTTGTAATTAGTTTTTTTGTTTGCTATGTACAGCGCTGTGGACACTTTGTGGCGCCTTATAAATAAACGAACAACTACTACTACTATGTCAACAAGTATAGATACAAATGAACTCCAACCTAGCATTAGGCCATATACTGTGTGTGTCTGTGTATGTGTATGTGTGTGTATATTGTGATAAGGATCACATACACTGGATAAGAATTAACCATACAGGTGAACAGCTTGGCGATTCATATCACAGCTTAGCAGATTTTACAGCAGGCAATTCACAGACTTCACAAGTGGGTACACCTATCCAGAGGGCCATATGATAGTCCCCACAAGCATATTGTCCAGCCACTAACTGGCATTTGGCCTCTGCCCTTAATATATATTAAACAGAAAACCACAGGTGTTTATGAGCCAAACAATGATTCAAATCAGATCTTAGCAGGGCTGCCATTAGGAGGCTGATGTGGGCACAGCTGTTCCAGGCCTGGCCACTCTGACACAGAGGGAAGGGCCCGAGCAGCTCATTCTGCCCACTAGTATCAGTCCCCAGCAATGCTGCCCGCAGCAGACGGAGGAGCTGCCTGTATCACGGCAGTTGCCTTCTCTTATTCCCAGACGAGTGAGCTGGCAGCCTGCTGACACTAGGGGGAGCTGCAGAGCACAGCTCCCCCTAGGCCAGGGGTTCCCAATCTTTTTCCAATGATGGCACCCTAGAGTATCAGAATTTTTCCACGGCACCCCTGGGCCCCAAAAAATATATATATAATTAAGTAGACTGTGTTTATATGTGATTTTTAGGTTCAGTTATGTGGTAAAGGGCAGGATTTGCTTCTGATTGTACATATTTTATGATTGGCAGCCACCAGCACTGGTTTTGTCCATAAATAATTGATCATAAATAATTTGCATTCCTCCTGGACGACCAACCCGTGGCACCCCTGCAAGTGTCCAGAGGCACCCCAGGGAGCAACGGCACACAGTTTGGGAACCACTGCCCTAGGCACTTGTTACAGTAGCTGGCTGAAGAACTCTAAAGCTCTGTTGCCACAGGTAAGACACTGGCAGTGCTATGCTGAGTGTGTGGCACATGTGGGGGTATCTTTAATCACCATCCACAAACAGGGGAAAGACCCCTCACTTTGCCAAACTACAGACCCATACCACTTCTTTTAAAAATCTAAAAGATTATCTCCTCTGATTTCTCAAATTATACATCCAGATCAAGCTGGATTTGTAAGAGGGCGACAAGCTTCCGACAATATGAGAAGTAGAGTATCTTGTAGGGGAGGAAGGAGGAGGCCATCTTTCTATCTCTAGACGCTGAGAAAGTGTTTGATTGTCTACATTGGGTATTCCTTAAAGAGGTCCTACTGAAGGTTGGTCTGAAAGGGCCAATTCTATCTTCAATATTTGCATTGACCAGTTATTCCATTCTGTCCTCTCTCTTTGTCATTTTGAATGGCACTAGGCAGGGTTACCCCTTATCTCCTCTTATGTATGTTCTTGCCATAAAACCCTTAGCAGCCTCTTACCCTAATCCCCTCTTTTCCAAGAAGTATGAGAGGCCCAACTTTACATAAATTAAGTCTCTTTGCAGATGATTTCCTGGTTTTTATAACTGACCCTGAAACCTCCTTCCCGGCTCTCCATGAGACAATTAACAGTTTCAGTGCTGACTCATATTATACACTCAACGTTTCTTAGATGGAAGCTTTACCATTGGATCCTTATCAATTGTTCAGATCTAAATCGCTATATAAATATAATGGGAAAAGTGATTATTTACTTTATCTCAGTATCAATATCCCTAACATGCTCTTTCAAACTGCAGAATTTAACTATGCTCCCCTACTTACTCAAATAGAGATGCTTTTAAAACATTGGAGCGGTCTAGAGATATCTTGGCTTGGCAAATTAGCATCTTATAAAATATCAATTCTCCCAAAATTGATGTATTTATTTTGTACGATCCCATATTTGGTCCCCCAGAAATACAATTCACTTGACGATACTCCACTTCCACGTATAGCCTATAGACACCTAACGAGGCCTTACCAAAATGCTTGCCTAATAGCACAAATTAGTACACAATTATGGGTGAACCTAGAAAAAGCACTATACACACATTTAGCCTCTCAGACCTTCTCTGGACCCCTGTTCAACAAAGACCCCCCTCTAATTCTATCGCAAGTACTATTTTGGATTAAAAATCTGTTTCTCTACCCTCCCGTAAATTGTCTTTAGCTGCCCAATATAATTCAAGATTTAAATGTTTTTAAATGATTGGCTTGTGGTATTACTACCATAGCAGTTTATGGATCCACTATTACTTCCCCATCTTACAGACCCAATTAAATTTACTACACACAGATTTCTTTACACATCATCATAGGATTCATTGGATTATTGGTTCAATAAAATCCTCTGGACCTCTTCTGCTCCCTCCTCCTAATATATTAGTGAAAATATTATCAGGTAACAACAGAGGTTCCATTAGATTCTGGTATGACAAACTTTAAGAGACTAAGGTCCTTACCAAAACTAAAGCTCAATTGCAGTGGGAAGCTGATTTAGAATTCGCACTTACACACCAACAATGGGAGTCGATTTACATTAATTCTCATTCTATGTCCAAATATAATCATAAGAAAATGTATTTTAAACTTCTCCGCAGATTATATTTTACACCAGTTAAACTACATAAAAGTTGACCTACGCAGTCAAAGTTTTGCTGGAGAAACTGTAGTAAGATTGGAGATATTTTCCACATATTTTGCTCATGTGTGAAGCTGCGTCTTTTATGGAACAAAGTGTTCGTATTAGAGTCTAAAGTTTTTGAAACTGTTATCCCAGAGTCTCCAATTATAGCTCTTTTTCATATTTTCTCTAAATATCTTACCAAGCCTGATTGGTATGTATTGGGCCATATTTTAATAGCTACGAGAGCTGCAATAGCTCAAAATTGGAAAAAAATCAATGCCTCCACAATTAGCTCAAATTATCCGTAAAATCCATCAGGCCTTTTTAATGGAGACTCAAGGGCTACCTTACACATGCAATGCAACATCTCATGTAGTTAAGTGGTCTCATTGGCATGATTATTCTATTAGCGCAGAATGTACCTATGTCTTACTTACATCGGATGATTGATTTCCTAGTTGTACATACATTCTACCAACGACATGTTTGTTATAGCTCAATTCAATATGCCCTAATTATCAAGATGGATGTTAGGTCTTTATCTACCTTATTGTACATTACTGGTTAATTTTTGTTGACTCCATACTCCCCCTCTCTTCCCTTTCCCCTTTGTTGTATCCTTACCCTTTACATGTAAATGGAGCAAAATTTCAATAAAAAAAAAAATTCTCGTCCCAGGGTACCTCAAGGTCTCAACTGGCCACTTAAGTACTTGAGCTCTCTGGGCAATAACTTATGGCTAAGGTAGAGGATGGGCTTCTCTACCTCTTGGGAAAGGACTGCTCCTAATTCTGTCCAAGAGGCATCCGTCTGTAAAACAAATTGTTTTTTATAGTCAGAAACTTGCGAGACAGTCTCCATACGCAAAGCTCATCTTAAATTCTGCCAAGCAGTTTTCACTGTTCTAGAAAACATTATCTTGTCTGGATACTGTGTTTTAAGACATTTGGTTAGTAGAGCCACTCTAGTAGCGAAATCTAAAATGAACCTGCGATGATATCCTACCAGACCAAGAAGTACATTTAGGTTTAGGCTAGGTGAGGACAGCTTCTATCTTACTAGGCTGAGGTTTAACCTGTCCACTGCCCACAATGCCCCCCAAATACTTGGCTTCTACCATACCAATGGCACATTTCTCAGGGTTGGCAGTAAACCCGTGTGCACGTACAGACTTTAAAATGGCTTCTACCTTTGGTAGGTGTGACTCCCGGTCAGAGTTTAAAATAACAATGTCATTTAAATATGCAGTTGCATGTTCCCTCTGGGGCCACAGCAACTTCTTCATAGCTCTCTGGAAGGTTGCTGGGGAACCATGTAAACCAAATGGGAGCACTTTATACTGGAATAAGCCCTATGAGGTAAAGAAGGATGTTTTTGCTTTTGCAGCCGAATTCGCTCTGGTCCGAGTGATGCTGAATTAGGCCTTAATTCAATTCACCCCTAAATGTAAAGGTACCCATACACCAAGCCGATTTTGGCCAATTTTGGGCGATTGCGATGAATCGGTATGTGAAATCGGCCCAAATCGGCTCAGTTTGATGTCCCCTCAGGTCCGATGCGCGGTCCCGTACGCATCAGACCTGAGCAAGTGGTCAAACCTGCTGGCCGTCTGACCACCAGACCTGGGACCTCCTTCACGTGCAGCGGGGCGCAAGCAGCTGGGTATGGCCAGCTGATGGTAGTGGCGGGCAGCTCATAGTAGAGGCAGGCAGTGGGGTCCGTCCGAGCGGTGGCAACTGGAGCTTGCAGTGGTATTTTGCCAGGCTGCTGAATATTTTGAAATGACTGGCCGGCCATTGATTGGCTGAGAATCACATGCGATTTATTGCATGTAAAAATGGCACATCAAGTGCTAGATCTCATGTGAGCCTCCTGGGGAGCTGCCGGGGGGCTCTGGGCAAACTGGTCCGACTTGTCCTTAGGACAAATCGGGCCAGTGTATGGGGCCTTAACATACTAGTTTTAAGTATTTCACAAAAAGTATACATTGTGAAATTATGAGAATCCAATTTTTGTTATAAATTGAATGTTTGTAAGGAGTCACATACATACATTATCATATAACAGGGACATACATAAAACATTGACATAAACTGTAGATCAAATACTGTAAATACAAAGGTGAAACAGAGAGTATAAATGTCCCAGCTTATAAGAGGGATCATCATTCTAGCACTGATAACACTTCTGCTACACAACAAGACCCTCTTTAATCACACCCATCTACAAAAACACATACAGTATTGGAGTTAGATGTCTCCTTCAGATATAAGCTAGCACAGTTCAAAATGGGACACATATTCACTAAAATTACATTACTAATTTAAATTGAGTCCAATATATACAGACTTCCCAGAGTATTATTTCTGAAAGATTGTGCAATAATTGTGACTTACCTCTCACCCTCCAAAGGAGTTACATACATAATATCACTGATATGTGACATAGCAGTGTAATTACCCAGTGTGCGCACATAGGACGTTTTACAATTCTCTCAGGGTCAGAAAATGATTTCAGTTTGGAATATTTGCGCTAGCTTCACAGTAGTGCTCATTAGTAATAGTACCTGAGACGGAACAGCTGTCTCTTACACGGAGGATAATGTCAGTCCCTCACTGCCCCCGTCATTGAAACCCATCTGAGACTAAGGAAAAAAAATAAAATGGAGGACTTTCTCATGGTTTCACCTAAACACAGAACTTGGCAGCTAACAGTCGCTTGTAATCCTCAGCGAGGGAGATGGAGGGTGGATATTTTTTTCCGACAAACTCTTGTATAAACATCACCAGTCTCCTGGTATTTATTTTGTGTAATGCTCAAAAATTACATACAGATTGGACAGTCCATGTTTCCTCTCTAAAACAAGTACCTCTCCCTGAGTGAAGGGTAAAGGCTGTGTTATGAAAGTAGATTTTATAGGTAATATACTCTGAAAAATGATTTATTTTTCTCACTCAATTTTCTGGTTGTTTCTTTTTACGTTTTTTTATTGGGACTTTTTTTTTTAACCTCTTTTATTAATGAGGTTCAGCCCAATGAACGCATAATAAGATCTCAGTGATCATAGTTGGAAACATTTTACTTATTGATGTATTGTAGAGATAAATTATACTGAAATACGTATAATATATTTATTTTTATTGCCAGCTGATTAGTTTATAAGTATAAACAATTCACATAAAAGTTTATAAATGTAAATAAATTCAAATATTTATGACTTACAAATATCGCAGAACTAAAGTGCAACTGTTTTTTATCACCTATTTCTTAGTTGAATGACCAAGCAGGCAGTGAGTAACTGATTGTACTATAGACTTGCAGAAATGCACCATGGTGATTGTCAGATCCATAATAAGGGCAGAGCCAGTGATATCAGAGCAGCTGAACTGTGGCCCTTATTCAAATCGCTTCGCTCAGCCGCGTGCACGGCCCGAATCGAATGTACCAAACCTCGCCTAGCGAATGCTTCGCCTGCACCGCCCATTCGCATGCTGAATTTGGCCGCTCGGCATGCAAATTGATGTTTTATGTGAACATCCATTTGCATGCCTGCGAAACCTCCCCCACCATCCAATGATGTGGAAAGCGCTCGTCCATGCATGAGTGGTCTAGCGAAGAAAAGCAGGGATATGGGCAGACAGCAGACATCCAGTTAAGTCAGCTGTCCGCCCCCCCCCCCCCCCTGCATGCACATCATGACCGCATTTCCATACACACGCCCTATGTTTTCATGGGAACGCCCATGAAACGCAGGGCGTGCGCATATGGTAATGACCCTGATCAGGCCGCAACGCCCCTCTCCACACCCTGCTCATGCCAAGTGTGAGCACTCAGTGACCGGACTTCTCACTGAGTTTGCACGCTCCCTGCGTGCAGACATGAGCAGCAGAAATGGTTTTGCGCATGCGTATACACATAAAATCGTGCATCATGCCCGATTTCGCATACGAGCGATGCAATCTGAATAAGGGCCTGTATATAATCTCATCTCTTTGCCCTGAACATGCAGGGAGTAGCTTCAGCTTCCTGTAATGGAGTGTAGTGGTACAGAAAGCAGTCAGGTTGCCAGTTCAAAAATGATTACACCTTCTTCTATAGCTTAATTGTTTTATTTTGGTGCTTAACCCCTTCCCGCCGCAGCCTGTTTTTGCCTTCCTGACATAGCCCTTTTTTTCAAATCTGACATGTATCACTTAAGTGGGGATAACTTTTTTTTGCTTTTACTTATCCCAGTGATTTTGAGATTGTTTTCTCGTGACACATTGTACTTCAAGTTAGTGGTAAATTTGAGTCGATACAGTCTGTGTTTTTTTGTGAAAAATACCAAAATGTCGTAAAAAAATGGAAAATTTAGCAATTTTCAAAATGTTAAATTTTCTGCTTGTGAGACAAATAATCATACCACTCAAAATAGTTAATAACTAACATAGACCATATGTCTACTTTATGTTTCCATCATTATTTCAACCTCCTTTTAATTTTTTTGGACACTAGGAGGCTTAAAATATGAATAGCAAATTCTCAAATTTTCAAGAAAATTTCAAACACTGATTTTTTTAGGGACCAGTTCAGTTCTGATGTGACTTTGAGGGACTTGTATGTGAGACACCCCCATAAATGATGCCATTTCAAAAACTGCACCCCTCACAGTATTCAAAACAGCATTTTGGAAGTTTGTTAACCCTTTAGGTGTTTCACAGGAATTAAAACAAAGTGTAGGTGAAATTTCAAAATTTCATTTTTTTTGCAGATTTTCAATTTTAATACATTTTTCTAAGGAACACAGTAGAGTTTACTAGAGAAATGTGACTAAAAATTGATTCCCCCAATTCTTTTGTTTTCATAAATATCCTATATGTGGCCCTAGTGTGCACGTTGACCAAACCACAGGCTTCATAATAGAAGGAGCTCCTACGTGATTTTGGAGCCTCCTTTTTATGATATTATTTTTTAGGCACCATGTAGGTTTCTAGGCACCATAAGATGCTAAAAGTTAGGAACCCCCCCACAAGTGACCCCATTTTGCAAACTACACCCCTCAAGGAATTCATCTAGGGGTATAGTGTACATTTCAAACCCCCAGGGGTTTCACCAATTGTGGTACAACTGGGCTGTGAAAATGAAAAATTACATTTTATACACAAAAATGCAGTTCTGGCTCAAAATTTTTCATTTTCACAAGGAATGAAGGAGACAAAGCACCCCAAAATCTGTGCCCCAATTTCTCCTGAGTACGGCAATGCCTCACATGTGACCAAAAAATACCATTTGGGTGCATGGCAGGACTCAGAAGGGAAGGAGTGATATTTGGATTTTGCAGCACAGATTCTGGTGGAATGTTGGTGGGTGCTATGTCGCATTAGCAAGACCCCCGAAGCACCAATACAGTGGAACCCCCCCACAAGTGACCCCATTTTGCAAACTACACCCCTCAGGGAATTCAACTAGGGGTATAGTGTACATTTCAAACCCCCAGGGGTTTCACCAATTGTGGTACAACTGGGCAGTGAAAATGAAAAATTAAATTTTTTACACAAAAATGCAGTTCTGGCTCAAAATTTTTCATTTTCACAAGGAATGAAGGAGACAAAGCACCCCAAAATCTGTGCCCCAATTTCTTCCGAGTACGGCAATGCCTCACATGTGACCAAAAAATACCATTTGGGTGCATGGCAGGACTCAGAAGGGAAGGAGTGATATTTGGATTTTGCAGCACAGATTCTGGTGGAATGTTGGTGGGTGCTATGTCGCATTAGCAAGACCCCCGAAGCACCAATAAAGTGGAACCCCCCCACAAGTGACCCCATTTTGCAAACTACACCCCTCAGGGAATTCAACTAGGGGTATAGTGTACATTTCAAACCCCCAGGGGTTTCACCAATTGTGGTACAACTGGGCAGTGAAAATGAAAAATTACATTTTTTTTTACACAAAAATGCAGTTCTGGCTCAAAATTTTTCATTTTCATAAGGTATGAAGGAGAAAAAGCACCCCAAAATCTGTGCCCCAATTTCTCCCGAGTACGGCAATGCCTCACATGTGACCAAAAAATACCATTTGGGTGCATGGCAGGACTCAGAAGGGAAGGAGTGATATTTGGATTTTGCAGCACAGATTCTGGTGGAATGTTGGTGGGTGCTATGTCGCATTAGCAAGACCCCCGAAGCACCAATACAGTGGAACCCCCCCACAAGTGACCCCATTTTGCAAACTACACCCCTCAGGGAATTCAACTAGGGGTATAGTGTACATTTAAAACCCCCAGGGGTTTCACCAATTTTGATACAACTGGGCTGTGCAAATGAAAAATTAGATTTTTTACACAAAAATGCAGTTCTGGCTCAAAATTTTTCATTTTCATAAGGTATGAAGGAGAAAAAGCACCCCAAAATCTGTGCCCCAATTTCTCCCGAGTATGGAAATGCCTCATATGTGACCAAAAAATACCAGTTGGGTGCATGGCAGGACTCAGAAGGGAAGGAGTGATTTTTGGATTTTGCAGCTCAGATTCTGGTGGAATGAATGGTGGGTGCTATGTGGCATTAGCAAGACCGCCGAAGCACGGTGAAATGATGAACCTAATAATCCATAGATGTGTGGTATATTTTAAAACACTCCTTTATACATAGGCCGGGTTTGTCGGGGCAAGTTTCACAGTGGAAAATAGTATCCTTTCTTATTCCCTTTTTATAGCAAACTTTGCACCTTTTTTGTGTCCTGCCCTTTTTTGCAGTGGAGGGGATTTCGTTAGGAAAATGCTGCCCTGGTACAATACGGGGGCCAGTACTAGAAGTACTGGGGCCCTCTGCCTGCTGGTTCGCAAATATTAGGCCCTTTATGACTTCCTCTTGAAAGTGCATAAATGTCCCCCTCTGGCTTGTAGAACGGAATAGCACGTAAGCGTTATACAGTGCCATCTGGATGATATACACGGCCAGCTTCTTGTACCAGATTTTTGTTTTCCACAGGGCACTGTACGGCTTCAGTACCTGATCTGAAAGATCCACTCCGCCCATGTACTTATTGTAATCTAGGATACAATTTGGTTTTGAGGTGTGGGTACTGGTACCTCGTACAGGGACGGAGGTGGTACTGTCTCCGTGAATTGTTGTCAGTATAAGGACATCCCTCTTGTCCTTATATTTGACCAACAACATATTTTCGGTGCATATTCCCCTGCTTTCACCCCTTCTCAGTACTTGGGCAATGTGCGTTTTTGGGAGGCCTCTTTGGTTCTTGCGCACAGTACCGCAAGCTGCTGTACCTCTTGAACCAAGGGCCTTAAACAGGGGGATGCTAGTGTAAAAGTTATCCACATAGAGGTGATAACCTTTATCCAGGAAGGGGTGCACTAAATCCCAGACAATTTTTCCACTAACACCTACGAGGGAGGGGGGGCATTCTGGCGGTTCAATTCTTGAATACTTCTCTTCATATACCCTAAACCTGTGGGTGTACCCTGAGGTGCTTTCACACAGTTTATACATTTTTATGCCATACCTTGCCCTCTTACTGGGAAGGTACTGGCGGAATTTAACCCTTCCTTTAAAATGTATAAGGGACTCGTCGATACAAATAAATTTTTCAGGGATGTAAATCTCTGCAAATTTGGCACTGAAATGATCAATGACCGGCCTGACTTTGAATAGCCGGTCAAAGGTGGGATCATCTCTGGGTGGGCACTGTGCATTATCGGTGTAATGTAAAAATTTAAGGATTGTCTCAAAACGAGTCCGAGCCATGGCCATACGGTAAAGTGGGGTGCTGTACAGAACATCTGTACTCCAATTTTGCCTAATTTCTGGCTTTTTTACTATGCCCATATGTAACACCAGACCCCAAAACGTCATCATCTCTACTGCATCTACAGGGGTCCACCTAGCAAATGATGACGTGGGGTTTTGAGCAATAAACTGCTGGGCATATAAATTACTTTGGTCCACCATTAAATTTATAAAATCATCAGAGAAAAAGTCAATTTCTCTGAGACCTGTTGAATCAAATTGGATTCCTGGGATGGCCAAAATCTCAGGAACCTGGGGCTCAAAATTGTCTGGTGGTGGGGTCCATACGAGATCAATCATTGGGGGGGGGTCTCAGCTGCTCTACGGGGGCGTCTTTGAGGGGGTCCCTCATCACAAGAGGAGGAAGAGGAGGTTAAGACGAATCCTTCAAATTCCCCGCTTGCATCACTGGCTGTGTCAGAGTCAGAGGCAAGCATGGCATATGCCTCCTCCGCTGAATACATTCTTCTGGATGACTGGGATGACATTTGGGATGACATTTGGGATGAAATTTTTATTTTTGTGTTTCTGTAAGTGTAATGTTTCAACACGTGTATAGTGTAGGGGGGGTACAAACTTTATTTCAACACTGGGGGTATGTAGTGTGTAGTGTGTATGCAGTGCAGAAAAATACTTTATACAGGAATTTGATCCCAATAATAAAAAAAAAATTAGATCAACCCTGTGCCGAAAATGCTGATCAGTGATGTACGTCACTGATCAGCACTCAGCGGCCACAGGACACCCACAAAAGCAACGTGGGTGTAAAAACAATTTAAAAAAAATAAACCACAGCACTCTCCAAAAAAAAACAATTTAAAAAAACTGCAGAAAAAAAATTATATCAACCCTGTGCCAAAAATGCTGTTCAGTGATGTACGTCACTGATCAGCGCTCAGCGGCCACAGGACACCCACAAAAGCAACGTGGGTGTAAAAACAATTAAAAAAAAATAAACCACAGCACTCTCCAATAAAAAAACAATTTAAAAAAACTGCAGAAAAAAAATTATATCAACCCTGTGCCAAAAATGCTGTTCAGTGATGTACGTCACTGATCAGCGCTCATCAGCCACAGGACACCCACAAAAGCAACGTGGGTGTAAAAACAAAACCCCACTGCACTCTCCCAAAAAAAACCCCTGCAGATCAGTGATGCAGTGATGCAACACTGATTAGCAGTGAGGGGCAGCAGGCACACAACTGTGGGTGCAACCTGACAGGGTATATATATAAAAAAAAAAAACCTGCACCCCCAAAAAGTTGCTTATCAGTTAATTTATACTGATCAGCACAAAAGGGGGGGCAGCAGGGGGGGCAGCAGTCAGTTGCACAGGCAGCACAACCTTTGGTGCAACTGACAGGTATATATATATAAAAAAAAAAAACCTGCACCCCCAAAAAGTTGCTGATCAGCACAGATATACTGATCAGCACAAAAGGGGTGGGGGCAGCAGACACAAAATATAGCACTCTCTATCACTCTCTGTCACTATCTCTCACTATCTCTCACTATCTCTCACTATCTCTCCCTATCTGTCACTCTATGACACTGCAGCAGCAGCACACAGGAAGTCACAAGATCCAGGAAGCATCCAGCTGCTGGCAGCACGCTACCAGCGGTGATCAGGTAAGTATCAGGCAAGGATCAGGTCAGTATCACGACAGATTGGCACGGTGACCGCTCTGCACGCAATTCCAGACCGGAATGGCGTCTGCAGCGCAGTCACCGTTAGTTTAAATCACGCGCCATGGCTGTGATTGGTCCATCGGTCCGATGGACCAATCACAGCCTTGGGGGCAGGTGGAGTGAGGTGGGGTGAGGTGTGGTCATCACCGGTGACCCCCTCACGCCCCCTCACACCCGGCGGTGATTGATCCCTGTGTTACCGAGCGTCTGATTCGCCGGTAACACAGGAAAACGCTGCGATTGGCTGTTCACATTGAACAGCCAATCGCAGCGATCGCCGACGGGGGGGAGGCATCGCCGCCCCCCCTGGGCATGCTGGGACATGTCTGCTGTCAGGGACAGCAGACATCATCCCTCTGTCACCGCGTCCCTAGACGCGGTGACAGTTTAAAGTCATGACGTATATATACGTCATGTGTCGGGAAGTACATCCCGGCCATGACGTATATATACGTCAAATGTCGGGAAGGGGTTAATTGTTCCCTTAGTATTTTAAATGAAACTTTATATTGTGGTTTAATGCTTGCTTTCAGACATTTTGACCATTAACACTCACCTGTGTAGTATTTTATAATCAACCTTTAAATCGCTCTTTTGTATCCCCCCTATTGTTGCAGCTGTGCCATGGCCTAATGCAGATATGATCGCACACCTGATCATTTTTGGAGCCCAGAAATCAGGGATATGTAGCACTATTCTACCCCACCCCTCAACTCTCCCATTGTCATAGATCCCTACATTTTATATCTTCATCACTCCCATAAATCTCCAGTGGCTATAGATCCTTCTAATTATCACCAATTTATTCAATAACTTCCCCACAAGTTCACTATGAACCACTAGCCCTATTAAAGACACAACAGTTTCTTCTTGTTAGCCATATCTATGCAGTCTATCCTTATGTTAATAGGTTACAGGTTAAAGGCTCCTACCTCAATGAAGTAGGAGGCTGCTGGCTGTGCTATTGGCAATCCCACCACCCTAGCCACTGCTGCCGCTTGCCACCTCTGCTCACCATGTTATAAGGTGCAGTTAGAGCTTGTTTTTGTTTGTCTCATCTTTGTTGTTTATACCAGCATGCCAGTTTTTTTTGTCATATCCCTTGTTGTGGAAAACCTGGCTATTGGTGTCCCTTGACCCCAGATCAAGAGGGGGGTACTATTATGAGCCGCCTCTGGCGAGTCTGTGTAAATGCAGCCTGTTTCATCTGTCACATAATTAGGCAATTAGCACTCTGCTTGTATCAGGCTGCTCACCAGCAGTTACCTTCCTCATTTAGGGGGCTTGTACATTTCAGCTGTTCTGATAGGATACTGCTCCCTATATTACCCAGCCTGCCCTAAGTTCTGTGCTGGTTATACTGCTTGTTTCTAGTTATTGCAGCAGATCATACTCAGTCTTTCCTGACTTACCCTGATCCTGATCTATCTAATCCTGACTAGCCTGTGTACCCTGAGATATGCTAAGCTTTCCTGCAAATGCCTGTTCCTGGGTGCTCCAGTTAATACTGGCTCTGTTATGAGCTTCTGTTTATGAACCTGTGTTTTCACTTATTTGTCTGTCTGTAACCAGAACTGCCACACAGCCTGGTTCTGCTGAATGTCTGTCTGCGTTACTAGTAGCATCTATTCAGCTATGTAATATATGTACTCTCTGTGTCATTACTAGTGGCTACTCCGCTACTAGAATCTGTCTGTCTGCCTGCCTGTTTGTTTACGATATTGTGTCGCTACTAGCGATTACTTCTGCCTAGTGGCCCTGCTTGTCTATGTGTAGGTAACCTGGTATTGTTTGCCTTCCAGTTCTGTCTGCTCACATTGTACTCAGATGCTATAGTGACTGCATCGCTTACACCTTGGTCATTGCAGTTCACTGCCCTGTGCTTGGTTATTCCATCTCCAGTGCTGTGGTGCTCGTGTATACTATCTGCTGCAGTGGTCCTATGCTAGTTGCACACAGTAGTGTGCTAGGTGTCTATTGTTTGTCTTGTGTATCTGGTCCTTCCTTTTGTGTCCCAGTCTGACTTCAGTCCCTTGCCCAACCTCCTGTAGCAGCCTTGTCCATCTGTAAGTCCTGGCGGCATTGAAGTGGGGGCGGACCTAGTTCGCCCTCACAAACATGGCTGTTATAGGTGAAGCCTTAGTCTGCAGGAGGCTTTAAGAACTGCTGGGCAAGTGCAACGGTGCCACCTATACCACCTTGGTCACATCCCTAAAACCCCAACATTCCTGTTGTGGGTCCAACACCTGTACAGCGATGATGACAGGTGCAAGGACCAGTGCATGTGCAGTATTGGTGATGGTACTGCGCATGCACATACCCCCCAGCTTTTACAATATGTACTGCTTCAGCTGCAGCCCATAGAAGCCATATTGGGCTGCACAACAAGGAAGGGATTGGCTTCCTATAGGAAGTCAGCTCTCTGCCTATAGCAGCCCAGTGGGACTGCCTGACTTTGGGTGACTGGTAGGTCAGAATTCTAATAGGACATCACTGCCAGTCACAGTGAAGCCAGCTGTAGTCTCAAGGACTGCATCTGGCTTCACATAGGCTGACACTGAGCACAATGGCGGAGTTTACCTGGGGGGGCCATAGGTAAAAACTGCGGTACTTGTTTCCTAGCACGGCCACAATCGCGGGCATTGGGTGTCATTTTTAGTGGTATACGACGCGACCGACGCGATGCCCCCGATTTTCCCATTGAAATGAATTGAAAAAAGTCAATATCGCGTCGGTCGCGTCGTATGCGGCTAAAAAAGGCTTAAATGGTCCAGACGCGATGCCCCCGATTTTCCCATAGGGAACAATGTTAGATGCCTCAATTTACTCGCGATGCCCTCGATTTCCCATAGGAATCAATGTTAAATGGCTCAATTGACCCAAATCATCATAGGGAACAATGGTAAATGGGCCAGAAAACCCAAAAAACACCCCTGAACAGTGAAATGTCCCCCCAAAAGTAGTTTACGCCACCCCACGATCAACGCCAACCCGAAGCGTGGCGAGCGCAGCAAGCCCGCGAGGGGCGGCGGTACGCGTCCTCCGACCTTTTCATACCCCCACTATCCACGTCGGCGTGGAGTTGAGAATAGAATAGTGTGGCGAGCGCAGCGAGCCACCGAGCCCGAAGCGTGGCGAGCGCACGCAGATACCTTCACAGGTAAACGCGTCCCTTCGCGGGCTTCACAGGTATCCACGTCCCCTCGCGGGGCTCGCTGCGCTCGCCACGCTTCGGGAGCGGTGGCTCGCTATGCTCGCCACACTATTCTCTTCTCAACTCCACGCCGACGTGGATAGTGGGGGTATGAAAAGGTCGGAGGACGCGTACCGCCACCCTCACGGGCTCGCTGTGCTCGCCACGCTTCGGGTTCGCGTTGATCGTGGGGTGGCGTCAACTACTTTTGGGGGGACATTTCAGTGTTCAGCTGTGTTTTTTGGTTTTCTGGCCCATTTCCCATTGTTCCCTATGATGATTTGGGTCAATTGAGCCATTTAACATTGATTCCTATGGGAAATCGGGGGCATCGCGGCTAAATTGAGGTATTTAACATTGTTCCCTATGGGAAAATCGCGGACATCGCGTCGGTCCCATCGCACCCGATTTTTTAGTGCATGCGATGGCCGCGATGCCCCCGATTTTTCCTCACGATGCCCACGATCAAGATCTTTGTGGCCGTGCTAGGAAACAAGTACCAAAACTGCCACTGGTTAAAGGTTATGGGCCAGATGTATCAAGCTTCAAAAAGAAATAAAGTGGAGAGAGATAAACAACCAGCCAATCAGCCCCTATCTGTCATTCTCCAAACACAGCCTGTAACATGACAGGTATGAGCTGATTGGCTGGTTGTTTATCACTCTCCATTTTATTACTCTTGAGGTTAATACATCTGGCCCTGTATCTGTCTGCCTCACCAAGGTCGACAGTTTTAGGTATTGACTTCTCTGAACGTTTGCTAAATACTGTACATTCCTCTATATTTCTTTCTTTTGTGATTCTCACTTTTTACATTTTCTACACCAAAATGATCTTTTAATACAGCTGTCTCCAATGCATAATATTAATCTGCATTGACTATGAGGGTTACATTTTTTTAAAGCTTCTAAAAATAAAAAAGGTTATGTTGCCCTTAGCAACCAATCAGATTCTGTCTAACATTTATGTATCGAATCTTAAAAAATACATGTACAAAATATCTAACAGGAAGATAAATAAACTATTTTGTTCTCATGTGAACTGATAATACTAATCTATATTACCTAGATTATGATTTGTAATTGGCTGAAGAGCACACGAGTAGCAAATGCTGGTTGAATATACTGTAAAACAGTCCATATAGTCAGTGGGGTCTGTTTACACCAGATATGGCACAGTATGTTATTTTTTCTAGGAGATATGGCTCATAAATATAACTCAGAATACACCCAAATTTACAGAATTCTACAAATTAAACTCTCGTACCCCTTTCACGTTGCAAATGCCTGGTTGCACCTGGGATTTAAACACAGGTCCTTCCTAGGAGTGACCTGGCATTTGCGATGCTTTGCTGCCCACAGTGGCCAGGCAATATGCTGGGTTGGTAACATTAGATGGGGGCAGGGCAGAGCTGCAGCATTTCATCAAGGGCGGGGAAGGAGGCAGCATCTGGAGCTGACACTGCATCCAAGCCCTGCCTTATCCATAGTGTGAACGGGACCCAGGTCACTCAATCCGGGTTTTCTGTTTACACTGCATAGCAACCTACGTCTGACCCAGGATTAACGCTTCTTTTAACCCGGGCCTGAATCCTGGGTTACTGGTCCCTGGAAATTCAAAAATGCCCTTTCACAACAAACAGAGACCCGGATCGACCCAGCAACAACCCAGCCTAGCTGCGAAGCCAGCCACACGGTGGCCATGTTTCGATTCCCAGCCTCCACGACCTGCCCCGCGATCGATCCAAACCGCCGCCTTGAAAATGCCACGTCACCGCCCTGTCACTGCCCTGCAGACCCTTAAACTGCAGTTGCACTTTTTGCAATCCGATTGCAGCTTAAGTGCTTGCGCACTTGCAAATGCGCCCATGTGCATATTTTCAAAAAAATCAAGTTTTACGATTTTTGAAAATCTGCTAACCACCCTGAATTAGGTCCTACATACAAGATTACATGAGTGGGTCATTGAATGCCAAGCTTTTAGAACACAGTTATAAAACACTGTGGAGGGCAGATCAAGTACAAGGTTTTGTCTACACTTTACAATGTTCTTGTACCTTATCTCATTCTGAAAAAAGCTTCTGATAAGGAAAAAGGCAATAGCAGTTCAGGTAAGAAGACATCAAATGGCCTTAAAGCATATTCAGTCATGTGTACAGGTCATTAATAAGTAGCACTGTAGCTTTAAGTGGTCATTTAGAAAAGTTGTTTCCCAGTAGGGAATGGTTCCCATTAGACTCTGGGCATATTAAGGAACATCTGCTGTCTGCAGCAGGAGGCCCAGACAGGATCTTCGAGCTGGGTTTAGCCATAAGCTGTATGCAGTACTGACATATTAAGACAAAGATTACATTAAAGTTATAAAAGAAAAGCAACAACAAATTACTTAAAAAATTTTTTACTGAGAGTTATGAAACTTCACTGACATGAAGAATTAAGAAAGATGCATTTGCGAGTGAAACAATTCAGGCACAGGTTTAAATGACTGTGTGCAATCAATATAGAAGTGGTTCTTAAGCTTGTGTTTTATTTACTAATGACCATTCAAAGAGAGAATTTACATTGGTTAATGCTTGCCATCATAATAGACTGCAAAGCCAACAGCATCACCGATGGTAAGTACATATTGCAGTAATTCATACTTGTCTACCCTCCTGGATCATCCAGGAGGCTCCTCTCCTGGCTTCCAAGAAGGGCAGACAAACCGGTGTGAGGCCACACCCCCATGATGATGCAAACATGCTTCCACACCCCCAACACCATCCCCCATTGTGAGGTCGTGCCCCCTGTTTCATTGACCCAGCTACCCCGGCCATCAAGTATGTAATAATTTTGATATGTGCTTTTGCAGGTGTGCACATTTTAGTCTTAACATATCATGCATAATTACATAGTCAGCAGTGGCGTAGCTACATATGTGGCAGACCCAGGAGCGGCTTGGGGGAGCGGCACCAGTGGGGTCTGTTGTGGGTGCTGCTGGCTGAACTGACAGGCGACCCAGGCAGCAGTGAGCGCTGAGCCAGTCCAGTCCTGTACATATCTAATGAGCGGGGACCCAGTGCAGTGCATATTGAATAAATTATATGCACGGAGCGGGACCAGCTCAGCTCTCACTGCTGCCTGGTCACCTATCAGCTCAGCTCAGTCCATTGCCTCACCCCTACTTGGGGGGGGGGGGGGAGCACACTGGAATTTTTCTTGGCAGGGGGGAGAAAGATTTCTAGCTACACCACTGATAGTCAGGGGCACATTTAGTTGAAAGTCCACCCTTAAGTACTATATTATTGGTGAGGTCTGGTCACTTAATACTCTATTGTCTAAACAGGGGAGCAAAGCGAAAACAGGAATGTACAGTGCTGAGAGAAAATTACACAGATGTCTTTATTGTACAATATATATATATAAAAAAAAATAACCTGCTTCCAATTTTTTATATGTGAATAAATGGCGAGGTTCCATGCTACCGCACTGCAGATATTATCTTTCTGATGCAGGCCCGCTCAGACTGGCCAACTTTCCTTACTTATTTCAGGCAATCTTCAGCCAGGAAAGCAGTACAGGAGCAACATAGGGTGGCTGGACAGGTGCTATGAGACTCCCTATTACTTATACCTGAATGGAGTCAAGTCCTTAATCTGTCTCTGCCCTCGGGGAATAGCAGAGTCAACTTTCAGGCTAGCTGAGAACAGGGGAAGCTGATAGAACAAAAAGTTCCTATTGGTCCATATAGTCCCAGAGCAGGTCAGAATCAGCAGTTGTCAAGGATATACAGTATGCAGTACTGAGGGAGGGGAGTAAGAGATGACAAATGTATTGGTCGTACAAACTTAAGATGTCCACACACGCACTGTACAATTTTTAGTTCAAAATGCATCATGGCTAGTTCAAATCGCACCATGTTTATTTCGCCTTTCATTCTGCATGTTTCAGAAATGCATGGCACAAGTATAGGAAGTTCAGTTTTGCGTGCTTCCATTAGATCTATGAAGGTGTGTTTTCACATAAGCAGACGTCAAAGAGTGCTCATATTTAGTCCAAAAGTTTGTGCAGGCAGGTATTTTTTTAGGTAGATCACATGTACCCTGAAAGTGGCTATTGATTGTAGTCAAAATCGTGTGTATTTAAAATTTTATGTCAATTCAATCTCACCCAGTGTACAGTCCAAATTGTATGGCTCAAATTGCGCCTAGCACGTATCTCCCCATGTGTGGGTACCATTAGGGGTCTAAGTACAAGTCCATGTACTAAGCCTTGAAGCAATATTAAGTATCAATCAAACTGCTCATTACTGTTATTTTTCAAACACAGCTTAACAAATACATTTATAAACATGTTCCTTTATGTTGGATGGCAGAACCTCTATGAAAGTCTCCCAAGTTTCCTCAAAAAATTTTGTGCATTTTTCTTTTTGAAGCAAAGATTCTAACCAATCCATATGAAAAATAAAAAATAGTTTATCCTGAAATTATTTAATAGTAGAGGGAACATGTATCCATAATTGTAATACAGGTTGAGTATCCCTTATCCAAAATGCTCGGGACCACGTGCATTCCGTATAAGGGAATTTTCAGGTTTTTGGAATAAATTTTTTTTAGGCATATTTACCTGTCCCCTGGTGGTGCCCGGTGGTCCCTCGGCGTCTACGTTGTCCCCCGGAGTCCACGCCTGCAGCACCGTCTCCGGAGTCTCCAGCGGTCCCAGGAGTGCTTTGCGCGAGTTCCCAGGCAAAGCACTCCTAGGACCGCTGGAGACACCAGAGAGGATGCTGAAGGCCTGCCATGGATGCCGGGGGACTTGGTAAGTATATAAAAAGGGTTGGGGGGGGACAAAACAAAATTCTAATTGTTCCAAAAACCAACGATTTTTGGAATAATTCGGATACGGGATCTATGGATACGGGATACTCAACCTGTATTGTTTTACGTGCCGCTGAGGAAATTGCTAGAAGCTATTTTTTGACTGCTCGCGGGATTCTTCTATCAGAGGGTAATAGTACAAATATTGCCCATTCTAGGGTAAAGGGGTCATAATTAACTAAATTATATGTTGTAAAGCGACAAATCTGTCTGCAAAATCTTTTATTACAGGAAAAGCCCAAAGACAAATAAACATGTCCGCCTGAATTTTATTGCATTTGGGACTATAAGGACTATATAAAATTCCCATATGAAATCCCCTAAAGGGGGAATATAGATCTATGAAAAATGCTAAAATATATATCCATGAATATTGCTATAGGGAAGGTAGAAATCGAGTATTCCAAAAATATAGGAAGGGTTCAGTAGTAAGTGAAGGAAAGACATTGTGATATAACAGTTTTTAAGGAGCAGTGTTCCAAAGAGGTTCTAAGAAATGTATAAAATGAAGATATCGCACCCCTAGATGGTGGAGGTTTTATAAGTCAATTGTCCAGAAGGTTTTCCAGTCACCCACCGGAATGAGGTTTGAAATGTTACTTTGTATGTTTTATGTCATATGTTTATATGTCAAAGGATTAATACAGTACGTTTTCCTACATAACATAAACCCCCTGAGTTTCAATTAAAGAAAAATATTATGAAATCAGTTTCTTCACATCAGATTCAGAATCAACTTTATTTTCCAGGTATACTTGCGTATACTAGGAATTTGACTTGGATTGTTGTGCAACAGCCAGTTAGGTAGTTAAACAGTGACAGATATACAAACACATACAGGTATAAGGTAGAAGTACCCTCGGGGATATAGATGCAGGGAACACATACCCACTGAGCTGCACAGCACCTAGGCAGCCATCAGCGGCGCCACTGGTCATTGCAGCATCCAGGCAGGTAACATTATAAGCAGAGACAGTACAGTTTTCACACAGGGAACACATACCCACCGAGCTTCACAGCACCTAGGCAGCCATCAGTGGCGCTACTGGTCGTTGGAGCAACCAGGTAGGTAACAATATAAGCAAATACAGTACAGTTATCACACAGGGAACACATTCCCACCAAGCTGCGCAGCGCCTAGGCAGCCATCAGTGCCATTGGTCGTTGCAGCAGCCAGGAAGGTAACAGTATAGCAGAGACAGTGCAGTAATCACACAGGGAACAAGTACCTGGCGAGCTGCACAGTACATCAACATCATTGAATTCTTAAATATATAATACATCAGTGCTGTCATCAATGTATACGTTTTTGCCTTAGCCCTTAGGTTTAAGGAAGTGACGGCCTCTGATGAACAGCTGCTCAAAATATTATCACAATTTCTTACTTATTATTATTATTATTATTATTATTATTATTATTATTATTACTATTGTTAATATTATTATATTGTTTCATAGATGTTTCAAGTGTTGTTTGTATCATTTTTTAATGGTGTACAAAGGAGGTTAGAGCTGATAGAGAGCTGAATATGCTACCAATTGTGGAGCACAGCCTGCCTGAACAAGCGCATTGCATGTTTCAGAAAATATACACCCGTTTGGATATCTTTTGCCTCTAGTAAATAGTAGTAAAGCAGGAGCACAACCTAACCTTTACAGCAGTACACTAGTCCTGCTGCTGCACATTCCTTTCTACCCTGTGAATAATACAAAATAAATCGCAAGACTTTAATCTTGCACATTCCATAGCTATTTATCCACATTTACATCTACTGACAGGAAAACCTAAGAAAAGATGTAGTATGATGGGGATACATACAGATGACCACCGGGGGGAGTGCTTACATTCCCTCTGCCGCCTTAACTCTAACCTCCTGCAGCTTAACCCTAACACCCACCACAACCTAACCACCCTAACCCTTCCCACTAGTGTCTAGCCCTAACCCTCCATCCTGTACCTTAAACCTAACCCTCCACCTTTACAGCCTTATGTGTTAACCCCTATCTAAGTCCCTAACCCTACCCCCCCCCCCCCCCCCCCAGCATAATGCTACACCTCCCTGATTACTTCCATTTGGGATGTCAGCAGTCGGGCTTCTGACATTGACATCCTCGTTAATGCTGGCATTCTGGCTTTAATCTTCTGGCTGCACGTCAGGATGCTGGCATCATTATTCTGATTACCGGTATCCCTTCCGCCCGGAATAGTCACCGTATCGTATGATGATGAAACAAAAAGAAGCCTCCCCTATTTCATCTGATCGTCCAGAAATACGAGAGGAACTCAAATACTGTATGTGTAATAATGGCAGTAGAGGAGTAGAGCAGAATCCGATTAAGTAGATTGCTGGTCCTTCTCCTTTTTTAATGAGATTCCGAATTTGTTACATCTTTGTCTCTCTATGCTTAACACCCAGTGATGGGGATAAAGTGCCTTGCATAAAAATCAATACATAATTATTGCTAATTATGATCTCCTCTTATAAAGTGAGACTGGGGCAAGCTTTCTGCAATGTAACAGATATTTCCCAGGTGCTGATGCAGAGTCCGTGCCAAAATCTAGTATTGGCTCGCCTTGTCCATCCCACTGTCTTGGCAGAATAGCGCGGCTTTATGCCAGCTAGGCAGATAAAGTGATATTAGATTGTAAAATATTACAGGAGCACAAGACTCCCATGTTATTTTATAATCTCACTATCCTTTATCATTCTAAAAGATTACTGACCTCGTGTATACAGGAGCTAATTGGCCAGCAAACAAACGGATGTCTCTTGGCTCCTACAAAAGTTCTCCAATCATCATGAAGCAGTCTTTAATAAAATGTTTATTTTTTATTTTTTTTAAATCAAGTGTTTAAACCGCAAAGTAGTACATTTTTATTATTCGTCAGAACTTCAAAAATGTGTATAATCTATTAACCTATCAGTATGTAATATCCTTATTGCCTATACACCCCCCCCTGATACTACAGTCTGTGTGTCCTAACTAGAGATGAACGTTTGCTGAAAACTGAACACAGCTGAGCTTAGGACTTCCATGTCCAACTGAATCCCCTCTCGAGTCACTGTGGGGTTCTGTTTCGAACAGAATCCCAGCTAGGGGTCAGCCCACCAAGTTTGGATAAATACAAATTCTGCATGTTTTGGAATGTATATTAATATTTTAAGAGATAAACAGATTCAAAGTACATCATTTTAGCTGTTTTTATCACCTTTTTTAACCTGAGGGTGTGTTCTAGGTGCACATCTCTAGTTCTAACAGTTCTAGCCTCACCAGAGACATATCTAGACAGTTTTGGGTAAATTAACTAAGATGGGAGTTCTATTGAAGATGTGATGTTGCCTATAGCAACCAATCAGATTCTATCTATTATCTTCTAGACGGTGATACATCAATAAGAAGTTCTAAATGATTGGTTGCTATGGGTTGCTTTGGTTCACTGAGTTAGAAAAAGTATTGGCAAACACCCCCCCCCCCCCCCTATATTTTTTAAACAGGTTCATAAGTTATGTTCCAGTGAAAGCACTTGTTATGATGCCCCAGTAAAAGAATATTCAGTCATACCCAGGATATTCCACTACATCCTCATAAGGCAGAAATATCATTGGTGCATCCGGTGTCACCCTCTTCCTGTCAACCACTGTTTTCAGCTGTCACACTCAGCCTCTCACTGTTATTTTATGCCTCTCACTGCAATTTTGGTACTTGTTTCCTTGCACGGCGCCCAGATTTTCTACGTATGGGGGGTGCATTGAAAATAATTTTTTTATCGCATCCTATCTTTTACATGTATTCACTGACTTAGCCCATTAAAAAGATAGGATGCGGTAAAAAATCGCATTGCATCGCATGCCATTAATGGCATCAGAAGCCTGTAATGAAGGACTCCTAGAAGTAAGAAATGCATTGAGCTAACGAATCCCTGGCAGAAGGAGAATTTGGATGCCCCACAGACACATGTTATTTGGAAAAAAGCCATCTTGCACATGCACTTTGTGACCGATACTTTTGGAGGTTCCGGAAACTCCTGTAATAGGTCCAGGAAGTTGGGTGATGAGACCAGAAATTGTCACTGTGTGAATTTGTTCTATCACCAATCGGGTGTTTATATGTTTTTTTATTCTATGTCATGTGAGTGCAATGTATGATTAAATTTCTTCCCTTCTGATCGGTCTTGAATTAAACCCAGTAGTCAATGCAAGTTGTAGTAGCAAAAGTACAAGGTACAGATTTAATTTGTCTGTAGGTGTAAACCCACTTTAATTTTATGTGTTGAGATAGATAGATAGATAGATAGATAGATAGATAGATAGATAGATAGATAGAAGAATTCCGAGTTTTTGAAAACGTCATTTTTGGAGGTTTGGCCGCTTGCTGCATCTCCAATAACATGGGGTGCTGAGTTTGTAATAGTATTGAAAACATTTAAAAATATTTGTATAGATGATAAGTAAGAGGAAAATTGCTGCATTTCTTCATGCACATACTGTAGACTAGAGATTGTAATCATGCAAAGGCTGTTTAATAGCCGAAAACAAAAAGTAGTCTTACTCCTCTCCCCCTATATATACAATTGGACTGACTATGTCCCATAGAAGAGCTTGTTTCACATTACATTGCAGTGTGTTAGCTCAAATACAGCGTGATTCTGTTCTCTGGAACCTGGCAGTAGATGACATCATTTCTGGGCTCGCCAGAGTGTAATATCTCTAGGCTAAGCAAGGAAGACATACACTTTCTCAGGAATTGATTTAATGCACATTATGAGTTCCCTCAGAGAAAAAGGTTTTCCCATGTACTTAACTTTCATTTGAGCCTGATCCTGCTCTATAACTTTAGATCACAAAATCTTTCCTAACGTTTATGATATATCTTGGAAGACTAATATACAATGTAAAATGAAACAGCATCTGTGTTGTTTACAGATTGTATATCAAGATCAGAGCCCTAGGCAATGAAATATGATGCACCGCCAATGCCATTTAGAACAGAACCCTAGGCACTGGGATAGGATTCACCAAAATTGCCATCCAGATCATAGTAACATAGTAGTTGAGGTTGAAAAAAGACTTACGTCCATCACGTTCAACCTTTTACATGTCCCATTACAGGATATGGTCTATCTGTGATATCCCTTAGGCAAATGAATAGGCATCTCCACCAATACCATCCAAATAAGATCCTTGGACAATGGAATATTATGTGCCAACAATGCCATCCAGATCATAGCCCTAGGCAATGTTGTGTATGCAAGCTAAGACACAAGCGCAGTTTGCAAAGGATCCATCAGCATTTAGAATCAAGTCCAAACCAACATTTTCTCTCTACAGAAAATAATGTATGATGCATCAAATAGATGGACATGGTGGTGTATCCTATTACATAGCTCCAATCTTGGCTCTAATCTTAGTGGCATAGACACATCCTATACCATTGCCTACAGTTCTGATCTGGATCGCATTATTGGTGCATAATATTGCCTAGGACTTTGATCTGGATGTAATTGAGTGTACATCCCATTCCATTGCCTAGGGCTCTGATCTAGATGGCATTGGTGGTGCATCTTATCCCATTGCCTAGGGCTCTGATCTGCATGGCATTGGTGGTGCATCCTATCCTATTGCCTAGAGCTATGATCCAGATCAGGGCCCTAGTCAATCAAAACCTATTCAACACAAATGCCATCCAGATCATAGCCGTAGGCAATTAGATAGGAAATACCACCAATGCCATCCAGATCAGAGCTCTAGGCAGTGGGATAGGATGCACCACCAATGCCATCCAGATCAGAGCTCTAGGCAATGGGACAGGATGCCCCACTAATCCAATCTTCTTGCATCCATAATACATATTATGTTGCACTGTGGAAATGTTGACTTGCACTGTGCTCTGACTACCTGACTTTAGAGATGCCTATACATTTATACAATTTGGGCCCTTTTCACCCAATTCCAATGGATCGGGACAAGAAATCGGGGGAAAAAGACCAAATCATATGTGCCTAAATTCCAATTTGAAGTGTGGTCCTGATCGTATTGTGTCGTATGCTTTGCAGGCTATTCAGAGATGAGTGTATACATATGTGGATCTCCTGCACCAGTGGTGAGGATGGGGCAAAGGCAGATAATATTGACAGCTGCTCTCTGGGAGCTGTCTAGTCCTATAAATGTATGCGATTTAGGATACAGAGAGTTTCAATACATGGAATCAGTCAGATTTGCAACCGTATTATGGGGGAGATTTTTTCCCCGGACCATTAGCGTGCCGTTAGGGTTTCATTGTTCTCCAGATTCTCTATCATTTTCTTTTCCGCATTGTGTTTGCGGTATTGGAGCCCTCCACGATCTGCTGGGATTTGTTTCTAGTGCGCATGCGCTGGCAATATGTTGATTTGACATTCGCTGTTACTCCTTCCGGACACTACTTGCCTGCCTTTTAATGCTGCTGCGCATCTCTCTGCCTGTGTGCAGTAGCTCATACCAGTGCCTCCACTTCTGCTAATACCTCATACCTCAATGCATAGCTCCAATGCTCCATAGCTCGCTGCGTACCTGACATCACAAAAAAACAGTGTCCCAAACCTCACAGCACAACTCACTTCCCCCACCTATATATCAGTGCCTCACACCCCAATTAAGACCTGCCATACATTAAAAATATTCTACAGTAAAAAAAACACACCTCAATCTAAAATAAAATAAAAACCTTGCCTTACAAATCAAATCATGCTCTAAATGTCCTTTCATATGTGCCTCTAACCTCACCCTTAAGTCCCTCCCTCAGTATCTCCTCAATAATTATACCTCTTCAATGAAACTCGCTACCTTGAGGAGGCGAATGTTTAAGGCATCTTTTATTGCGCGGCGCAGCTTAGATAATACCGAAAAGGCAGAAAGCTACTATGCTCCTATGAGAGCAGCTACGTGACGTTAGAAAGAAGATTCCGGAGGTGCATATGCGATAAGGACAACGGCACTGAAAAGTACACCATAACGTGGCGGTAAGCGATAGAGCATCCCCCCCTATATATGATTCTGAGTCAGTAGGCCAGATAGCTACATGCAATGAAAGCAACCATTTTTTGGTCTGATAACATACTGTACCATTAAGAATGGAGCCTTCAATATAAATTCAATAGACATTAGTGAGAGTCTGAAGCATTAAAACTTAGGGATCAATGTACTAATCCTTAGAGATCAGCTCCTAACTTCCATGGCACAGGCTGTCTTTGAAAAATGACAGTGTAGGGGCTGGTTGGCTGGCTTATTGAATCAACTGCCTGTATTTTATTTTCAGTCAATCAATTCAAAATGAAAGGTTCACGTACAATATATACTTTAAGTATCATTGAAGCCATTTAAATTAATTTGTTTAATTGAAATATATATGTTTTTTGTTTAAAATATTTGTATACTATTATACAATTTAGCACAAGAGCGAGTAGTGTCAACAGCTACGTGGCACAAAAATTTATAGAAAGTGACAAACTGTTATGATCATTAAAATACAGAATTCTCCACATTTGATGCATTTTATTTCAGTCCAGTTGTAAACCAGTGATAGGTAGGTTATTGGCATATTGTATGAGCTATTATTTTATTATTTCAGAGATCTTTTGCCTCCTGGGGTCAAGCAGTACCGATTCACAAAGGTTAACCAGAATACAGAAGTATCTAAACCAAGATAATGATCAGCTTACAATTAGAGAGAACCTGAGGGAAGCAGGATGTACAGTAGGCAGAGAGGAGAACAGGCTAGTGAAAGATGGACAATGTGGAGGAGTATATAACAGACAACACTTTATCTGCTAGGGATTTCATAAACCTTAAGCAATTCTAAGTGAATTGCCTTTAGTTTCAAAACTTGTTGTAGTTTAAAGGTTTTACTTTGCTGAATTAAATCAAAATATATCTAGGACCCGATTGTTAATGTGATTTAAAGAGAATCTGCTAAATAAAATTAAAATATGTTAGCCGTTTTTTTCAATGTACTGTAGTCATTAGGTCATCGTTAATAATTTTGATATTCATAAGGTCAACAACACACTGTTGACAGTTATGATGTGGACCAGGGCTATTTTTCAGCAGGCTCCAGCAGGAACTGAGGCCCTTATTCTAGTTCACTTTTTCTGACAAAATATTTCTTAGATGGACAAAACCATGTGCACTGCAGGTGAAGCAGGTGTAAAACCCCACCCAAATCTAATTATCTCTGCACACGTAACACCTGCCTCACCTGCAGTGCACATGGTTTTGTCCATCTAAGAAATATTGTGTCAGAAAGCATGAACTAGAATAAGGGCCTCAGTTCCTGCTGGAGCCTACTGAAAAATAGCCCTGATGTGGACAATGTTTAAATGTTGAAAGCAACGTGTCGAAATTCTATGACTGTCAAAATGTGAAATGAGGAATATCAACATTGCTGCAGGATGGGATGGTTCGGGTTAAGCATGAGGATGCGTTAAAGATTAGGCTACCATAGAGAAGGTTAGGGTTTGGCACAAAGGTGAGAGGTAGGGATTATGGCTAGGGATTGGCTGGAGAATACTCAACGTTGTTCCATCAGCTTTCTACACTGGTGTTTACACTCACATGACTGTACCCGGAAGATGCGGGAAAGTCACTGCTAGGCTCCCGGGGACAAAATGTTGACATTAAACATTTTGTTAAAGGTCTAAATGATAAATGTTGAAGTGGTCAATGTCAACTTTATGACTTTATGCATCGACATATCATACCACACCAGATTTTTAAGGTGGTTATTTCGGTAGGAATTGGTGGTTATTTGAGTGGGGTGAAATGGATATTGGGGTGGTATTGGAGTGGAATGGGGTGATAATTGCAGAGGAAGGGTTTGGTTATTGCATAAAATTAGTAAAATGTATTCGAAGATGTTGATGACAAAGCACCTACAGTTTACTGTACTTATAGCCTGTATTTAAGTATAGCATAAACATTGTCTATAATATGATATATTATGTACTAGGCACAATTAGGTCAAATCAATTTTACAGATTGCATTATGTAAAAAAAAATCTGTTATAAAAAATATAATTCACTTAATAATATATCATACAAAGCTATATTTTATTTCCTGCCAATTCCATGCCTGTCAATGGCACCCACTCCAAAATGCCAGTGACACTGTATGCAAATGAGCAAGAGGGAACAGATTCATAAATCATTCTAATAGTTCAAATAAAATGCTGCCCTTTGTTATCCCAGTGTCTCTAGCTTCGGGGAAATGAGCAAAACATAAATAGAAACATAATTCTGTTTTAATGCATAGACATTTAGACAAATCATTATTTGACAATTAAAACACGAATATTATTTAGTTAATTACCAGACTTTGAAAAGCTCTGTCCCGTTGGTTTCTAATAGACTTCTTGTTTTAGTTGTATTATTGTGTGTCGTGAATACTAAGGTAAAAATGCAAATAGTTCAGGGATAATATAATCCATCTCTATAATTGTTTTAGCATCAGCAGAATACTAGACTACAGCTTTAAAAAAGCCAAGTTCAGTGTGCTGTGGTCTCTTGCTAAATCCGATCTTTCAATCTCTTTCCATTCTCTGACTGTCACCTGAGAACTGTGATGAATTTTGGGTGGGTTCCTCTGTAGATGATGAAGATCATACTTTAGTGACCTCACTCTCTGGAGTGTTTAGGCGTTGCCTAGGCGGGCGACATCCAAGTGAGGTAAATCTGCTTTTAAAATGCCTAATTGTGAAATTTATGATACAAAAATGTAACTGAAGAATATGAGGTTACTGTACATTAATTCCTATTTTCATAAACTGTAGCGAACATCAAACCATAAAAAATCTATGTCATCACTTCCTGCTAAGCCCACTGAAATCTGATGCAGCCGTACATTAAACCTGTAAAGTGTTACATGCACCACATGAACAAAACATTGTTCACAGCATAGAAGTTGCAAGAATTTAATGTTAATGGTTATCTTAAAGGAATAATCCACATTTTTGGGCTTGTTTCTGTTAGTCATGCCAAATTATGCTAACGAGTTTATTTACTATACGGCTGCTTTTTAAGGTCAATGATTATCACCAATTTAGCTCGTAGAATTTAAAACAGCAATAATTAGTATTAAGTGAAAAACTTAAGTGAAAAAGAACTGGTTTTGCCTTTAACAATATCGTTGTTTTATATTCTGTGGGCAAAAAAATTGATGACAGTCACCGTTTATTAAATAAACCCCCAAAACTATATGTGTTGCAAAAATAACACCTATTCTATTTATTACCAGTTATTTATATAGCGCACACATATTTCGCAGCGCTTTACAGATATATTTGAACATTCACATCAGTCCCTGCCCCAGTGGAGCTTACAATCTATATTGGGCCTTATTCTGATCGGTGCGGCCCGATCAGAATATGCGGCCGCGACCGTGCAGGCGAATCCCCGCCTTCCATACGGATCGCCACCTGCCGTCCGTACGCGGATATGTGGCGATCCGCATGAAATTGGACGGGGATACGCCTCCTCCGTCTTGGGAGCTGCCCCTGCATTCGATGGTCGCCGAACATCGAATGCAGGGCCGCACACTCCACCAGGTCCCGCAACACAAGACCACACGGACACTTGTCCGTGTGAAAACATGTATGGGGGCGGGCAGCTGACATCCGGCGATGCGCAGACGATCAACATCGGCGGGCCGTCCGCATGCGGGAATATCCGCACCGATCAGAATAAGGGCCTATATTACCTACCACATGTACACGCACACACAGACATTCTAGGGTTAATTTTTTGGGGAGCCAATTAACCTAAAATTATTTGTTTGGAATGTGGGAGGAAACCGGAGTACACAGAGTGAGCCCACGCAAGCCCAGGGAGAATATACAAACTCCGCACAGTTAGGGCAATGGTGAGAATCGAACTCATAACCTCAGAGCTGTGACGCAGTAATGCTAACCATTACACTGTCCGTGCTGCCTGATGCTGTGTACACACGGGGGAGATAGGGGCTATAATCGCTGGGAATATGGTCGCAGGCGACCATATTGCCAGTGATTGGGAGTGTGCCCCGGCGATAAATCGCCGGGTGCGCGCTCCCGTTTTCTGCCCCATTGTAATCGCTGGTCGCAGGAGCTTGCTCCTGCGACCAGCTAATTACCTCTGCGGCACCCCCCAGCAGAGGTTTGTTTTCAACAGCAACCATCTCTGGTCGCTTGTTGAAAAGGAGACACTGAGCAATATATTGCTCAGCAATATATTGCAAGCAATATATTACTAGCAATATATCTCCCCCCGTGTGTACGCACCTTTAGAATACTTTCGTTTAGCCGGATGAAACTCAATGAGGCGTGCATATTCCCAGCTGCTGGAGGCTCTTCACATAAAAAGTTTTGGGCAGATATAAGGCGGGATACACTAAAGCGAAAATGTGGTAAAAACCCTGGTTTATGGATTTTTATTACCACATTTTCGAATGCACTAAAACCCACACGCTGGGGGACCACTGCTTTTGCTGGCGATAACCTATAGAAGCTTGTGGCAGTGCTGTGAGGTGGATCCAGGGACGGCGCAGCATTGCAAAGGACAGCACTTATTGCAAGAGCTGTCCTTTGTGTTAATAATTGCATATGTTAGTGCATATGTGGTTATTATGGATGCGGTAGCCAGCAGGTGGGGCCGTGGCTTTTAGAGCATCCTGCCCATACTTTGTGATGTAGTATATCTAGTATCTAGTTGATAGGTCGACAGTCAATAGTTTGACACCAAAATGTCAACCTGCAAAGGGTCAACATTGACAACAGGTCAGCACAAACAGTCAACATGAAAAAGGTTGACACTTGGAAAAAATTGACAAGTTTTTCACTTTTTTTAAATTTGGACTTGTTCATCCACGTGGACTCATTAGGAACGGTAAAGTGAGCTAAGCAAGCCATGTTTGGGGGTCCATGTCAACAGGTGTTGACATTGACACAAACATCTAGAAAAAAACAATGTTGACATTTCATTGTGTTGACATTAAAGTTGACCGTTGCTTGTGATTACATTTTGTCAATGTCGACCTTTTGCATTTCGAGCTTTTTCTAATGTTGACATAGACTGTTGACTTAGATACTGTAGACCTTTTTATGCATAGTTGTGTATTTAACTAAGGTTTAAACTGTCTATTTATTCAGGGCCGTAACTAGGGGGGGGCTGGGGGGTCACGCGCACCGGGCGCTGGAGGTGAGGGGTGCTGTGAGGTCCGGTGTATGTGGACGCTGTAGTGTAGCGGCGGGCATGTAACATGCCCGCCGCTACACTACAGCGTCCACATACACCGGACGGAGTCCGTCCATCTCCTACTAGCGCGGCTGCAGGAAGCTCTGATGACTTCGAAAAGACTTGCCGGACGCTGATTGGCTGAATTCAGCCAATCAGCGTCCGGCAAGTCTTTTTGAAGTCATCAGCGCTTCCTGCAGCCGCGCTAGTAGGAGATGGACGGTGAGAGGACTGTGCGGGGAGGGGGGGGGGTCTCCGGCTGTGCGGGGAGGGGGGGGGGTCTCCGGCGCCAGGGACAAGGCGTCATTTGGTCGGTCCCCCCTGTCAGCTGCTAACTAAGCAGCGGGGAATAAACGCTGTGCGCATGCGCACAGCGTCTATTCCCGCAGCCAGGGGGCTGGGGGCATGACTAGAGGCTCACAGAGCCTCTGGGTCATGCCCCCATAGCGGCAAAATGGGGGCGTGGCCTCGCGGGAGAGCAGCGATTATAGGCCACGCCCCCAAATTAGGCCACGCCTCCGGCGCGCAGCAGCATCAATAGGTGGGGGGGCACCAAAAGACTGCCTTGCCCCGGGCGCCGGAAACCCTAGTTTCGGCCCTGATTTATTTGAACTCCAGAACAATACTTTTCCTTGACAACATAACCTTTATTAAACATATATATATTTCAAATTCTCCCTTCGCTGTTTTTGTCTGTTATTGCAAATCTTGAGATGAACAAAATATGTAAAATAAAGGAAATAACCCACGTTCTTGTGCCAAACAAATACTGTAAGTTTTCACACATTCTATCCTTACAAATCATTCTAACGCTTAAGAAAGCTGAATAAACCATCAGGGTCACTGAGGAAAAATGCATAGGGCTGTTGACGCAGGAAAGGGATTCTCGAGCTCAGTGTGTGAAGTTCTAAAAAGTGTTTCTGAAACAACAGAATTGGCTTGGGATACCTCATTGGCTAAAATATTGAACTATGATATAAATGGAATTTCATAGATAACTTAATATCCGTTATATCTTCTGTCATTATGTTTGCATTTAGGTGTAAAAACCAAAATAAAATGATAGGATGCAGCCTATTCCATTGCAAGAGCTTACATGAGGCAGTTTGGTACCTAATAAATAAAGGATTAGTTGGAAGAAATCAACAGTATATACGTAATCTAGATTAAAGGATAAAGGTTCAAATGTCTCCCAATTCATCTCTTTACAATTAATGAGCTATCTCAACTGAAGGCAGCAGTTATGCAACATAGTTGCTTAGTCTCTCCCCCATCCCTGTACAGATAACGATATTCCCCAAACTCTGATTTTTCTTATACATATTAAGGAGATTGCACTTCAAAAGGAATGATGACCAGCTAGACTACATTACTTTAAAGTAATTAAGCCAAATTTACCCTCTTGTGTATCATTCCCCTGTTATATTGGACGCTTTGCAGAAAGCCACAAGGGTGATACCATAATCGACTATATTAAGAAGAGCTTTTAATCATGTTTCACAAAAAAAGAAGAACTTCAAAAGTAGGGAGAACTTTGTATTGCATATGTATCTACTACACTAGGACAATGTCTCACAGATAGCTCTCTACTGATACTACATTATCCTACAGTATGTCCTCTGAACAATGGACAGATAACCTTTGCCACATTGTTAAGTACATTTATCTATTTTCTCTTAATTTAATACATTTTTACAAATAAAACCAGCTTTAGCATATTGGATATGGTATATGCTGTGTAAAAAGCAACTGTATACATTTTTTATACATGTGCTACATTCTTCAATTTCGACTGAAAAAAAAGGTCCTCTTTTAGGCAGGTATTCAATACTTTAATTCTCCTTGTGCAGCGAATCCTGTTTTGGATTCGCTGCACAATCCCCGGGTTCCGGAGGGCTGCAGCATTCGCTGCCAGCCCTCCCTCACCCCCTATTCAACGCCTCAGGGGCTTGCTACCCCTGGCGGCGAATTTTAACCCCCCCGGCGAATGCCGCAGGGAGCCGGAGGATGGCTGCAGACAGGGAGATGGAAGCCTCCCTGCCTGCGCCGGACACTGTGGAGGTGAAGGAGGGCTGTCGGGGACACAGGGAGAGCTCCCCAGAGCTGGCAGAGGGCTGTGTTAGGGAGCCGCTACACACTGGTCCCGATCGTGCATATGTAATTATCGGGATCACTGTGCAGTGAATATATGAATATCAATGAGCGGCTCCCGGCTCGGCCCCCTGCTGGTGAATGTGTAAAAAATATATATATATGTTGTTAAAAAAAAAAATATATATATATGTTCATGTGCTGCAAGGACATAAATAAGAATAGCATGCCCCTTCACAGAAAAAAAATCTGATTTTTTTACACCAAAATAAAAATAAAAAACACTTTATTTTCAAAGATCACATTCCAGTTCTCCAGAAAAAGATGACGAATGTAAAATGGAGAATCCGTGGGAAAATCACTGGAGAAAGCAGTTCTCCACTTCAGCATTGAATACACTCTCTGCGAATTCAACTAAAAACCCCATTGAAAACCACTGGCGAATCGCGGAGAATCACAAACAGAGAATCGCCAGACATTCGCTCTTCATTTGCAGAGAATTGTGTCCATTGAATAGAGCGAATTGTTTTTTCTGTGAGAAAATTCCCTGTAAACCCGGCGAATTGCCTGATTCCCCAGAAAATATGGCGAATCAGAGGCATTGAATACTGGCCATAGTGATTTAACAGAATCTTGCATATGAATTGACAATTTGGTCAGGTAATAAACTAATACATTTATAACTGAAATTGTGCATAAATAAATGTATAAGATATTTGCAGATTCTTGAAAAAAAATTGGTTAGTATATTACAGACATATTACTGTTATATTACTGTATATCAATATTTGGTCAGAATTTAAACATTTCAGCCTTTTCAGCACCATTTTCCCTACAACTCTATTCAGAAAGTCTGATTTTTACAGACTTTTATTTTCTTCTATGGGTGACAATATTACTTAATTTTGTACTAATTGTCAGTAAGCTGTTGCCCATAAAACCCAATCAGATTATGTCTATCATTTTCTACAATTTAACAGAGAAATGAGATCTAGAACTTGATTGGTTGAAATGTGATACTGATATCATTTTCATTCTTAGAATTTTTTGAAAAAATCTGATCCTAGATACACTTGAAGAAGCTATAGGGGGGTATTCAATCTGGTATTCTGACTGTCGTAATGTCCCGACAGTCGGAATACCAGCCATTTTTGCCGACTTCCGACACTAATTCAACTGTTTGCATTCAATGTACTGACAGTTGAGTGTCGGAAAGTCGTGAAAACGGAAACAAATTGTCGAAAAATGGCCATAAATACAGCAATCCACATCTGTTTCCGACAAAACAGATCAGGTAACAGCAGCATTGCTGCCTGTAATGACAGCACTGAATAGGCGAGTGACAATAATTACCCTGTCAGGAAAAAACAGCACTGATTGAATACCCCCATAGTATCTTACAGGATAGTATCGGAATCCCGGTTTAACCTTACCTCTAACCCAATCCAATTTAGTTTAAATTGTGATTCTTGAGATTTTGCTACAGAAGTTCTCACTGTAACAACATGTCCTAAACTTATAAATACAATTAACATTATTTACTTTATTCTAGGAACCTTGCCATTACATTTCGTATTCATTTTAAATAACCAAGTTAAATAAGCCTTTTCAATTTGCAAAATATTTAGTTGACATCATTTAAATGGCAGCTCAGCTCATTTTGGGAAGTGTCACTTATATTCCCCGGGGGCCATTAAAGAGAAAAGAGAAATGATGTATGTAATAAAGTATTTAGAGATATTATACACCCTGTTTAAGGTATGATGTCAGGCAATTATAGCAACCAAAACTATGCCAGGTCTAAAAATTATTGTATACAGTTAGTTTAATATTTCACTACCATGGTAATGTTTCTGTATTCTCTTATAAGGAGATATAAGGAAACCCATATAGTATTTCCTTGACAAGTCTTCTTTTTCTTCTTCTTCTTCTTCTTCTTCTTCTTCTTCTTCTTCTTCTTCTTCTTCTTCTTCTTCTTCTTCTTCTTCTTCTTCTTCTTCATTTTGCTAATCTTTCTAAAATTAAACATAATCCTGGGAACATATTTGGCCTAAATAATGTTATCAGCATAATTTTCAAGAAATATTCTAAAATGTTTTATTTTAAATCTAGTTTCTATATTTATACACTACTACACTAAAAATAGGGACAATGTACTAATCCAGTTTATAAATATATCAGATGCTACTATAGATTAGCTAATTGTAAAAAATGTTTTAGAACAAGTTCCAAATCTCACTCGTCAAGTGGCCAACAAATATTAGGTACTGAAAAAAAAATATATCAGGCACTTATGAGTAGATGGTATTTAGCAATTTTAATATATTGAATTAGTATATTATCTAGCAGCAGACAAAATGATGGCCCTGTGGACATCCATCCAAAATTGTACTCAACAGGTGAGAACTCCAACTACAGAAAGAGAGATAGTCTGCACTTGTGTTTAAATTAATAATATAACTAATATGGTTGCTGACTGATGTGAAAATAATGCCAAACATAAATTTTAATGTAGCAAGTTGGGTCATCCACATAACAATAAAAAATAAATATAAAGAAAAATGTATAACATATATATATATATAATTCAAATTCATTAATTTAGAAAAGTGGATGTCTTAAAATAAGTAAACATTATTATTATAATACAGTTGAAACTGCTGTCTTGTTGGAAAGATTGCAGTTTCCGACTGTTTAAGTGGGAAGGGGTTCTGACCTACTCAATCCTGGTTCCTTTTTTCTGATAGGTCGGATTGCGCCAACCTGTCGGAAAGCAGGTGGATTGGCAGAATAGCCGCTGATCTAACTGCTTTTGACAGAAACACGGACAAATCCAACAGGTTTCGGCCCTGTTTCTGGCAATCTCAAGCGGACAATCTCAAAATGTCAGATTGGGGCAGGGAGGATGGAGCCCGGTGAGCAGCAGCAGCTCCTCCCCGCCACTGTCCCCTGCCCGTCTCCCGCACCCTCCCGCTGCCCCCCACGCCACTTACCCATCCTGCCTTGGGGCCAGGTGAGAGCAGGTCACCGGGTGCAATCCCGGTTCCCGACGCCTTCCGGCCACATACCACCGCCGATTTGGCCGCTGCATTGAATAGGTAGTGTTGGATCCATTCCGGCAAAATAATGTTGTAATGGAACTGACACTAATTGAATATACTGCATAGTATATAATGTCCTCCATTTATCTGCTTACGTCAATTCAGAAAGGACTTGATGAAGTCCGCATACATTATTGATGGTATAATCCGCATTGTTGGTATTTATTCCATTATATGGGTACAGTTCTTATATTGGTATGCATGTTTCCTTTAGATGTGTACAGTGTGAGCACACCTGAAACGGTTGCAGGAGTCCATTCTTGGGACACACCGCTGTGTGTAGTAAAGCAGTTGCTGGGCCGAGAATTAAAGCCACTCTGGTGCCATGTCAGGGTGGCCAGTGGATTCTCCTTGCAAAGCCTGCAGCAGACAAAGCAGTCCCAGGCTTAATCACTTATGGTAATGTGTTGGTGTGGAAATCATCGTTAGGCAAATGTATAGTAGAAACAGCGGAATACCAGTGGCAGAATTAAGGGTCCAGATATCTCTCTCTAATGTGTGTCGGTCCTGACGGGAACTTGCTTTGCCTAAGGCTTCAACGGCTCCAGCATAAATTATGGGTCCCAGCATTCCGGTAAGTATTTAGCCCCTTCCCTAATGCTAATCCATAACCCCAACCCTTCACCACCTGTATCAATATTCTGAGGTGCTGATAAATTGCCTGACAACATTTTACCAATGTCAACATACCTTTCAGCATTGTGATGTCAACATTATTGCCATTTTTAACCTTTTGACTACATCTTCACATTCTTGCTAGTAATTTCCCTTATTGCAATCCTTTATGATATGTATAGTCAACATGTCATGTTCATAGTAAAGTGTATCACACAATATTCACTGCATGTTTGAGGTGTGAAAAGAGAAGCATATCCTGCAACAAGGGAATTGTATTATTTATCCTCCTTTCAAAATGTACTATATTGTAATTAGCCTACCAGAACCGAAATAGTCATTCCAGGAGACTAGTGTATTTACGGCTGTGGATTGAAAGTTCTACAGTGTCTAGGTAGACAGTCAATAGGTTGACAAAGAAAAAAGGTTGACATGCAGTAGGTCGACACAATGAAAAGGTTGACATGCAATATGTCGACATGGAAAAGATTGATGCATAAAAGGTCAATATGAGTTTTTCATGTTTTTTTGTGTCAATGTTAACACCTGTTGACACGGACCCCAATGAGTGTAGCATGTACTCTCGTCTGGCTCACTTCTCTCACCATGTTTCGGGCCTGGTGCCTCACCATGCCCAAAGCACACTTTGCTCGGCACACTTTACCTGTCCACTTGTAGTCCGCGAGGATGGTAATGTATGAAAAAATTCAAAAAGGGGGGGGGGTAAGTAACATTTATGTCAATCTTTTCATGTGTTAACCATTGTCATGCTGGACTTATACAGTACTTGTGTCAACCTTTTGGTATCAACCTATTGAGAAGCTACCTAGACATTGTAGACCTTTAAACCAATTCCCACGTCTGCAGGTAAGACAATCAGCACTGGACAGACTGCCCCATTTCCTAATATCTTTTCTGTTGATATTCTCTATGGGAAAGGTTTATTTTTATTTACTAATATATAATTACATATTTTTAATTTATATAGGAAATGTGTATTTAAAGATGTCTGGTTAATAGATCTGTTATAATATTTTTATTGACAATTTATTTAGTTGTCGACTTAAAAAAACGTAGTACCTGGATTCCTCCCTCTCCTTCAATCCACACATTCAGCACCTCACAAACCTGCCGCTTTCATCTCAAAAATATTTCCAAGATAAGACCCTTTCTCACCCATGATACTACTAAGACCCTCATCCACTCACTGGTCCTCTTGCGACTAGACTACTGTAATATTTGTGACATCCCTGACAAATAACTCTCTCCACTTCAATCTATCCTCAATTCTGCAACCAGGCTTATCTTTCTTACAAAATGCAGTGCATTCACCTCCTCCCTCTTCCAAGCCCTCCACTATTGTAGCTTCCATTCCAGAATCTAATTTAAGCTTCTCACACTCATTTACAAAGCTCTCACTCACTTCTTTCCCATTTACATCTCGTCTCCCTTTTTCACTCCTACCCATTCTCTTCACTCCGCTAATACATGCCGCCTCTCCTGACAACTAATTACTTCCTCCCACTCCTGCCTCCAAGACTTTTCATGTGCTGCTCGCTACCTCTGGAACTTTCTACCTCTCCCCCTCTGACTCGCTACCTCTACAAACATTTAAACGGGTTTTCAAGACCCACTTCTTCACCAAACCTAGCCAACTCTCATCCTCATCCACTGTTACATGCTCACTCCTACCATTTCTGTCTTTCTACTCCTCCCCTTTAAAATGTAAGCTCTAACAAGCGGGGCCCTCTTCCCTCATGTGCTCTTCCTTTTTTTTACCTGAACCATCTCCAGATTTCCTTCGATGACATCAAATACCTCAATTTTATGTCACCCTAATACTTATTTCAGTATTTCTTCTGATGCAGAAATGTTTATATACCCCATACTTTTCCCATACTGTCTTAAACTGTAAGTCACTGTTTTCTTGTTCTTATTTATAAACTCTGTAACAGGGTGCGGCAGATCCCTGGTGGTGCTATATAAATAAATAATAATAATAATAATAATAATAATAATAATAATAATAATAATTGTAATGATAATAATACCAGTTATGTGCTGTAGAGGCACACCTGCTCTTCAGGGGTCCTGTGAGAGAACCAGTCTCCCAGATCTGGGGACTGAGGGGTAGATTTATTAAGCTCGGTGAAGTGATAAACTGTATGTTTTTTATCACCGGCCAATCAGCTCCTACCAGTCCTTTTTCAAACCAAGCCTGTAACTTTACAGTTATGAGCTCATTGGCCGGTGATAAAAAAACAGACAATTTATCACGTCACCGAGCTTAATAAATCTGCCCCTGAGTACTCTGTTACTCTGTTTGAATTGAATCATGCCCCCCCCCCCCCCACACTGTAAAAGGAAACAGATTGCAGCATTATACAGCAGGGTGCAGGGCTGCAATGACCCAATTGACATCATTATGACCCTCCCTAACTTTTCCTCCCATGTATCCTATCCGGAAAGGCTGAGTAGAAAGTCAGCAAGTCTGCATAAAGAAAATCTCTCAAAATCTGGCAAATTAAATGAAATGTATTGTGTAAACAAAAAATCTCAGGCATGAAAGATCTGCTTCCAAATGCAGTGATAGGCCAATTGTATTAAAACAGATTATTATCAAAGATGAAGGACCAATGAAAAGTGTACAATTAATAGACCTTTTGGCACTACACTGTAGGGTATACTAAAGTCAGTTGCAGAATAACGATTCCCAGTCTTTTATTTCTGTAATGTAATTATAATGTAATTCTAAGGCTTTCTAAACAGGTCACTATTTTCCACGGTATACTTGAATGTATTGTACAAAAATAAGTTCAATGCTGGTATTTGTAAATAATCTATATAAATAATACATTTGCCTATTAGAATCCAGTGGAAAAGACATAATTATTTAAATTCCGAAGAGAGATTTGTTTTAACTCAGATTGACCAATTTGGGCATTGTGCCAGCAATACATATGAACACTGAGACTCTTTGCTGAACCACCCCCTATAACTTAATGAACCAAAATTCACTAATTTCTAATCATATATTTACAAACACACTTGTTTCAATCATATTCTCTCAGGAGAAGTCTTTGGTATTCCCAGTCCATGTGACAGTAATAAGTCAAATCATATTCCTGGTGACAAGCGCTTTCTTAAATTGTGTCTACCTTTTTCTTTAACTGTTTTTCTAACCTTAGATTGACCCAAGGCTCTTTGAATATATTACCCATATAAATTACACCTCAGCTGTTGCTCATAAGTGAGTTACAGTACCTGGAATCTGTCTCCCAGTCTCCAGTTGTGCAGTAAAACGGGTCACAGTTGCAATGTCCCCACAACCTCTGTTTCGACTCACCAAGTCTGTAACATAAACCTAACAGTCCATTAAATAACTTGTCTATAAACACGTTCTAGATTTCAGAACTTTTTAAATACCTATCGTTTGAGGGAAAAACACAGCGCACATGTTGGAGGAGTGAGGGCGGGGGGGGGGATCAGAATGAGAACAACGTGAAACAAATAAGATTTTATGACCCAATCTCATTAGATCCGTTTATTGGAACTTCTGTTTACTGAAAGCCAAATTGTTTTTGAAACACGGAATCTTGTAGAACTACAAATGCATGATTTTAAAATCTGTTTATATATTTTTTTTTTATATTTTTATATTTACTGTAAATGTTTGTCTTCTTATTTTTTTTTTTACTTATCGTATTAAGCAATTTTGTACTTTCATAGTATTTTTAGATTTAAAGATAAAATAATGACACATAGAAAAGCATTCATAATGCTGACATGCAGGAGATCGGCAACAGTTGCCGACTTCAATATACCCCAACAGTGTTAAATTACAGCTTGAAGCATTTTAATGGTGTTGGCAGTGAGTGTGGAATAACTTGTTGACAGTCGACATGAGAATGTTGTCAGAGTCAAACTGCTGACATGCAGCCAGTCAGCATGCTCTGCAGGTCCATAGTGACCATGTGGACATTGATGTCTACCAGGATGATATGTTGACATGATGAACTTTCAACAACGTGTCCCTTGTGGTGTAATGCCTTCTTACCATAATCCAGCAGCAGTAAAGTAGTGCAGCAGTAGGTATAATAGTAGTAGCATTGGCTGTGTGGATCCATGGCAGTTGGACTTTGGATCCAAAGGCGCATGAAGTCTAAAAGGTGCATAATGCTTTCTTCACCATGGAAACAAATGCATCTGTAATTAAGTAGTTATAGGAGACTTCCAAAACATAGGCCACTGTACACTGTGCACATTCCGGGCCGATGCCAACAATACCCACTTTTCAACCTATGCCTAACATTCCAAAATGAAGGCTCCCAAAAAATTGTATGGTCCTCCCAGCCCCCCTGGGAAGGTGGGCATGTTACCTGCTTTCCCTTGAGGCCCCCAGGAGGGGGCAGCAAAATAGGGAAGTTTGCCTGAAGGGAAAGTATGGAGGTGAGGTCTCAGAAGTTCCAGCTGCCACCTGAATTAAATACAACAAGGATCCTCATAGACATCCTTGATTTTTTGATAGGCAGACTTGGTGGTGCACCCCAGATCAATTAGGTCCGAATGCCATAGCAACAAATCCCGTAAGAAATGTTGTTTGCTAAAACAGTTCAAAAAAGGCATTATAGGGAAACTGAAACAAAAAAACATATGATTTGCATTTTGTAAATTATATCTACAGTACCTATATAATCTAACTAAAATTACATTTGGGGATTTAGTCATCCTCTGAGAATGGTATATACATAAAAGTCTGACATGCACAGTGAGATGTTGGGCATGTGCTGGGAATGAAGAGATGGGACTGCAGAAAAGTACACCAGGCTATGTGTAGGGGTAGGGGGTTTGAAACAGAGCGTAAAAAACCTCAAACCACCGATCGACAGGTCCAGTATACTAGTTTTTTTTATAATCTAGGATTTTGTGAAGTTCTACCCATGCTCAGACCTTGCATAAACTTTGCTGTCCTGTTTTGAAACACAAACACATGCTCGTATGCCCCCATTTTGGCTTGTCCAAGGGGTTACACACAGTTGAATATATGCTGTTTTTCTGATGAGTAATGCAACTGAAAATTTATTTCTAACTCGTAGTGGCAACAGCTCAAACGCCTGGTGCCAGATAGCGAGGTGGAGCATTGAAATCTTGGCATTTACGCACAAATACTTAATATTACAAATCTTGAAGTGGGATCAAGAATAAGGTGAGGTACATTTTCATACATATTTAAAAGGAATTACCAAACTGTTCAGATTTTCCATCCAAGGAAAAAAAAGGTTTTATTTGTGTAGAATGTACGTTAGAGTTTTCCATTGTGTCATTGTATGATACAAATAGTATTCCTAACAGCTAATGGAAATGTTAGGCTTTGTTGATTACAGCTATCTTAATGTCAGATCATACAGTGCATTTAGGAACTTGGGCCTCGAGTTTTTAATACTATGAACATATATCAAACATTCGAAGAATGGAAAGGGAGAAAATCACCTTGCAACCAATCAGATTGTAGCTCTCACTTTGCTACTACATTCTACAAAAAGATAGCAGAAATGTGATAAGATTCTACGGGCTATGTCTCCTCTTGTCCTCCTTAGATGGTTTGATACATCTTCCCTGACACTTAATTGAGGGTGAAGGGTCGTATGTAGGCTGTAACCTGCAACCTGGCATTCTCAAAGAGGCTATATTCAGTGAGGGCATCTCTATGGAATAGATATGCATGGATCTACATTCCCACATTGTCATCTCTGGGAGTACTAAAGGTGCATACACACTGTACAATTTTTTGACCATTTTTTTTGACCAATTTCATTCATTTTGGCCCTTCTGAACAATATTGGTCAAAATATCTTTCAGTGTTTATGCAACAAATGATGAATGATGATGCGCATATCCGCCAGTTGTTCGTCAAGGTTGTTTGTCAACTGTGCATGCAGCTCAATTTGGATATATTTCGTCTTTCATCTTTCGTCAACATCTTTCATCAACATCTTTCATCCAGGACACTGGGTTCAAGGAAAATTGGTCATCAGTGTCTTTCAGTGTACATATCGTTCAAAAGGGCCAAAATGAACGAAATTGGTCAAAAAAAATTGTACCGTGCGTATGCACCAACTAAAGTTCAGACTCCTAAGTCTATCCTGCTTTGGGGCAATTCTTGGTGAACACTGTGCAGTCTGGAAGACACCAGGGCAGTAAAGGCAGCAAGACCCTAATTGAGTCTTTCCTGTAAATAAAGGCTACCTCTTGTCATCCAAATCCATGAGACACTAGGGTTAGCGGTACTTGTGTAATAGCACGGCGTCCGGCTACACTACGTTTTCAGCGTAGGCTAAGCTACAGTGTAGCCCAACAGCTGCCTAGTGTAGTTAGCATAGTGACTCTGCGGCAGCCCAATGGCTGCCTAGCGTAGTGACTCCCCGGCGTCCATGGCTCCGTCCCCGGCATCCATGGCAAGCCTAGTGAGCGCCTCTCACACATTGCCGGTAACCGCCAGATCCCCTGCGCTGGCGGACGCCGGCGGATGCCGGCAGAGAGGGGATCATGTGAGCGCCAGTGGAGAGGAGCTCCAGCTGTCTGAGATGCAGGTGCATTTCAGACGCTCCTGCATCTCAGTAATTATTTGGGGCAGGGTACAGCAACCCTGCCAGTGTCCACTTCAGGGAGACGGGGTTAGGGGATTCGGTAGCACATGATTCTTGTGCACAAAAGGGGTATGTGGGCGCAAGTGCGTCTTATATATACACAATATAGGAAGCATTTGCCAATGCTCCATGTTACATACTGGCAAATGCCTCCTTTTCAAACCCCCACTATCCACACCAGCCCGAAGCGTGGCGAGCGCATGCGTTACGCATCCCCCCAACCTGTTTATACCCCCACTATCTAGGTCGACGTGGAGTTAATTTTATAAAGTGTGGCGAGCGCAGCGCGCCCCTCGAGGGGTCGCGGAATACATGTAAAGTAATCTGCATCTCCTCGCGGGGCACGCTGCGCTTGCCATGCTTCGGGCTCATTGGCTCGCTGTGCTTGCCACACTTAATAAAATCGATTCTATGCCGACGTGGATAGTGGGAGTATGAACAGGTCAGGGGGACGCGTAACGCTTCCCCGTGCGGGGCTCGTTCCGCTCGCCATGCTTCGGGCTCGCGTGGATAGTGGGGTGTTTCAGGAACACATTCACACCTGCCATATCATACTTCTGAGACAGTAATGATGACATATGTTAACAGGTAAATGGATTTTAGTGAATAATAAAGAAGAAAAAAAAAACACTTAACAAAGTACAATAAAATGAAATAACAAGACAAAGAAAATAATAAAACAGTTATTCTTCATTTTCTGAATTCACGGAAACCACAGCTGAAGTTGACGCAGTTGTGTCTGCATCTGTGTTGTCTGCTTTGTCAGCCTTTGGGACTAGAGTTAGGGCATATAGAATCTGCTTGAAAGTATTTTCTGCGCCGACAGTTTTGTGCCAAATGAATTCCTGGAGATAGGAGTCCAGATTTTAGTGTGCAGTGCCCCTTTGCCTTTTGTTACGCCACTTACAAGATCCCCAAAGACGTTCAATGTTTTGAGTATGGACCCCAGTCTCCGGATCAACAAAATGATAGCGGTGGTTTACCCGTGCATGGTGGTACCCTGCCTGCTCCAGCTGTTGATTGTTATATGCACATCAGCAGTCAGAGTACATAGTCATCCCCGGTTCTATATATTTATTGATGGCAGACATCAGGGTGCTGGCGTCACGTCTGTCCACAGGCATTATAAAACACTCACCGGTGTCTCTGGATATGCATCCAAACAACCACTGTTGAGGCAGCACGCATCCGACATGACTTTTTCTCCACCTCAACTATTTTTCCCGGAACGCCAATCCGGCATTGGGGTTGCGACATTAAATCCACGGTGCAGGCCTCCCGCATAAGGTTATTGTAAAGCACGGTGGTTGTGTTGGACAAGTTTAGTTGTCGCTAACAAAACGATATGCTTGTGAGCTCCTCTGCCCATGAAAAAAAATAAAACGGATGAGGGTAAGAAATGGGATACGACATCCCGGAAACCAATGTGCCGCACGGAGACTTATCTTCTTTCGGCAGGTTTTAATGTGGCAGCCCCACATGCACTCCTTCATACTCAAGCGCATTTGGTGTCCATTAACACAGGTTTGTGTCAGTGGCAGCAAATGGTGCTACTGAAAAATGCCACCGACTCCTCCTCTGTCTACGGCAGGTTAAATATTGTGAGAGGTTCTGCAGCCATTCCGCAGTCACTTCACCTCTGACTGACTACGGTAACTGCGTACCGCTGACTGACAACGCTGGCCATGGGAACACTACGCTACTTCTGACAGGGTCATTGACTATGCTAAGCAGCCGCGGGAGCACTACGCTACTTCTGACTGACTACGCTAACTACGCTGGCCGCGCGAACACTACGCTGATTCTGACAGGGACGCTACGCTAACTACGTAACGGGCGCCATGCTATTACATAAGTACCGGGTTAGCTAAACTCTTTCAGTCCATCAGTCATACATATCTACAATTTACTTAATAAAATATTATTACAGAGAAGAAAATAAAGACGAGATCATCCTTAGGAACACTGAAATTATTAGATTTAAGTTGAACTCGCTGTTTCTGCCAAAAATGATTTGCAAGCAAATATAAATATATTAGTGTCACTTGTCACTTTAACATATATGTAGGCAATGGATTAACACTATATATATCTTTACAGTTTCTTCCATGCCGTCTCCCATGTCCAGATCTGAATTTTACTGTAGATTATATGGTAAAAGTGAACAGTTTATCACATTTCCCTTGTACATATTTTGGCAATTTAATATATTACATTTATATTTAGGTGCCATGATACATTTTTGGCTAACACCTCAAAATCCAGGGCTCTCTTAACAACACTTGTGTTGTTCCCAGGAATATCAGCAGTCCATGGTCACCTCTTTACCCACAATCTCTGTAAAGGAAATTACTTGTTACACTGTGACATGAGCTGAAATAAAACATTTCCATTATTGCGTTTCCTGGTATATTTCCCATATTATTGTATAATATAGAAATTGAAGCTAGACCACCAATTGTACTTTAAAAGCATATGCACAAGGTGTGAATGTGCGTGTGTGTGTATATATACTGTATATAAATAAATATATATATATATATATATATATATATATATATATATATATATATATATATATATATATATATATATATATATATATATATATACTAGCTTAGCCCACTCAAAAGCTTCCAAAGCTAGTCCTGATTGCCTCTGCGGTTCTGTTGTATGTGTGAAAGAGATGTAGTTTCAATCGCTGCCAGCAGATGGCAGTGTTTCGGTTACATACGGACACTATATATTTATATGTTTATATGCAGGGGTCACAGGTGGGCACTCCACAAAGTGAAACACAGTCCCGGTGCCAGGCACATAAAGGTTGATAATAAAAGCACTTACCCCCCACGACGTGAGGAATTGGAGCCGGCACACAGAGTTGAAGAATAGGTGATTTAGGGGGTTATTCAGGTTGATTCGCAAGGCTGCGAATTCACAGCCTTGCGAGTCCACCAAACCCCGCCCGGCGAACGACCGCCCCCCTGCCGCCCCCTCAAAGTGCGGCTTCGCCCGAACAGCTGCGAATGGATATTTTGCATAAACATCCATTCGCATGGCTCTGGTAACCGCCCACATCTTTCGATGGTCACCGACCATGTGTCAGCGAAAAGACACGCGCTCAACTCTCGTGTGAGAGGAGACTTGTGTTGAGAGGTGCTGGTGTAGCTCCAACGCGTATCGACCCTCTGGGGCTTCTTCAGGAAGCAATGGTTGCTTCCTGAAGAATACCCAGAGGGTCGATACGTGTTGGAGCTACACCAGCACCTCTCAACACAAGTCTCCTCTCACACGAGAGTTGAGCGCGTGTCTTTCCGCCGACACAACACTCCCGCTGCACGTTTCCCAGCGGCTTCGGGGAGTGTGTACCACCGGCGTGGGAGAGACACGGAAGGACATCCAGCAAATTCCAGCAATGCCGCACGTTGCACACATCCACACAGGACGCTAGTTTGAGCCGCATCGATGGACGATCATAGGACCTAAAGCCGGTAAGGTATCAAGTAAGTGTGTCAGTGCACCACCGAGGGTGCTAGGGACGCCAGCCCCTGGTGCCACGGCAGCACTTGCCTAGACCCGCAGAGACTTTATTGCCCAGACCCCCCCCCCCCTACGCCACCTCTATTGTGCTAAGGACGAACTGAAGTGCATGTTTGGACAATTGTGCGGGACTACAATTCTTATTTCTTCTGGGGAACAGACCGCAGACACCACCTGGGTGAAGCAGGAGTACCCTGAGCTCTGGACATTATCCCGGTTACAGTGCAGTAACTGTAACTACCCCCCATCTTGCCAGACTCATTGTGTATTTATTTTCAATAAATTTCCTTTACACCATATACTTGCATCCATTACCTTGGTGTTAGCGCAGGTTTTCAATCTCTTCCTCTTGCATATCACTAGGAGGGGGCCTCCCTCTATTATTGGTTACCAGCAGCTGCACTAATATACCTAAATCAGAGCGCCATTCCACATTTGTTTTGTACAATTACACATTATGCCACATACTGTAATGCCCATAACCCATTATGCCACACATTTATGCCAAATACACATTATGCAACAATGTAATGCCAATTACACATTATGCCAAACACCGTAATACCCAGGGACAGATCCTGAACAAAGTGACAGGGCACCACGACAGTGGGAGAGGTTATTTGTGCGAGCTCCTGGAACAGTGGCAATGACCTCATATTGGCGTCGTCTCAAAGGGAATGATGTAGAGAGGTAGTGGGTAGTGGACAGTGAAAAGGTAACAGTGGGAGGCAATGAGTGATGTCTGAAAGAGGCAGAGACTAACAGGAGAGAAATGGAAATGGGGAGATAGTGACAGTCACACCGGGGAGAGTTTGGGGGTGATGTAGTGGATAAAGGGGAGGGATAGTGGGATATAGAGGGGCAGTGTCAATGGGTGACAGTGAGAAGCAGTGTTTGACCTCAGGGAGAGAGCAAAAAAGGTAGTAAGTGAGTGATGCCAGGGGAAGGCAATGTGTGACAGAGGATGGCAGTTAGAGGTGTTGGATGACAGCAGAGAGAGGTGACAGAAAGAGATAGGGGGGAAGGAGGGGGGATAGAGGGGAAGGCAGGGAGTGAGAGAGGCGGAGAGAAGGGGGAGAGAAAGGAGGGGGATAGAGAGAAATGGAGAGACAAAGGAATAGAGGATGAGAGGGAGGGAGAGATAGAAGCTAAGGAGGGGGAGAGAGAGAGAAGGGGGAGGAGAAATGGGAGAGAGAGGAAGAAAGAGAGAGACGAAGAAGAGGGAGAGAAGGGGAGGAGAGTGAAATGGAGAGATCAGGGGTAAAGGAAGGGAGAGAAAGAAAAAGAGAGACAGAGGGGTGGATAGAGACAGAGAGAAAAGGAGAGACAGAGAGAGAAAGATAGAGTGATTTAACATTGGTGCAAATGTGGTGTGAAGCAACTTGTGAGGTTGAGGGCCATTCTGACACACCCTAAGCTGCGCTAGACTTCCTGACTTACCTGTCAGCCCCAGGCTGCTGCACAACTTCTGCTTCTGGTTGCCAGTTTCCGACAGCTGCGAGGGTTAGAGCCCATCTCCCGGCTCCTGCTTCTAGATGTCAGCTTCCGGCTAGCGCAAGGTTCATACCCCAGCTCCTGGCTCTTGCTTCTGGTGTCAGCTCCAGGCAGATTTGAAGGTCAGGCTCCCACCTCTACCTTTCTGCTTCTGGCTCCCACGAGGTTCAGACTCCAGCTCTTGGCTTTTCCTTCTGGTGTCAGCTCCTGACTTAAACTAGATTTAAAAAAATAATCATCTAAATGACGGGGGGCACTTGGCTTGGTGCCCCCCCCCCCTTGAATCCACCACTGGTAATACCCATTACAGAATATACCACACACATGGGGCCAAATACACAGTTATCTCTGTCCCCCCCCCCATCAAACGTTATCAATTCCCATGCTGCAACATAAACTTGCTCCCTGTCCCTTTGGCCTGCGCTCTATCACACTGACCTTCACCCTGTGTTCTATCACGCTGAAGCACTCCCTCACCCTGCTGCCTGATCTCTACCACATTGACGCGTTACCTCACCCAGTGGCCTGCGTTCTATCACACTGATGCACTCCCTCAACCCATGGCCTGTGTTCTATCACACTGACGTGCACCCTCACCCCTCGGCTAGGTCTCTGTAACACCAACACGCTCCCTTACACTGCAGCCGGTGCTATATCACACTGACACACACCCTCACCATGCTACCTGCATTCTATCACACTGACGCACTCCCTCACCCTGCCCTCTATCACACTGAAGCCCTTCCTCACCATTCTGCCTGTGTTTTATCACAGTGATGCACTCACTCACCCTGCGCTATATCACACTGACGCACTCCTTCACCCTGCATTCTAACACACTGACGCACTCCCTCACCCCGCAGCCTACATTCTATCACACTGACACACTGCCTCACCCTGCGCAATCACACTAACACACTCACTCATCCTGCATCCTGCACACTATAACACTGACGCACTCCCTCACCCCGCTGCCTGCACTCTATCACACTGACGCACCCCCTCACCCTGCGCTATATCACACTGATGCACTCCCTCACCCTACGGCCTGTGCTCTATCACACTGACGCACCCGCTCATCCTGCGCTATATCACACTGACGCACTCTCTCACCCTGCGCTAAATCACACTGATGCACTCCCTCAGCCCACGGCCTGAGCTCTATCACACTGATGCACTTCCTCACCCCATAGCCTGAGCTCTCTCACACTGACACACTCCCTCACCCTGTGGCCTGCACTTTATCACACTGACGTGCTTCCTCACCCTGTGGCCTGTGCTATATTACACAGACACACTCCCTCACCCTGCACGATATCCCACTACACAATAAATCGTCCTGCATCTGCGCTCTATAATGCTGACGAACCTTCTGGCATGTGTTATATTATGACGAGCACCCTAACACTCCATCCTGATCCCCCACAGGATAATGCTTAACCCTCATACCCTGAGGCCTAACCCTTACCCCCCCTCAGCCTAACACTTACCCCCCTTCCGCCTCGTCAGGGTCACTGAGCGTCCTCACACAGACAGCCGGAAGTAGAGAAGCTATTGGCTGCCGCTGCTGCAGCAGCCAGCAGAGCTTATATAGGACTCCTACCTCCAGCTCCAAGAGCATGTGACTGTGCTGCGCCCCAGTGGCGCTGCCCCCCCCGCCACCGCTTGGGCTGCAATGCGCTAATTACGCCACTGCATGAACGACACATCACATCAGCAGGATTGTATAAATGTTTAAATAGTTTTTTTACTATTGTAATCTGGATAAATACAATAAAACACACTCATCATATATATCACAGGCATGCTATTAAAACAATATGCAAAAACAAGTATAGGGTATGATCTTTCCTTGGCGCAATGCTGCCTCTAGTTCGTACTTATAGTTCACAAGACCCACAATGGTCAAACATAAAATATAAAACACATACAAAAAAAATGAAAAGTTTTTTCTAAAAGGTTAAAAATGAGAAATCTGATACATACATCCAATGTTGGGCATAAAGAAGTGATGGCTGCTCACTCTCCACACTGGCTGTCGACGCGTTTCGGTGTTACCACCTTTCTCAAGACAATGTCTTGAGAAAGGTGGTAACACCGAAACGCGTCGACAGCCAGTGTGGAGAGTGAGCAGCCATCACTTCTTTATGTATCAGATATCTCATTTTTAACCTTTTAGAAAAAACTTTTCATTTTTTTTGTATGTGTTTTATATTTTATGTTTGACCATTGTGGGTCTTGTGAACTATTTTGGACTGTGATATCCGACCATCATGGGGATGGAGGATGTTTTAGAGTGATAATAAAACAATTTTTTACGGAGGAAGAAAAAGTCTTTTGTCACATTGTTGGAAAAATCCCATGTTGTGGGAGAAGTCTCTGAAACGCATTTTCTTTTCACTCTGTACATGCCGGCTATACATCTGGAAGAATAATTCTCAAACAGATGACCAGTAGTTACAGAGCCAAAGAAACCGTTATAGGATTCTAGAGACTTGCCTAACCGTAAGTCTGGGTACGCCATCATCATTATTCAGATCATCCCACCACTACGGGGTACTATATTTTTTCCTTGGTGAAGGATAAAGATTCACGGATCTGTGAGCACTTTATAAAAAAAGATACCTTTATGCACTTGTAAAGAACACTACTCAGTGTGAGTTCCGGTACGAAAGTATTTTGAGATTACCACACCCCTTTTGGGTAGATCAACCACTATTGTTAAACTATAACAGATATATGGGGAGCTTGTTATAGGACTACACATTGTCCCTTTCTTTTCCACTTCTATATACACACCCTGGATGGAGAAAATCCTGAATATCACAAAAGAGATTTGACAAAAACACTTAAAGGCAAAGAAACCGCTACGGGTTTAGAAATCTTCACAATAACCGTGAGTGGGGTACGCCTATCACCTTTATTGCACCAACACCTTTATAAGTACAAAGAAACCTTTATATGTGTGCCCCACCCTTGTTGTAAAGTGAGTGAGGTGCGCCTATGGAGACATTTTTGTGCAAAAATTAAACTCCAAAATTGGAGCACTAAAAAATATAGTCACACATTGCTGTTTATTTTTATTCTTTCACGGTATATACGGTACTGAGAGTTAAAGAGGAGGCCATAGAGGATTCACCAGCAGGACAAGTACCCGCTATGTGTACATACACTGCCATCCCCATTGTGAGTAGGGTACGCTCATCTATGCCCTTCTGCTTCACTCCAAACACACCTGTTGAAATTTGATTGCCAGTAAACAGAGTCACACACTGCTGTTTATTCTTTATTTCTTCACGGTACACATAATACTGGGAGCCAAGAAAAGAGGCTATAGAGGACCTACCGGCAGGACAAGTACCCGCTACGTGTATTTACATCCCCCTGTTTCTTCATTAACAGTTGAAGTTGTCCTTTACCGAGCTCACATCTAATTGATGGTTTTTATTGTTTTTTTCTGAGAAAAATCGGATTAATCAAACAAGAGAGACTGAACAAAGTTTTCTGACGGTCGGAGAACATCTGGACTGGTTGCGCCTTAAAAGTTTGGAAAATCCACTCCTTGTATTTTCATGCTATTAAAACAGGTAATGACTACAGGATAGGTCTATGGGTCTCAAATTTAGGCGACAGTAATAAAAGTGGAAAGGGCTATGCGGGTCTAGCATACCCTAAAAATATGTAGGGAGAAGTCACTTCAATGATTCCTTATTATTATTTTCCTAGTGTTCAGTCTATATTTAGTCTGCTCTAATGCTGCAGATTACTCAGGGGCGGAACTACCGCCGGTGCAGATGGTGCAGTGCACCGGGGCCCGAGAGGTTAAAGGGGCCCGATGCCGCCGCGCCGTCTGCCCGGCATAACATTTGAATTTTTTATTTGTGCGCCGCCGTCACTGTGTGTGGGGGAAGGAGGGAAAGCGGGCGGGCGGCGTGGGGACGGGGTTGGCTGCCTGGTGGCAGCTGAGTGGCAGTGTCGGACGCCGCCGGGGCATGCAGAATAGATGCAGCAGCACCCTGCCTGCCTGCACTGTGCTGCTGCTGCACCTATGTATTCATTCCTGCCCGGAGTGGTCAACTCCGGGCGGTAGCCTAGCAACAGGCAGCTCATCGCAGGCTGCCTGTTGCTTCTCTGAGACACCGAAGGGAGCTGCTGAGCTGACTAGCTGAGCATACGGGCGGAGCAGAGGAGCGAGAGACAGCACAGCACAAGTCGTCCAGTACAAGGCAGCCAGACTTCACTCGAGGTAAGTACAATAAAAGGGGGGGCACGAGCATACATAAAATGGGGTCTGGGCGTATAAAAACGGGGGCTGGGGGCCGCACAATCATTTTTCAATATGTTAGGGAAGGGAGGGGCCCAAAGCATTTTTTGCACCTGGGCCCACGACCCTCTAGTTCCGCCACTGAGATTACTATATTCTGGATTGTTCAAAACCTACACACACTAGACCACATAAATATCTACAGTATCTTAATATTTGAACCTAGGACACAGTATATGAAATGGGTGGAAGGTTTTTCATTGACAAATGAATTACAAGGGGGCATTAAGTGTCCTGGAAATGCATTAATTACATTTTGGCAATGAATTAGTAAGGGGCAGAGTCAGTAATTGGTTTTGAAGGAAGTTGAGGTTTAAATCAAGCACATTTAGGAGACAATGGTGCTCACAATATGTACTAAGAGTCATGTTCCCTGGCAGTCTTAGGTTGGCAATCTACATTTAACTTTTGTCTCCAAAGTACTTGTCACATCCATATTATTTCCCAAAATCATGAAACAAACCAAGTTGAGTACAATAATACGGAGAATTAGTGACGTGATTTTTTTCATTACTCCTAAAAAGTTATATTGGTGTTTTGTAAAATACCAGAAATGAACAGTAAATATTGACTTGGAGTCAGTGCAAACATTCACCCTGGAGTGGATAATTACATCCTTTCTATGCAAAACACACATTTCAAGAAGCCTTGCCGTTACTTTTCAATGTGGTGTACATTCTTCAGCACATTCAAAATTATATGTTGTCCTGGACAGTGTCTACTCTGTAATTTTTGATGTCTGTACACTACAGTCAGTGTGTAATTTTAACTGCTTCAGTGATATGCCCGTAAATTTTCCAGGGTTAAGCTGCAATTTCTGGGCATACCACGATGCAGTATGTAGGTGCGCGCCAATGGGGGCTCCAGTGCTGGCACGCACCTACATACTGTACACCCCCATCACCGCTCACCTGTCCCATCCCCCCGGACACTCCCCACCGCAGCATTGCTGGGCACTCCCCTCTACCGAATGTCAATCCCCTTCAGTCGTCACTGAGTTTGGGGCCGTTCAGGAGCACTCAGCCTTTAGGCCGTCTGAACACCCGAGTGCCCGAACCCCCGAGTGCAGTCCCCACTGATGCAGCTGCTGGGCACTAGAAAACTTTCTTCGAGTAGCGTGTCAATAGTTAACAGAAAAGCTAGGATACATTTCATCAATCTAAAATTTGGCCAAGCTCAACTATATTTTGGACAATGCCAGCTCCAGATGTTGGGCTGCAATACCGTACAATATATAAATAGGGGAGCCACACCAACTGCCGCCCCAAACACTGCCCAACATCAATACCGGGGCTCACTGGCAGTTGTTTGTCCAGTATTTTGGACTACACTGCAGCCCACATCTCTGGAGCCGCCACTGTATGGGATGGATACATCATATGACACAAATGAGCTGCAAGTTTGTAACTGGAAAGCCAATTTGGGGTCTAAAGATGATTATACCACAAACATATTCATAGCCACCATATTGGTGAAATTTGACTGAAATTTAGGAAATTTAAACACGTAGAACAATTTTATGCAAGGTTTATGCAGAATCACTGTCTCCTAGGCAAACTGAACAAACATGGATATTTAATAGAAGGGGCATGAAGAAATTGTAGCCGCTAGTTTACATAAAGTCTTAAACTAGCGGCTTGATGCATGCTGTGTTGGTGCTACCATCAGTGAATGCAATGACACCACCTGTGCATCCTATTTTTTGAGAGCTGAGTGGGACCCAGTAAACTAGAATGGCAAACTGAAGCCTGTTCTCAGGCAGAACAAGGGGAATTGTATAAATGTTTGGTGTGCCGTTCAGGGGCTGGGACAGGTATATAGGCATCTCTGGATGTCAACTGGGCGATCACAATGTGAGCATGAATTGTGGGAGTGTCATGTCAGTGTTATGGGTATGTACAGTACCAAAAGATTGGTTTGATTCCTGCATATGGGGAAGGTTGCTGGTGCAAGTGCCAATATGGTGGGGTACTAGGTAGAATCATTTGGTGGAACATGTTTCTTAAAGATGCACAAACCTCCGCATTAGCCCTACATTATCCCACTTTAGCATATGGTAGTAAAAACAGGTACGGCAGTTGCTGCAACTTCAGTCACTTTGCATGCAAATTAGAATCAGCCTACAGTAAGACATATAGGTTGGTCAGAGGTGTAACTACCGTAAGGCCGCCCCAGCTGCCACTTGGGGGAGCAAGCCACAGCGGGGTCTATGTGGGCGCCGGCACCCGCTCAACACACTGACATGCTGCTGCCTGCCGATGCCCACTGGTTTAGCACCGGAGGCAAGTCAGCAGCAGCGCGGGTCTGGCAATGGCAGAGACGACAAATCCCACCTACTGATTCAATTAACTGTACACAGATCTGGGTATTGGCTACCGTGTACAGGATGGGCGTGCTAGGGCAGCCTGGGATGCGTCGGAGCCAAGGAAGCATGCTGGGGAAACACTCATCACGTCACATGTTAGGGAAACACTCTGGAGAGGAGGGGGGGCCTCAAACTTTATGGCTGGGGGGAGCAAAATGTATAGTTACGCCACTGAGGGTGGTATTCAATCCAGGAATCCAACTATCATCACGACAGTCAGAATCCCCAGCCATTTTTGCTCAGCTCGACAGAAACTGGACAGCCAGAATTCAATGTTCCAGCTGTCTAGTGTCGGAAAGTGGGTGTGTCGGCAGAAACGGCTGCGGTGTGTCGAAAAATGGCAGTGAATTTGACAATCTGGAAATGGCAGCATTGAATAGGTGGTGGTGGCTATTTCCCCCAGCAGCAATATCAGCCGAGGTTGAATAATCCCCATAGAGGGATATGTGATAAAGTGGAGAGAAATAAAGTATCAGCCAATTGGTTCTTAACATACTCTTAACATGCTGAGTTTTGATTGATTTTTTGATTGGCTGTTATCTCTCTCTCTACTTTATCACTCTCCTAGGCTTATTACATCTAAGGAGATATATGAGAGGGAAGGTTAAATCACATTTTATCTGTACAGTTGTGAATTGTTAGGAACTCATGGGATTAAAAATAACTAAATGTAATATATCATTTTATGAAATAAACATGCATCTTGTAAACCAGCTTCTCAAATAAAATGAAACATTAATTTTGCTCAGATGCATTAAGCAGGTTTATCATTGTGGTGTCAGTGCAATTAGATCACTTTCAGAAGACTGTGAACCAAATCCTTCCTTTGTACCTGTGAAATAGCAAGTTATAAATCAGGACTTTATTAGAATTTACGTTTTTGTGGCCAGAAAAACCATATACAGTGGTGAGGGGTCACTAATCATGACGAACATTTTGCTTTTAATCCTTTCTTGGAATGCCAAGTCTAATCATTTGTATGAGTAAAATTAAATGCACGATTTAGTTTCAAACCACATATTCCCCCACGGGATGTAAGCAAGACTCAAGTGGGCCAGTAAGACGAGAGGCCAAAGTTACACCCAATCCTTCATCATTAAACTTCTGCGTGTATTAAAAATTGCACAACTCCCACTCAAGGGCACTGCTTTCCAGAACTGGTGATAAAATTGATGTTTTTGTAATTTCTATGTTCCATCACAAACTGCTAGAAGTTCCATAAATGTAAGATCACTATGCAGTAAGTCACAAGTTATTTTGAACTTAAGCTGTTACAAATAGCACCTGAAACAATTCTGCCTTCTCTGTAATTAGATCTTCTGATCCCTCTGTGAGGAGAACCCTTTCCATAAACTAGCAACCAATGCTGGATTTACCATATATGGGAAAATCGATACCTTCCCAGGGCAGTAACGATCAGGGAGCGGCATGTTTTATGGTGTTTTCATTTGCTAAATTACATTTTTGCTTACATTCTCTTTTTAAAAAGAATATTAGCAACCACTTTCAGGTATGTAACTATGGGGTAGATGTATGAAGCAGTGAAAGGAAAGGAGAAGTGAGCCAGATGAGAACTGGCTCATGACAACCAATCAGCTGCTCTGTATAATTTTATATTCTGTAAATTATAGATGTTATTTCAGTGCTGATTGGATGCCATGGGCCACTTCTCCTCCCTTATCACTCCATACAAGCATGTTAAAGGGACTACTGTATCAAGGTTTGTGGAGTCCCTGCTCCTGCCACTCACTACATTTGTAGGGATGCCACTGCATTGCATAACAGGCCTGTAATTACATTGTTGATAAATAGCAAAGTATTTTATGCAGCCCCCACATAATTCTTTGATCACACCTACAGCAAAATGTGATTGGGTTTCCATGTGCTGCATATAGAGCAGTTGGTACTTGTGAAGTTTCACGGCGGCAGCTTGCGCTCGTTTGACTCTACGTTATTAGCATAGCCCAATGGCTGCCTTACTTGTGTAGTTTCACGGCAGCAGTCTAAGCTAAGTTGTCTGCATAGCCCAATGGCTGCCTAGCGTAGTAAGCGTAGTGTCTCCACAGCAGCCCTGCGCAGTTAGCATAGTCACCGTACTGTCCATGGGAGCTACTGCTCTGTCCCCGGGATCCATAGCAAGACTAGTGAGCACCTCTCACACAGCACTGGCGCCAGCATGATCCCCTCTCCGCTGGCAGAAGCCAGCGAAGAGAGGATCATGCGGGCACCGGCTCCATCTGTCTAAGACGCAGGAGCGTCTCAGATGCGTGGGCGCCTCAATAAGTATGGTGGCAGGGTATGGCAACCCTGCCGACAGGATTAGGGGTTCGGTAGCGTGTGCGTCTCCTGCACAAAGGGGGGGGGTGCGGCCGCAAGTGCGTCTCATGCACAATAAAGGAGGCATTTGCCAGTGCTCCATGTTACAGCCTCCATTTGAATATCCCACTATCCACACCAGCCCGAAGCGTGGTGAGTGCAGCGATCCCCACGATACGCGTCCTCCCAACTTGTTCATACCCCCACTATCCACGTCGGCGTGGAGTTGATTTTATAAAGTGTGGCGAGTGCAGCGAGCCCCCAAGCCCGAAGCGTGGCGAGCAGATGTGGATTACTTTACATGTGCTCGCCACACTTTATAAAATCAACTCCATGCTGATGTGGATAGCGGGTGTATGAACAGGTCAGGCTGGCGCTCGCCATGCTTCGAGCTTGTGTGTATAGTGGGGGTGTTTAAAGAAAACATTCACACCTACCATATCATACGTCTGAGACATTAATGACGACATGTGTTAACTGTTAACCTGATTTTAGTTAATAATAAAGAAGAAAAAAACAACTTAAAGTACAATAATATCAAATAACAAGACCAAAAAAATAATAATAAAACAGTTATTCTTCATTTTCTGCATTAACGGAAACTGCAGCTGAAGTTAACGCAGCTGTGTCTGCATTTGTGTTAGCTTGTGGGAGTAGAGGTAGGGCACATAGAATCCGCTGGAAAGCATTTTCTGCCCCGACAGTTTTGCGCCAAATGAATTCCTGAAGATAGTAGTCCAGATTTTGGCACGCAGTGCCCCTTTGCCTTTTGTTACACTTCAAGATCCCAAAAAGCCATTTGATGTTTTGGGTATGAACCCCAGTCTCCGGATCCACAAAATTATACCGGTGGTTCACCCGTGCATGGTGGTACCCTGCCTGCTCAAGCTGTTCAGTGTTATATATACGCCAGCAATATATATAGTGGTACCCTGTTCTATTTACTTGTTGATGGTGGACATCAGCGTGTCCACAGGCGTTATAAAACACTTACCGGTGTCTCGGGATATGCCTCCATATAACCACTGTTGAGGCAGCATGCGTCCAACATGACTTTTTCTCTGGACATAGACTCTCGTCCACCTCCACTATTTTGCCCGGACTGCCAATCCAGCGATGGGGCTGTGACATTAAATCCAGGCCTCACGCATAAGGTTATTAAACAGCACGGTGGTTTTCTTCTAAATGAAGAGATGACGCTCACAAAATGTGTTACTGGTTGGCTCCTCCGCCCAACAAAACACGAAGCGTAGAAGCGTCATAAATGTGAGATGGCATCCCTGAAACCACTGTGCGGCCCAGAGACTAACCTTAAGTTCTTACCACATCTTCCTATGTGGGAGCGCCACATCTGCTCTTTGACATTCAGTCTCATTGGATGGCCATTTGCACATGTCTTTGTCTCTGGGAGAAAGTGGTGATGCTGTAAGAAATCCCCCGACTCCTCCTCTGTCTGCGGCAGGTTAAATATAGTTAACTTGTCGGCAGCCATAACTGATACAATGTACTGCTGACTGACTACGATAACTGCGTACCACTGACTGACTATGCTGGCTGCAGGAACACTATGCTTGCTCTGACAGGGACGCTGGCTACACTAAGCAGCCGCAGGAACACTACGCTACTTCTGACAGGGACACTCACGGGAACACTACGCTACTTCTGACTGACTACGCTAACTACGCTGGCCGCTGAACGACTATGCTAACTACGCAGGATGCAGGAACTCTACGCTGATTCTTACAGGGATGCTACGCAGTATATTTCCAGGTAAGCTTCCATGTATAGATTGGGATAAATGTGACTTATTGCATTATCTGAATAGACATTGGATTCAATGTACAGTATGTCTGAAAGTCCAATAATAAAGACAACTAACATGTCGTTATGTGCAGCTAGCCCTAATTCCTTTGCCATATTATGTGCCTATAGCTGGGCATACACAAGACGACTTCCCTCTAAGAAGTTGCCCGCAATCCACCCTATATCGCATGTAGTCCGCTTGCATGTTTTATATATCGCATGTGATCCCAGCCAAGCCTGCTCGGCTTAGAATCAATCTAGTAGATTGCTTCTGCAGCCGGTGGGAGTCATCGTCACGCATCGGACCTGCTGTCAGTCACATGAAATTTGGTCACTTTTCATGCAAGTGATTGCCGCAATTGCATGCAAAGTGCCCAAATTGCATGTAAATCGCCTTAGTATAAGGGAGCCTTAATTGTCTCTTATGTTACCGACAGCCTCCCAGGATTATTAGTGATTCAGGATAGTTGCAGTTGACACAGTGTGAAGTATTCAATGCGGCCAGCGATCCTCGTCATTTAACCCCTGCGTTGGCCGCTCACCCTATTCAACGTTCTGGTCCTTCTGTCAGAGGATGGTGAGTATACTCCATACAGCGAGGCTTGCTGCTAATGCCTGCTGCATTTAGCCACAAGCCTCGCTGTTTTAGCGGGCGCATATGCCATTTTGTCCTCACTCCGTTTCCAAATACGGAGTGAGGGGGAAACAGCGTGTGCAGGGGGGTCAGTTAAATACTGATCGTGCGTGCTGTGACAACAAGCAGTCAGCACTGCTAGCTGTCACAGCTCGCTCCCAGCATTGAATACTGCCCAGTAACTGCAGAATAAAAAGTATGCCCAGTTTTAGATAAAAAATAAATAAATACATATTTTATATACTGTATAGTAATGTAAAAATTGAGCAAAGTCTGTCTCATCTCCAACATGCATATACATTTGAAGCACCCCTGCAATTCCCGTTTCTGGAAGATAAGACAGACATACTGTAGAACCACAGAAGAGAAGGAACTGACTGGGTTCACCACCAGGGCTGAAATGAAGATGGGAACAAGGGCAGGAACAAGCAGAAAGGGGGAGAGGTAGCAGAAGGGATCATTCTCATGGGTAGGGAAGACTGCTGTTACCTGGGTCCCTATAAGTTCTATATATATGTGTATGTATATGTTTCCGACAGTCGAGATTCCGACAGTCATTGCTCCAACATTGGAACCCCAACTGTCAGGAATCTGGACTTACACAGCTATTTTCCCTCATGAAGGTCCATGACCCCATACAGGGAGAGTAGAGTTGCCACCGCGGCGAGTGCAGCGAGCCTGCAAGTTACATCAATGCAATTGCCCCCACTGTCGGTCGTCTGACAGTGGGGATTACGATGTTGGAGAAACAACCATCGTCATCTTATCTGTCGGTAAGTTATACCATACCGGGCTGCAAGTAGAGGTCAGATTGGGGGGTCACATGCCCCTGGTGTTGGATGTGATATCCTTACCTGCATGCAGGGGTGGGGGAGATGGAACAAATTACTGCCTTGCCCTCATTGCTGACATTTTTAGTTTCAGTCCTGTATATATTCATATATATCTATATACACATATACACCATAGAACACTGTCATATAGTGTATGTCATGCATTATTTTTATTTTCTTAATGAGTTTATATATAAACCAGAATCACTTGTGTATTAAATGAGAAACAAACATATCAATTGAAGTGTGACTATTAGCATTTAAATGACATTTTTGGATGTGTTTCTTGTGTGCAAAAATGGAATAAATTGCAATAAAGATATAGGGCTATTTGGTGGCTTTTCAAGTAAGTTTCAATACTCCATTGAGGCATAATCTTTCTGAATTTGCATGGCTTTCATCTTACAATTTCAGAACAACAATGGTTCAAAGGCAAGGTTTATAGATAGGTATAACGGTGATAATTCCTTGAATTATCTCCTTAATATGAACAATGTCTTTTATTCTTTATGTAAAAATGTATTTCAAAAGAACACAATACATAAGAATTGTAAATCCTCTGAATGTACCTTCAGAAGTGAGGAGTCATTCATAAGTACCCTACTGCATTATATTCTGAAACACACACCTCAGCAAATTACCATACAAAATAAAGCTGCAAAACACATGATTATATAAACACATACAGTGTACAGTGTATAGATGGGGACTGGTGGAAAAGAGGAACTTCTGCAACATGACAATGTACTTCTGAAAATTATAATAAAGGCACAAGCTTTCTGCACTTATAGGGGGATATTCAATGCGGGTTCACGACTGTCGGGCTGGCCCAACAGCCGTGACCCTGTCCTGTTCTCGGATGGCTTGACACTGATGTGGCAGGCAGGATTCAATGTCCCACCTGCCGAGCGCCAAGAAGGGGGTGTGGCCACGAGAAGCAGCAGGGGCTGGCTGGCAACTTTTAGCTTGGGGGCAAGTCCAGAGCAATGGCCCATAAGTAACAGCGCATAGTTAAATTAAGGTTTTTTGTTTAATAAATATGCATTAATAAAATAGATTAGGCCTGGAGTTGATTATACCATAGATACATGACTGAGCTTAGCTGTCACTAGCTCAAGCAAGTTTCACTGACTATGATACAGCCGCCTGTGCATGGCAGCATGGCCGTATCAGTTTGCTTTTTAGCTAATTTTGGACCTGCAGAGCTTCCGTAGCTGCCAGGGAGTTAAGGTTAGGCATAAGAGGAGAGTGTTGGGGGGGTAGTGGGAAGAGGTAAGATCCCTTACAGGGCCCCTGTCAGGAATATCTATAATAGGATACTGGATCTGTCTTTTGACTGCCGGCAAACTGACCGCTGGATACTGTATGTATCCCTCATGTATATATATATATATATATATATATATATATATATATTTATTTATTTATTTATTTATTTATTTGCAGTTTCTTATATAGCGCAGCAGATTCCGTTGCGCTTTACAATAGTAAACAGTGATAAAACAAACTGGGTAACAACAGACAGACATGGAGGTAGGAGGGCCCTGCTGCAAGCTTACAATCTATATATATACTTAAAATAATTTAATATTCATTTTGTACCCCTTACAACTCTTCCATTATACATTTGTTAGTATTTTGTGTAGACCCCTTTTATATTTTATCACCCCCAACCTTTATGCATTTTCATCATCACCACCCCCTACATTTGTGCCCAACAATGCCCTCCTCAATCCATTTATATATTATGCCCATCACACTTCACCACTTATACACTTTTATTACATCAGCCCCCCCCTCTATATAATTTCTGCCCATTCCCCCTATATTTTATGCCAACATGTTATACACTTACTGGCTGGCTGTGCTTGGGGGTTACTCCAGGGTATGAGGTTCCATCAGGTGCTGCAGTGCCACTGTTATGTGACTTCCGGCCCCTCAAGCAGTGCTGCTGATGCACGCAAGCCGCTGCCAGCACAAGCTTAGTGTAGAGAGGGGAAAGCACTGCAGGGCTTGCTGTGCGCCGGAGCCTCCACCCACCTCCCATATTTACCCAGTCCATGGACATGTCCTCATGCAGTAAGCTGGACCACCCGGCGGCCCGCAGCAGTAATTGATACAGCGGCCTGCAGGGCACATGGCACCCTGCCCCCCGCCCAGTCCGCCCCTGAGAAGCAGCCGGAAATCGCCAGTGGCCGGCAATTCCCGGCCATAAATTTACTGCTTGTAAAGTCGGGCACATTCTGCTGCGATCCCTGTTCAATGCTGTCGGGGAACACAGCATTGAATAGGGCCCAGCCGCTATTTCCCCCATCGGGAATAGTGGTGGGAGATTGAATATCCCCCATAGGGTCTAATTCAGCACGGATCGCTAATTAGAGAATTTGCAGTCTGATCAATTATTGAATGACTGCGTGTGCATGTAGGGGCAGAAACATGGTGTTTTGTGGGCATGAGGGTGTTTTTTGGGTTGGTCTCTGACCCTCAGTGAAGACCACTTCCAGCCTGGTTGATTAGCAGAAGCCCTACACTTAAGCTGGTCTACAGATTTTTTTGTCAGATCTGACTGGTTGGAATAAAAAACTGGTCATATCTGAATGACAGTTTGTCAGTTTTCCAGCCTTTCAAAGCAAATTGTTAACTGCCATTTGCTCTCATCCATTACCATTTTTTTGGTTTCAAACAGCCAGATTGGACAATAAATCTGTAGCTGTATGGTCAGCTTTATGCTACCCATACACTTGTGCGATTGCATTCTACACGATATTGGGTTCGATTTCCCTTGAAGCTCATCTTTCGATAAATCACAATGAAAATGTACGATTGTGCATACAATTATGCAATTTATTGCATGCCCCTTGCGATAAAAAAATTGTGTGGGATCGCATTATCGAATACAATTGCATTGAATGCTGTAAAAAAACACACCAGATTATCGAAAAATTTTAATAGAGGGCTGGGACAGCTGGATCATCTGAGGGATATAAAAGCACTCCTGTTTGCTTTGTAACAAGAGAATAGTTCCGAAACGATAGCACCAAGAGACTGCTGCACTGTAGCCACCTAAGGATTACCACTCCTTATAGAAACAATGTAGCCAGAAAATGATGTATACAGTTGCGCTGCCTCAGCTTGTAGGTTCTTTCAGAACCTTGTGGTCCCCAAGCTTAGATGGGGGGGTGTATAAAAGAAGACAAAGGGAAAACTGGTCAGTCTGATGTCAATCGGATTTCATTCACGCCAAGAATACTCCGTGACTGACCTTTTCACTTTGCCCTATTTTTACAAAAAGGTATCTTTGTTTCCCATCAGGTCACCCGCTCATAGGTAGGAAGTGCTCACCTTATGCATGTGCCCTATATGCGTAGAAAGGTTTCTTTTAATCACGATCTCCGTCAGGGGAAAGGAAGTACTCACAGGAAACCAGTGGATGAATTCCAAAAAATATTTATTCACCACAAAACAACAATAAAAACGTCACACTTCCAAAAGGATGTTATAAATCCCAAAAAATGTGATAAAAACAGTCTACATCCAATAGCAACAGAGAGCCACTGGGTCCAATGAACCAAACTTGATCTCACCCGGGAAAAGGACGAAGATGGGTGCCACACTGCTGGAAAAAGTGGCCAGGGACTTCAGGGTTTCTCTGGTAGCTATCCTCCTCCTCACCAACGCGTTTCGGGTCGTTATAATTGACCCTTTTTCAAGGTATGAAGGAGCTCAACATTGATGGGTATTTATACCCTTTCCAATAAATCCCTTAGGTTGTGACATGTAAAACATGGTACAGGACATTTTTTCCTTTTTAAAAAATATCCCCATAAAACATAATTTGGTACTTGTGAGTTATCCGGGCGTCCGATTTTGAAATCGGGTCGGATCGGGACATCGCATCGCATCGCATGCGACCATCGGATGCGATGCGATGCGATGACCCGATTTTTCCATAGGAATCAATGTTAAAATGGACTGAGTCCATTTTAACATGGAATTCAATGGGAAAAAGGGTCCTTTTCATACCCCTACTATCCAAGTGGGCATGGAGTTGGATATAAACCTGTGGCGAGCGTAGCGAGCCACCGAGCCCGAAGCGTGGCGAGCGTAGCGAGCCCCGCGAGGGGACACGGAATACCGTCCCCTCGCGGGGCTCGCTTCGCTCGCCACGCTTCGGGCTCGGTGGCTCGCTACGCTCGCCACAGGTTTATATCCAACTCCATGCCCACTTGGATAGTAGGGGTATGAAAAGGACCCCTTTTTCCATAGGAATCATTTTAACATTGATTCCTATGGAAAAATCGGGTCATCGCATCCGATGGTCGCATGCGATGCGATGCGATGCGATGCGATATCGCATCGCATCGCATCTGATTGTATGCCTTAACTTAAGGCATACAATCAAAAAATCGGACGCCCGGATAACTCACAAGTACCCATAATTTCATACAATTATATACATTCTTATACATTACATATAATACATATACAAACATTTTGATAAAACAGATCATTAAAACATATATTTGTACTGTGCGGTATACTTTCATAAATATCAGGAGAAATCCGGTCCAGGTTTGTAATAGCCGGGCATAGCGATTACACACTTCCTTCTTCCGGCGTGTCTTGGAGCGCAGCGCCGAAAACGGAACTGACGTTTACGTCCAGACGTCTGAACCGTAACTCTGTACTGATTACAGAGACGGAAGTAGCGTTTGGGAATTCGTTGGAACGCAGACAGACCGGGTTTCCTGGTTACCGTGAACCGCACTCTGATGTACCATATCACGTGGTTCTTAGCAGCCAATCACCCCCATTACGGGGTTGTTATGGATATTCCCCACGTATTTTCATATAGATATAACGAGAGAAATACAAATTATTAGATCAGCGTGAATCAGGCAGCAAGATATAAAAACATCCTACAAAATACAATATAAAAATGCATATAAAAGTACAAAAGGTTATAAAAAGCATTTAAGCTCGAAATCTACATTGAGCCCCTTGGGCTCCAATGTTTTTAATTCATAAATCAATTTCAATTCTGTGCGAGAAAGTCTTAAATCAATATCGTTAACCCTCCAATGTGGTTTGATTATTTTGATTCCACAAAAAGATGTCAGATATGCAATATTACAATTATGGGTTTTACAGAAATGGATTGAAACATTATGCAACTCTAGACCTTTCTTTGCATTTCTGACATGCTCTGCCAACCTGATTTTGAGTACCCGCTTGGTCTTACCCACATATTGTTTTTTACAGTCACATTCCAGCAAGTAAACACAATGGCCCTTATTCTGGTCGGTGCGGATATATCCGCGTGCGTTCGGGCCGCCGATGTTTTGTGTCTGCGCATGTGCTGAGGCATCTCTGCGCATGTGCGAGCGGGGCGTACGGCCAAATCCCGCATGATATGTGAACACTCCGAACAGGGGGTGGATAGGGGCATGAAGGGCTATTTGGGCTCGTTACCATATGCATACGCCCCGCGTTTCATGGGCGTTCCCATGCAAACGCTCGGCGTACGTATGGTAATGCAGCCGTGACGCACGTGTAGGGGGCGGACATATGACATCGCCGGATGTCAGCTGCCCGCCCAGATCCCGGCTTTTGCACGGAAAAATGTCCGTGTGGTCTGAGGTTGCGGTAGCTGGTGGAGCACTCGATCCTGCATTCGTTGGTCTGCGACCATCGAATGATGGGGGAGGTTCCCTTAGATGGAGGAGGTGTATTCTGTGAAAAATACACGTGCGGTCCGTCCGGCCAGCTTCTTACCGCGTACGGACGGAGTTGGCGATCCGTATGGAAGGCGGGGTTCCGCATAATCGGATCCGGCCGCACCGATCAGAATAAGGGCCAATATTTGCTATTACATGTAATGAAATCGTCTATACTAAACATTTTTCCAGTCACCACAGATCTATAGTCATGTATAACAGGCGTGGGGCTTTTGCATGCCCGACACATGCTGCACGTCCCGCAGCGATAAAAACCTATTAACAACTATTGACAAGAGTATCCTTAAGATTTTTTGCCCTCCTATAGACAAACTTGGGCTTTGATGTTACATAATTGCACAATAGTGGGTCATTAGTCAGGATTTGCCAATGTTTAGTAATGAGACTTTCAAGCTGCTTATGTTGGCTTGTGTATTGTGTAATAAATGCAACCCCTGAGTTATCACTCTTAGACCTTTTCTCAGTAATTGGAGGGTTCTGATTTTTATTGGTAATCAAGTTGCGCCCCTTATCCTTGGCCTTAATGATAGTGTTATCCTTATAACCTTTACTCTGGAATTGCTTTTCCAGTGTGGAAGCCTTTTCGTCATACATTTCTGCATCAGTGCAGTTGCGACTGATGCGCTGAAATTGGCTATTTGGCACACTGTCCAACCAATTGGAATGGTGGTTGCTATCTGCATTTATAAAAGAGTTGCAGTCAGTGGCCTTGATAAAGGTCTTAGTTTTTAATTGACCCTCTTCCACATAAAACGTAACATCAAGAAAGTCCACCGTCACCCCACTCACATTAAATGACAAAGTAATGGTATGCTCATTTTGGTTGAGATGTCTGCAGAACATATCCAGTTCCCGACGATTGCCTCGCCACACAAACAGGACGTCGTCAATATAACGGCGCCAGAGCACCAGGTTGGCACCATATGGATGACCATCCCAAACGGAGTGATCCTCCCACCACACCAAAAATATATTGGCGTAGCTTGGTGCCAACCTGGTGCCCATCGCCGTACCCATGAGCTGGAGGTAGTACGAATCGTCGTACCAAAAGTAATTGTTGGTTAAAATTAGTAAGATTCCCTCCAGAATAAACTTCTTCTTGTCATCAGTCATATCCTCTTTTTCAAGGAAATAGGACACTGCTTTTATGCCCAGATCGTGCTTAATAATGGTGGACATCTGATGTCACCAAAATATAGTTGGGTTCCCATTGTAAATTTTTCATAGTTTCCAATGTATCTATAGTGTCCTTTAAATAAGCTCTACTTTTTTGGGCCAAAGGTTGTAAAAGGCTGTCAAGATAATGGGATAGATTTGACAAAATGGAATTCGTGCCGGCCACAATTAGCCAGCCTGGGGGGTTTTCCTGATTTTTATGCATTTTAGGTAATACATAAATTACCGGTATGGAGGGATGTTCAATTTTAATGTAATCCCTAACATTTTCGTCTATCACTCCTTTACTTGTATAAAGATTTAGGAAAGTTTCCAATTTTTTAGTAATGGATTCCGTAGGGTTGTTTGCTTTGTGACTAGAGAAGCTTGGTTTATACCTGCTGCTCATTCCACATGGCTAGCTATTGTGCACTGCGAGGAGAGCGAGGTATTGCTGGATGAAGGCCTGGTTACTGCAATGGCCTACTCGCTCCTAAATGACCCTCCTGGCTCCTCTACGTGAAAATAATCCTGATGATTTCGGCAAATTCCTATGTATGGATGATGACACCTTCTAGGAGTTGCTGGGTCTGGTGACCCCCTATATTGAGAAGTAGGAGACCAGACGGGTTCCTATCTCTGCTCCAGTGGCGTAACTATAGCACCGCAGCCACCGCAACCGCGGGGGGCGCTGTGCATGTGCGGGGGCTGCAGTGCTATAGTTACACCCCGCCGCCCCGCCGCCATCCCCCGCAGTCTTTACCTGTCTTCAGTACGCGCTGGTCCCAGCTACCTTCTTCTGCTATGAGGACCACCACAAAATGTCCGCCCCCGTTTAGCAGACAGTTCTCTGAAACTGTCTGCTGTATAGGGGGGGACATTTTGTGGTGGTCCTCATAGCAGAAGAACTGAGCCGGGACCAGCGCGTACTGAACGTAGGTAAGACTGTGGGGGATGGCGGCGGGGCGGCGGGGTGTAACTATAGCACTGCAGCCCCCAGCCCCCGCACATGCACAGCGCCCCCCGCGGCAAGGCGGCCAATAGCGGCATTCGGGAGGCGGAGCCGCACGATGTACACAAACACCGTGCGGCTCATCTGTCCGGGCTGGTTTCGCGTGTCGGTTTGTTTTTTTGCAAAGACCCTTTCCTGGACTACGTCGCCCTGGGACAGGTGAGTATGGTTTCCTTCCACAGGTTCCCACATGGATTTCGTCGGACTACGGACGCCGACACCATCGCCGACGCCATCGCCGACATGGACAGCGACGTCGACATGGACCAGAAGACGACACAGGACATCAGGACCAGGGATACCTTTTTAATACTGTGGAACTACAAGACCCAGCGGGCCCTTTAATGCCCCGCAGGTTGGGACTTGTGGTTCTCCAAGTCCCAGCTTGCGGGGGAGGCTTGCTGGGGCACTCATAGTGCCCCAGTATTAGACAATAGATTATTATATTTTTTACACCACTATCAGCTCGCTGCCCACCGCCCAGGGGCATCGAGGACAGCACCAGGCTTCAGCCTGGTCAGGTAAGTCATGGAGGGGGGGGACCCCTTCATTGGGGGGGTCCCCACTCCCCCAGGGCCCCTGGCCAGGCTGACTGGTCGGTAGGGTTAATGTTTTGGCCGCGGGACCTTATATCATAAGTGTCCCCCGGCTGTGACATTACCCTGCTGGCTGGTTTGGCCTGGGGCTGGTTCTTAAAATACGGGGGACCCCTAGTCATTTTGTCCCCCATATTTTGGGAACCAGCCCCGGACCTGGAGTCTGGGGCTGGTTGTTAAAAATCGGGGAACCCCTATTTGTCGGGTTCCCTGATTTTTAATTACCGGCCCCGGCTCCGTCAGCCTGGTGCTGGTTACAGCTGTGGGGGGGACCCCACGCCGTTTTTTTTTTTCTATTTATTTTTTTTTTTCTATTTTTTTTTACACCTTGCAGCCTGCACAGATCTGACTGATCCGTGCAGACTGCCTGTACGAATTTGTATTAGCTGCCGTATATATGGCCAGCTAATACGAATTCCTACGACATCAGAGGGTTACAAAGCAGTCGTATATGACTGCTTTGTACATTCCCCTCCGGAACACGACTTTGCATACGACTGAAACAGTCGTATGCAGTCGTAGGGGAAATACCAATACGAAAAACTAGGTTTTTCCTATTGGTAAATTTCTCCCTTATTGTCTGTGTCCAGACAATAAGGATGTTTCCAAATTCACCAGCCCATGTATAGATGTTGAAGCAGTACTTATACGATGTTAGTTAGCATCAGTGGGCATCAGGGATGCGGTCATTTGGTCTACTGCATTATGGTCAACAGTCATTAGGTAGAATCCATTAGGTCGACATGCTAAAAGGTCGACATGACTCTAGGTCGACATGGGAAAAGGTCGACATGATTCTAGTTCGAAAGGTCATTAGTTCGACAGGTCATTAGTTCGACAAGGTCACTAGTTCGACATTGTCTATGTCGACATTCACAAGGTCGACATGGAGTTTTTCACTGTTTTTTGAGCCAACATGTGCCGACAGGCGGTATTTCATGCCCTACCATCCACTAGCGTGTGGTGGGAGAATAAAATAGTGTGCCGAGCGTAGCGAGGCACCGTGCCCGACGCATCGCGAGCGCAGCGAGCGATGCGAGGGGATGCAGTGCACTTTAAACTGTGTCCATGTCGACTGTGTTGACATTCAGGTAAAAAAACAGTGAAAAACCCCATGTCGACCTTGTGAATGTCGACATAGACAATGTCGAACTAATGACCTTGTCGAACTAATGACCTGTCGAACTAATGACCTTTCGACCTAGAATCATGTCGACCTTTTCCCATGTCGACCTACAGTCATGTCGACCTTTTAGCATGTCGACCTAATGGTTTCGACCTAATGACTTTCGACCATAATGCAATAGACCAAATGATCCCAACCCCACATCAGGTGTATGCTGCAAAAGTAGTTTAGTAACTTTTTTTTAGTTTAAGTGTAAGAGAGTTTTGATAATAGTTACTAATTTAGTAGCGCTTATACTTGCATTTCATTGCATACTAACTTTTCCTAGCCATCAAACAAAACTAAAGTAATATCTTAACTGGAATTAGCAAGACCTTTCTTATCTTTTCGTAGAATCTCTTAGTTTTAGGAAAAATGTATTCAACTATTTAAATCACCTGAAATTAAATAAGTAAGTAACTAATTAAGTTTAATTCATATGGCACACTTTCTTCAACAGGACTTAGAGAGCATTTAGAGGACCTGGATCAATGGCTATATAATGTATAGTTATAAAAGTTAGCCAAAATACATATCTGTAAAACAATAAGATAAAAATAGTTTACTGTACTTTATTTGTATAATATTAATAAACATAAACTTGAAAAATAGGAATTTGCCTGTCTCCAGAAATATATTAAATTGAAACACTTCATTAAAACCATGTGGGGTGAGTGTATTAAGGGATTATAACCAAAATGTTCTCTTATTTTCAGTTTGATTATTAAATACTAATTACACCATCTGGCACCAAAATATATTTGCACTATACATTTCAGTGAACTGTGATCTTCATTTTAATTAACAACTAAGGGGTATTTTGGCCGATGTTGGTGTTGATGCTGCTTTTTTTTTTGTCGATGTTGGTCAATTTAAAATCAATGTCTGACTTCCAGGGCTAAAACGCACATTTACTGACCAATTTATTTTATGTTAATTTTTAAATGTTAGTAAATGTATGTTTCGGCCCTTTAAGCCCAAAAGCTATTTTAAATCTATCAACACCGACCCCCCCGAAAAACGCAACTAACAAAATCCCCACCTAGCTTCAACCAAAAATGTTCTCAGTGCTGTGAGGTAATAATGATAACCATTACACCATCTGTTTTTAAAAAACATTTGTAATCGGCTGCAATTTAGACGAAAGAAAAAGTATCATAGAAAAAATTCTCGTGTTTTTCAACCGTGATGGTTTTTTTGACACTTACGTCACTTAATTGAACACGCAACATACGGAACCTGTGCATTGCTATTGCCTGGAGATTAATATCCTGCATGCAGGAGAAATCTAGTAAGGGATCACCGGTCAGGGCCAGAGCTCTCTGGTGACAGATCGCTCAGCACATAGTGCTGACACATCGCTATGCAGTGCTGTGTGCTGAGCAATCTTGCTGAGCAATCTACATTGCTCAGATTGCTCATCAGTGCGGCCCCATGTGTAAGCCGCTTTACATCAAATTCTAGCTTTAATTCAAATGGATTATAGGCCGTTATTCTGGTGCATATGGTTTTGTCCATTTGAGAAGGAATTTGCCTTTGCGAGTGAACAAGAATAAGGGCCATAACCTCTATTGTTGTTTTTATTTGTGAAGATCTGTTTTAGTTAGTAAAGGTTATCATTGTATAACCAGACTAAAACACTATCAAATTCTGATTAAATTGATTTGATGGAATTTCTGTTAAGTTTCAAACATTTTCCTTTTGTAATCTTCAAACCACTTTAGATATATTACAGAAATATAACTAAAAAACAGCATTTTTTTTCTCAATAGAATTAGAGACTTTCTGAAAAAAATGCTTCAGATGACTGAGAAAAGAACAATATGACCTATTTAAAATGCTATTAAAAATGTATCTAGCAGTCTCCAGCAGCGAATGACACCGATCAATCAGTAGGGTGCACTATGAATATCTCATATGTCCTGGGTATTGGAGAGTTGTAAACATACATGTCTACGACTGGCAAATAAATCATTTACAACACAATGGCTCTGGTTGTTAATTGGATCTGTGTGTACATACCTTCAAGACTCTTAGTGTATTTAAATGAAAACATAACCCATAAATGGTCTTTAATACGCCTTCTCTTAAAATCTTTCCTCTCTAACAATGTGTTTTGTCTCCAAAAAATAAATTTGAATTATACTTCATTGTTTTGCATGACAGGACTGCTAGCCACAAAAATTCACACATTGAAACTATTTAACAGTGAGCTAGTTTAAAATTTAATTTCTCATTTGCAGTTTTCGTTTCATCTTTGTTAAATTGTGCAGCTAAATCTTACAGAGTTAAATATAGGAAAGTCTTAAACAAAATAGAGAACATTAAACTCAGATTTGAGGGGAGCTTGGCTATTTCATAGTCCGTACGGACTGGTAGCAGCCATCTATTGTTACTTAATGGTGACACCACACACAGTAGAACCAATCATTATGTAATGGACGCACTTCATTCCTTCATCTTACATACTGTAGGTTCGAGCAGACCATCATGTGGAGTGTAGTGGTTAAGTTTGTATACGAGATCAAACCAGTTTTAAATCTGGGAAGAATTAGCAGTAGAATTAAAACACCACTGTCAAGAAAGAAGAATTGATGAACATCTGCAATTGTTTGATAAAATAACCATTGTTCTATTGTTTTAGTCTTTTGAACGTTCAGTGGCCATGTGGGATGCCAGTAATACTCAGACTTTTTTTTAAAGGGGTAATCTTTTACAAGGTAAAACCATACTGTGTAATGATTGCAGCCAAACTCCAGCTATTAAAAGACCTGATATTGACATTTCTGATCTATGATCATTATTGTGGTATCCAATTAGAGACCATTTTTACCAGCTGAAAATAGACCCCCGAAATGTATACGAGAACATATGGGAACAGGGATAACTTCCCAATCCCATGTGTTCTTAAGGCTCCGGCCTGAGCACACAAGGCATAATCCTCTAAAAGTGCTGGCATCGCATGATAAAGATCCCAACATTGTGCAAATTGGGGCAAATTGGACAGCCCCTTGCGCTACAAATAGAATAATAGTGTTAATGGTTCAAGACTGAACCATGGTTAAGGTTTCGTATCCCAGTCTAAATATGTGTCTCACGCCAAAAAACGTAATAAAGAAAATTGTAGTATACTGTACTATTGCTTCAAAGGGGCAGATTTATTAAGCTTGGTGAAGTGACCAAGTGGCTAGTACTTTATCACCGGCCAATCAGCTCCTACCTGTCATTTTTAAAACCAAACATGTAACTCCACAGTTGAGAGCTGATTGCCCGGTGATAAAGTACCAGCCACATTATCATTTCACCAAGGTTAATAAATCTTCCCCTAATTTACTTAAAAAATGGGCATCAGAGATGTTATAATCTACTACTGAAATGATTTGCTCTATTATGAACCTGCCCATAAAATGGCTGCCTCCTAGCATCTAATGTTAAACTGTATTGTTCTGAAGATCAGAAGACCCAATTGATTTATGTAATAAGCTATTTTTTTTATCAAATTTCAAAGTAAATTGAAGGACAGTTGTGAAAAGTATTTTACAGTAAAGTAGTTAAATAGAAAGAGTAATGGGAATAAGTTTAGAAAATAAAAGCTATTGACTGATTGCTATGGGTGCAGAACATTTCATACACAGTAACTGATGGAGCAGTTTGCATTAATTGTTTCCCATCATGTAGTATTAGTTAAGAGAATGAGAAAAGTCTGGCGAGGAACTAATGCCCAACACATTCTTAAAACAAAATGATGCCCAATGTTGGAGCTACCTCAATTGTGCACCATGGGCCTAATCCCCTCGATAATTGGTGACCGAGAAGAGCTTAATAATATACAAGTATTCCATTGGGCCCTTACCTCTTTGTCCAACCTTGGAATCATAAACATAAGTTAGACCTTTTGCTTTGCATAACCTGAGGGGCCAGTCCTTCCCTAAGTGGGTCCTCTCTTGACTTTCAGTGTATTGATGCCAAAATCTTCACCTGGTCATCAAGGGGAACATGTCAGTTGTTTAGTATCGAGCACCCATGCTGCAAAAACATTTCTAAAGTGGAACATTTTATGTGTATGACACTTTTTATTCTTTAATACAAATGTAAAAATCTAAGCACATATTAATAAAATGTGGAGTTTTTAAAATGTATGAATCTAAAATGTTTTAATAACCTAATGTACATATCAATTGGAAAGGGCTTCATGTAATATAAATGTGATCAATACTGTAGTGCATGCAATAAACTACAAAGTGTTTTGCTTTCCCAAGGTATTTTTTTTTTTTTAAATGGCTTGGAATATTTTCAGCCTAAACAAGGAAGAATATTGACTAAACCTCTTATTAATGATTCTTAAACATATCATTAGTATAAATCTAAGTAAGAAGGAACAAAGCATTAGTTTGGTGCCTCGATACACTTCAGATCTTTTTCTGTCTCCCCCTCCCCCCTCCTTGGAACTGCCATTCTGATATAACAGTATAATGCACTAGTGTTTACTAGATCCAGTGGAACAAAATCTGTATTGAATAAATATGTGTGAAAATGCTTCAATCACAAAACAACTCCACAGGCATCACCTGTGAGGCCATTCCCCCGCCAACCAGTGTTTGGATCTCTGTGAGTAGTTTCCTGTTACAGCTATGATCCTTTCCTGGATATTTCCTGAGTGGCCATGCAATAGTTTTGAAATACGAAATATTAGAATTTTGGCACAGAGAGAAATATTGCAATGTGTGCAAAGAAAAAAGACCTGTTATGCCGTGTTTCAGCTCATTTCTTGTCTTCAGTGATAGACTGCTATTGTTTTTTCATGTTGTTTCCTGGTGTTCTGATCCTAGGTGCATGTTAGTGATCAGTAAACAAATAACAAGTTGCTTGTGAAAAGATGCTGATGTGCAGTCTGTCATGTAAGCTGTAGCTCATTTACATATTAGAGACAGTACAAAATGCAGGGTACTTGTTTAATAGCATGGTGCCCGTTACGTAGTTAACGTAGCGTCCCTGTCAGAATCAGCACAGTGTTCGCATGGCCAGCGTAGTCAGCGTCCCTGTCAGAAGTAGCGTACTGTTCCCACATCCAGCGTAGTCAGTGTTTTCCTGTCAGATATGTGTTCCTGAAACACTCACACTATCCACACCAGCCCGAAGCGTGGCAAGCGCAGCGGGCCCCGCAAGGGGACAAGTTACGCGTCCCCCTGACCTGATCATACCCCCACTATCCACGTCGGCGTGGAGCTGTTTTTATGCAGTGTGGCGCCACACTTTTATAAAGTGTGGCGAGCACAGCGAGCCACCAAGCCCAAAGCGTGGCGAGCGGACGCAGAATACATGTAAAGTAATCCGTTCTCGGTGGCTCGCTGCGCTCGCCACATTGGAGTGCACCATGTCGACCTATTGCATGTCAACCTTTAAACCCTGTCGGCATTTTTCATGTCGACATTTAGACCATGTCAACATATTGTGTGTCGACCTTTAAACCCTGTTGCCCTTTTGACTGTCGACCTTTTGACCCTGTCAACCGTATGACTGTCGACCATTAGTGGTCGACTATATGACTGTCTATCATGAGTCAGTCTATGATCAGTCCGGATACCATTGTACCGTATTCAATATAAAACACTTCTACTCGCATATAAAGCTATTAACCATACTACACCAGCTTATATCGCGTTACTTATCACAGAATATCTTCCATGTCGACCACTCCGCTCTGCACAAGATCTGTGTCTCTCTTCTGCACGGATCACTAGCTACCATTCACTATTACAGGACTTTCATCGGGCTGCTCCCACCCTATGGAATGCCCTTCCACGCACATTAAGACTCTCCACCAGTCTCCAAACTTTTAAGCGTTCCCTGAAAACTCACCTCTTCAGGCAAGCCTATCATATTAAAGTTCTACACACATAACCCTCTGAGGCACTTATGGATTATATAGCTTCCCTTCTGGACTTTTAACTTGGTGGGACTGCTATGCTATTACTGATGCCTGTCCTTGTGTTTCCTTCCTGTATCCCTATAGATTGTAAGCTTGCAGCAGGGCCCTCCTACCTCCAAGTCTGTCTGTTGTTACCCAGTTTGTATTATCACTGTCTACCATTGTAAAGCGCAACGGAATCTGCTGCGCTATATAAGAAACTGTAAATAAATAAAATAAATAACCTAAGGGCACATTTACATTTATCTCATATTGGGGTTCCAGACACATGAGCATGTGACACTGATATGTTGCACTTGATCTCACTCTGCAACCTCAGGCACCCCAAATCTAGATTAGGTGTGTGTGTAGGGGGGGGGGCCTGACATCTTTCATTTGCATCTGGTCTGCCTGGTACTGGGCTAAATGCAGAGAAGGGGGGAAGAGAGTGGCCAAGATAGACAATGCCTTGGGTACATTCAATAAGTTGACACCAGAATGTTAACATTGACATAGGATAGACACAAGCAAAAAGGTTGACATGGAAAAGGTTAACACATTAAAGGTCGACATGGGATTTTTAAAAACATTTTGGTACTTTATCATGCTTTTCCATCGACGTCGTGGAAACCGATTGGGAATGATAACGTGTGTAAAGCTCAGTGGTAGCCGAGTGAGGCACCTGGCCCAAAGCAGAGCAAGCAAACTCATATGAGGGGACACGGTACACTATTTGAGGGTCCATTTGCTCAGGAGTGTAAAAACTCATGTTGACCTATTCATTTTAGGTATGGGTATGGGTAGGTCAGTGTGATTTATGATGTAGTCACGCAATGCTCCTCTGGGAATGTTTTGGATGACCAGGATATATTTATGGGGCCCCTTGGGACTTGCTGGGCCCTAGGCAGGTGACTAGGTTGCCTTGTGAAAAATCCACACACAAAACACACACCCACACACACACCCACACACACTCACATGACAGCTATATTGTATTAAACAGTACTTTTCCTGCTTTTCCAATCCTTATTACTTTGTAAAGTAACAGTAGAAGCTTTGATAACTTTGCCGTTGTGCATTTACTGGGCCTGGTGGCATTGCCGCTCAAGAAAAGGAACACTATGATTGTATTATCCATCCAATGTAATATCTATACACTCAGGGTGCCAAAACTATCATTATATTCCTTCTCTTTGGACTGCATAAGTATGGTTGAATTTTTTTTTTTATCATCAATATTTAAATGATTTTTTCTAATTACTGTAAGTCATTTCTTTTCTTTGTGACCTACAATAGGTAGTACTCAGAAACTTCGGAAACTATTATTGTAAATCCCTATGCTTAGGAATATCTTTAGTGCATAGGTTTATAGAACTGAATATTATACACCTTCCAGTCTAAAAAGAAAATATTAAGCTATTAATGATATTCCACATTAAAAGTCCAGATGGTACTTATGTAGTATCTGGGCTGCCGATTTTGTGATTGTATGCCTTACCTTAAGGCATACAATCAGATGCGATGCGATGCGATTCGATGCGATTTTGCATAGGATTCAATGTTAAGAAGGTCCTGTTCATTTCCCCACTATCCAAGTGGGCATAGAGTTGATTTTATATAGCGTGGCGAGCGCAGCGAGCCACCGAGCCCGAAGCTTGGCGAGCGAACGCATATTTCTTAAAAAGTATTCTGTGTCCCCTCGCGAAGCTCACTACGCTCGCCACGCTTCGGGCTCGGTGGCTCGCTACGCTCGCCACAGGTTTATATCCAACTCCATGCCCACTTGGATAGTGGGGAAAGGAAAAGGACCCCTTTTTCCCATTGAATTCTATGTTAAAATGGACTCAGACCATTTTAACATTGAATCCTATGGAAAAATCTTGACCATCGCATCGCATACGATTTGGTCGCATGCGATGCGATGCGATGCGATCCGATTTCTAAATCGGACGCCCAGATACTACATAAGTACCGTCCAGATTTAAGACCCCGTATGCACAAAGCTAAAACTATTGACAGGCCTGTTTTAGTTATTTTACTCTCTCAGTTTATTGACTGATACATTTTTACTAAAAAATTGATTAAGTTCTAATTAAGAAGTGAGGTTCCACAGGACAGTGCATAGGTAACTTTTACCAGAGATTGTATGATTACATGCTTGGAATTTCTCCAAGGTGCAAAATACTGCTTGGAAAGTTGGAGAACACTATACTTGTACAGTTATTTGAGCTGTCAGTTGCGTTCATTAAATAGTCCAAGGTTTCACCTCTTAAGTACAGCTATGAAAAACTGGTTCTTATTTTGACAGAATTCTCTTCCTCAGAACTATGAAATCATGGACTGCCCTGCCTAATTTCTGGATGACCTATACATTGCTGTGGTTTCCAGATGCTGGCAAATTTGGCATAGAAAGAAGCCTAAGAATGGAAAGTAAAAGGAAATGTCCTTGATTATTTTAAAGGGCTATAACTTCCACAGTAAGTATTGTGCAATATTGTTCAGTGCAGCAGATGTACAGTATAAATGTCATTTTATGTCATTCCTGTCTGCTGGCTAGGGACATTAAGTAAAACTATTGGATCTCTGTACTCTTTGGGCACTGTGTGGTTTTTTTAGAAGTGGAAATGTTGCCCCTAGCAACAATCAGATTCTAAACTCTACTAAAAGATGCTAGAAAAATTCTAAGTCTGATTGGTAGCTAAGGAAGATATCCATTTCTAAAAATACACTTTTTGTAGAAACAATTGTGAAAAATATCGGGAAAAATTGTGAAAATATCCGGGCTAATTGAATATTGTCCAAAGTCTCCATTATCAATGACAGCATTACTCTGGCAGGAGATATACAGATGGAGCCCCTCTCATTCAGGCAGGGGCTGACAGTAGATTTGCCAGCTGCCAGCCCCCGCCAGCCGCCGGAAGGGTATGTGCTTGCACGAGATGCACGAGCATCCCCTTCAACCGGAGCTCCCCCCAGGTCCCCACTGCCTCGCCGCCTCGCCATCATCCCCCATTGCCGCGCTCCCCCCTAACCCTGCCTGTCTGCCTGAAGCGGAGGCGGGCAGGGTTCCCATCCCCCGCCAACGGGAAACTGGGACGCTCGTGCGTCCAAGTCAGATGTAGCGTCCGCTCACCGGTGGGGGTGGTCTGGTGAGCCCCAGCACAGGATGAGCGGTGCTACATCTGTAGAGAAGAATATATCGGTATACTTCAAATACTAATGAAGTAGAAGCCACAAAATAGACTCCACGAGGTATAAATAGGCGATGACAGTGCCTGATGTATCAGTAGCATAAATTGACATTACATTCTGATGTCAGAAACCATATATTGAATATGAATATTATTTCTAGAACCTATGCAATAGCAAGACTTTTTTATACATTCACTCCTTGATATATATTAGACAAATAAAATATGGTAATAAAAGTAAAAGGCAGGGGTCCTTTAAAGTGTAACTAAATTGGCTTGAAATTCATCATGTGTCCAGTGTTTGCTGTATACATGATGGAGGCCTAGCCCCACTTCACCAATAAAGAATAAAACATAACGGAAACTAGCCCCTATGTTACCATGTAGGTGTCCTGCTGTGTGTCTGAACTTCTCTAGAAAGTTATATTTCTGCGTTTTCCATCACCTCACGTGTTAATCCGTCTTTGGCCTGGCAGACGTGTAGCTTTTCCAGTATGTCACATTGCAGTTTTTCTCCCGGTAGTAACAGCATTGTGAGCCACAAAGAAACATAAAACATGCAGAATTTCCTATTTCCAGCCTAGTGTCGAGGTTTGGACAAGTCATCATGACAAAATCATAGAAAAGACAATGATAGATGAGACAACATAGAAATGTTTGACATGATTCTATTTTCTAATCTGTCTTTCAGCATTAGAGTTCCACAAAGCCTGCTGGTATTGCCTCTATTGATAGTGCTTGCAATTGTTACACTCCCGTAATGACCAGGAGACGCCCGAAAATCAAGTGGCCCTCTCGGCCCCACAGAAAGGTGAGAAATCTAACACATTCGCTCCGGATCCCTGCATCCCTTACGACCACAAAGATAAATGCAAAGGAGGGGGCAGGGTTAAAATAATGCAAATGCGTAATTTGTATTGGGTTCTTAAGGAGAGAAGCATAATAAAGCAGGTAAGTATGTTGTCACCTATTCAAAAGCAACACTAACCTATGTGACACCTGATTCAGCAGCAGGAAGCAATAAGCGGGACCATCTTAATAGCATCATAGGCCCTGGGCAAAGCAGTGTACTTGGGCCCCTACACACCCAATTAAGTGAATAAATTATAATAACAGTAAATTTCCACACCACATGTTTCAATCCAGTGAATAGCACTCTGATTGGTGGATAACATTAGCCTTCCACTAATCAACATGCTGACCGACATTCACTGTTTGGCTACAGGTTGGAAGGCAAGTAAACAATGCTACACTCTGATTCCTGGATTGCTCCAGCCTTCCACCAATCAGCATGCTAATAGCCATTCACTGTCTGGCTGCAGTCTAGGAAGCAGATAAAAAATGCTGCCTGGCCACGCTGTGTAATTCACAAACAGAGCAACCAGGAAGCATACTATACCTGCTGCACAGGAATTCCTGAGGCACCCAACCTGCTCCTGCTTAAATGCCCATGGATTCTGGAGGCTCTTGGGCAGCTACCCAATAGGCCCATATGTTATGATGGCCCTGACCTCATAAATGTCACTCCGGAGCTGGAGATGCGGGCTCCCCCAGTTGACTAGTAATTCAGCTCAGTGGAGTTGACTGTGACAGTGCTTTTTTGGGTATGAAGACTGCCGGGACTCAAGGGCTGACTAAATGTGTAAGCCGCAATTAATCCATTGCATGTATGCAGCATTTGAGTTCCAATCCCTGGATGTGACCTGAGAGTGGGATGGCCGCAATTTGCTGTGCATCTAGGGATGATATAATGTGTAAAGGACATTACTATATGGCATTATGTGCATAAGGATCGTTATTACTCCTTGGCCTTATGTGTATAAAGTGCACTACTGTGTGGTATAACATGTATAAATGGCGCTATTGTGTGGTGCAGTGTGAATAAGGAGCAATACAGTGTGGAGTAATGTGAATAAGGAGCAATCCGATGTTGTATAATGCGAATAAGGATCAATACCGTGTGGTATAATGTGAATAAGGAGCAATACAGTGTGCTGTAATGTAAATGAGGTGCAGTACTAGCAACTATATGTTCTATGCAAGATTTTGTTTGGTGCCCCCTTGCACTGCCGCTAGCTATGCTTCTTAATCACAGCCTGCACACCCCTTTTAAAGCCACTGTACCAATTGCATACTTCATGTATAATGAATTATTTTGGAAGGGATTAACAAGAGGTTGGTTGTAATAGGTAATTAGGTAATTTAGGTGGTTAGGTGAGTAATCTCTATACTGACCAAGATGAAAATTTGCAAGTAGCAGATGACTTTGGCCAAGGATTGGGCTATACATGAGGAATAGCGGTACTGTACCAGGAAAACGTAGATTAAACATTTATATTTACTGCAAGTCCCTATGCAGACTAGAGTGGATGAAATTGTTCTTGAGCTAATTACATTGTTCCAGGGATTGCCAGGTACAGTCTGAACTCTGCTTTAAATTAGATACAAGACAGCAAGGAGACATGTTTACTAATGTTAGATTGCTCCCCTGCCTCAAGCACAATACACTGTATATTTTGATTAAAATCCCACATACAATGTGCACTCTGCTGTAACTACAAGCTATAAATTATCTAGTGGAATGAAAATATCTCTCATATGTTCTACGCTCTCTCCGGTTCCCTTATGTCAAATATTTCAAGAGAAACCCATAGCCTACAAAATGTGCAAGTTCGGTTTGTGTTATGATTCAAGATACAGTACTGTATTAGGCCAATGGTTATATTTTCTGGAAATGTATTTGCCAATATTATCACAATTCCCACTGATAATTTGGCAGTGAGGATACAGTATTGCATGTATAATCATAATCAGAGGAGGAGAATCTAGAACTACACAGTTGTCTGTCTATAGCCATATACAGATGGAGCCTTCCTCAACTAGCCTTCTCTGGATAGCCATGGCTCACCAAGGCCTATTGTTATCAGCTGCAATACAATACCTAGAACAATACAGTAGGGGATTATCATAGGATTAAGTCCGACAGCTCTGGCTCACTTAATACTATTAAAGAGCTAGATGAGGACGGCTCTACAGTATCTGTACCACTGCTTGTTATTGGCTGCTGTGTTGCTGTACACAGATCCATATTATGGTCCCCATGGGCCTGGGGCTTAAAATGATCATGTCCTACTGGATCAGACAGAGGAGGTTTCACCACCATAATAAGAAATAACCTAATTAAATGAATGACCCCTGGTATTATGGACAATATTTCTCCCTCGAAGACATAGGAGCCAAATCAATTGTGAGGCACGCCCCTTCTGGGAATCTATAGAGTGTCTATCGGAGCTATTAAAGTTTTGCTCCATCAAACATCGAAGTAGTTGGTTGATGGACTGAAAATCTGGTACTGTATGGGGGCAAAGGCCATCAAGCAATTTGCTCACAAACTCACAAGAATGGACAAAAACATTTAGTGACATTGTTTAAATCAAATAGGTCTAACTACAGTACATTGTCTGAGTGACCGTTGTTGTCCATTTTCCGATTTAAGAAACAAATGACTTAATTACAAAGTACATTTGCTCCTATCCAGTACCAGGTTTTTATTCCATCCAACCAACTAGTTGGAAGATTGGAGGAAAGATGGTCTGTTGTGTGGCCAGCATTAGACTTACTCAGGCTGCAGTCGCATAAGGACGCCACAACCAAAGGTTGTGAATGTTACTCTTAAACTGCATATGTAGCGCTGTATGCGATGCTCAGGAAATAGCATAAGCCTTCACACACTTTAAATGCCTGCCTCTTAACTCCAATTGGCTAGCTTTACAGGAAAAGCGGTAAGATTAATATTGTTTTCGGCTTATACTGATTCCTGGTATTGCATGGCATCCAATGCATACAGCACTGCTGATCCCTGAGGGTTCCATCCAGCACACAAATTACATATATGATATATGTGCTTATCTATCACCCACCCCGCGCACTATGGAATTCTCCTGGATGCGGCCACTGTCAATATCAATAGCTGTATCCAGTGTATCGTTAGACCGGGAGGTTCATGGAAAATCATTTCTGATGCACTTTGTGGCCATAGCTTTAAAAAATATAATCCCTTAGAATTTATGATATATTGAACGGGTTGGGATCATTTGGTCTATTGCATTATGGTCGAAAGTCATTAGGTCGAATCCATTAGGTCGACATGCTAAAAGGTCGACATGACTCTAGGTCGACATGGGAAAAGGTCGACATGATTCTAGGTCGAAAGGTCATTAGTTCGACAGGTCATTAGTTCGACAAGGTCATTAGTTCGACATTGTCTATGTCGACATTCACAAGGTCGACATGGGGTTTTTCACTGTTTTTTTACCTGAATGTCAACACAGTCGACATGGACACAGTTTAAAGTGCACTGCATCCCCTCGCAACGCTCGCTGCGCTCGCGATGCGTCGGGCACGGTGCCTCGCTACGCTCGGCACACTATTTTATTCTCCCACCACGCCCTAGTGGATGGTAGGGAATGAAATACCGCCTGTCGGCACATGTTGGCTCAAAAAACAGTGAAAAACTCAATGTCGACCTTGTGAATGTCGACATAGACAATGTCGAACTAATGACCTTGTCGAACTAATGACCTGTCGAACTAATGACCTTTCGAACTAGAATCATGTCGACCTTTTCCCATGTCGACCTAGAGTCATGTCGACCTTTTAGCATGTCGACCTAATGGATTCGACCTAATGACTGTCGACCATAATGCAGTAGACCAAATGACCGCATCCCTATTGAACTCACTGAACTTGTGTCGTTATTGTCAGCTCTGTTAACCTTGTAACTATACCCCATTTCCTGTATTCTAGTGCATAGGTATTACCTTGGCCGGCATCTCTAGGAACACTTAAGCCCCGTACACACAGGGGCGCGGTTTGTACCGTGCTGAGCGAGCTGCCTAAGCACAGATCACTCAGCACACATCGTTGCCCACATGCGATGCGCCTGTTATGTGTTCTGAGCGATCTGTGTGGAACAGTGTTTTGCTTATGCTTATAGGCAAAGCACTGCGATCCAAGCAGGATACACTATGCATCTCCATTGCTATAGGATGTACATACAGAGCGATCCATGCTTGATTTCTAAGCGATCTAGTCAGATCACTTAGAAATAGGGCTTAAATCGCCCTGTGTGTATGCCATTTAAATCTTACAGTTGTATCGTTTCTGCTGATTGACTTACTACCTCCGGCCTTGGTGGTGGGTAATGAAATGATTCTGAGCACTTTCCAGACATGCTTTAATTCTCAACAATTTTATTTGTGCATGTACATGCATTTATGGATGTTTTATTTGTGCATGAATCAGTCTAATGGGGCTGAATATGCTGATGGAAGCTGTATACAGCAGAACACATCGGTAGCTCGTAGCTGTGTGTCAATCAGCCGTAGAGGTGCAGGTTGGTGCTTTAAATCAAACTGCACATTATCCTTTAAACAAAAGAAAATGCTAAATTAATTGTAAATCTGGAAAACACAATCTCCTGAAATCAGCAATGTGGAGCCCGACCCAAAACACAGGTTAATTTTTCATGGACACCTTGTTATTTGGCTGCAGTTTTATTAAGCAGCTTTTTTTCTCTTACTCTGCAAATCTGCTTTTCATTCGTCATGTGCCAATAGTTTTAACAGCTTTTTCAATTCAACAAAAAAAGATGTTTTTATTTATTTTTAAATAGCTCCCATTAGCAAAACGTTTTATGCCTGTTATCAACTACTTATAAACCAAAAATTCAGACTGGAAGGAATAATTTATTACACAGTTTCAGAAAATCAAGTTGGAGGTGTATGTGTGTATGGGTGTGTGTATGTGTGTATGGGTGTGTGTGTGTGTAAAATGGGGGGAGGGGTGTTATCAGCTGCCCAGTAGGTATAATCTGGTGGCCTAGCTGGCATCCGCACTCTCTCCTTCAGGTCATACTTGGCTTATGCATACCTTCCAACTGTCCCATTTTTTCGTGGGACAGTCTAGTTTTTTGGGGACTGTCCTGCATCCTACCCGGGGACGGCAGAGTCCCGCGGGGCAGTTGGGAGTCCCCTCTGCTTGATGTTGCTCTGCTGAGTCATCGTATATGTTGTCTGTTGTGTAGGAGAATTCAGGGGCATGTCCAATGCAATGGACAGAGCAGAATGAAAGACTCAGAGGGGAAACTCACATGTGTGGAATGAGGATGTTTTGCAGCAGCAGCTTTGGGTACATAGGGCCTTATTCTAGTTCACTCTTTCTGACAAAATCCTTCTTAGATGGACACAACCATGTGCACTGCAGGGGGACAAATGTAAAATGTGCAGAAAGAATTAGATTTGGGTGAGTTATTTTGTTTCTGTGCAGGGTAAATACTGGCTGCTTTATTTTTACACTGCAATATAGACAGCGGCGTAGCTTTGTTTGGGAAACCCCCTCGCCGTTAATGGGGGGGCGCCCCCCCTCCCCGCCCGTCCGGCCGGCCCCCATGCCTGCCCCCCGTGCCCCCTCCCCCCATTGCCGCATGCTTACCTGTCCGCACGTCCCGGCTCCCCTCCTGGCTTCAATAAATTCTATGCAGACGGACCACAATAAAATGACCAACCCCATACCGCAGACAGTTTCAGGGCGGCCATTTTATCGTGGTCCGTCTCCATAGCATTGATTGAAGCCAGGAGGGGAGCCGGGAGGCGCGGCCAGGTAAGCCTGCGGGGGATGGGGGGGGGGTTGATTACTATAGCACCGCAGCCCCCCGGCGCCCCCATATGCACAGCGCCCCCCCCCCCCGCGACCGCGAGGGCTGCGGTGCTAGAGATACGCCACTGAATATAGATCTCACTTTGAAGTAAAACCCCACCCAAATCTAATTCTCTCTGCACAAGTTACATCTGCCCCACCTGCAGTGCACATGGTTTTGTCCATCTAAAAAGGATTTTGTCAGAAAGAGTGAACTAGAATAAGGCCCTTAGTGACCACAGACTCTAGCTAAGTAAAGGCTGCAAAGATCATGTCTCTAACACTGGTAGGCTGAAGCCAGCCAAGGAGAAATGTTTATGGCAGTGTACTCTTGGGCCTGCAAAGCATCCTTATAATCTGACCCTTTCTGTGAGATGTTCATACCAAACTGTGGCAGGACAAATAATACCTCAATTTACCAGCACAATCTGGTTGCACCTGCCCTTTGTAAATATTGTGGCTACAGTGTACAAGGGGGAACCAAAAGGAAACAGGCATCATATTCTAGTGGGTCGGGTAGTTGTAGTATTGTCTTCCACCACTAGGTAAATGTATGCGGAACCCGTCAGTATACTCACCGACGTTGCAGTGAAAGGTAGTGTTTGACTCCAGTAATTTTTTTTCAATAAATTATTCAATCCTTTGCCTATTTTTGTGTTGGGTGGGTGTGAAAACATTGCTCTTGTCTTTCTTTTATATGAGAAGGATTGTGCACAGAATTGTACCCACAGTCAAGCACTCAACGAAAGTTTTTATTTGGAAGTTTTGAGAAGATTTTGTTACAATTTGTGGGAAAAAAACATCCAGATTTCTTTCATAATGGCAATGCACTTGCCCACACAGCAGTGTTAAGCATCTTTTAATATTTTAACCAAAAAATGTCATGACACCTTTGGCTTGCCCACCATATTAACCCAATCTCATCCCATGCGATTTTATTTTATTTCCTCGGATGAAAAGAGACCTTAAAGGAAAATGGTTTGCTAATTTTGAAGAGGTGAAACAAAAAATCACATAAGTACAAAAAGGCATCAATGACGATGAGTTTAAAAAATGTTTTGAGCAATAAAAACAAATATGTTTGGACAAATCTATTGATTCAAGTGGAGAGTATTTTGAAGATGACTGAAGCTTCGAAATGTACAAACAAATACACTACTTTTTATAAATTAATTCAAGTTTCTTTTGGGTATCCCCTTGTATATACCTCACTGATAAAGATGCTGAAACTCGCTGTTTCTCAAATTGGTTCAAGGAATTTGAACAAAAATGTGAAAATTCCACAGAAAAGGCAAGCTGAACAGATCTGAACATGGTCCAGAAGGCTCAAAAAATTTTCTGCTAAAAATGTAAACATTTAACAAGTTTTTAAAAAGCAAATAGCTGGCCTAAATTATGAACAATATTCTAACTTCAATTACTTGTATTTCCTGCTTGAATTAAGTTTTTTTGTTTAAACGAATATAGTTACGTTTGTTGTGTGTTTTTATACATTGATATCCAATTGTGTGCTAATTTCCAATTTAAATTATTTTAATATGCTCTTTGTCTTGACTCAAGAGTGTCATAGGTATTAATCCTTATAACCTGCATTTTACATAATGTATCATTTTACCTTATATAATATACACAGATCTAATCTTCCCGTTTCAATTAAAAAGAACAAAAAGCTTCTTCTAATATTCATACAACATATTTTACAAAGTAATGTCCACATTCATTGCAATATACATGATATGATCAATTATTGATGTACTTTGTTCTGACAAGACTGAATGATAATCCCGAAATGTTCTATAGCAGGATCACTTATAGCTCTGTAGAAAACGAAAAGTGGTTTAAATAAATGATGACATTACAAGACTGCTTTGGAAAATTTAAAGGAAATAACCATTTTTCAAAAAAGGTGGAATTCAGTTCTATCAGGTTTACTCCTATAACATCATCTCCTCTTGCTGACAAATTTCACTAGGGATCCCCTTCTACATTTTTGACTCTGGTCCTGAGCTGTAGTTCTTAATAATTTTTGTCCCCATGAACTGCAACAGGGACATAACCAGCTAGAACGAAGGCTGTAATAGCAAAGATCCTTATAATACGAGCAATTCTTATAGTGTGTTACCTAGCAGATTAAATTTGTACACTTGCCACACAATATTCCACATATGGCCACATATGATTGCGTCTGCCGGATGGATCCTTATAATTTTATTTGTTATTATGTGTATTTTAATCTAAATACTGATTTTTGAAATGTCTAAGATATTTTATTATTGTTTCTATTGTTGTCGCCAAGTAAGTTTTATTAATTTATTACGTAATATAAATGAATCAATGAACTATGCAAATGACCCAGGAAGTAAATAGGGTATAAAAATGGTCTCCATCAACATGGAGAGACACCCTGATAAATCAGTCAGTTAGTACAGCAAAACGCGTTGGTGATTGGTGCTTTCTGGACCCACTTTTGGAGAAAGTTCACTTCTTTCTACCCCTGAAGACTTCCACCACCTGCTTATTCATCTGATCCTCGCTTCCATTCCAAAGTAAGTCCCATGCCAGTTTCATCTATGGACACCTGATCACTCGCAGTAGTGAGGACTCCCGAGTTGGCTAATTTCATCTTCTGCCATCGGTCTGAGGCCAGTATATTATTACCAGGATACCATAAAGTGGCTAATAAGGACTCAATCAACTATATCATCGGATTAGTGCAGGTTCTAAGACTTAAGTGTGGTGACTATTCATACTGGGTCCATGAATTAATTTAGTAAATGTTTTTAGTGTATTTTAACTGTCATTAAATATATTTCATTGATTTAATTGACGTATATCAATTTTCGTTTATTGACAGTGCCTACTAGAACCAAGAGTTAATGAGCCAATTATTATGGTTGTCCTTTCAGAGAAGACCTTATCCTTAATTAGTTACCTAAAATACCCACCCTACTTCCAGCTGCAATTTTATTTTCCACACTAATCACCCAGGAAAAAAAGGTCCGTTTCCCAGAGAAATATATTTATCTAAAGATGCAGCACTTTTTTGGTGGTGTTATTCCAGGACAGGCTCGTGGCCCATCCAGCTGAGCATCTGCACAAGAGCACTGTCCAATAGCAGGTATAATAAAACAACCACTGACAGAACCCACATTTACTGCACTACATTAAAGTACTTACTAGCCTGTCCTAGGCAGACAGTACTGGACTGTTCCAGATGGCTCATCAATGGGCTATTCCAGGTGGCTCAGATGCGGTGAAGGACAGAAACATTGCAGTGTGATGTCATGTAGTCATACCCAGTTCAGGTCAGTGATGCAGTAACTTCTTGAGTAAGACACACAGTGGCAGGGCAGGGCACAATGCTTTGACTAAAGCTGTTGGCTGTGGTTAAGTGAAGATTCTGTTGGCTGCAGTGGATATGATGGGTTAGAATTTGGCAAGTGATGGATGACTTGGGCTGTAAAAATAATAATAAAATAATCATGTTGAATAAGTTTTAACCTATTAAGACCCATTGTCCTATTACTATGTCATACATTTCTGCACAACTTACAGTGTCATATTTTGTGCACTAATCTTTTACGAACACACCCAAAACAAAAAAACGATTGAAATTTGCTTGTTTACTTCAAACCAGAGTCACTTTGTAGAAGACACCACAAAGTGTACATTTTTTGAATTATGGGTTTTAATAGGTTTCAATCATGCAAAAAAAAAAATCTAAAGGGTTTCTGAAAAAAATATTAGCCATATAAACTGGGGCAAGCAGGTCCACTTCTGCCAGATGTACTAAAGATCCTACATAGAACTAAAGGCTGATGCCACCATTTAGTCCTTAATGTGTATGAATGTTAAATGTCTGCAGGGGAAGGGAGAGGTGGTGGTATATAAATACTAATGTAGAAAATATACAGAAATCCAGCTATTCTATGATGCGTGCATAGTTATACTATATTGTGTGAAGATGTAACGTATACAGTACAATAATATGTTGCCGCATAATTTAGTTATTATAACTATCATTAAGATCATTTTCCATTATCTTAATCCAGCTCACCCCTCAGAAAGTATAGTCTAGCAGATGTCACAGTGCATTAGTTTCTTATTGTCCCTATAAAGTGGTATTATAAAGTAAAGTGGACATGTGACTGATGTACATTATGCCCTGTTAATACAGTTGTATTAACTTCTATTCCTAACTAGGGCCCTTATTCTGGTTGGAACGGCCGGAGCCGCATATGCGGCTCCGACCGTGCAGGCGAATCCCCGCCTTCAATACGGATCGCCACGGCCGTCCGTACGCGGACATGTGGCGGTCCGCATGAAAATGGCGGGGGATACGCCTCCACCATCTTGGAGCAGCCCCCTGCATTCGATGGTCATCGACCATCGAAGGCAGGGCCGCACGCTCCACCAGCTCCCGCACCCATAGACCTCACGGACTACGTGTAAAAGCATGTATGGGGCCGGGCAGCTGACATCCGGCGATGTCAGATGCCCGCCCCCAACACATGCGTCACAGCCTTATTACCATGCATACGCCCCGCGTTTGCATGGGAACGCCCATGAAACGCGGGGCGTATGCATAGGGTAATGAGGCTTAGTAGCCCCTCACGCCCCTCTACGCCCCCTTTGCGGCGTTAAAAAAAAATGTGCGGCGATTTCGCCTGCACATGCGCAGAGTGCCCTCTGCACATGCGCAGAGCGAAAACATCGGCGGAACGGCCGCATGCGGCCGTTACCGCTTAGAACAGAATAAGGGCCTAGGTCTACCCTTCCATAAATCATTGTACTGTAGTTTAAATAATCCAGACTTACATTTGTCCACCTTGATTGCCCATTAAATGGTGTAAAATGTTCGACATGCTCAGTAGCAGTTTTGTATGTTCATACTGTATGTAGGTGCATTTGCTTATAATAATATAGGTTATTTATACAGGGGCAGCTTAAGAGAGGAGGAGGCCCATGTGCAGCCTCCTCGGTCGGCTCCTCCTCTCTGCCGGAAGCTGCAACGGAAGCAGTAGGGTCTAAGTACTCTGGTGCTCAGACCCCACTACGCATGCCTGAACCTCTGCCGCGTTGAGGAGTCTAAGCAATAGAGCACTCAGACTCCACTGTGCAAGTACAGATCGATGGATAAATGTCCGCAGACCCATTTTTCGAGTGATTTAAAGCAATTTTTGCAGAGACATGAATCTGTTTATCCTTGCTGTATAGGGAGAAAGGGAGCTGTGAAGACAGAGATTGTACGTAGGAGCAGATAGGGACTGGGGATGGGTGGGGAGTTTGTCAGCTAAAAACTGTCACAGCTCAAAGTGAAAAGACGTAAAAACTGTCATTTTCAAAGGCTTTTAACTAGTACAATATATGTATAAAGTCCTTATTGAATTATTGAAGGATTACAAAAATTACTATAACTTTATCCCCCATTTATAACTTATATTGAATTTGGGGGGGAGGCGGCTTCAGAGGTTGAGGGCAGACGGTACCCTAGAACTGGGCTTGAGACTTCGCAGGAAGTGGTGCAAATTGGTGCTAAATTCCACTGGGCATGTATCTGATAGTTTCTCATATCTCTGTCACAGTTCACATTGTAAAATAAATTACTGCAAGTAAACGTCATTGATAGATTTGCAGCAGTTTCTCTTCTGCATTACTATAGCTTAGACTACACAGGAGCCATGCGGACTGCGTGTTCTATCACACAACCTGGGACATAATTCTCAGTTGCCAACTGACACAAACAGTTAATCAAAAAGACGAGTTCCTGTAAGTGACTAATTTTCACAAAAACGCAGTCTGTTAAACGCATGCAGACGTGCATTGAATATGTCTAAAGAATGATGTCATTAGTTTAACTGATGGATGCTTATGCTATAAAGCAAAACATAGTTACCTTGCACTTGATTCTCCTCATTTTCCAGGCGTTCAGGCCACTTTTGAATTCTGACAAATATGTCACACATGCAATAAATCTCCCGCCAGCAATTTTATCATTTAATAGGAGTAATTGGAACCTGAATGTTGCAAGTATAACCCATAGTGAGGTATTCTCTGTACTATAATTAGTTGAGATATAAATTATAATGATTTATTAGGAATGTATCTGTAGTGTTATGTTTACGGGATATCACAGTGCTAATGTTACCACAACAATTACGGAGGATTTGTATGTCATTTTATATACATTAGGTTTCAGTTGAGCATGCACTGCAGTAACAATGATGCAATTGATAAATGATGCATTCCCAGGGAAGAAAGCCATTACTGTTTCCCCATTATGACGCTTAGCTTTCATTTACATAAACAAAGAATATAGAAACTAGTCACCTATTTTAAATCCCCAGACGCTTCTTCGTCTTCATTGTTCTATGAAATATCGCAGAGGGAGAGAATATAGCAAATGTAAACACACGCAACGCTTTACAGTTGTCATTATGTTTTCATTTCTTTTTATATAATTAGGGCAAATATTGGCTTTCTTAATGTTGTACCATTTACCTGAGCTTTGTATCTGTTGCAAAAAGAAAAAAAATTAAAACATTTTTTTTATCTTTGCTGTGGATTTTTATGTATTTTTAATTGCATCTATTCTCTTTTATCCTATGCAATTTGTGTCACAAACTAAAGCGCATTATAGCTGCTTAAATATTGACTGCCTTAGTGCTTTATTCCTTTTTTATGACTGTCTACCATTACATTTGTCAGGACAGACCTGCTGCTGAAAGTTTTTTTAAAACTCAACATTTAATTAAATCTATCAGATTCAGTTAAGTTGTAATCTCTTCAGTTGTCCAGAGAAGTTCCCTGAGTTGCCACAGATAATGTTGGCCTGGCCAGTGGCGTAGCTGTAATGGGTGCAGGGTATATAGTGCACAAGGGCCGCAGGGTGTATGGTGCACAAGGGTCGCCGACGCCGACCAATGAAAGATTTCTTTCCCCTTCGGAAAAAAGTCAGTCTGAAATTACATTTATTTCTGCCGCTGATCACTGAAGATGGGGCGGGTGCTGAAGTCATGTGACAGCAGCCACCAACCCCGAACAGGTATCGGACCACCTACATTCCCAGAGGCACACCCAGCGTTTTCATGGCAACACCCATAAAATGCTGGGAGTTCCGCTGCTCTGGCCTGGAGTGCGCCCCGCCCGCCCCCTTTTTCTAGCAAACGACTGGGCGATTGTAAAACTTGCTGAAGCTGTTTACTCCCGAGGTCTGCACATGCGCATAAACGCGCAAGCAAATGCGCAGACCCCTCACCATCGGAATGGAATTAGACCCTAAGTTATCACAGCACTTCAACCATAACAAAATCCACTGCAATGGCTGCTGACGTCATTACTTTGGAAATTTAGTGTTGAATCCATGTTGCTAAAGCAATTACTGAATATAATTTGCATGCACACAATACATCACAACTTTAAGTAAGTACACAAATACCCTGTCCCTATGGAGCTTACACTTTAATTTTGCTACAACACAGATAGAACAAACAAGCTCCAGGCAGATGGATCTGAAACAAATGAAAAGCCCCTGATGGGAGACAACAGTGCTGCTCACAAACACATCATATTTCCAGCATGCCACCTACTTCTATATTTACATGGCATCATGGATGGTCATGGGTTCAATTCCCACAATGACCCTAACTGTGCAGAGTTTGTATATTCTTCCCGTACTTGCGTGGGTTTCCTCCAGGTACTCCGGTTTCCTCCCACAATCCAAAAATATAAAGGTAGGCTAATTGGCTACCAAGAAATGAACCCTAGAATGTCTGTGTGTGCACATATATGTAGTAGGTAGGGTTACCAACTCATCTCTTTAATTCGGGACACATATTAATTACACTGTGGCTGGCTTTCACCTGGTTTTAAACTGCCACAGAACCTGTGTAATTAATATGTGTCCCGAATTAAAGGGATGAGTTGGTAACCCTAGTAGCAGGTAATGTAGATTGTAAGCTCCACTGGGGCAGGGACTGATGTGAATGTTCAAATATTCTCTTTAAAGCTTGCACAATATGTGCGCACTATATATATATATATATATATATATATATATATATATATATATATATATATATATATATATAACTGGAATTAGATTTGGGTGAGTTATTTTAATTCAGTGCAGGGTAAATACTGCTTTATTTTTACACTGCAATATAGATCTCACTTTGAGGTAAAACCCCACCCAAATCTAATTCTTTCTGCACAAATTACCTTTGCCCCCCCCCCCCCTGCAGTGCACATGGTTTTGTCCATTTGAGCAGGAATTTGCCTCTGAGAGTGAACCAGAATAAGGCCCCTATATAGCTCAAACAGACCTTCTGATACTTCACTCCATGTAGTTGATTAACACTGAATCTTTATTACCCAACTCAGACAAGATCTCAGCCCTTTGACTGCTGGAAGACAATTGGCTCTTCTGAGAGAAGGTCCAGGATTGCCTCAGGTTCTCACCTCGCTGCTTTGGAACTGTGGCGTCGCAGAGGGATGCAATCAGCATGGGATGTTCCTGCAGACATGGATGACACACTGTAAGAGCTGCCTGTAATTGAGTCATTTATAGCTTTGGAATTGACACAGAACGCCTCCCTTAGGCCATTCCCATGTGGAAACTCATGTGAATATGAACAAAGATACTACATTATTGGAACATTGTTTTCAATAAAGGCCTCCTATTGGGAGCATTGACCACTGCAACTGTTTACTAAGTTGATTGATTTATGGTTTTGATATATAGAAATATTACTAATAAAGACAGCAAAATGCAAAGTAAAAGACATTAAAACACAATTCCCAAAAACTAATGTTAAGGTAGATTTACATATAATAACATGCGCATATATCGGCTATACAGTAAAGATAAAATAAGTGAACTTTTTCGTTATGGCAAAACTTTATGAGCATAAAATACATTTTATTATTTTGCTCTTTTGCTCACCTTTTATCATTAAAATAAAGGACATGAGCTGTAAAAAACGAAATAAATATGCACATAATTTTAAGGCAAGAAGTACGTGTATAAATCTCACACAGAGCAGCTGTACTATAGCAATAATTTGCGCACTACAGCTGCCACAACAATATCAAATTTTATAGGTAAAAAGACAGTCAAAAGTTTAATGGAATAGTAGCGTTTGATATATATTTTGCTATAAATAAACATTATCTAATGAAGGAATGGCGTGATTATTTCTCCGCAGCATATCATTTTCTATAATATATCTTTTCTCTCGCATGCAGCTAAAATTGGCAATCATACTTAAGCATCTATAACAATACAAATCTATATATGCTAATAGAGCAAGTTCTCATTTCTATGTACGACCGTGGTTTAACAGTCAACAGCAGAGTACAGTAAATCTTTTGCCTAATTGTATGACATCATAAAATAACTACATTCATTTCCATTTGACAATAATCCCTTCATATTTGTAGCCTTAATGACAGCTATAGCCATATATTTCGAATCAGAAGTTTACACCGGTGGGTGTTTCAAACTGGAATAAACAAGGTGTCTCAGCTGAGACCTTCAAAACATTTTATACCTTCAAATGTTTATTTATTCTTTATCTTCCCAAGTCGGTAATAAATGTATTTGAAAAAAAATTATCAATAAAATATATGATGCCTTCTGGTATAAATAAAGCCTATTCTAAAGCGGTTTTCGATAGACGGTATCTGTTTACGTACAGTAAGTCGGGACCCAGACTAAATTTATTGGGTGTGGATTAACATCTCCTCTCTTATCTAAAACATTGTATACAATTTCAGATAACTGTCTGGCAGAGCGACATGCGTATTATCTGTCAGCCTGAGAGCAGCAGATATTGGGCCTTATTCAGACCTGCTTGCTAAGCTGCATATATACGCTGCTTAGCGAGTAGGTTAATCCCGTTCCGCCAAACACCATCTAATGATTTTTCTTCCCTTTGCTAATAAAAGTAATTCTAGACTCACTTTTATTCTTGCCGTTGATGGCCCGAATTGAGGGGAGGGCGCTGAGGTCACGTGACGTCAGTCGCCCATCCCAAGCAGGCCTTAGACACGTCTGTGTTTGCAGGGGTACACCCACGCATGGACATGTCCGCATTTGCAGGGGTACCCCAGTTTTGCAGGGGACCCCGTGGTCCCCCACATCTGCCCCCTATCCGCCCATCCTGGTATTGTACACCCCGGTGAGTGTGAAACTTGTCGAATGCGTTCACTCCGGGGGGGGGGGGGGGTTTGCACATATGCATATTCACTAACGCCCTGTACGCAACAGTCATCTGGGGTAGCAAATTCGTCCCGCACCAAGCGGGTCTGAATTGCCCCTTTTGTGTGGCCATACTCTGTGAGGTAAATGGAGTTCTATTGAAGATAGGATGTTGCCCATAGCAACCTGTCAGATTCTACTTTCTATTTATTTAGCACATTCTAGAAGATTATAGATTGGTTGCATTCTATTCCATCTGCAATAGAACTTCCCATGTAGTACATTTACCCTTGTGAGTTATTCAAAAGCATATGGCTACCGCATTTATGCACTGGGGAGAAACATTCTCCCGTTCCACCCCTGTGAAAGAACCGTGTTAGTGGCCAGATCAAACTATGGTTGATTTATTGGGTTGATAATTGGAGATAGTATTTTCAGCATTACTATTGCTGCTTTCAGACCGCATAACTGGCTTTGACCCTGTATTTGAAAACTTTCCAAAAACGGGTCTGCCAGGTAAAACCCCTTTCACCATATTACCGTTTAAGTGCCGTTTTTTTGACACTGGCAGACCCGTTTTTGGAAACTTTCCAAATACATCACCTCCCCCCGCGGGTTAACAATCTCCCCCCCCCCCCCCCCCCCCCAGGGTTAACATCACACATCATACGAAAGACAGATTTTTTTAAACAGGTTTTCCTATGGGGCAGCCATTTTCCGAAAGACACTTTTTTTCATAATTGCATCCGTCCATACAGTACTGCCGGGATCTGCAACGGGAGGTACCGGCTGCACGGGGGGGGGGTGTGTGTGTGTGTGTGTGTTCTTAAACACATTGCGGGGGGGGGGCGGCGGGGGGCTCCAGTGCTATGAATATTTGATGAGCGCTCATTAAATATTCACTGCGCTGAATTTAGGACCCAGCTCATTGGCTGGGTCCTAAATACCGTTTCAGACCCGATTTTGATGCCAAAATACCGGGTCTGAAACGGGTAGGACCCTCCATTTTAACTGTTTTACAAAAACGGCTTTTGTAAAATGGTAAAGTGGTCCTGCACCTTTCAGACCGCACAGATTACCATTATAAAACGGTTAAAAATCAGCAAAATACCGTTTTTTAAGTGCGGTCTGAAAGGGGCATATGATACCTTTCCTATAGCACACTGGCTTTTTTGCCAACATCACATTTTTTTGGGCAAAATTTTGCAACCTAGAACATTATCTCAGGAGAGGAACATACAGTAGGTGAGACAGAATGTTGTGGGTGTAATAAAGAAGACAATGTGGCAGAATAAAAATGATGAGGAATTAGTGCCTTGGTTTACATTAAAGTCTTACAGAGAAACATTATAGTTGTCACTTTTGTAGTGTAGTTTGAAAACACAACAGTGTATGAAAGAATCTAACAGAGCGGATAGGAAAACCTGTGCACGCTGATTCCACACATAGCCATATTAGTACACCCAAGTTGTTCTTCTGCCCATGTGGAAAACATATGAATAGGAGTGAGGGAAATGTTTAAAAGAAAGGAAGAGGTTTTAGATTAGAAACAGCATCATGATAAACATTTATACCTCACACCCACTAATGCATTTTTCTGTGACTCCAGAGAGACTGCCAGTCTCACTTCATCGCAGGTGGTCTGTTCCGTATTCTGGGACCAAACAGTACATTAATCCCCTGTGCCAGATGCCATCATTGCTCTTACATCTGTGTGATCTTTCCTATTTATCTGAACATTATGCTCTCCAGGAAAGCATCCAAACTCTTGAAATAAATCTGGGGATTCCAAGAGTGTCTTGCCATTGGGTTCAGTGCAATCTATGGTCCCATTAGTCACTCATTTCTCTCTGGCATACAAGAATACACAGATTTGATCAGTATCTCACTATAAATGTACACGTTATTCAATCGCAGTATAAAATACATTTACTGACCAGCTATCTTATATGCTGTACCACTAGACAATATTCTGGTCCCTTAAAGTAACACTCCCACCTAATCAGTCAGCTTTTACCGACTTGCTGTAACTGCAATTGGAAACAGGTTTTCCTGGGGTTCCACCACGTCAGGAGTAGAGCGCCCACAAATAGTTTAACCATAGTTAAATCATTGTAGGAGTGGTTGGGGCAGGATGACTCATTCATAAAAATGTAATCTTCCATATAAATTATGGTCATAGCCTGATTAAAGGTTCCAGGTGCCCTAGGCCAGGGGTCATGGAACTGTTTTACATTTTACCCCAAAATATATTTAGACACTGTACCTCCAGAAATTGATGATACATCCTGCTACTACGGTACGCAGCCTGGCAGCCATTGATGATAATGATTGCCATGTATGGCTGTGTGTGGTACAAAATTTGTACCACACACAGCCATACATGTTAGTCATCAAAATCATCATCAATGGCTGCCAGGCTATGGGCCAGATGCACTAAGCTTCAAAAGTGATAAAATGGAGAGTGATAAACAGCCAGCCAATCAGCTTCTACCTGCCATGTCACAGGCTGTGTTTGAAACATGTCAGACAGGAGCTGATTGGCTGGCTGCTTATCACTCTCCATTTTATCACTTTTGAAGTTTAGTGCATCTGGCCCTGTATGTGGTGTAGCCATTGATAATGTTACTTCCAGGCAACTATTAGTGTCAGTATTTCCAGATGATGTAGTGACAGTCTGTGTAGGGAAGCGTGTAATACACATGGGTCTGGTGCACTGCACTGTGTCAGGTCCTTGTACACTACTGTACTGTAACACACACAGCCGGGCATGCATATAGAATCTATATATAGAATCTATATGCAATGAAATGATATTCCTGGGGATAATGGGCAGTTGTGCTATGGAGACACAGCTGGGCATGCCCAAGTGTGTCTCTGCAGGGCAACTGTCCATTACTCCCCTCAATCTCAGCCAATCAGCATGCGGCCAGTGTTTTCAAAGTTAGAAGCGCTTCCCGAGCCGCCGGGCGGCGGAAAGCGCGTTGTTTCCAGGTCACTGCGGGGCCCCCGGCAAAGTCCTACTCAGCACCGCAGGGACCTCTCCCATACCCTGACCGCAGGTACCCCCGCACCACATGGACCCCCCTACAAGCGCCCAGGGGGGGTGGTCTTGTCTTTTAACGGGGGGGGGGGGGATTTTCCTAGCGGGGGGGGAGGGGGCGCAAATATTTTTGTTACCCACTGTTTTGTTTTCCACTGGGGGGGGTGGGGGTGTCCTGCTGAGTTTCATGTTAATGCTTTGTACATATGTTGTGTGCATGTACAGTATACTGTGTGTTTGCTTTGTGCATGTATATTGTGTGTGCATGTATACTGTGTGCACAAGGGGCTGCTTTGTTCTTATAAATTGTCCTTATTAATAGCTAAATGTGGAAAACCCACACTATCGGGGAAACACATATTACCCGCATGGAAGGAGATTATCAATACTATGCTACTTGGGTCCAGTGGAATTTCTCAATAAATTCCATTGAGTAATGATACTGTTTCAAAAAGAATTGATGAGATGGCATCTCAAATAGAAGAAACGTTAATTGATGTATTGAAGAATACAGAATTTGTGAACCAGATCACGAGTCAACAGATCGAGACAATGAAGCATTGTTGTTGGCGTACGTTCGTTTCATCAACAAGAATGACGAGATAGTGGAGGAAATGTTGTTTGCCGGAACGTTAACATCTGATATAAAATGCTCCTCAATATGCAAAAAGGTAGATTTTTTTTACCGAGAAAAATATCTCTCTAACAAATATTCTAGCGTGTGCAACTGATGGCGCGGCATCTATGGTTGGACGATATTGCAGATTTATAGTTCATTTGAAAACAACGGTACCTGGTGTTTTGGTGGTCCAATGTGTCATTCATAGACAGCACCTTGTGGCTAAAAATTTGAGTGACGAGTTGCACGAATGCTTGAAATTAGTTATAAATACAAATAACAATATAAAGGCTCATTCCTTGAACGACCGTCTGTTCCGCAAGCTCTGTGAAGAGAATGATGAAGAATTTGAATGTCTTCTCCTGCACACCGAGGTAAATTGGCTGTCAAGAGGAAAGTGCTTGTGGCATTTCTTTGAATTTTTTGAAACAGTGTGGAGTTTCTTCAGCCTATAGATTCAAGTCTGAGCAACGCTCTTGATGAACGACATCTTCATGTGGCCTACCTTGCTGATGTGTTTGATAAACTGAATGAAACTAACACAAAGCTTCAAGGTGACAAAATGAATTTCATCAAGGCCAAAGGGATAATCTCTGCATTTATTGCTAAACTGGACCTTCTTAAAAAAAAATTTAAGTCGGCAGGAGTTGTACCAGTTTCCTAGTCTTCAAAAGTTTTCAGATGAAGGCAAACTTGAAGACAAAGACTTAAACATTTTTTGTTCGCACCTCCTGCGAAGCCCAATCCAGTTTCCTTCAGCATGGTTATAAATGCTTTTGGGCGAAAGTAAAATATTTTTATCCTATCCTCTGGCAAGAAGTAAAGATGTTGATTCTAGCATTTTCTTCCACATACAGATGGAGCCAGGCTCCCTCTTGCTGGCGAATTGCCAGAATGTCACCGCTGGCGATCCGCCAGCAGCCCGGCGTCCATCTGACTGAGAAGCGCGTGCATCTCACGTGCACGCGCGTCTCAGTTTCCGGGCGGCAGGGCGACGGGAACCCTGTCCGTCTCCGCTTCAGGGAGACAGACAGGGTTAGGGGGGGGGGTGCGGGGAGGCGGTGGGGACCCCGGGTGACCACCGACAAGCCGGCGGGGACCCGGGGGAAGCCGTTGGAAGGGGACGCGTGCGCATCTCGTGCGCGGACGTCCCCTTTCGCATATACAGATGGCGGGTGGCGGGGGTTGGCGGCTGGCGTCGCCATTGCCATCCCCTGCAAAGAAAAGACCTGCTCCATCTGTACTTGGTTGAAAGGGGTTTCAGTGTTGTGCAGCAGCTCCTGACAAAAGCAAGGAACAAGCTCCAAATATGTGAAAAGGGCGACCTACGACTGTGACTAACCAAGATGGAACCAGATATTGAAAAAATTGTGTCCACTCATCAAGCTCAAGGCAGCCATTAACAATACTGATGCATTCATGCTATATGAATTGTAGATGCAAAGTACATCATTGTATTTGGTAAAGAGTTACAAATATTTTACCCTCTTGACAATTATACTGTGATTATTTGGGATTTGGAATTACTGTTCTACTCTTTTACTTATGTATATATTTTAAAGAGGTTGAAAATTAAAGGTTGTCTCCTGTGAATACAATTTGAAATTCTGATGGCATTAGGTCTGAGTTATCAAAATAGTGGTTAGAATTAAACAGGTTTTACGCTCACCTTTGACATGTCAGCTAACAAAAACGTCCCACCTTGTGAGTGGGAAGGTGTGGGGGGGGGGGGTACGAAATATAGTTAGGGGGCACTGGACAAATGGCCATTATCCAAAGAGGGCAGTAGGCTGGAAAAGGTTGAGAACCACTGCTATACATAACAGCAGTACTTTTTTGGCTGCCATGGCACAGTTAAAGCCCATACACACTGGGCGACTTTCAGCTGAAAGACGCTCACTTTATTCGTTTGAGCAGCTATCCACTTGAAAGCTGCCCAATGTGCACAAGGCAGCGATAAATGGTAAGCGCTGATGTGGGAGCTTATCTACTGGTATTAATATAACAGCAGTTGAGCGAGGGAGTGGACGGCTTTCCTTTAGCCCCGTACACACAGAGCAATTTGGTCAACGACTTTAACTTAATCTAACTCAGCTCTAAAAAATCGCTCAGTGACCAAATCGCTGAGGGTCCCATTTTCATCAGCGAACATCAATGGTCGCTGATGAAAACGAAGACACTGCAAGAGAAAACAGATGGTCACAGGAGCATGCTCCTCCAACCAGCGACCAGTACTGGGCTGGTCATGGGAGCACACTTAGCAACCTTATCCCTGGCGATTTGGGCTGAAATAGCGTACAGCTATGGAAACCCCGGGGAAAATCCCTGAAATGGGCAACACATTGGTGCCGAAAGAGGGGGAAGGGGTTATTAATTACCGGAGCCCAGGCATGAATACCTGGCAACAGCAGCTGCAGAAGCTCTTCTCAACCATGCACAGTAGCAGTAGTAGTAGTATCAGTAGTAGTAGTAAAACAGTAGTAGTATCAGTAGTGGTAGTAGTAAAGTTTCAGTAGTAACACAGTAGTAGCAGTAGTAATAGTAGTAATACAGTAGTAGCAGTACTTCTAGCGGAAGTGGTAGTACAGAAGTAATAGTAACACAGTAAAGTTTCAGTAGTAACACAGTAGTACCAGTAGCAATATTAGTAATACAGTAGTAGCAGTACTTCTAGCGGAAGTGGTAGTACAGAAGTAATAGTAACACAGTAATGTAGTAGTAGTAGTAGTAATAGTAGTAATACAGTAGTAGTGTGGTAGTACAGAAGTAGTAGTAACACAGTAATGTTGTAGTACTAGTAGTAGTAATACAGTAGTAGTAGTAGTAGTAGTGTGGTAGTACAGAAGTAGTAGTAACACAGTAATGTTGTAGTAGTAGTAGTAATAGTAGTAATACAGTAGTAGTAGTAGTAGTAGTGTGGTAGTACAGAAGTAGTAGTAACACAGTAATGTTGTAGTACTAGTAGTAGTAGTAGTAGTAGTAGTAGTAGTAGTAGTAATAGTAGTAATACAGTAGTAGTGTGGTAGTACAGAAGTAATAGTAACACAGTAATGTTGTAGTAGTAGTAGTAGTAGTAGTAATAGTAGTAATAGTAGTAATACAGTAGTAGCAGTACTTCTAGCGGAAGTGGTAGTACAGAAGTAATAGTAACACAGTAATGTAGTAGTAGAAGTAGTAGTATAGTAGTAGTAGTAGTAGTAGTAGTAGTAGTAGTAGTAGTAGTAGTAGTAATAGTAGTAATACAGTAGTAGCAGTACTTCTAGCGGAAGTGGTAGTACAGAAGTAATAGTAACACAGTAATATAGTAGTAGTAGTAGTAGTAGTAGTAGTAGTAGTAGTAGTATAGTAGTAGACTGTTCCAAAGACAGCATCAGGTATTGGATGGGCCTCTTTGCATGTGGAAATTCTGCCCATCGGGGCTCTACTGTCCCCTGTTGCAGTTTACTCACATAGAATTGCCTGCAGGATGCACCACCCCTGCAGTGCAGCTTGTCTAAAACCTCCAGGCTAAGGATCTTTTTCATTGATTCATTAAACAAATTATTTAGCAAGCAGAGGAGGACCATCCGCCCCCCTAGGACTCACTGTGCCCTAGATGGCAACTTACTCTGACTTATCTCTTCCTGATCAGAATATTACAGTACATCTCTTCTTGCTGGCGTTTATAAAAAAACCAAATGCAAGGCAGTTTGGTTTCGCCAGAGCACTTAATTTACTGGTATGAAGATATACTGTATGTCTGCTCATTGCAACTGAATTCTCAGATTTATGGAGTATGACAACAATTGAAAAATAATTGGCAACAGCAGTACAGATACTGCGGCAGCTGCAATACAAATGCCGCTGTTGCAAATAGTTCTGCAAGCCAAATCGCAAAAGAAGTTGCTGATCTCTAATTAAATCAGGTTTTGAATGTTCTATTTTCTAAGTACAAATATTTATTTTATAGGATTGCGTTATTTTTAGAAGTACTTTCGCATTTCCCAGAGTGTTTTATACACCCCTCAGTCTCCAGCAAAATGCAACAGCAGAGCCATATTGATATGATTCTTAAACAAACAGGAGGACACAGTAACTCATTCTGTGACCTTTTAATATTTCTGCCGCATGTTGTCAGTGTTACTAACCACTTTCTTCCCCAAGGTGATGGATTATTTAATTAACGCTTGACCTTTCCAGTACTATTTGTTGACCATGTACATTTTGCTGTGTGCCTTCAATATCATTTAGTTGTGTTTTAGAGGGCTATCCGTTAGACAGAGTGCAGAAATGTAACAATACATACAGTACAGTGCAAGCCATTGACATCACAGCTTATTTATCTGGAGCGTAACTGCAACCAGACTGAGGAGAGTTTAAATAATTGAGCTGTGAGTAGCATTTTTGCCACTTTATGCACAAATGCAACACATTTTAAGCACAACTGACATTTTATACACTCAAAAAATATTAAATACAGTTTTGCATCTCCAAACTTGCATTTGTTGTATCTTAGGTGATGTTGGTGGGCTGGAACATTACAAGTTAAAATTGCAATAGCCCCTTTTCGGTGTTGCACCATTTGCTAATTAAGACTGTACACAGAGCATATAGGCCTGTGATGGCTAACCTTGACACTCCAGCTGTTGTTGAACTACACATCCCAGCATTTCAATGAGGTCATGGGTTCAATTCCCACCATGGCCCTAACTGTGTGAAGTTTGTATATTCTCCCCGTTCTTGTGTGGGTTTCCTCTGGGTACTCTGGTTTCCTCCCATATTCCAAAACTATACTGGTAGGCAAATTGGCTCCCAACAAAATTAGCTCTAGAATGAATGTGTCTGTGCGTGTTAATGTGGTAGGGAATATAGACTGTAAGCTCCTCTGGGGCAGGGACTGATGTGAATGTTCAAATATTCTCTGCAAAGCGCTGTGGAATATGTGTGCGCTATATAAGAAACTGCTAATAAATAAAAAAATACATATATATAATGTGCTGACCTTTTAGTATTATGGGTGGTAAAATGTGCCTCTAAGAGTCTAAGACCTATGGAGAAGTGGTCATCTGGAAGCTGCATGTGACATCAATATTTCAACTACAACATTACCTTGGGTACAAAAAATGTAAAGGTCAGTGTTAGCTAGAAAATAAATGTGGAACCCCTTACCTAAAATATCAAGACCCTCGCTGCACTGTTGGGGGTCCCATGGTAAAATCAGTGTTCTGTAAGGGAAGCCCAATTTGCAAAGTAGACCACAGTAGAGGATTGTGCTGGCCTCTATGCTACTTTAGGCTGCATCATAATTACATATCAACACTTCATCAGAATAATTAGTCATTTCATATTACAACCCAACAGCACAGAGGAAAGATAAAGGACCTGCATTAAGGCAGTGCCAGTGGGAGATTCTTATTTGCATAGTTCTCACAATGTTTTTAACATGACATTGTGACGTGGCGGCATTAAAAGACTAACGCTAGAAAGATAGCAGTGCTGTGATGTGAGCCAGCAACACTGGGGATACTAGTGCCCTGCCAGCACTTATAAGATGGTATTTGATACTGCTCAAAGCAGCACGCTACAGGACACCTACAGCGCCTCTGAATAACGGAACCAAGTAATAAAGCCACAATCAGTTACAATGAATTACTGGTCAAATAATAATAAATTGTATCAGAAATGATTACTTGTCATTTGTCATGTTTAGTTTTAAACCCCATTAATTATACAATATAGTAAACAGTGTAATTGGTTGTTAAAGATGTGCTAAATATAGACCATTAGATTTTAAAGTACATTGCTATTTGAATGAGCAAGAGGATTTCCGGAAGGGAAGAATGACCCTGTGATACCTCTGGAGATGATGTACAGTGGAGTGTGTTTCAGATACAGCTGAAACAGAGCACACGCAAATACTGTACCACAGGTTTTGGTTGCACCTCTATTAGGCGGCAATGCAGTGCTCTCAAGTAGGCAGAGTTCAGTGAGGGTGTGTCCAGAGGCGTGACTCTAGGAGGCAATGGAGTCATCTGCCGCAGGCTCCTGGTCCCAACGGGGCACCTCTCCTCCCCTGCAAATTTGCATCAGTCAATTGAAAGCCTACAATATTGCTTCTGAGGCTGACTCCCCCTCCTAGCAGGACCATAGACAGTGGCGTAACTACAGAGGGTGCAGGAGGTGCAACTGCTATGGGGCCCGGGGGCTGGGAGGGCCCAAGGACAGAGCTGGCAATCCCCTGCACCCTCTTGCTGCCGGCACCTGTAAATGGAGCACAGGAGCAGGAGGTCCGACGCCTTTACCCAGTAGATCGGGATACCTGGCAGCACCATCTATATGTGGAGGAGCCGGAGGTCCAATGCCACAGCCTGTACCTGGTAGAGCAGGAGGCCCAGCAGCGGAGTCAATAGATGGAGGTGCAGGAAGACCGGCGCCACCTCTTGTACCTGGCAGAGCAGGAGGCCATGCTGTGCCATCTTCACTGAAGGAGCAGGAGGATCGGCGGCGCCACTTATACCCGGAAGAGCAGGAGGCCTTGTGGCGCTAATATATAAGCAGAGGAGCAGGAGGACCTGTGCATGATGCTGCCTGTACTCAGGAGAGTGGGAAGCCCAGCAGTGCATGGGAGAACCGGAGACCAGGCGCATTGAGCAGGGAATCAAGATGCCCAGCAGCAGCGGTGAGTGTGGAACCAGGGAGAGGGTCTCCTCAGGCCTTCCTAGAGATGTCATTTTGGATGCAATATTGTTCACTTTCTGGTGATCATCACATCCATTTGCCAGCATGGCTTTATACAGCTCTGGCCTCTGGGACATCATTAGCACCTACAAGGTGGTAAACTCTGTGTTGTTATGTCATTGACGGTGCATAGCTTTTACTGTATAGGAGTGGTGCAGATATGGTAAATTAGGAAGTCTGACTTACCCTCTCTCCTCTGTATCTCTTAAATCTTCAGTACCCCAGCCACCTCCTCCCTCGCTATTTCTCCCTTTCACGCTCCTCCGTTGCCCTTCTTGCATCCCTCTTCCCCCCATGATCCCCCTCCCTATCTTTCTCTCCTTTCCCTCCTCTATTTTTCTCCCTCCATTGATTCCCCTCCCTCTTTGCCCTGTGCTCCCTCATTCTCCTCTTTTGTCTCCCTCCCCTGCTTCCCCACCCCCTACCTCTCTCCTCTGCGCTCCCTCACTCTGTCTCTTTTTCTCCCTCTCGTACTCCCCCTCTCTCTATCACCTGCTCTCTCTCTCATTGTCCCCCTTTTCTATCAACCAATGCTCACTCCACGTCCATCTCTCTCAACTCTCTCTTTGCCCCATAGTCGCTCTTTCTCCTTTTGTCTCTGCTCCCAATCTCTTTCACCACACTTCCCCTCACTTACTGACACCCTTCTCACTCCCTGTTTCTCCACGTTTCTCTCCCTGACACCCTCTCTCTCTCCCTGACACTATATATCTTAAGTCCCCCTTTACGTCTCTCTCTCTGACAATCTCACACCTGCTCGCACCTCTCACTTTCTCTTGTGTAACCCCTCTATCTCATCTCTCTACCCCCACCCCTTCTCTCTCCTCTTTTGCTCTCTCCCATGCTCCATCCCTTCTTTTGTTCCTCTCTCTTTTTTACTCATTCCCTCTATTTTCATTAAGCATTCTCTCCTGTCCACCCCTCTTTCCCTCAATTCTCTCTTTCTTTCACTGACACCCTTTTTATTGCTCTTTCTTCTGCTCTCTAAGAGACATTTTAGTGACAATGGGGGCCCCCTTTCAAGATTTTGCTATGGGGCCCACAAAGTTCTAGTTACGCCCCTGACCATAGACTTCCCACATTCTTTATTTTAAACATAATATACATACATATATATATATATATATATATATATATATATATATATATATATATATGTGCTGGATGGAGTGGCACTCCCAGGTCGTTTCTCAATATTGTCGATAAAGCGGTGCCGGCCGTGTAATCACCTGCTCTCACAGGCTGTAGATATGTGATGGGGGACGGCGGCACTCGGAAGCAAAAATAATGACACCAGGAGACTGGATAAATCACCGACGTTTCCAAGCCGTTACGGCTTCTTTATCAAGGTGCAGAAGACAATTGTCAAACAGTGTAAAAGAATTTAAATACCCTTACCTTCTTCCCACGCCGTCCACGCCGTACGCCGAGCAGGTGGGGCGCCACCTGATGACATCACCACTGCCGGCCCCGGTCAGTGGATGGACGGAGGATTAGGGGCGGGGACACACATTTTTCTGATAAAAAGCAAAATATATATTGTTACAATATGTGACAGCGTAAAACGCTGGTGTACATTTGATTACCAATAACATTAACTCTGTGAAAATAATTAGTGCAAAAGAAAACTTTAGAAGGGCACATATCATTTATGCGCCAAACGTGTACGTGTAACAAGCAAAAAACATTAATGCTATATAATAAACTTTCCTAAATGAATAAAATATACAAATAACATATACATGTGAGCGTGAAACATAAACTACAATTACCCTCTTACATCCCGCAGCGTATAGTTGGACTGCATAGTGCTATGTGTGTCGACACCACTCGTGTGTCGACCAATGTAAAGTTTATTCCCTAACCCATAGGGGTCCTGTATCCTGGCCAATTAGGCTATTTCTCGCAAATATGCTCAAGTACATCCTGAGCCACGCAGGATAGCTGCGGTGCACAACTTAATAATAGATGCATAGTGACATATTGTCTAACTGCAAATAATACATTTGTTAATTAATATCTAGGGGTCGGGACCCTCACTGGTTAAGAACATACTGTACCAATAACATTAAAAGTTAAAGTAGTTGTAAAAAATTCTCTATGTTATTATAAAAAATATGAATAGCCCGCATGTTCATTTAACCCCTTAGGGGACAAAGTCTCAAGCCTGTGAATCCACCGACTCTCGGCTCTACACAGTCGTAGATTCCTGTCTCCTCCCCTTTTCGAATCATCGATTTGTTCAATGATTCTATGCCTAAGGGAGGCCAACGGGTGCCTAGCCTCTGCAAAGTGGCGGGCCACTGGCTGATCGCTAGTCCCGGAACTGATGGCCCCCTTTATGGCGGAACGATGTGCAGCCGCACGTTCTTTGAAAGACCGTACGGTCTTGCCGACATAGTGTCGACCGCACGGGCAACTGATCAAATAGACCACAAAATTTGAAGAACAGGATACCCTCTGTCTGATTTTAATAGGTTTTCCTGAATAGGGATGGTAGAATGTGTCCCCAGGGGTCATAAAATTACATGTTGTACACCCACTGCACTTAAAACACCCTGGTTTAGGCACCCCCAAAAAGGTGGGTACCCTAGGGCTGGCAGAAACCACATCATTTTTAACTAGGTAGTTTTTTAAATTTTTGCCCCTAGTGTAGGCGCACATTAGCTTTTTATTATGTAAGGCCTGAAGTTGAGGGTCAGTTTTGACTATTGGCCAATGGGTTTTGGCAATGTTGTTAATAGCATGACTCTGTGGGTGATAGGAATTGACCCATATATATTTATCATCTCCCTGGGGTTTTGGGGGGCGATTTATGGCCTGGTCCCTGGACATTTTTAGAACTTTGGTTTTAGATTCTTCCAACTCATCTCTATTGTATCCTCTGGCAGCAAATTTGTCCACCATGGCTGCCAATGAGGATTCAAGGTCTGCCGGCTCACTGACGATTCTACGTACTCGTAACATCTGTGAGAACGGCAGGCCTCTTTTCAGTGGGGTGGGGTGGTGGCTTGAGGCTAAGAGAAGATTATTTCTATCTGTTGCCTTGCAATATAAAGATGTAACAATTGAACCATCTTTTAGCTCGATGTTTACATCTAAGAAATTAACTTTAGTGTTACTGATGTTATACGTTAATTTAACAGGTGATTCTGACAGATTATGCATTTTAATTAACTCTTCCAGTTCCTCCTGAGGACCATTCCAGATGATCAGCAGGTCCTCTATGTACCTGGTATATAGTACCAGATGCCCGCTGACCACTGGATTGTCCAAAAAAAGTTGATGCTCCACTTGGAACATATAGCTGTTGGCGAGCGATGGGGCCACATGTATATGTTATTTGTATATTTTATTCATTTAGGAAAGTTTATTATATAGCATTAATGTTTTTTGCTTGTTACACGTACACGTTTGGCGCATAAATGATATGTGCCCTTCTAAAGTTTTCTTTTGCACTAATTATTTTCACAGAGTTAATGTTATTGGTAATCAAATGTACACCAGCGTTTTACGCTGTCACATGTTGTAACAATATATATTTTGCTTTTTATCAGAAAAATGTGTGTACCCGCCCCTAATCCTCCGTCCATCCACTGACCGGGGCCGGCAGTGGTGATGTCATCAGGTGGCGCCCCACCTGCTCGGCGTACGGCGTGGACGGCGTGGGAAGAAGGTAAGGGTATTTAAATTCTTTTACACTGTTTGACAATTGTCTTCTGCACCTTGATAAAGAAGCCGTAACGGCTTGGAAACGTCGGTGATTTATCCAGTCTCCTGGTGTCATTATTTTTGCTTCCGAGTGCCGCCGTCCCCCATCACATATCTACAGCCTGTGAGAGCAGGTGATTACACGGCGGGCACCGCTTTATCGACAATATTGAGAAACGACCTGGGAGTGCCACTCCATCCAGCACACAGATAACGGGTTGGGTGTTTTGCCCAGCCGAATTGAAGGCACCCGTGGTCATACCGTCTGAATCAGACCCCTTACCTGGGGTGATCAGAAGTCCGTGCACACACAAGTGTGAGTGCACAGGTGAAGGGTTTTTGTCTCACCTGTCCGGTAACAATTACCCATCCATCACGCCAACGATATGGACATTACAGCCAGTACATCTTTTTCCACTGGCCTTGCTGCGGCTGCACAGTCTCGGGTAGAACTTACCCCTGGAGCAGTGTTTAGCTATTCTGACACTGAGGGGGAAATTTACTAAAGGAAATTTGTAAAGATAGGTGTAAAAATAGGTGTATTTGTATCCAGAAATACACTTATTTTTGACATTTACTATCCCGAAAATACGGCAATTCGTATTCGTATTGATAGCACATCAATACGCATACGATTTGCCATATTTTCGGGATAGTAAATGTCAAAAATAAGTGTATTTCTGGATACAAATACACCTATTTTTACACCTATTTTTTACAAATTTCCTTTAGTAAATTTCCCCCTGACTATGATAAACTGCTTTTCAAGGAAGATACCGGAGCCAGTAATGCGGAGGTGGACAGCATACACCTCTACCATGAACTGCTTAATTTGAAACGGAAAGAAACGGATTATTTTTATAATGGACTGACCCTATCCGATTACATTAGGGATAAAAAAATACCCCGTGGGTTCCGCATAAAAAATGTGCCTACCTTGGGTAGGTACAGTATACCCTTTTGTAAAACGTGGACATCCATCCTCAACAAATGTTCTTTTGACCTGATGTTGGCGGTGGTGGAGGAGGTCACAAAGGAACTCACCACCATCAGGGCAAAGATTACAACATTGGAAGCTACCCATGTCCCGACACTAAGGGCAGATACCAGTGTTGAATGGATGGAAAAACTTACCACGCAAGTCGACAAATATAAGAAGGAACTGGTCGCATACAAAAAGAATAAAAAAGACAGGGTAAATGCGGACTATGAGAAACATCTAGTCTACCCATGGCTTACCGGGGGTGACAGTTCATTTAGACCATTTAGGCAAAGAACCTTCCGTAGATTCAACCGCAACATTCGCGAGACTGAATCATCAAAGGAAGATGGATCCTCTGCCAGTGACTTTGAAAGTGCCTCCCAAGCCCGCGGTCGTGCCCCTTTAGGAGTACGTACCCGGCGGCAAATAGCTCAGGGAGACGTACCTACACCCGCCGTGGGGGGCAAAACAAGAGGAGGAAACAAAAGGTCCAAGACGGCAACAAAGAAAAAATGAAAGAATCTATATTTAATTTGTCATCACGGGTATTAACACCTATTGAGATCGAGGTGTTAGCCAAAGGACTCAATTTTATTCCCACCAATTCAGCTGATCCTTTTCAAATAAAAATTGAGCAATACAAACTTAATAGGCAGCTGAAATTAACAGAATTCTTTCAAAATACCGAGCAAGTTAAGGACCCCTCCCACAGTATACCATCCAAGATTCATAAGAAATCTAAATTTGATCCCCTAACGAATAATGCCTCCATTAAGATATTTACCCGGCGCATCCAACAAGAGACTTCCAAAGTTCTAGCTGCAAAGTCAGAGCACCATTCAAATTTCTCAAGTGCTGAATGGAAGGCTCTGAAGTCACTTAGCGAGGACTCCTCCATTACTTTCCGCCCGGCGGATAAAGGGGGTGGGTTAGTGGTACAAGACGCCAAGACCTATCTCCTGGAAATTGCTCGCCAGCTGTCGGATATTACAACATATTGTCCTCTTGCCAAAGATCCATCGAAAGACTACAAGCAAGAATTGGACTTAATCCTTACTCAAGCAGTCCAGGAGGGTGTGATTGACACCCAGACCCGGGAAGTGCTTACCACCGCATTTCCCATCACTCCGCTCCTATACACTATCCCTAAGGTCCACAAGGACAGCAGGAACCCTCCGGGCAGACCTATCATCTCGGCCCGGGGGTCCCTATATCAGGGTATATCCATTTATTTGGACCATTTCTTGCAGCCCTGTGTGCAAGGGCAAGGCTCTTATCTTAAGGACACCAACACCTTATTAACGAAATTGTTGGCATTGGGCCAGTTGCCCCCTGGGTGTCTACTGTGCACCGTGGACGTCGCGAGTCTCTACACGTGTATACCACACGAGGGGGGACTCGCGGCGGTACGGGCACTAATAGTCGACAACCCACTGTACAACGGCCCTAAGGTGGAATTTTTTCTACAATTGTTAGAGTTAACCTTGAAGCGCAACTTTTTCATGTCAGATAACAAATATTATCTACAGCAATGCGGCTGTGCGATGGGGTCCTCAGTGGCCCCATCGCTCGCCAACAGCTATATGTTCCAAGTGGAGCATCAACTTTTTTTGGACAATCCAGTGGTCAGCGGGCATCTGGTACTATATACCAGGTACATAGATGACCTGCTGATCATCTGGAATGGTCCTCAGGAGGAACTGGAAGAGTTAATTAAAATGCATAATCTGTCAGAATCACCTGTTAAATTAAAGTATAACATCAGTAACACTAAAGTTAATTTCTTAGATGTAAACATCGAGCTAAAAGATGGTTCAATTGTTACATCTTTATATTGCAAGGCAACAGATAGAAATAATCTTCTCTTAGCCTCAAGCCACCACCCCACCCCACTGAAAAGAGGCCTGCCGTTCTCACAGATGTTACGAGTACGTAGAATCGTCAGTGAGCCGGCAGACCTTGAATCCTCATTGGCAGCCATGGTGGACAAATTTGCTGCCAGAGGATACAATAGAGATGAGTTGGAAGAATCTAAAACCAAAGTTCTAAAAATGTCCAGGGACCAGGCCATAAATCGCCCCCCAAAACCCCAGGGAGATGATAAATATATATGGGTCAATTCCTATCACCCACAGAGTCATGCTATTAACAACATTGCCAAAACCCATTGGCCAATAGTCAAAACTGACCCTCAACTTCGGGCCTTACATAATAAAAAGCTAATGTGCGCCTACACTAGGGGCAAAAATTTAAAAAACTACCTAGTTAAAAATGATGTGGTTTCTGCCAGCCCTAGGGTACCCACCTTTTTGGGGGTGCCTAAACCAGGGTGTTTTAAGTGCAGTGGGTGTACAACATGTAATTTTATGACCCCTGGGGACACATTCTACCATCCCTATTCAGGAAAACCTATTAAAATCAGAAAGAGGGTATCCTGTTCTTCAAATTTTGTGGTCTATTTGATCAGTTGCCCGTGCGGTCGACACTATGTCGGCAAGACCGTACGGTCTTTCAAAGAACGTGCGGCTGCACATCGTTCCGCCATAAAGGGGGCCATCAGTTCCGGGACTAGCGATCAGCCAGTGGCCCGCCACTTTGCAGAGGCTAGGCACCCGTTGGCCTCCCTTAGGCATAGAATCATTGAACAAATCGATGATTCGAAAAGGGGAGGAGACAGGAATCTACGACTGTGTAGAGCCGAGAGTCGGTGGATTCACAGGCTTGAGACTTTGTCCCCTAAGGGGTTAAATGAACATGCGGGCTATTCATATTTTTTATAATAACATAGAGAATTTTTTACAACTACTTTAACTTTTAATGTTATTGGTACAGTATGTTCTTAACCAGTGAGGGTCCCGACCCCTAGATATTAATTAACAAATGTATTATTTGCAGTTAGACAATATGTCACTATGCATCTATTATTAAGTTGTGCACCGCAGCTATCCTGCGTGGCTCAGGATGTACTTGAGCATATTTGCGAGAAATAGCCTAATTGGCCAGGATACAGGACCCCTATGGGTTAGGGAATGAACTTTACATTGGTCGACACACGAGTGGTGTCGACACACATAGCACTATGCAGTCCAACTATACGCTGCGGGATGTAAGAGGGTAATTGTAGTTTATGTTTCACGCTCACATGTATATGTTATTTGTATATTTTATTCATTTAGGAAAGTTTATTATATAGCATTAATGTTTTTTGCTTGTTACACGTACACGTTTGGCGCATAAATGATATGTGCCCTTCTAAAGTTTTCTTTTGCACTAATTATTTTCACAGAGTTAATGTTATTGGTAATCAAATGTACACCAGCGTTTTACGCTGTCACATGTTGTAACAATATATATTTTGCTTTTTATCAGAAAAATGTGTGTACCCGCCCCTAATCCTCCGTCCATCCACTGACCGGGGCCGGCAGTGGTGATGTCATCAGGTGGCGCCCCACCTGCTCGGCGTACGGCGTGGACGGCGTGGGAAGAAGGTAAGGGTATTTAAATTCTTTTACACTGTTTGACAATTGTCTTCTGCACCTTGATAAAGAAGCCGTAACGGCTTGGAAACGTCGGTGATTTATCCAGTCTCCTGGTGTCATTATTTTTGCTTCCGAGTGCCGCCGTCCCCCATCACATATATATATATATATATATATATATATATATATATATATATATATATATATATATATATATATATATATATATATATATATATATAAGCAGGCAGTCAAACCGCACACATGGGGCTTGTCTCTTCAGTAATAAAAATCAGGCATCAGCCGTTTAAAGTGCAAGCTTTCGGGAAAGTTTACTATCCCGTCCTCAGGCTAGAAAACGTGTTACACGTTTTACGGATTTGGGGTATGATTTTAATGAAGGGAGGACAAATATAGGGTGATTTTACTGAGGGAGGCATATTGCAAAGTGGGGTGAGGGTGGAGGGGTAAAAGCATATATTTTTACCAGGGCCCATTACCCGATTGTTTTGCCAAAGGATGGATAGCATTCTGAAGAGGAGGAGAATACAATGGTGTAATGGATATTAATATGGGCCGCATTACTATTTTGCAATGAGCCAGTACCCCTTGTTGCTAGACCCATGTCTACACCCATGCTGTGCTCTTATATATGCCGTTTCAAAGACTACTGCGTTTTGAGCCATTTACCCTGCAGCAAAACCTTTGCCTTGCCTGCATTCTGGGCGAAGTCAGTAAAGTTTTTGAAAGCTGAGCTACTTGGTTTATATTGCACTGAAATACTGGACATTTGTATTACTATTAATACTCTAGAGAGTCAATTTTTCTTTATTAAAGCTGAACATGAAAGAAAATGAAATCTACAGTAAGAGTCACACTCACAATACGACGGAAGGTAGGAACCCATTAAAGATACTTATTAATGTATGAAAAGGTTTGTCATTCACAGTCTGTGGCAGAGCTGCTTATCTGAGACTCATTGTAAGATCCTAATTGTAGCCAATTTCACATTCTCAGTTCCTTATTTAGGTGTAACTGAATTAAACCCCGCAGCAATTCCTATCACTCTTTAGTCTGTCACATATCTGGAGCTTTTTCATTCCACTAATCCTCTTTACTCCTGCGCTTGCCACTCACGAAATTTCTGCAGATCCCTGACATTTCCCCCAGCAACATTTAGGAAACAATAGTGTGTAATATATAAATATTGTGTCTTGATACATGATACATCAATATTACAGTAGAAAGATACATACACCCTTTAATGTTGTGTGACAGTGCTTGTTCTTCTCTGTGTCAGTCTGGAGAAAGATCACGGGGACGTAAATTGTGACAGGAGAGGGCTACACCAATTATGGATGAAGGGACACTATCTACTCCCTCTGCTTGATGTGATTTACTCGACATCCCTCCTGAATTTATAAGACAGCAGATTGCTGCTGCTTATGAAGTGACAAATACTCCTCAATGACACTGACTGACTTGGTCGATCAATTTCACTTGTCAGGAAAGTTGTTATGAATAGCTTGCTTTTGTTGACAGACTGTATGAAGCCTTAATTCATCTGCTCATACACAGAACCTCATCTACTGCTGCACTAAGATGGGTTGGGATTCAATCGTGTTTCAAAGGCCGCAGAGAGTTTATTTTGTGTGACTAGGCATGTGCTACTGCTCATTTCACAGATACAGTTTATAAGATAGTACTATTATTCAGGAAGGAACAAAAAGTATGTTACTTTTTGCATATTAATAATAATAATAATAATATTATTATTATTATTAGGTATGTTTTTACAATTTATAATGGGTTCAGTGTTTGCGTGAGCATCTGGGGTCTGGGAGGGACCACACCGAGCACCCTGCACTCATTTTTGTTTATAATACTAACTCTGTTCTGTAGACCTGCTTTGGCTGCGGCAGCATCACTGTGGAAATCACCAGGAAAATGGCCCAGTGGACAATTTCACCTGCGCTTTATGCATGCCCAGTAAGAAATTCACTGGTAAAATGGGTGCCGTGTCCAGTAGATTCTGGGACAGTGCTAGGGTATACTAGTGACCATAGGCGAATCTAGAATTATGGTAATGGGTTGTCCCAGATCTAGATATAACAGTAGGGGGACCTTTGCGCGGCGCAGCCGCGTGGCAAGAAGGGGGTGTGGCCTCATGGGAAGGAGGCGTGGCATCACAAAAAGGGGTGTGGTGTTACACTTTAGACCATACACGGTAATGCCCATTACAAATTTTAGCAAACTCCGTAATACCCATTACACATAAAGCCACACGCCGTAATGCCAATTACACATAAGGTCACACACCATAATGCCCATTACACATTGTGCCACACATCATGATGCCCATTACATACAAACCGTAATGCCCATTACATATTTGCCACATAAGTGCCCATTACATTATGCCGCACACTATAGTACCCATTACACATGATGCCGCACACCATAGTACCCATTACACATGATGCCACACACCATAGTACCCATTACACATGATGCCGCGCACCATAGTACCCATTACACATGATGCTGCACACATAATGCTGCTTACACATGATGCTGCACACCTTAATGCCCCTTACACTTTAAGCCACACATTATGCGTAATGCCCCCACATACCACTTACTGTAAATTTTTATATGAGCCTTCGCTGCTGCTGCAGGGAGAGATGGAGAGCGGTGCAGCTGCTTCTATGGGGAGAGGAGCAGAGCGCAGCGCAGAGCACGCTCCCTCTCCCCTCCTGGTGTCCCCGCTAGATGAGTGGACATTTGAAATATTGTGCGCGATGTTGTTGTGCGTGACGTCGGGGGAGCACGCTGGGCGCCGGCACCACATGATTAAAGGGGGGGGCGGGCTGAGGTGAAAGCAGGGAGAAGAATTGGAGCGGAAGCTGCATTGGTGACAGTCATTGACAGCTGGGCAGAGAGCAGGGGGCTGCCCGGCTGTATTCAGAGCACTGCAGGTCACGGCTGTTTGAAATAATACCCCTTTCACAACAGAAAATGCAGGGATTTACCAGGGAATATCAGGCTGACCCTTTATACAACAGCCTAGTCCCTACATTTTCTGGTGTGAGGGGAGAGACAACCACTCCCCTCTCCCTACCCCCCTTTAACCAACCAGCTATATCTTCGGAACCAACTGACCCATTTACATGAGACCAGTATCATATTGATGAACTTTTGAGTTGGCTTCGAATGATTTTGGTCCTGTGAAACTGGGCTGTTTGGTTCCAGAGAAATATGCCTTCAAAGAACATAAACAGTCATGAAATTACATTTAAGAAATGAAAAAAAATGGTTTAACCTCAATATCCCTGGAACCATTTAACCCATATGGATCCAGCCTGTGATCAGATTGAAGGCCCAGCGATTTGGGTTCGACTGAGATCAATCTCGAGCTTAAGTGATGCCGAAGGGGGAACTGGCAGCTGTTGAACTGGGTGGGGGTCGGAATTAGCGGGTCCCATGTTATCCTATAGGGAAAACGTTCCAGCTTTGCCTGGCAGTATCTCCGGTTGCCAGGGGGCTAGAGACACGGGGCTGGGCTCGTTGAAAAGCCCCATCCCTCAGCTACAAAAGGGCTAATGGGTGGTCCTGTGCACCCCCGGACCACCCCTTAGATTCGCCTATGCTAGTGACCCTAGTGCCCAGAGTCCATAGTTTTGCTGGCTAAGGAAGAGGAGGCCCTGATGTAGTCTACAAACAGGCCTCCTCCTCCTTAGATGCGCCTCTTTTTAGAGATTTTCCATACTTTGGCAGACTAGGCCTAAAGAACTATAAATTACATTTAACGGGGTGGCCTTGGCTTAACCGGTAAAATAACTCAAGTTGTTGAGGCAGAGTTTTACAAGCGCCTGATTTCAGAATGCATCTTTTATTCAAATGCATGCCCCCACAAAACAGGCTCATGCATCTATTGGCAACAGCGAGTCATATGCGTTTTAGTTGCATCGTCACTTGCGACTCAATATTTGGAATTGGGCTGTAATGTACCAATTGTGCTTGTACGTGTAGTGTGCTACTGCACGTTCCCCATGATGCTCCAGATCTGAAAAATCATTGGTAAAAATGATTTACCAAGATGGCCACCGTTCTATATTTTGTTCAGCTGTTCTTTGTTCTTAGTCGAATCCTGGGAACTGGAAGCAGAAGCAATTTTTCCAACTGGAGTCAGTGGCGTAACTAAAAAATGAGTGTTCCCTCACCAGAAAATGTAGGAGGTGCCCCCCCCCCCCCCGAAAAGTTGAGACCCACAACCATGACACTACTTGCGGCTGGGTGTGTTCTGGGGGTCTGCGCTCACCCCTGCAGGGGTTTCGTTTCCGCCTCCGCTAGTATCCTCAATATGGGGGTGGCCATTTTGTAAGGGCCATTTTTCATTAGCAGCAGGAGGAGCGCCGGGACTGCAGAAAAGTAGATCTGCAAGTCCCGGCAGCAGTGCAGCAATATCCCTTGCAGACCTCCGGTGCCCACACTTTCTTAGCGCTTCCCAGCCACTGTGGGGGCTATTGTTACGCCACTGGGCTAAATCTGTTATTAAGCATAATATGTCTTACAGATAGGAGTATGACTCCCTGGAGCAATTGGATGTTGTAAGCGCTTTGCTTGTGGCTACCTATTAGTGTATGTTAACCCGTCCCCATGGTTGCTTGCTTTGATTGGTGCACTTCTACCATATCCCATAATTCCAAGGTTAAACTGTTGATCCACTCAGTTCACCGTGCAACAATAAGGTAATATGCGTCTCTTAATAAATATGTCTTTAGTGGGCAAACCTTTAATGAGCAAGTCAATGCAGTGCTTCACAACAGTGCAAATAGGCTCATTGTTATAGATAGTTATTATAACTGTATGTCACATGGAAAGATCTATATGTACCATTACTCAGGTATTATTAATCACACCTAATTTATATATATATATATATATATATATATATATATATATATATATATATATATATATATATATATATATACAATATCTTAGCATGTTATTGGTAAACCCTTTATGTAGGATAAGTTGCATATTACAATTATCGGTTCTTAAAACCATCTTCATTTGCTGAAACAGGCAGAAAAATATAGTGGCATACAGTAGTTTATGATGGACCAATGTAACACCACCACCACCACATTTGTCCCCTAGTGCCAGAATGCAGGATTTCACTTTAATCAATATATTGCAGAGTGGGGCGAGTGGAAAAACACCATCATAATTTCCTTATTTTAATCAACCTTCCAGGAATTTGACATTGTCTGGAATAACAAACACTAAAAGGTATAATGTAAAAATAATAAATAGTCCAACACTGCTGAAATAAGTGAGATTAGCGCAACAGTGGAATCGAGGCTTTCAAAATTAAACTTCATACAAGTGGTTCCTTAATGTGTTGATTTCCTGAGTAGAGTCCTCTGATCTGCAGTTTCACCTCTGGACACCTTGGCTAAGTTCTGCCCCCAGGCTAGTGTGTTGGTGGTCCCTACAAGGTCATCTTTTCAAGTTAGCACGAGGTAAGAACAGATTTGGGGGACGAACTGTAGATTGTGGGAATTATACCCAGCACAAGGTCTCATTTGTTGTAAAAGGAGCACTGGTTATAAAAAGTAGAGTTGCACAGAAATGTTACAGTTCAGTAACTTGAATCTTGCACAAATCTTTTGGACAGTTTAAGAAAATCTGCAGCTCTATCTGAACAGTGACAAGTAATGGCAGTGTTTTTCCATACAGTACTGTGCTTTATTGCATGGGAATTTCATAGAGCGATTGAGATCTCAGCTGGTGGCAGGAGTGACTGAGAGATACAGGAAGTTCAAATATTATATTAATGTCTTTTGATCTTGAAGGGAAAAAAATCACTTTGTCTTCTGCTGTGAGCCTCGGGAACAACATATTAGGCTGCACGCTTTATGTGTGGATCTGAAAATGATGTGTACACCACTGATTGCATTGTAATGCCAGCTATTAAAGTATCATAGTTTGTATATAACATAATATAATAACAGATCGGCTGCCACAAAGATCCCTGTTTCATTTCCTAGTATCACTTTATTGCTCTGTGTTTAAAGTATCTCTAACTGTGCAGAGCTCAACTTTACAAATCGCTTAGAACTTTCATTATGGCATCTTGCATAGTAAGGAAGGAGTTGCTGGTTAGCAGAGGCACCTTTGCTACTTGTATATTATATTTATTTATTACCAGTTATTTATGTAGCGCTCACATATTCCGCAGCGCACATTCACATCACTCCCTGACCCAGTGGAGCTTACACTCTAATGGTCCGAATTCCATACTTGCCTAGCCTCACGGAATGGGAGGGAGGGTCCCGCAAATCAGGTCCCCCTCCCAGCCCCCAAGAAGGACGGCAAGTCTCCCGCATCACCGCCGAAGCCCCCATGCCACCTTTCCCGCTGTATAAAATGTGTTCTCGTACATATCACCACGCATGGAACCAAGAGGATGCTGGTGGGAGTGGGGGGTTTTGCATTTGGTTGGGCAGTGGGCGGCGCTGACCTGTTCACTAGGTTGCAAGTATATGTAGGGACCCATCTACCTTCATGTGTCTGCAGGTGAAACAATAAAGTACTCATACTGTAAGATGCCTTAGCGTCCACAGAAATATGGCAGATGCTAAATTACACATAGAGTAACTTACAGTGTGGTACTCACTTTATAAAAATAAACTGTGAAATGGGCATTTAATAGAGAAGGTGAATGGTGTCACCGCAGGGGATAGATATGATACAGTAAGTCAACAATGTCTAGGTCGACATTGACAAATGGTCGTTATAAGCAAAATACTGACATGGTAATGGTCAACTAATAACAAACATGAGTTTTTCATGCATTTTTCATTTTCTTTTTTTGGAATTTTTCATACTTTAACATCCACATGGACTTCAAATGGGAGCAGTAAAGTGTGCCGAGCACAGCGGAGCAAGGCACCTTCCCCGAAGCATGGACAATGAAATGAGCCATACGAAAATACACACTACACAAACTGGGGGTCCACATGCTCAGGTGTCGACACTGACACACAAAAAATGTGAAAAAAAACATGTCAACCTTTTTGTGTGTCAACATTTTTCCATATTGAAGTTTTAACACTGAATGTTGACCTAAGCACTGTCTATTCTATGCATCCTCACAGCACCTCAAATTACTGGGGCCTCACTTCTTTTAACTCCCATTAGTGCTCAATCCTAGAAATATTGGATTAGCTTAAATTGCCTGTAGTGGGGCTGTGGAGAATGTCAGACTAACTTTGAACAAAGTATTGTACCTTCAATGGTCTTAACTTAAAAATGTAAAAGCTGTGTGCTGTGGTACTTTAATAAGAAAACATCCTAGTTATGACAAATAAACGTAAAAATGTTATAACAAAAACTAACAACTGCAAAAGCTAAACTATAGACTTCTGGGTGGTTTATGTTGGTATGTCAGAATCCTGAGACAAAATGTCTGACCCCATCTTCCTATATCCTTCAACTGTATATACAGTAATTATATAACATTGCAGGAATGTATTGCTTAATGTTTTAGGAAATACTATCTCTCAGCATATCATGGGAAGAACAGTGCTTGGTGGTTCATAGAAAAAGGTTACAGTGACGCAGAGAAATAAGACATATTCAGTATATGACCCCTTGAAGAAGTCTGATTGACGAAACGCGTAGGTTTTCCCCATTGACCTACACTACAATATAAAATCTTATTTATGTTTTTATTGTTTGAGCTTTTATTGTTCATTGTATATTATCATACACACACACATATATATATATATATATATATATATATATATATATATATATATATATATATATATATATGTGTGTGTTTGTGTGTGTGTGTGTATAGTGTCCATGAGTTTCTAAAACACTGGCAAATCCAGTGTCAAAGCCTTTTTTTCAAGTGGGAATACTAGTATATGTATATATGATTAAATGTATATATTTTTAAAGGAAGTCAAGTACCTTTGAGCAATTTTATTGTTTTCTATCACTATTGATTTAAATGGTCGATATGTATAAACTTCTTTCTCAAATGACATAGGTCGTTATATACCTCTATCCATTAATTACGATATCTTTATATACAGTATATACATTTTATTTTACATTTTTATATATACACATGTTTGTATGTTTCCCTTGCATATTTGTAACATGAAAATTCTGCCAAGAGACATTCTTCACTATGCCTGAATTATTCAAATTTATTAAACAATAATTCACATTTGTTTGACACAATGTCAAATTCGTAGCTCCTAAAGAACTGCTGTAGCTTTGGAACTATGTTTTTTTGGACTTTAATCATTTTGGCAAGGCTCCATTTCCTGTCAGAAAGTGAAACAGCTTAGGAATGTCATTTTCACGAAAGAAAACAGAGAGAATCCAAGAGGAAGTTCTCCTCTTCTGCAGAGCCCCACAGATACTCCAACATACTCACAGGAGGGCTGGAATACATCAAACATGAACAGAGGGAAAGGACACACTTTTCCCACATTAAAATACATGGATAAAGTTGAACTTTCGCTAAAAATAGTTCCCACGGTTAATTCTATTAAGTATGGCCTAGATGTCTTTATTTAAGTACAATTTCCCTCCGCTAAACAACATGACACAGAACTGTAAATTTCCAGTAAGATTCACAAGGTGATGACTTAAGTGACTTTCAAAAAATGTTTACATAAAAGATTATATCCTCCAGAAAACAGAATCTGAGAAAAAACAATACTCGCAAGTCTGTTGGCACCAGTCTTTAGTCTTTATAGAAATCATTAATTATAATAGAATGTAGCCTTACAGTAAAAGGGAGCCCAATAGCTGCATCAAAAATACATTTTAGTCTGTGGATGTGTGCAGGGCTTAAAGTGATCCTGTAGAGGTCATGGTACTCATTTTGCCCACCATCTACCCTACCCCTGCCATTAGGTGGGGCCAGGGCTGATGATTGTATCATGTTAGGCTCCCCATTACAATTTGTGCCTTACTCCCATGCTTCATAAATAAACATTGTGCACCTTTAAGTGATACAAAAAAGGGGTGTGGTCTTGCAAGAAAGGGTTGTAGTCACATAAAGTACCCCCAATTCATATTACTCCACTTAGTAGCACAAACTTATTCTCAATTCGCTGCATATTTCACCACATAGTAGTGCGCCTTACTCACATTAAAACACAGTTGTGCTCCATATTCACATTATGTCACACAGAAGTACCCCTTATACATAATGCCTACAGTAGTAGTGCCCCTTACACATAATGACCACAGTAGTAGTGCCCCTTACACACATAATGGCCAGAACAGTAGTGTCCCTTACACATTATGCCCCCAGTAGCAGTGCCACTTTTACATATAATGTCAAACACAATGCACTACACATTACATCTGCCCCACCTGCAGTGCACTTGGTTTTGCCCATTAGAGAAGGATTTTGCTTTTGAGATCCTTACTAAGTTACCCCCGTATTCTGCAGCACTTTACACATAATATTTGGACATTCACATCTGTCCCTGCCCCAGTGGAGCTTACAATCTATATTCTCTACACGCACACACATTCACGTGTTCATTTTGTTAGAAACCAATTCACCTAACAGTATATTTTTTGATTGTGGGAGGAAACCAGAGTACCCAACGTTGGGCCCTCCTAATGCAATTCTGTTAGCAACCAAGGCATCTGAGTCTCCTGAATATCCCTCCAATATTTCTGATGTCTAGGTAGAAATGCACTGCAAATACACCAATCATGGTTTTTAAGGTCAGTCCTAGAAAAGATACTGTTAATGTTTTTTTTAGAGCTCTACAGAATAACAAGAATAATAATATAATAATAATAATAATAATAATAATAATAATAATAATAATAATAATAATAATTACTGAAATAATGAGTAATGTAGAATCCAAAATACAACCACCGTGTTACTGTATATAAGGAAAAGATCACCCGCATCCCAAAATCATGGCTGCCATAATAAGTTCCCGGACCCATTATATTGTGTGACCATGCCCCCTTATGCATGTTGTAAGGGTTAACATTTCAGTAACTTCCAGACAATTACACATGATATATCTCCCTATGCTAAGCTGCTTGTATAGTCTTTTGACCAATGTTATTACTATTTACAAAGACTACAGAAGATGCATTTAAAAGATCTGTGCCAAAAAGTCTGGATTGACAAAGCCCTTAATTAATATATCGCCATTACTACACTATTTTCCAGAGCCAAAATGTTCCCTGGGAAGAGCAGGATGCAAATTGGCATACATCTTAGGGAAAATAGTTTTAAAGGTTTCAGCCATCTCCAGTGAGCCCGCTCTGCGGAGAGACACTATAGGTGCCCATACACATCTGATTTGGGCCGATTTCACCACATCCCGTCAGATTGGGCCAAGAAATTGTCCGAAATGGAATGCATGTGCTTTTCCTCTCAGGTCATCACATGCATCCACCAGAGCTGGATTGAAAAGCCATGAGTTGTGATAGATCAGGCTGGTTTAGGTCCCCTCCCCACATTATTATAGCAAAACATAACAACATAACAATGATATTTGGTAACATGAGTAACTCAGTGACCACTGGGCCCTAGGATGGAGCCTACTGTAGTTTGCACCAATAAATGAGCTCCCTATGAATACAACCATCAGCAGGTAAAAGAAGATGAAAATACACCACAAAGTATAAATAAATAAAGTTGAAATACAATTAAATATACAACCTACACAATTTTCCACTGTGTGCATGTGCATGTACAGTATGGCAGCCACTGCCAAGGCGGGTTCTGGAGCCTGGAGGAATCCTGCAGTACTGTGTGCACTGCTATATAGGTGTATTTCCTGACTTCAGATGGCCCCAGTGCCTGATTAACCAAAATGCTGATTAGGCTGCAGACTAAGGGTGGGATGTATTATGTACTAACATATGCAATCAACATTGCATTGCCATGACGGAGGCCAATACCTGTGAGGTGGTGTGCGGGAGGTCTCCTTCACCTCCCTGGGCTCTCCTCACTCCCCCCCCACGGCCGGAATCCTAAGTAGGCTGACCCCGGCGCCTCCCCCCCCCTGCAGCTGGAAGGACCTCCAGCTGTGTTGTTAGGAGGAGGAGTTGCCCTTCTGGGTCCAGCCTTCCTGGAGGAAGGTAAGCCAGAGGGAGGGGGGTTGGAATCAGCGGCAAGGGTCAGCAGTTTGCAATGGGTGGCAATATGAAGACCGTAGACTTATATAGGGTATCACCACACAAGGTAGCAATACCCTGGTCAGCGAAAATGCGGCAGCCGGGTCTTAATACATTTTAAAATGCGGTAACATTAGTACTTACCGCCCTAGGGCACCAGGACTGGGGAGGGGGCGCCTTGCATGTGAAATTTGAGGAATAAAATTAAGTGCCTGATTCAGACTTGATAGCTAGGCTGCATACACTCCCACCCCAGTTTAAGCAGCATTTGTATCTCCAACAGTGGGGCTGCTTCATCTGTTTGATGCCGCAAATCATGTGCCATGTCCCCTGCTCCCACTGCCAGGCGCCGGGACCCCTGCTCCTTTTGATGCCATGTCCCCTGTTTCTACAGCCTGGTGCTGGGTCTTCTGCTCTTTCTTGCTGGCGCCAGGTCTACTGCTCCCATTACACAGCTCTGCGTCCCCTGAAACCACTGCACAGTGCCGGTTCCCATGCTTCTTCTGGCTGGGTCTCAGCAGTACAGTCACTACTTTGAAAAAAAAATCAAAAGGGTGCAGGGGGTTGCCTTGAGGTCCCCAAGCTCCAAGACCCCATAGCAGCTGCATCCCCAGCACCCTCTATAGTTATGCCACTGGCCATATTTATAATGCAAATGAACCCCATCACTGGGATTGGAATTTACTAAAATGGGAGTTCTATTAAAGATGGGATGTTGCCCAATGCAACCAACCATATTCTATCTATTATGTTCAAGAAGGTGCTAAATAAATAAGAAGTTAATTCTGATTGGTTGCTATTGGCAGCATCCCACCTTCAATAGAACTCCCAACTTAGTAAATAAACCCCATTGTCTCAAAGCAAACCTAAACTGAGTACAAATGTACTTTACCCTGTGCATAGTGTAAAGTGTATTTACCCATTGGAGCTCTAGGGCTAGAGACAGTGCCTTAGCAAAATAAATTGATGGGCCCTAGTCCCTGCATGGCTCCTAGGCTTCAGCCCAGGGGCGGATTAAGGTCTGTGGGGACAACAAAATTGTGGGGCCCCCCTCCTTTCATCTCACCCCCCCAGCACTCACCGGGGTAGTTAGTCTCGCTACCTATCGAAGTCGGGTAGGTCCCCCCAGAAACAGTGTGTTAAGTGAGCAGGGCAGCGGGGAGATGCGGGGCTGGCAGGTGAGTGGGAGAACACACCCCCAGCACTGCTGCAATGCTTCCGACGCTGCGGCAGATGGGCAGTGGCAGGGTCTAGTTCCCGTTTTCCGCAGGGACCCTGCCACTAGGGTTACCATCTCATCCCTTTAATTCCGGACACTTATTAATTACACAGGTTTTGTGGCTGGCTGACTTCAAGACTCCATTTCACCTGGTTTTAATCAGCCACTGAACCTGTGTAATTAATATGTGTCCGGAATTAAAGAGATGAGATGGTAACCCTACCTGCCACTGACTGTCCAGCTGCTGCAGGGACCCCCTGAATGCCCTGCACTGCCCAGACCCCAAGGAAGCACTACCCAGACCCTGCTGCCTGCCACCCACCTGGACTGTGGGGGCCCCTGATGTGTGGGGGCCCCGGGGCAACAGCCCCTAGTCGCCCCTTGGTGGATCCGCCACTGCTTCAGCCCAATGGATAATGCAGCCTATTGTCTAGGACTGGGGTAGCCAACCCTAGTCCTCGAGAGCTACCAACAGTGCATGTTTTGCAGGTCTCCTCACAGAATCACAAGTGAGATAATTCGCTCCATCTGTGTATCTTTTAAAATGTGTCAGTGATTAATGAGCGCAGCTGTGCAGCAGCTAGGTTGTCTGGAAAATGTGAACTGTTGGTAGCTCTCGAGGGCTAGGGTTGGCTACCACTGGTCTAGGACAAATACTGTATACCCAGTTTATTACTCTAATACAGAGGTAGCCAACCCTAGCCCTCGAGAGCTACCAACAGTGCACATTTTCCAGACAACCTAGCTGCTGCACAGCTGCACTTATTAATCACTGACATATTTTAAAAGATCCACAGATGGAGCTAATTAGCTCACTTGTGATTCTGTGAGGAGACCTGCAAAACATGCGCTGTTGGTAGCTCTCGAGGACTAGGGTTGGCTACCCCAGCTCTAATACCTGTGTGTAACCCTTCCAGACAGGATGGACCAGTGCCACTGTCCTCAGCCGCTGAGCCACCACACCCTGCACAGGGTTAGGGTATAGTGAATTGACGGTATCTAGATAGACAATGTTATGGTTGACCCCGGTTTGTTGAAACCTAAAGATACCGTCCCGATCCACAGTAATAAACGTTAGACGCAAGTGTTAGGTTGACGGAAGCATGATCGACAGTCAGAAGGTCGACATGAGTTGGTTTTTTTTGGGTGGCTGTGTCGACTTAGGTCAACATGGACAGCAAATTAGTGAATGTAGGTTGACATGGCTAAGGCCCTATGAGACGACCCTATGACCCTATGACCTATACCGGAGAAGATAGAACCTTTTGCACAGGAATTGCTTGTTGGTATTGCGTGGAAATTATACCTACTGCAGCTCGGGTAAAGATTTTTTTTTTACCTTTTCCGTACAAGTTGTGAGCTGGTTAATAATATAGCGCCCACTAGTGGATGCTGATTGTAACAAGAGATCCTGCCTTGCAGCAAGCCACAACGTTCTGCTATAAGAGCATAAGAAGCTGAAAGTGAGTCAATAATGGCAAAACGTCTTATGTCTATTTAGTTGATAAATATGTTCCCAGGGCCATGTTCAGCCAGGGAGGTAACAGCAGCAGTTTATAACTAGTCAGCCTTTAATTGCACCTCATACCTTTAAATATCATCAAACTGCACTGATTAATATCAAACAGTGAGCACAGCTGACACCCTGGATTACGAGTCCAGCAAACTTGTTTATATTATGAATGAAAAAGCAGCCTCATTCCAAACTAAAGTCTAATAATACAGCACTAGTGAGCTCCTAAGTGCTCGCGGTGCTGCTGGTTGTCACAGTCCCACTGAGAGACACAGCGCTAAAAATATCTGGGAAAATCTTACACAAATAGCCTGGTCATTTACAGAGCTAATATAACAAAGTAACATCATTGTTGTGTACGCAACAGTATAAATAAACCCTCCAGCCATTCTTTATTTAACATTTTATTACTATGTCTATCAACATAAAAATATTTTACATGATAAACACATTTCTTGCGCTAAATATTACTTTTTTTTTTTTACTTTTTGCAAAGAATAGATGGAATTCGCATTCCACCTATTCAATGTTTTTCACGTCTTTGTTTCGTGGAACCGGGTGCTAATTCGCAAATTTAGTGGCTGTTTCTGCGAAAGCAGATTCGGTCTTTCAAAGAACCGGATCCTGGTGAAAAAGGACAGAATTGAATACTCAAATTCTTTTATTTTGTATTTTCGGAAACAATGGGAAACATTGAATACCCCATTAACACTATCAGTGCCAAGTGAATTTGTCAAAATACTGTAGGTGTGAAAAATGGAAAGCAAAAATGTTATTCATCATAATAATGTCATGTTTACCATTCAGTATATAGGAAATATAATCTTTTTTTTTACACAACATTTTGTATTTGAATTTCTATAACAAATGTGAGCAACTCTGGCATTTTTAGCAGATTTTTTGCAAATCACTCACAGAGATGTTGGCATTCAAAGGGATAAATGGGCCAGAAGACATGCCCATTTTATTTATCTAAGCTTATCAGTGTTTCTCCGATAAACCTGCTCTAATGCTTACCCCTTCCAAAGACAGTAGACCAAATAATCTGTTTCAGCCCCAATTTCTTTTGTACCTATTGCCGGTGGTGTCACTAACTGGGGCTGGGCTACAGACTACACCTAGGTGTCCCACTCCAAGGGGTGATACCAAAATACAGAGAGTGACAGAAGCCAAGTGCTGCACTGCCATTGTCCCCATCACAGTATAGTGGAGCCAGCAGTACAGCCAAACACATTTTTTCGGAGACAGCCCAGCATCTCTGGGAATGTTGTGCTCTGCCCCCAAAGTGTTGAAACAGGGGTCAGACAACAAGGCCACATCCCTCTCCCTGCAAGACAGCACCCCTTTTTCAGAAGCATGCAGGGGAGCTTTTCATTGGCCCGAGTGTCACTGACCCCAATGACACCCTTCTTATTGCTAGACTTTGCTATGCAGTGGACTCTGCACTTCTCATTTGTTCTTTGTGGGAGCATGTTCCAGGGGTTATTTGCTAAATGGGAGGTAAGTCATAAAGAACGGAATTTGTCCAAAATTGGATAAATCCTTTAAAAATAGTTCCCTTGAAACTCATTAACATATATCACCTAAACAATGAGACCTATTGGTATTGATTCCAGTGCTTAATACAGTCAGACCATGTGACTATATCAATCCCCAACCAATTGCTTACAGTATATACTCAAATTACTTTTAGTGGAATCACATTGACTACTAAACAATCATATTGTATGTCTAATGCCAGATAGTTGCTGAAAGTACAGACTTTATTGGTTGTTATAACATGCCTCCCAAAATTCCAAACCAGGGAGTTTGGGTTGAGAAAGGGATGTGGCCTTGACAAAAGGGGTGTGGATCACTAGAATGAACCCCCTCCTGCCCCACAGCGCACAGCATCTATTATCCCCACAGCTACAGCACAAGGGAGGATATTAGTGTGGCCAATCCTGGGATCAGGATCGGCAGGATCCCAGGATTTGGCCCTAAAAATGTTGGGATTTGAATCCCAGGATTGGAGTTTCCAAACCTGGAATTTTGGGATTAGACTGCCATGGCAGGCAGCGTCTGAGCACCAGCTCAGGTGCTGCCTGGTTGCTCCCATCCTCAGCTGTGCAGCTCTGCGCAGCGTGATGTCATATCCTTGGTCACGCTACGCAGCCCAACTGCCACACCACCAATTCGCGCCTCATCGGCTCCCGCCCACACTGCTGCATTCCCACCACTCCTGGTCTCACCAACTCCCTGCCGCATCCCCATTGATCCTGGCCACATCCACTCCTAGCTGCACCACTGCTCCCGGCCTTACGACTTTTGGCTGCTCTGCCGCATCTCCGTTTTCGCCCGCACCCACATGTGAGCGAATGTGCGTGGTTTATTTGTTAGGGAGGCCAATACCGGGATCCTGGGAATCCCGGGATTGAGCATTTTTCAATCCCGAGATTGAAAAAATGCCCCAGGATTGGCTTCCCTAGATGTTATGAAATGAGCCTTTCAGTATTAAATCAGTCATTATCTCATCTAAACATTGTCTCTCCCTCACATCTTCCTGTGCAAAACTTTGCTATACTTTTGTTCGGATATCTAACCACAAACCTGGGACAGATTAAAGTAGCTCACCCCCTAATCACATGCATATGTCTTTACTAAAAAGACTTACTGTACAGTACCTCTCTATACCAGCCATTTCCTCTCCCTCTCTCCCCAAAACATACCTATTTGTTTCTCAAATCTAATATTTGTTGGCACTTTATAAACAAAATGGAACTATCTGGTGGAGATTGAGATCTGTGTGACTGATACCATATGTTTTTGAAAGTACTGAAATCATTACGGAGTGGTCCTACAGGGAGAAGATCAAACCAAAACCGCTTATTTCTAAATCTAACTAAATAGTTTTTCAATAACTTAATTTATTTTACATGTAAATATGCCTGCGAACCTTTAGGGAGTCCTACACTGTACAGCCGGGTAAGCAAAATAAAATTAACAGTAAACTGTATTTCTTTTATTATTTGTGCATTATGATCTCAATTGCCTCGGTGGTAAAATTAATGTTTTTCATGAATAACAGTGCAACGGTAATGAAGAAAAATGACCTTAATAAATGAATAGTCTCTGCAATTATGCAAAATAAACAAATATGTAACATTATTATTAACTTTACAAAGAATATATTAGATCTTCAGATACATGCAATGAGATTTTACAATAGTACTTTACTATGGAGTTAAAGTGATGAGACAGATATCCTTGTTAAGTGCCTCTTTTTGCTAAACTGAACAATATATTTCATTTATAAAATATTTAGAGTTCCTTATTTTGCATGCAGTAGATTGCTTACTCATTCTCTTTTACTGAATTTTTTTTTTAAGTTAATATAGAAAGCCGAGGAGATATTGAGAAACAAATACCTGCTTTTACAAAGTAAGCGACTGAATTTCAGACTGTGGGTGGTCATCCACATGAGGACATGGAAGTGCATGTGGGGGCTTGCACCTGACATTATTACATGAATATGTCTTACAGAAAGTAAATCCAGATTTCAGCATAACAAACTGAAAAAGACAAGCATACAATGTGCATGTTAATATTGACCACCAACCTATATGCAAGATGAAAACAGGGCTGCCAATAGGGGGTTGCTGTGGGTACAGCTGTCCTGGGCCCCGGCCGCTGGAACGGTCAGGGCAGCTAATTTTGCCCACTGCAACCCCCCCCCCCCACACACACACACACACACAAACCTGACTGCTTACACTGCACTGCGCTCAGTGCGCTGGACAAAGCAGGTCCCGGAGCACAGAATTATTCAACCCAGGATGATGGCGGACAAGTAAAATGCTGCACCAGCTTTTGAGCCAATCAGAGCTCAAATACCGGCAGCCAATGAGAGCGGCTGATGGCACGCAAGCTCTGATTGGCTCACCAGCAGGTGCTGCATTTTAATTTATCTGCCGGCATCCAGTGTTGAAGAAGCCTGCACTCTGGGCCCTCAGGGATGCAGTTCAGTGGAAGAGGAGATGGGGGAGCAGGACCCGGGTTACGGTTAAGTCCATTGACTGAAAATGAGTCCCAGGCCCCAAAATTCCGGATGGCAGCCCTGGATGCACAACTCAAAATCCAATCTATACTTTATAAACAAGGCTGAAGAAGGACTAATATATGCTCTGTGCTGGGGGGATCACTGGAGCCAGCCAGAAATGAAGAACTCCCCACATCCATACAAGCTCCAGGATGAGTGCCTGGTGCTTCCTGAGAATGTTTTGGACAATTATACAGACCTTACTAGCACCCAGCAAGCCAAATGCAGACATCATGGGACAGTGCCAGTGCAGCCTACTGGGTCCCAAGCTCTAGACAATGGAACCACACACACATCCATAGTCTCTTCCCCTGTTTGGTCCTGGCTGGCCACACCACCTTTAGTGTTTAGGTAGTGGGAAGGGCCATACCTGAGTGTCAACCGCCTAGAGGAGACTCCAGAATGCTGGATTGTGCTCATTGACAGAACCCTGATCCTGCACTGTAACATTACATGCATCATGTTCAGCTTCTGTCACTGTGTAGTAGCTGGCACTGCAGCTACAGAAGTCGAGATGTGAAGCCACACCCCCTCTTGCAAAGCTGCACTCCTCTGGTGACGTCACGCCTCTTTTAGTGGTCCATTTATTCACAGCTGCACCGGGTGCCACAGGTTCAGATAACGCCTCTGATGCTAGGCTGCCCCACCGGGCCCTCAATAAAGACTTAATGAATAAATTAAACCGTTATCTAAAACATGCATCAACCTGCATTTTTGCATGTGTAACAAGCTCATTAAGGATGACGAAAAGGCCTTTAAATGTGATTGCTGCAGAGGTCACTTGTTGATTTTACTTATTGATGGCGGAGCTCACATTCTGCTACAGAAATTATTTAACTTAATAGTTGGATATATATTTACACATACATACTGTGGACACATTTAATGGCTTTGTGCCATCACCTATTTGTAACTGTGTGGACCCCCAACGGTACAAGCAGCCCAGTTAGAGCACAGCGAAACTATACAGGGTGGTTAGACAATAACTCATTTTTTTACCATTCCGTCCATTTTTCACTGTCCTGAAATCATTCTCGGCGTACAGTCTTCCATCTTCCCCTGCCTGTGATATTTGTATTTTATAACCAATTAGTAAATTCACAAACTCGTTTCAGATGGTGCCTGTTTTTATTGTTCTTCAACATGCATTTCATATTCAACGTCCATACTTCCTTTCCTTTCTTACTTTGTGTTTTACGTAAAAAATAGAATTCCTAGTAAGGTTGAAGTTTCTTAAAGCCAGGATTGTTTCTTTCACATGAGAAAATTGTTAAGAGCAGTGTAGGCCGCCTGACTATGTTACATTCCATTGTTCCGAGTGCGTTTTGGGAACACATCCCTTTCTCATTATATTTCCATAAAATATATTTGATCTGTTCTATTCTTAGAACACCTCTGATGTGGTCTGTGAATGGGACACAGTATAAAAATATTTCTTCTTTATACGAGACAAAATGTTTCCATTTCTAAGAAGCATTAGTAAAACTATATAATACTTTGGCAGTGAGTTAGATTCAGCAGATAGGATTTATTGCTGTTTACAGTGAACCAGCCCGGCGGTAGCAGATAAAATAAAATTGTGAGACACCATTAATGTAAAAGAGTACAAGCACCTTATTTACTAATCATCTGCACAGCATAATTATATTCTTTCCCCTGAAAGGACCACGAAATGTAGAGTGCATCTTGTTTTAAGTGTGACAGCTCCAAGTAAGATGCATACATCTTAACCCTTTGAGTGGCAATATCTCTGACAGATGAAAAATATATTCTAAAAAGTCTCAAATTTGTTATATAAATTCAAATAAAAAATGTTGTGTAAAAAAAGATTATATTTCCTATATAAAGTGACCATTACAGGTCATTGTGATGAATAAAAATGTTTACTTGGCAATTTTGACACCAATTTTAACTAAATAACTCAAAGGGATAATATGTGGTTAGGAAAAAAAGAAATTTTAACCTTAGTTTGACAAATTCACTTGGCAATCATTGGTTAATGAAAACATTTAAGGTGTGCACTGAATTCCTTTCACAAGGAAGGAATCTCAAAAAAGTTTTACTTGGTTTCGTGCTTGTGATGCATTTCTTGTTCCAATGCCTACAATATCCTGCTCCAACACATCAAGGGTTCTGATCATGGGAAATGTATAGGGAAGGAATGTGAACAATACAGTTTCCTGCTTGTAACTAGCAATTTGTATTACAAAAGACCAGTTCTGGAGTTCTGAAAGTTTTGGTTGGATCAAATCAGCCCTCTGCCCTAGATAAGTTAGATAGCTTATTCTTTCTTAACGTGGTGGATATAAGGAAATCCAATGCAAACATTTAAAAAAGCAAGGTATTGTCGCTGGCACTTATTAGGAAAATTCTACAGGATACAGCCTGAAAATAGCATAAAACATCCCAATAAACTCCAAATGAGCAAGGATAAAGAAACCAAAAGTTTTTCTCTGGCACTGGCCATAGATCACAATGATTGTTAATCTGTTTTTTTTTTTGATAATATTATCCATGGGCAAATTGTTCAGCTAAACCAGCCTGGTGAACTGTATTTTTTAAAGTAAACTTTCTCAGAGATGGCCAGCATTGCCATTACCGATGGTTGCCATTGGGGAGAATAGTGCAACCGACCATTGATGGTGGCATACTATGCAATGGATGACCATGGTTTTACCTATCAATAGTCATCCATTTTCTTTCAATGATTGGACTGTGGGCCAATCAGAACCTTCACGGGTGTTGGGGTCGGAGCTATAAACAGTGTCCTGGCCCTTTGCGGAGAAAAAACTAAAAACTATTTGGTTATGCTTTCCATTGATTGAGGGAAACCCTGGTTGTCCCCCATCAATGGTCAAAGTATTCTTCATCAGCCATAAACCAATAGCCATTCCCACTCTTTCCTGAGATGCAAGAGCTTTTACAAAACCGAAACTATCAATATTTATCTGTCGATGACAGGGCTCTTTTATAGGACAAAGGGACAATTTTATCACAATCTACATAGACAGAGAATCTGTCATTTGTGGGCGAGAGGCCAGGAAACAGGTAGAATAAGGAGTTGGTGACCACCCAGCTATGCATCCTCTGGTCCCCACCACAGGATAGTGTGTGCTCCAGCACTATCCTCCCCGCACCCCATAGTCTGAACACTTCCTTCCCATGACTCTCTTCATTAACCATGCACAGGCCAGTGGGGGCTGCCAGGGTTCTCCCAACACTGCGCACTAGTGTTACCTGCATGGTGCAGAGGAGATGACACCAGTGAGCAGGAGCTGGAGGAGCACAGTGACAGTTAATCAATGCAGCTCCGGATTAAATGGGTTTATTCACCTGTGCAGAAGCTCCAATGGTGGCAGTCGCGGATTTGTACATATCAGCCCGGCTTGGGAGGAGAATGAGCACTGAGAGGCGAACGGGGCAGAAACTACCCCCGGCATCCCGGCATCCTAATCCCCCACTGATATTATGTTAACCTTTGTATTCAATCTGAAGTCAGCATTTAAAATAAAATAACAATAAAAGTAGATAAAAAAAGCATAAACAGTAAAAGAACAGGATACAAAGTTTTTAAAACTATGCACCAGCTTCTTCAGGCAGCTCAGAGAGAATGTACTTTAGCACCAAATGTCTAGATATAATATACAGTACTTTAGCACCAATTGAAGAGCTAAGCCTGAAAGCAAGAGAGAGTCGCAGAGTCCACACACAAAGGTTCTCTTAAGGTGGTTGAGAAATTTTTTTTAGCTGCACATGTGCAAAAATTCCTGATAACCCCCTATGACCCATACATTTAGTAGTGTCCCCACAATGATGTTGTTGAGATCATAACAGATTACTGGACAGTATATCAGAAATGTTGCAGAAAAGTGACTTCATTGTGTGACAAAATATATTTACTGTAAGTATAAAATCCCAAATATATAAAATACATTAATACCAATGAAATATTTATTTTGTATTAAGGATAAATGACATCCTGATAACAGGGTCACCAATAATGTTCCCAGACAACTAAAGGTGGCCATACATCAGAAAGACTGGTCTTACAATCACGATTGTGTCCAACTTTCTCTTCAACTCCCCGACAGTCGTTGGTGGTTTTTGGACACACAATGTACAGTACTCACAATCTGTCATACAATCAGTCATACAACCAGTTGAGATTGTATGATTGGGTACAATATCTTTGTGATGTATTGGGGCCTTTACTCTCTGATCTAAAAGTCATTTTACACAAGAGAAATGCTTCTAGGATGTATATTGTAAACTGATGCAAAGTGCATGTTAACTATATTCTATATACTATATATATTACACTACGAGCCCATGAAATGCAGCACTTCATATACAAATGTTTATAGCTGTTTGCATGTGATTCCTTTTAGTACACACTGATTTGATTAAAGTAGATGTATTGATGTACAAATGGGGGTATAACACTAAGAACCCTTTTACACAAAAAATACCAGGTGGCACCTGGGTTTTTAGACTCAGCTCAATGCCAGGTGGGTGGCGCAGTCAAAAGCAGACCCTGAGCCGGTGATATGACATCATTTCCAAGTGCTTGGAAATCTGACAGCCCTAAACCTCCGTCCATGAGGTGAATGGATGCCACACACAGGCTTCCATTCACCTCTTCCTTGGCTCCGCTGCTGTCTACATAGTACAGCAGACAGCAGCGGAGGCTGTACTCGGCCCCTACTCAACCTCCGGACTGACCAAAGAACACTGCAGTCATAAGGTAAGGACTCTCTTTATTGTTGGAAACAAGTCCCGGGTTATGGTTACCCGTTTACATGGCCCCTGACTCTGAGTATGCCCCGTGTCTGACCCTGAGCATTTGTAGGGTTGGATTCCTGGGTAACGGTACCCGGGATAATTTTTTGGGCCCCATTTACATCAAGCCTGGTTTAGAGTGGCACGGCAATAACCCGGGTCGAGGCTGTGTTGTAAAAGGGGTATAGGAGACCTTCTTCTCTGTTGCACAGTACACACCAGTATACAGCATGCAATTTCCTGTACTGTACTGTGAATTCCTGTAAACATTACACATTGCATCTCCCACAGGGCTACAAGCACCAGCTCTGCCTTTTGAAATAGTACAAGTCGTGTAGAAGCGTCTTTAACATAAAGCACTGTCAACCTAAAGGGGAGTATTGTAGTTGGCAGTGTCACGTTGTATAAAGTGACTATATTGCTCAGATATGCTCCCAGTACAGCATAATAACTGTTAACATAGCTTCTGTCTGAGTAATTAATCAAAGGCCCTTACTGTCATCCTTAGAGGCATAAACAGGCTCTCTACAAATTTGTGCCTCAGGCATTTGCCCTATTCAAATGAGTGCAAACTATATTTAAGAAAGGCTTGTGCGAGCACAATCATTTGATGTCTTGGTCCCAAGCAGAACACACACATAACATTCATTGTGGATTAACACAAGTCCCATTGTTCCCAAAATATGTAGATTATGTCAGTGGTACCTCAGTTAACCTCACTCCGTGCTAATTGACAGCAAGAGACGGGGTAAAAGCATTTAAAAAAAGCTAATCATCTAATATCTTCATTTTTAAACGAATGACTGTAGTGTATTCCCAGTGTTTTCCTTTTGACCTAAGTGATTTTAATGGTGAACAAGTAGTTTTAGTTGATTCTTTTATCGCACTAGAAAACTAAATTGAATTAAACTTCACAGTAAAAATATCAAAAACAAAACATGGCATTTTGTACCTTAAAAAAATTCCGCTGTTATTGAACTAAATTGCTTTAGGATCTCTAACTTCTTGCTATCATGATCCTAGGAAGTCAAATATCACTGTCTGCTGGGCCAGCATCCTCGTAGCTACTGCCAGGTTTTCTGCCCAGTATATCTGCGGAACTAATATAGTAAATGTATCCATCTCTGAGGACAATACAACTGCCCTGTGCACCATTAAAGCTGGCCGCCCCACCCAATGCACCTTGGTCATTGCGCAACCCCTGATCAGATTGGTGCATAAGTATTTGGTCACGTAGTAGAGTATGATGCTTCATTTACACTAAGGACATCATTGTAAGCTGCGTTACTATATTAAGTCTGTGTCTACTAAACAGCCCTGAAAGAAAGAATGGGTCACTTTGACCATTTTAGTACCAGGACAATTTGTCCTATGAATGTCCTTATTGTTTACAATTTACAATTTGCCAAAGGACATAGACCAGACATAAACCTTGTTTTAGATCAATTCTCCATGCACAATGCACAATGACATTCCTTTCTTAAAGGGAAAATCTCATAAGTAGTTTAAGTGAAGATGTGTAACTGGTTTCCAGCTGTTGACCTGTCTCTTTTATGGGGCAGTGGGCAGTGTAAACCATTTAATGTGGCACAATGCAGTTGCAATATCTTGGAGCAGAATTGTGTTATTTTAAATAAATTGTCTTTTAAACTGCTATAAAAGGAGAGCAGTCCAATGCCCAAAAACAAGAGGTGAAGGCTTCAATCTGAGGTTGTTCAAATTAGTGTCTGTCTTCCAGAAGGAGTAGTCCTGCCATGGAGGCCAGAATGCAGGATTTAGACAGGATTGTGGTGTGATACCAGTATACAATCTGCCGGCTACCTACTGTATATGCAATTGGGCAGCACAAGTAATACAAGTGAACTTTTTTATTAGATGCCTCAATAATATATATAACACTGTCAAGATCAATTATCAAGTGTCTGTACACTTCAGTACAATATTAAATGATGTATCCATTGGGTTATGTGACTTAAGCCTGGTATTAACTCTATTGAGCTACAGTATATCTCATGGTATAAATCCCTAGATGCACCTGGCTCAGCATACGAACCTAATTGTATTTTTTTCCAGCCACATATTACGCCTGGTATAAATGTATCCAACTATACAGGACATGAGCTCCAAAGAGCCAATTTAAAACCCAATAGGGCCCGAGGCAAATGACTAATGTGCCTCACCCCGCCCACATTCCAATCCATGTAAAAAATACCTTTCCATTATAGTGCACTATTCTATTTACAGTACTTAGCCTATACATGCTTACTATCTTTTCCTTCACATACCCCTCTGTCCACCCACTATTCCTTCAAATATTCCTCTGCCCACCATATTTCCCCATAAACCCTCTCCGCACAAGAATTTTCTCACATGCCACTCTGCCCACCAACTTTTCCATCACATATCTCTCTGATTACTAGTTTTCCTTTACAAGTCCCTCAGTCGGCAAGTATTTTGTAATTGCAGTTGTACTAAAGAACAAATGTAGCAGGAAGAACTTACATGCAGTCTCAGAGCAGAAACTGTCCCATGGTCTATGGGGGGAGGGCGCACTTGAAACATTTACAGGGAGGGTCACATATTAAGACATGCCTATAAAGCTAGGGTCATATTTAGACACACACACATATACAGGAAGGAAACACACACACATATATACTACTGTATATATATATATATATATATATATATATATATATATATATATATATATGTGTGTGTAGAGAGGCAGGATTACATATAGAGACACATACAGTATGTACAGATAGGTTTACTTATAGAGTTACACATATACAGGCATAGTTATATATAAAGAGACACACAACTATACAGGGAGGGTCACATATAGTCAGATGCACTATTGCTACAACCTCATCTAGTATATTGGCATGACCTCCTCTAGAGTACTGTGTCCGGTTATGGAGGCCATATCTTCAGAATAATATAAATACATCAGAGGTGATACAAGGAAGGGCAGCTAAAGGGGGGGGGTGGCCTACATCACAAAATTAAAATGGGAAGATATTTATAAAAAATTGCCACATGTACAGTTTGGAGCAGAGAAGGGAAAGGGTGGACATGATAGACACCTTAAAATATATCAAGGGAATTAACAAGGTCAAAGAGGGAAACATTCTTCAAATCAAGAGAAGTATTAGAACATGAGGACATGCACTGACAAGAGAAGTATTAGAACATGAGGACATGCTCTGACAAGAGAAGTATTAGAACATGAGGACATGCACTGACAAGAGAAGTATTAGAACATGAGGACATGCACTGACAAGAGAAGTATTAGAACATGAGGACATGCACTGACAAGAGAAGTATTAGAACATGAGGACATGCACTGACAAGAGAAGTAGAAGTATTAGAACATGAGGACATGCACTGACAAGAGAAGTATTAGAACATGAGGACATGCACTGAGGCTGGAGGTAGATAGGTTAAAGGGAAATCTAAGGAAAAATAACCTTACAGAAAGGGTAGTGGACAAGTGCAGAGGCAGGACTACTATTGGTGCGGCAGGTGCAGTGCACCCCACAGGACTAAGCGGCCCACTGCTGCCTCTGTCACTCTTTTCCTGTAACATATTGTTTTACCTTTCACACTCTGCCTCCCCCTGCCTCTCCCTGTCACCCACTGCCGTATTGCATATTTTGAACTTGGGTTGTGGTGGAGGAGGGGCCCCCAAATTATATTTTTGCACCTGGGCTCACCACAGACAAGTTCGGCCACTGGAACAGCGGAATAGCCTCCCATAAGAGATGGTTGAGACGAAGGGGTAAATTTACTAAGATGGGAGTTCTATTTCAGATGGGATGTTGCTATGGGCAACCAATCAGATACTATCTTTTATCTTCTACAAGGTGTTAATTAAATAAAAAAAGTAGATTCTGATTGGTTGCCCATAGCAACATCCCATATGAAATGGAGCTCCCATCTTAGTACTTTTGCTATGCTTTCAACTGGATCATACAATTTTTGGACACCACCACCTGCCAATCATTGTAGCCTATCCAGAATAAGAGACTCTAACATCCTTCTTATACGAGTGGATACAGTCTGGCATCCAACCAGGTTTATGGACACCCTCCATACCAGTTTCACTGTGGTTACCAAGACTACACCCAATGACCCAAGGAGAGTATAACTAGGAACAAGTGAGATTGATTATAAGTATAACTATTCCATTGTCCTGCATTATATAACAGAACGTATGTTTACGTATGTAATTTTATTCTATGTCTATATTTTAGTTTAAAATAAATTGTTTATGTGATACCCAATTGATCTTTTAAAATAATATTTTAGCAATTTGGAGCGCTCCACAACTCTCTCCTTTTTTTTCTTACAATCAAGTAAGGTAGTTAACCCATGATGCCCATCCCTAAATCAAGCTGCCAGGCCACAAGCTCCAATTGACTCATGAGCTGGCGCCATATTTGAATGGCCGCCAGACTCAGTCAGCGGTTTCAAAATCTTACAAAATCTTTTTCAGGATAGAATGAACTGCTGTAACTATATATTGTTCTTTATCCTATTAGCCTATCCTATTTACCAGTTGAATCTAATGTAAAATAAATATAACAATACTATAAAAGCATCTATCTCTCTACTGTAAGAGTTGCGGTGCTCCATCATTTAACATTGTCAATAAATGTGTAATTTGGTCTAATACTAGAAACAGATTGTATTTAATGGGAGATCATATAATGCAATGTAAGTCAAGTTTGAGGAATAACGGTTACTAATTTAGTGAATCAAACACCCTGCAGCTGATGGGAGTTCTCACATTACAGCATGTGTAGAAGAGGTCGCTCAGTTTGTGGTTTGTTGTCTGTGAGAAATATTTATCTTTAAAATACGAGAATACGTTCCCACGTGAATCCATTCAAAAACAAGAATAGGCTACATCTACCGAGAACGTTAACGTTAAACCCCAAAACTCAACAATTTACCTGTAGAAAAAAATCACTACGTAGTATTGGTAGCGATGTCAAACAGTATGCCCTTAGGAAATGGATGCATCTTTATTTAATTCACTATCCTATTTACCACGTAATCCACCAATGTACATGGACAACAATTAAATATTTTTTTCTTTACGTTCCTTTTTTATTGGCCTTTACAACCAGGTACAGGTAAAAATCATGGAACAACAATCCAGATATTACAGGCATCAGAGCATGCCCCATGATATCTGCTTGCACATGTGTGATGTACATCTAAGCATTTATTTTGAGAGCAGCTACTCAGCAATGACATCACCGATTTTGATGGTTCAGGTGTCATTCGAAAGGGGGTGTGTGTGTGTGTAGGGGCGGGGGGGGGGGGGTCGGGTGTCAATCTTTTTGGGTTGTAAGTGGCAGTGAAGCTCCTGTAATCCCCCCCCCCCCTCTCCCTTACATTCAATTGATATCATGATACCACAAATTCTTTCTAGCACTTTTGCTATAGAATGAGTTTTTGGCCATACAAAAATATTTCAGGACACCGTTAACTTTCGGGAAACAGTAAACGGTCAGAATATAGTAAACTTTGGATGATACATTGTAAAACAATAACTCCAACTTTACAATAAACACAGAAAGAGACAAGTACTTGTGATTAACCTTATAATGTGAATTTCAACCTCCTAAGGCTTCAGTAGCTACAACTTCCGGTAACAATCCTATGTGATAAATTGCTCAATCTAGCTGACTAGTGGGGAGATTTATCAAGTCTCGGAGAGAGATAAAGGGAAAGGTGCACTAAGCTTCAAAAGTGATAAAATGGAGAGTGATAAACAGCCAGCCAATCAGCTCCTACCTTCCATGTCACAGACTGTCTTTGAAAAATGGCAGGCAGGAGCTGATTGGTTGGTTGGTTGTTTATCACTCTCCATTTTATCACTTTTGAAGTTAGTGCATCTGGCCCTAAGAACTAACTAAACATCATCATCTAAATGTCCTTTTATAGGCTGTGCTAGATAAATGACAATTACAGTAGAAGCTGATTGGTAGCTATATTGTCTCTAGCCAAGGTTTGATAAAGGTGCCCATACAAAGTGTGACAGGGCAGTGTGATGAGATGCACGCTCCCACGCACAGCACAGAAAGTCTGTGCGGCCTGTGCTTTTAGTACTAGATTGCATCGTATCTAGTACAATAAGCATGGATGGTGCTGTAGTACATTGTATGCTTTTTGTACTAGATACAATGCAATCTAGTACTAAAAGCATGGAGTTCATCACACCGTGTATGGGAACCTTAACTCTTGCACAAAGGGGTCGATCCAATTAACCCCGAAGGTGCGGATAATTCGCAAGTTGTGATGATTCGCAACTTGCGAATTATCCGCACCTTCGGGGTTAATAGGATGTAGATGAAAACTGTAAGCGACACTACGTGGTTCTTCTCCATGGATGCAGGATACTTGTTCTGCCATCTGGAGATTTTCTTCTTCCACCATAACTAATATTATTTTCAAGTACCCCCAACGAGTCCACAGCATACCCCAGGAGTGCATGTATCCCAGATTTGGAACCAAAACTCTGATCCAATTCAATCCAAATCATGCAGCATTTGCTTGCATAGGACTAGTCCTGGTTGTAAAACCTGAGGCTTCTGATCATGTTTGTGCCTAATATTTAAAAGGGAAAATCTAACTAGCGAGACATAACAAGAAAAATATCTGCGTTTAAAATATTGGGTAACACTATCAGAGGCGCAATGTTTTACTGTACAACCCGACGCTTTGTGAATAAAGCACTAGGAGCTACAGATGGCGCCGGGCTTGTCTTTGCTGGGGATGGCGGAGGACTCGCCACCCGCCATCCCCCGCCCCGCGCCATCTGTATGTCGGAAGGGGACGCGCGTGCACGAGGTGCACGCGCGTCCCGTTCCGACGGTGCTTTTCCCCGGGTCCCCGCCGGCTTCCCCGGGTCCCCGCCGGTCCACACCGCCCCCCCGCAGCCCCCCGCAGCCCTGCCCGTCTCCCTGAAGCTGGAGACGGGCAGGACTGCACCCGCCGCGCCGCCTCGCCGCCCGGCTATTGAGACGCTCGTGCATGGGAAACGCACGAGCGTCTCATTCAGCCAGAGCGCCAGATTGCTGGAGGATCGCCAGGGACACGGTCCTGGCGCTCCGCCAGCAATAATAAGGCCGGCGCTATCTGTAGATGCACTAAGTTGCTAAAGTGATACAATCGAGAAACTGTGACTGAAAAATGTCAGGCATGAGCTGATTGGATGTTTTTTTATCACTCTCCAATTGATCACTTTTGAAGCTTAGTACATCTGGTCCTAGGTCTTCATATTTTACCAACTGCACAGACTGAGGTGGGGAGAAGATATAGAGGAAATGGTAGAAGCTCGATAAAGGATCGGAGTTTGAGGAAAGACAGGTTAAACTTCCATCTGTGTCCAAATAAAAGAGAACTAGAATTAGGTTCTCTATAAATAGTATCTTGGCCTGATTCAGTTTTGTTTGCGAAGCAAAAAAGCATGCCAATGGTCAAAATAATGTTGTGCTGCAGGTGGGGCAGAAGGAACACGTGCAGAGAGATTGAGATTTGGGAGGGGTTTGTTCAAGCTGAAATCTAAATTGCAATGTGAGCAGGGCCCTCCTACCTCTGTGTCGGTTTGTTACTACCCAGTTTGTTTAATCACTGTTGTTTCCAATTGTAAACTGCAATGGAATATGCTGCGCTATATAAGAAACTGTAGATAAATAAATAATGTAAAAATACTCAGGGTGGGAGTGTCCAGGCTCTGTGTACTTCAGATGCGATGCATCTGAAGTACAGAAGACACATCCGATGCACCCCTGGTGGCTGCAGATCAGATAGAGCCTTGGTGCTGCACCAAGGCTCTATCTGTCAGAAATATCTGATGTGGGGAAGTGCATCGGATCGGAGGGAGCTTCGATTTTGCCAGATTGGTCTCACAGATCAGTCGGAATCTGAAGAAAACAGGCAAAATCTGACTAGTGGATGGGGGCCTTTAGAACCAATACCCCTTTGGATTTAGTGGTGATTAATAGAATCTAATGATTTTTCTTTTACAACAGCCCAAAACATTTTCTAGGATAAGGTTCTAGACGTGAAGCCTTCACCTCATCAACCTCATGAAATATTATGAGGCTTTTCTCTACTGTACCTTTGCCTACAGTGAAAAGAAATCAATCAGTAAGCATCAAAAATGTCTTATATCTAGAACCTTATAAAAGGTGATTACAGCCCTGCGGACAGCTATTCATCCTGGATTGTACAATGGGAATATTTGGGAATGCTCTCGGTGACTGATTACACTTATGCACACTCATTTGTTACATAGCTGAGTAACAGTACAGACGCATTGCCTGTCTTATCTCCTTTTTGTACACCCTAATTAACACTGATTGCCCCAAAACACAATTGCTTTCTGTACTTGTCAGTTGAAGAATAAGCTCTCTGGGTGTAGAATGAAATACACAGGCAACTCAATAGGATTACAACTAGTATTTTTTTTTTTTGCAGTGCATTTTGTAACAAATACAGTATTATGATTTCCTCCTGCCTCTTTATTCTAGACCTGTCCTGTCATTCATCTATTCTAAATTCATTTTTTAAATAATTGTAAATAATTGTAAATAATTTTTTCTAGTGTTATTATTCCCATTGACCTATTTCTAGTTGTGGTTTCATACCACTACCATAGGCAAACGCAGGGAAGATTTCCAGTTGCCCTGAAAAGTTGCTGAAATTGTTATAACAATAGCAATGGTATATAATAAGATTACTTGAGCAACATAACGCAGTGTATGGGACAGAGTAGTTTGCTGTGAGTGTGTGTGTGTGTGGGGGGGGGGGGGGGGGGGGGGGAGTTGAGTCCTCATTCAGTGCACTTGACCAGAGAGCAGCTGCCAGGAAGAAGAGCCAGGAGACTTACCATGAGGTGGGAGATTGTGAGCTTAGAAAGTGCAGTACTGGTTCTATTTTTTTGTGTGTAATTATTACTGACCACTTGTTTATATTATTTCAATTGATACAGCCTATACTATAGACAATCTATAGTGATACATATTATTATTATTATTACTATTCTATACAGTATTTAGTGTATAAAAAGACCAACGTTTACACACTAGGTTCTTCTACCACTCCCCCAGTGACTCCCGCCCTTCTCCAATGTTCTATATACAGTAGTGGGAGATTATTGACTGCATTTGTAAACCCCCCTCTAGATATCCTGCGATTGCCACTGGCTACTTGTTCTGTTTCTATGCATTTGCCAAATTTAGTGGGTTAAATGTACTAAAATGGGAGTTCCATTGAAGATAGGATGTTGCCCATAGCAACTAATCAGATTCTATCTATTATCTTCTAGAAGGTGCTAAATGAATAAGAAGTGGAATTGGATTAGTTGCTATCGGTGACATTCCATTTTCATTAGAACTTCATTAGTACATTTACCCTAGTGAATCACATTGTAAACCATACAGTGAATTTTTAAAAAAATGAGTAAAACACGAGCTAGAATGTAGCCGCTCGTTTGGGTCTGAATTAGGCCCCTTCCCCGATGTTTGGGGAAACCCCGGGAGCAAACAGCTTTGGCGAGTTTTACACTGGACGAGCCGTTCACAACAAGAGAGGCGGAATGGGGATGGGCAGGAGGCGGGCAGGAGGCGGGCAGGGGAACGCCCAGCGTTTTATTGGCATCTCCATAAAAATAATGGGCATTCCCCTGCTAATGCAGGCATGACATCAGCACCCGCCCCAAATTCAGAGGACAGCGGCCATCTGGACAGTAAGCATTGACTTTACTTTTCAGAGCAAAGGCTGAAGAAATTATTCAAAGGTCAGAGATCATCGATTGATTTCCCCTTTCGGCCGAATGCTATGGGATGTGTATTCGTACACATCCCCTTGCATGCTAGCGATGGGATTCGGGTGTCAGGGGGGAGCGGGCGCTCGACCGGTCAGCAGGCGGCGTTTACCTGTTCACTAGGCTGCGAACATACGCAGCCTAGCAAACAAGGCTGAATTAGGCCCTTCGTTTTTTATTTTCTCCCAGTGATTGGCTAAAAGAAATGCATCGCTTTGTTGTAATAAGACATAGGAAGAATAAACAATAATGTTTGCAAGTCACCTTTGGGCAATTCATTTACCCAAAAAATCTAAATGTACATTTCCTTTAAGTAAAATAAGGCCCCTACATGAGGAAGTTTCTCAGTAACACATCTTCTCCTTATAAAACATTCACCTGTCTAAAACACGATATTTATCATAGACTGTAAACACAGCCGTTACTTGCAGCTGCAGTTAAATGAAAACTGTAAATTGTAACACACGGGGTTAGGTTTCACAGGTTTTATTTGTGTGTATGTCTGCCACCTAGGAGACTGTGACAATGACTCAACATTGAAATATTCTCAGCATTAGAACAATCCCATTTCTAATTATATTGGAACCAAACTTAATATTCATGAGTTGATCTAGAAATATCACTTCGCAAGCATTCCCATTTCAGTATTAAAATGATATTGAATATTCACACATGTAAAAGGCTTTTCCATCTCTAAAAACTGAATGACAGAATTCTCATTTATAAGAAACGTAATTGATTGCAGGAGATTAAGACAGAAAAGGTTGGCATTGGTGACCGCGTACAGAGGTGCAAAACATGAAATTGCAACATCATTCATCTGCGCTGCCGTCTCACTAATCAGAACATTTGTCCCTACTGGAGGATAGCTGGGAATGTGTCCCGCTAACTGATGCATCATAAATGTGGACTTAACGGCAACAGGTGTGTACTGCAATATGTATGGAGGCTTTAAGGTGCATGGACGTTGAGGCTGGACAGTTCTACAGAAGGATTTGTCATGACTACATGGCATGCTCTGCAGGGTTTGCACTTATCGTACAAGTGACACGGCAAGCATACTGAAACTTGGTGGTATGCATGGCCACTACAGGTGTTAAATCCTTTTATCCAGGCCTAATTTGTGCGTGATCCGTTAAAATCTTACAAACGGGCCCTCTTCCCTCATATTATTTCATATCACTTACTTAAGGCCTGCCCAAAGTCGGGGGCCAATTGCGGCCCATGCTGTTATTTCAAGTGGCCTTCAGCTAGAAGCGGGCAGAGCATCAGATGTGGGAAGCACAACACAGGACACTAAAGGTGGGGCCCCGGTGAGCATGCCTTTACCATGCTGTCTGCTAAAGTGAGGAGGTGCTGGCCGCCACAGTCAGATGTGTTTGGCGTCCTACCCCTGCTGCTGCAATCGTATATCACCCTACTCCACAATCACAGTGACAGCAGTGTTTGGGGAGGGGGGCAGCAAGGGGGAAGCTTGCTCCTGTAACATGCAGAGCGGAGGAGGGCAACAGCGGGAGCCCAAGCATCTCCTGTCCTTGCAGTGCCTGCTTTGCCTCTCCTTCCTCTGGCTCACACAAGGGGCTGGGAAAACATACAGAGAAGGGAGGGGGCAGAGTGGGGGACATACAGTGAAGGAGGGTCAGGCTGGGGGACATACAATGAATGGAGGCACTGATGGACATTAAGAGAAGTGGCAGGCTGTGGGACAGAGTGAATGGGTGCAGAGTGGGGGACATACAGTGCAGGAGGGGCAGGCTGGGGACATACAGTGAATGGGGGCATGCTGGGGGAAATACAGTGAAGGGGCAGGCTGGGGGACATAGAGTGAATGGGGCAGAGTGGGGGACCATTCTGATGTGATTAATGATTCAAAGAATGTCAGGCTGAATGGTCGGCCCCCCACATTTACACTTCACCAAATCTGGCCCTCGTCACAAAAAGTTTGAACACCCCTGACTTACAGTACTTAAACCATATTCTTCTCTTCCAAGGTACCAAGGGCCAGATGCACTAAGCTTCAAAAGTGATAAAATGGAGAGTGATATACAACCAACCAATCAGCTGCTGCCTGACATTTTTCAAACCCATTGATTGGCTGGCTGTTTATCACTCTCCATTTTATCACTTTTGAAGCTTAGTACATCTGGCCCCATAACCCTTGGTTCAGTGCTGATGCAGAAAGGTTCATATACCTATCCTGTACTAGTCCTATGTATCTTTAACTGTAAGTCACCATTTTCTTGTTTTGCTTATTTGTTAATGTATTCGGTAACTGTGTGCTGCAGATCCCTTGTGGCACATTATAAGTAAAGAATAACAATAATAATAACGACAACCATAGCCACCATAATAGCATGACCACATCCTCAGTGCTTGAGATACCCCTTTGCCACAGCATGCACCAGGAGAATATTTATCAGAACAGGAAGTAACTGGGCCTTATTTGCTGGGACCATTGATGATTAAATTATTGAAGAGCCTGGTCTGCACATGCACAAACAGAGATTGCAGCTATACAGTACATGCCAATACAGAAAAGCACCAGGGTCAGGCTTTTACCATCAGATCTCCCCCAGCAACCATTGGAAGAATACCAAGGATGGGAGGCCCTACTTTGAGGTATGCATCTGCTGTTGCACCCAAGATGGTGTCTATTCAATTCTATATTTACTTATCTAAATTCTAAAGACCTTTGATGGACACTAGTGCCTGATGCGATGCAAACATTAAAAATCAATGAGATGCCTTCAAGCATCCCAACTACTGCCAGGAGACCAACACCAAAATCCAGATAACAGTTGTAATACCAGCGCCGGAATCCTGACAGCCTGGGTGCCAAATGGTGAGTAACCGGGGCTGTTATTGTTATGCCAGAAATGGGGGGGGGGTTAGGATAAGATTTAGGGTTAAGGTGCAGGAAGGAGGAGAAGGATTGGATTAGATTGCAGGGAGGGAGGGTTAGTGTTAGGCACCTAGAAGGGGAGATAGGGTTATGCTGCAGGGTGGGTGGGTTCTGTTTTGGCAGTGGGGTACTGGGGTTTCAGGTTAGGCACTAGCGGGAAAGGTTAGGGTTGGGCTGTGGGGGGAAAAGTAACGCTGTGAGAAGGGAACATTTGGGCTAGGGTGGGGGGGGGGGGGTGAAACATATGTATAATTACCTGACCCCTGTTCGGATTTCTTCCTTCGGGATGCTGATGTCAGTATTCTGACTGCACAACTCCAACAATGATATACAAGTTGTTTATTCCTGGTGGAAACTCTGTAAAGGTGGAATTTGCTGTTTTCTAATATACTTTGCTGTTAAATCATTTAAATATAGAATTATGTAAAAACCAGCTTATATACATAGAGTGAAATTTATTTTAACTCCATTTATGTATGTATAGGGAGGTGTGCTGGATATGCCCTTTTTATGGTCATTTTTTACATAGCCATATTAGAGCAGAAACAGTTAACCAGAGCAATGGATGGAAATATTACGGGATGTCTATGGTAGATTTACAGTGCACAACAGTAAGCTGCTCACACCTGCCCTCCCTTTTTTAATATTGTTTTATTGTTAATAGCGAAATAATGTTACCTACCAACTTTCTATAACATGGAATGCCTCTGTGGACGAATGGAAGTCCTCATTGTTACAATACAATATTTAACTCAATTTGGCTTCCTGGCCACCCTCAGCCAACGTCTGATGTCCCAGTACAGCTTGTAATCACAGGAGAATGTTGGATTCATTTGTAGGGCTTTAGGATTCAGAATATGGGATGAAGCTACTTATACAGTGTTACGAAGGAAGTCTCATGCACTTACAGCAGAGTCATAGATTGCATTTACTATTAATTAATCTCTAATATATCATTTCAGATTCACATATATAAAGTTAATATTAAAATGTTATCATGTACTTTTGTTTTATTAGATGTTTTTCATGTTCTCAAAACAATTATTGCTAAGAATAAAAAACACCTTACATTTTAATTAAGGTTTAATAGGAATAATACTGTACCAACCAATACACTCCCTTGTCAGTGAATTGGTTGCACATTACATCAGGTGATTTAAAGCCAACGGAATGACCTCAATTTAAATAACATCAATGAGCATCATAAATAAAAAGTCTGAGCAGTAGCTATTCTACCCCGAGATTACTGAGCTGCACAATGGAGGATTTTCAGCGATTCCGACAGCCATTTTTTAATTCTATTGTTAATAATAGCTAAACAAGTCAGGTTTTCACTTTAATAACATCTGGCTGACAGCATTGCTAAAAATCAGTCATTTTAAAACCTGCAGCTCAATACAATTATTGGTTCTTATGTATTAGCAGGGTGCCCAATTAGCATACGTACGGCACTGTAGGGAAATCGCATCGCATTCGATTTTTTGCATGCGACGCGATTTTCCTATGTAATTTATTCACTGCTCTCTGTCCTTTGGCAGTGCGATGAGATCGCATCGCATCGGATCGCACCGCACTTAAAATCGGGGACGCGGAATACATGTAACGTAATCTGCGTCCGCTCGCTTGCTGCGCTCGCCACACTATATAGAATCGACTCAGAGCCGGCGTGGATAGTGGGGGTATGAATAGGTCGGAAGGACGTGTTCCGCCGCCCCTCGCGGGGCACGCTGCGCTCGCCACGCTTTGGGGTGGTGTAGATAGTGGGAGGGGGGTACCTAAATCCCATTGTATATCATACAAGTGTATACTAAATTAAATGACATCGCACCCTATAAAATCGCATGCAATTTTATGTGCAGTGCAATCGCATGCTATGCGATCTCATCGCACCGCCCAAGGCCAGAGAGCAGTGAATAAATTACATAGAAAAATCGCATCGCATCGTATGATGCAATGCAATTTTCTTACACAGAATCGCCCACTAAGCTATTTGCTTAGTGGGCGCCCGGCAAATACATAAGTACCCAATTATTCATAAAAGCCATAAGGAGGCCGCAAATGACTGAATGAGGGTGCGCACCTTGGTGTACACTTGGCAGAGAATTGCACAAGCTTGTGCACATACTTGTGCAGGTATTGCACCAACTGTAGGGTATTTCCAGAAGCTCTGCTCCTTCTTCTGGGAAAGATGTCTGGGTTACTAAGAGTGATCTTTGCAGCTCTGCACCCCCTTGCAATTCAGTTCATGCATGCGCAGAAACACTGTTTGATCAAGGCCAGCGGTCTAACATTCAACTGCTACTAATTAGCAAAATCGCTTGAGGTATGATCACGGGGACAAGGGCCAGATTAACAATGGGGCAGATGAAGCTGCTTCTCCAGCATGATGGTCACCAGATAGATTCCAGCTAAGTATTAATATCTCATGTCTATTTTCAACATTTATACAATATTTGTACTATTACAGATGGAGCGCCTCCCAGCCAGCCTGCAGGGCCGCCAAATGTACTGAGCTGAAAATTGGGGGATGTTCTGTACAGTTGCGCAAAATAAAGCAGCTCAGACAAATGATACCGAAGTAAACACCAAACTTCAACACAATATACAGTCCAAGAAAAAATCAAATGTCTTAAGCGCTAAATACAGTGGAGTAGGTCGGTAAGATCACACTTACACTATTAGTATGGAGAAGTCCCAAGTAGTTCCTATTGTAATTTATAACGATGTTCTAGGAACACAAGATAAATGGGGCTTGATCCCAATAATATTCGTTTCCCTTTCTTGATGGATCTAGTAAAGAAAGGAAAATAGTGCAGACACCTCTTGTACAGGGGGGAACAATTTATTCAATCATCACACTCACAATGGTACAAGGGTAAAAGCATATAAAATCACCAGCCGGTGATAGACAATGGGATAGATCTCACCAACCACTCCTGTGGTCGTGCTGCAGAAAGGTGCCGGTTCCTTAACATCAGACGCCAAACAAGGTAGGAGGTGGATCAATCGATGAACAAGTGCTGTATTCACTCCAGCCACGGGTACAGCTGCTCAATGCATTTCGGACCATTCGTCCTTCATCAGGAGCATGCTGTACTCCGTGGCTGGAGCTGTTTTTAAGGGCAAAAAGGCGCGAAAATCTTCCGGTCTCCGGTCACGTGGTCCGGAACCGGAAGTGCGTCATCGCGTTCACATCCGCAAGTTCCGCGTTCCAAACAACCCGGAAATGTGCGTTCCACACCTCGGGATTGGATTGCGGAGATTTGCCATCCGGAAAACAGGAGACATAATGAACTTTAAGCTTGAGACAAAAAATAGAAATAGAACACCGAATTTCACTTTATAATCTCTCGTTTCAAGTCCATTATAAGTTTTTTCTTTCCTTTGCCTTCTGTTTCGTGAAAAGAATCCTTAAAGTGCAAAAAGTGCTGTATGATTGCTCTTAAGGTCCCGGATAGTGTCCATGTTAAAAGTCCATATAAAATGATATAAAGATAAAAATACCATATTAAGATCAGTGATAAACTCAGTTTAAAAGACTTTAAAAAACTGTTAAAAAAGGATATAATACAGTATTTCTAAAAACAATACTATAAAAACCATTTTACTTCGAAGTCACCATTAAGGCCATGTGGGACTAATGTATTTAATTTAAAAATCCACTTCATCTCCGTTTGGGCAAGTCTGGTTTCAATGTTTTTATTACGCCAAGTGGGTGTTATTTGTTCCAGACCGCCAAAAGATTTCAGATCATATTCATTTGAGTGGTGGACTTCTTTAAAATGTGCGGACAAAGTATGAGCTACCAGCCCTTTCCTAATGTTGTACACGTGCTCGGCTAAACGTGTTTTTAGGTTTCTGGTAGTTTTGCCGACATAAAAGAACCCACATTTACACTCCAGGAAATATATCACATTTTTTGAATTACATGTGATAAATTCATTTATCTTATAAGCAATGCCATTAATGGTGACTTCTTTGGTTTTGCTTGATCCCTTAACTGTACGACACATTAGGCACATGCCGCACCTATGAAAACCTTTTGTGCGGTCACTTGTTCTAGGAATAACATCAAGACAACTTTTCACTAGTTTGTCTTTCAACGATGGTGCCTTTCTGTATATGAAACCTGGGTATTTAGGAATCTGTTTTCCTATAATAGGATCATTTCTTAAAATTTTCCAGTTTTTCCTAAAAACATTCTCGATTTTTTTAAAATCAGAATTAAAATCAGTGATAAAGGACCATTCATTGTTCCTAGATTTTATCTCTTTCTTTTTGTCCTTTAGTAAATCACTTCTGTTCATCTGGTCAACTCTTATTTTGGCTACCTGTAGATCTTCTTCAGGATAGCCTTTCACTTTGAACCTTTTGGACATATCATTTATCTGAGTTTCATATACAGTATCTTCAGTACAGTTACGTTTTACCCTTAAAAATTGGCCGTATGGAATCCCTTCGAGCCAATTTTCATGATGCTGGCTATTTCTTTCAATATAGCTATTGGAATCTGTTGGCTTAATATGATTTTTTGTACATATTTTAGTATCTTTGATGTAAATGTTTAAATCAAGAAATACTATTTCAGATGGACTCCATACAAAGGTAAATTTCAGATTAAAATCGTTTTGATTTAATTTATTAAAAAATTCTAAAAGACTGTTCTCATTCCCTTTCCATACTATTAAAACATCGTCGATATAGCGTTGCCAGGAGACCAGATTCTCCCCCAGCTCCGGGCCGGACCAGATGTTGATGTCCTCCCAGTACGCCATATATAGATTGGCGTAGCTGGGGGCGAATCTGGTCCCCATCGCTGTACCGATCATCTGAATATAAAAACTACCATTAAAATAAAAGTAATTGTTCCTCAGAATGAATGAAATGCTTTCAATAATAAAATCCTTAACATCCTGTGTTAACGGAGAACGATTTAAGAAATAAGACACAGCTGTTAGTCCTTTTTCAGAATCAATAATGGTGTACAACGTTGAAACATCACCACTGGTTAAAAAACAGCCTTCCTCCCAATCGATGTTTTTAAGTCAACGCGTTTCTGAAACCAGGAGCTCCTTTATCAAGATCTTGATAAAGGAACTCCTGGTTCCGAAACGCGTTGACGCCATCCCACCTGCTCAACACGGCAGCGTTTGTATAGAAGGGATTCAGGATCGTGTGGAAGCGTCTACAGCGGCTGCGTCTGCAGCGCGAACCCGCCGGACTATCTGCGCCTCCTTACGTTTACCTGTGTCCCGCTACCTTCCTGTGATTTTAACTGTGTGGAATAAAGTCTGTTACCCCTGCTCGAGCTGTGAAAATCTGGTCTTTTAAAGAACCTGCTACATGCACGCGAGACAGAATTTAAAAGTAAGTGCCGCTCTAGTTTGACATACAGACAAATGTTTGATGGTCATTTCCCTGATAAAGAACCCGCTATGTGAACGCGAGACAGAACTTTAAAGTAAGTGTCTGTCTGCTGCATGCGCCCAGGGAGGTTATCACTCACATCGGTCAGACCCAATTTCAAGTGAGGATCTGATTTCAACACTGATCTCCTGTGCCATCCACACTAGGAGATTAGTGTTTGTACCTGCACCCAGTGCTTGTGACGGTCCAATTCCGGATTTTTGTGTTATTGTATTGGGAGATAGATGGTCTCCAGGACCCATTGTGCTGCTTATCATTCATTTGATTCTGTGCATTTTTCACGCCAGGTTACAAACCCTTTCTGTTTGCTAGGATTAATACATCTGCCCCACTGATTTATAGGACAATATAATGGCATCATATGCAAAAAAATAGTAACATCTCTAATGTTGCTAGGTGTTGTAGTACATGAAAAGCCCACCAGGGGATACCGAATTTGCTGGTACAGTACCGTTTTTTAACAGTCTGTACCGGCAAATATAGATTGTACCGAATGTACCATTTTTTTTCCTGATTGCAGCGATCTGACACTCTGCATTTTTTCTACTCGGTGCACTGGCTTTCCCCTCTCCCCCATTTCCAAGAGTGCATTGCGGCTGTTCCTGTGCGCCATGATGTCACGCGCCGGGACCGCGCACCCTGGGAAGGCAGGAAGTCTCTACCCTCATTCTCGGCATGCACACTTGTGGGCACAAAGTGCTGAGTGGGGTGCGGTGGCCTGCCAGCCCCGACACACGCAATGGGATCATCTTCGCATTGGAGCCTGCTGCCTGCCTGAACTTCACAGCACATCTGTGCAGCAAGTAGGTGGCTGGGCTCAGGCTGCACTTTGAATAATAAATTGTGTGACATCGTGTGGCCATGGGTATAGTGGGTGTGGCCTTGTGCGAAGTGGGCGTGGTCACATCCCCAGGCACCCGGCCCAGCGCCTGATGCAGCTCATGTCACATGGGGGCTTGGTGGGCTGCTGGTATAATAAATAAGTATATTTAATATACTTATAAATACGTATATTAAATATACTTAGCAGCCCACCAAGCCACCATGTGACATGAGCTGCATCAGGCGCTGGGCCGGGTGCCTGGGGATGTGACCACGCCCACTTTGCACAAGGTCACTCCCACTTTACCCATGGCCACACCCCTTTCTATATGTGTACCGATTTCTGGCCTTCAAACGTTGGAGGGTATAAAGCAGGGCTGGGCAATTGCGGCCCTCCAGATGTTGATGAACTACACATCCCAGGATGCTTTGCATGTGGCCATGCTGAAACTGATGCAGAGCATGCTGGGATGTGTAGTTCATCAACATCTGGAGGGCTGCAATTGCCCAGCCCTGGTATAAAGTGTGCTTAAGGGGCATAGTCAAATACCATGGGGTGAGACCAGCCCACACAGATGCTTGGAAAGACCATGTATCTGCCCTCTTGTAGAGTAACAATGTAGAATCTCAGTACACTATCTGGAACCTGACATTAGAGGAAGGGGTGGGACATTCAGGCCCTGGGTACCATCTAGATCCCCTTCACCGGGAGGACCTTTTCCATCATGCACTGGGTCCATGTCTACCTGGAGGGGGAATACAAACCTGTTGTTAGCGAAGCAAGCCACTGTGCCCGGAGTGTGGTGAGCGAAGCGAGCCCACAAGTGCTACTGTAGCCGAAATAAAAGAAAATAACCTACACCCATCTAATTTACAGACAAATTAAAAAACAATGTAAAGCCATCTAACCATCTTCCACCCTAACCTCACATCCGGGTCTTTTCCATGGAGGGAAAAAAGCTACAACCAATTCCCCTGTGGCCAATCTGATCCTGAATACTGTTTAAAAATCGAATGTGAGTCAATTGAGCAAACTTGTGCGTTCTGACAAATGGCAGCAAAATGACGCTGAATAAGATGGATGGATTTGCGTTACTCATGTGCTCATAAATGGCTCAACTTTGTATAATAAAAGTTACGTACAGTACACACTGAAAAGAGAGATTACTTACTATATACTGTATATATGTATTTTAATGTAATAAACTGCTGGCTTCAGTCTGTGCGTTGCGTCCAGCTCATCTTGACTGATTAATGTTTTAACTAACAGTTTAAATATTTTGTCAGTGGGGAGACGCATTACTGTATAACAGACATTGGAGAATAATGTAAGGGAATCACGCACCTTTCAGTTCAGTGTAGTTTGAAATCTTTTCACGTAATGTTTTTCAATAAAGTGAATTTTTATATATTCAGAATAATTCATTGGGGTCGTAATACTATATAACCAGCTTTATACTTTTATCTGTGTTATCAGTATTAACTTCCTCATTGGAGACTGAGCAATAACTCAGAACGGATTGTGCTGTCTGATCATATTGCAGAGTGTTGAGATAAGGGCTGTATTAAACTTCCACCACACTTAGCCAGCCAAGAAGTCTGCAGGAGACTGCAGGCAGAGGGGGATCACACTGATAGAAGCCTCTGCAAACTTCTACTGATACTGCCCATAGCTGACATCACTATATGTCAGAGACTAAAGGCCCCCATACATTAGTCCGACTTGTCCTAGGGAAAAGTCGGACCTGATTTCCCCTGCAGCTCCCCGGGAGGGGGACACACGATTAGGTAATTTATGTGCCAAGTTTTGCATATGGTAAATCGCATGGATTTATCATATGCACTCCCGGGGAGCTGCAGGGGGAGAGCTGCGTGGGGGACTCTGGGGAGCTGCAGGGAAGAGCCGGGCAGGGTGATCTGACAAATAGTCAGCAGTCGGGGGTTGGGAGAGGCTGGCAGGGGCAGCGGGGCAGCGGACACATAGGCAGCAGGCGGGGGGAACATGGGTCACAATCAGGGCCGGAGGATCAGGCAGCCGCAGCTGTAAGAAAGAAAAACCCCAATATAAACGAACGGGCAGCCAGTGATTGGCTGAGAGCTCTCTCAGCCAATTGCTGACATAGGAAGTTGATGGATGCATAGTCATGCAACTCTGGAACGTGCATTGACCAAAGTGAACAGCCTTTTGCTTTGATTGATGCTCATTTCAGCATTCTGTAGTTATATCTAGGGATGGCCATCAGTGTGCTCAGTATCGATGGTTGCCGTCAAAGTTGAAACAGCAAGTGACCAAAAAATTGGTGGATAAAAACTATCTGTCTCTCTCCCATCAATGGAAAAACCATTCAACATCAGTCATAACCATTGATGATTGTAAATCATTGATGGTCAATGGCCATCACTAATATCATCATATAGGACAATACAACTTCCTTAACTTCCTGTCTCAGCTAAACTGCCTTTATATGCCATGTTTAATGCTTTATAAATTTCTACAACTCTTAATATCTATATAAAATCAACTTAATATCTATGCTTAATCTAAGCAGCTTTAGTAAATGAAGCATCTATAAAAAAGCTGCACATATTGTACATGAAGCATTGAGGATAACCAATTGGCTGACTGGATGTGAGCCCTAGATAGCTATTTATATGGATTCTAATGGATTTAGGTTCCTCTAACACCAACCCCTACGTCCCCCCGCCTGTTAGTACAATCACAATTCCTACCCTCTCCCCCCCTCCTTATGTCAGTACCATCACAATGCCAAATTGCATAATTTCATAACTGTAGGGTTGTAGAAAGTTTGAAAGGGAGTTGTTGACATGATGGGGGAAAAGGCACATAATTAAAGTTATTGTAATGGCCCATACACACTAAAGGATGCCCCCTGCCACCATATTGGCAGCAGCGGGGAACCGGTGCTGGGGCAGGCATCGGAAAATTAATACATACTTGCTGATGCCTGCTCCAAGGTGAGCAACAGCAGGGGGTGGCAGAGGGAGCGAAGGCCGTGCTGCAACTGCAGCATGGCCGTCATTAATGATGACCTCCCTCATCTGCACATGCTTGGATGAGTGAGGGGGTCGTTAATGACGCTCAGGAGTGCGCATTATTAACCAAAGGGAGTGCACACACTAAGCGATATTGTGCACAATATCGTTCAGAAAGCTCTTTCTGAACAATATTGTGACCAATATCGTCTAGTGTATATGGGGCTTAAAATACTATCATGTAGTAATTTTCCCTAGCCCAGTGTGCACATTAACAGTTTTTGTGTGTTAAGCGGGATAAGGGATGTGACATTCTTTTAAACATTTTTCTTTAAATATATTTTGTGATTCTTATAATACTTACTGTAAATAAACTTTTTGTAAACTTTTTATGTTCCTTTGAAGCCTAAACAAATGCCATCAACAAACATTTTTCAGCGATGTAAAATATGTAATCAGTAAGACAAGAGCAATGTGCTGTTTTTGGCACTTATTCAAACAATGAAATCACATCCAGTTTCTTGACACCAAAGATAAATGATGTAATAATCTAAAGGAGTTGCTTTATCTCGCTGAAACTTTGCAATACTTGACTTGTTTTCCATATTTTGTGGCTTTAAATGGTGGGAAAATTATATTAAAATGCTTGTAGCGGTTCCACTTAACTAGCATCCTTTTTGTTTTATTGTGTTTAATATAAAAGCAGCAATTATTTGATTTCAAAGCTAGGAAAATATGTACCTTGTGAGAAAACAAGCAATTTAAGCTTTAATTGGTGTCATTTTTCATAGAACTGGCAAGGTTTTTACATCTCTGGCATGTCGTTCTCTATAAAACTGCACCGCTGCCTTTAGCGGACGTCTCAGGGATACATGCATACAGTAGGTGTATACATATGTATCTGGATGCATTAGATAACAGGCTTGAGTTAGAACTAGTTATTCCTCTTTTAAAATCACTTAAATTTCCTTCTTCCTTTCCTCCATATCTAGGAGACTTCTGAAAATAAAACAGCGGCAAATATTCAGCAGTTAGCATTATCACAGAGTAAAAGTTCCAGCATATAATTAAACTTATATCAAGAATTTGACTTAATTGCTATAATTTGCTTATGTTCGGCCTTGTATTTAGAGTTGGAACCATAAAGGAATGAATACCCCCAAAAAACTAATTGTGCTGCCCTATCATAGCCAACATCTTATCTTGCAGCATAACCCTAACTGTCCCAACCAACAGCTTAACCCTAACAGTCCACTCCCACAGCCTAACTCTAACCCCCTTCGTCCTGAAGACTAACCCTAGTCATATCTCAAACCCAATGTTGGATTGTGGCATGAAAGGTCCACAGAGGGTTGGGCCCATGCCCGTCTCTTTGTGTTGCTTGCTGTGTCTTGTTGTGTGGTGTTATATAGTGCTTTTGTGTGGCATCTTTTCTTATGCTTATGACTAGGTTGCCCTTGGTTTGCGACAAGGTTGCTTATATGTTTATGTTCACTCATTTCCCTGGAATCGGCTCAGAAGCCGTTAGTGTTTTTCCCAGTCAGGCCCCTGTTAGCCATTTTCACCTTTTGACTGTCTCTGAAGGATCTTCAGTTCCTTGTCCAACCATAAGACCTGGTTGCACTGGAGTTGGTGCAGACTTAATATTCCCCTTCAAACGCTGCGATTAAAGGTGAAGCCTTAGCATCTGCAGGTACTGGCCATCCATTGGGACAGATCAACAGAGGCAGGATAGATTTCGCTGTGGCCGTCCTAAACAGCGGTCAGAGCTGTGGGGTAACACCCTAAAACCAAGACACTGTTTTACAGAAGATGTAGTTGAAATATGATTAAATGCTGTCAATAAATATGCTTGTGAAACATTATTGTCAAATAGTAATTTCTTTGCATGATACTGTATATAAATATTTCATTACCTTACCTACCAAAATATTTCTTGCTGATATATGTTTTTGAATGAAGAAATGGATTTTACTTATTCCATCATTTTCTGCATATTAATGCTGATTTGATGCATTGTGTATGTAATTCATGATTCTCCCTAACATTTCTTTCACTATAGAGAAATAATATGCAAACTTCTTTTGAATAATATGTGCCATAGATTTTATAACACAGAATTTACTGCCACAACAATTCCTACACGTCTTAGTTTATCATTTCCCTACAGCACATTTTAAAAAAGTTTAGAAATTGAAACATGAAGTTGGTTACAAACTGACCTGTAATTGGGATCATCCTCAATGCAGAATGTAAGAGAATGTAAAGTATAGGTCCTGTGTTAATAAAATATACCCTCTGCGAAATGTACTGTATTTACGATGCTGAGTTAAAAGTAAAAACGTGCATTGCCTTGCATTTTTGTACTGTGTATGCTGCAGAACCAAGTATAAGCAAGGATAGGCAATCCTGAATGGTACACTTTTCTGTTGCATCTCTACTTGTGACTGAATTGGCATAACTGGACATTAATGGGCCATTCTTGCATACTGTGACAGGCCGGGGTACTTTCCCATTGGAACACCAAGCATTCCATGAGCGTTCCCATGGAAATCGCTGGGGGACGTGGGCGCCGGGCAGCTAACATCACCAGATGTCAGCTGCCCGCCCACTTCCTCCCAAATATGCACAGATATACAAGTAACCTAAGAGTATCTGTATATACAGTATGCGTGCATGCACCACATCTTTCGATGGTCAGCGACCATCAAAAGATGTGTGAGGTTCCCCCTGTCCTGTGAATTGATGTTTATGTAAAACATCAATTTGCATGCCGAGCTAACGAACCCAGTATGCGAAGGGGGGGGGGGCAGCCGGACCACCATTCGCAGAGCGGGTTCTGGTTGAATCGCAAGGGTGTGAATTAACCAGAATAACCCCCAATGTTCAGTGATGACAGGTTGACAGAATGGGCTACTATGCAGGGTATAATTATGGTGCTCTTAGACATATATTTTGAAGCCAGAATAAGGCTGGAGCTAGTGTACACAGATGATGATGATGACAGCAGGCATCAACCAGGTAACGTCTACTTGCAGAGATGCATACAGACGAATACATGCATTTGGTCACTGATTCTAATGCAAGTTAGATATGATTGACATTGTTCCCCCTGCTGACCCACAACATCATGTCAGTGCCAAGATGGGGCATTGGGAAAAGTTTTTTTTGTTTTTTTTTTACTAATGATGGGTGAATGGGGGGGGGGGGGGTTTCTAATGACTGAAGAGCTAGTCATTAGATTTAAAGCAGTGGTTTGTTTAAAGGTAAAACCAGTGACGATTATTGCTCTTTAAAATCCAGTATAAACTGCAAAGTCCTTCTAACGCTCAGTACAATTACTCCATCTAATGAACACACTTTCACTTTTAAACCCCGAGGGGTATTTATTGGGTTACAAGTAGGGCTCTCCCCACAGGGTATCATTGTTATATTCCAAGTGACATTTTAAGGCACTGTTAAAGGAAATGATTGTTACATGTAATGTGATTATCATGTTAAATTTGTAGCTGCCAGCAATGTAACATTTTTATCATGTTGTATTAATTCATTTATTATTACAAACAGAAATAATTGAAATGCAAACACAGTTTATTCGGAAAACTAGTAGACGTTTAGTATTTAGAATTATGGTTTGAATGAACAGATAGTGTATTAGATAATAAACCCTTGCAGGCTAGAATAAGTAAATAAAATGGCCAGACACAGGACACCATGGAACTGGAGGATAAACCCCAGTGCTCATATCGACCAATCAAATCACAAGGGGGCCTGGTAGTGCGGTCCATCTGTCAGATTAATATGGATTATTCAGAACTGCCAGATGGTTTGGGGCTGTACACAATGAGAAAAAAACATGGTCTTGTTTCTGGAGATGACATTGCAGCATTTATTTGTATTATCATATGGGATAAAATCTTATAATTCTTTCTTCTTTCATCCCTAATTTCCTTTTAGTGATAAGGGATAACATAGACATCCCTCTCGGATACTGTATATACATAATGCAGTGGCGTATCTGCTGTAAGGCAGCCCCAGCAGCCGCTTGGGGGAGCAAGCAGCAGCGGGGTCTGTGTGGGCCCCAGCACTCGCTCGACGCACTGATATGCTGCTGCCTGCCGCTGCCCACTGACTGAGCACTGGACGCGTCATCCATAGCGCAGGTGTGACCATGGCAGAGATGACAAATCCCCCCCCCCACTGATTCAATTGACTGTACACAGAGCCGGCTATTGGCTACCGTGTACAGGATGGGCGGGTTGATGGGCATGCTAGGGCGGCCTGGGATGCGTCAGAGCCAAGGGAAGCAGCAGTGTCTGCTGGTCTCTCTTCCTCTCTCCTGCTTCAGCTTCTCCATTATGCGTGTGACATCATCACGTCACACTCTGGGGAAACATGCTGGAGAGGAGCCTGGGGGAGGGGGGGGGGAGGGCGCCACACACTTTTTGGCAGGGGGGAGCAAAATGTATAGATACGCCACTGACATAATGACATCAACCCATGAATCCAATATGGTCTTCTCATCCATGCGGACATGGTTCTGATCCACAGCATATTATATTGATGTTGGGAACAAAAGATATCTCCACCTATTAGTATCTCCAAATTTACATCTTCTACTATTCTGTTAAGAAATTCATAGTTTATGGCAGTGGTTCCCAAACTGTGTGCCTAGGCACTCTGGGGTGCCTCATGACACTTACAGGGGTGCCTTGGGTTGGTGGACCAGGATCAATTCATATTAGTTATGTGCAATGTAACAGGCAAAAGCAGTGCTAGTGGCTGCCAATCATAACATATGTGGACAAACAGGAGCAAATCCTGTCCCTCACCACATAACTGTAACATATAAACACAATGTACTTACTTTTATATTTTTTCCTGAATTTTTCAATAAGAAGCATTTGGCCTAGGGGTGCCTTGAAAACATTTTGATGCTCTAGGGTGCCATGATTCAAAAAAGTTTGGGAACCCCTGGTTTATGGCAAAAAATATCATCTCTTACTCTCATCAAAATCAACCAAAGAAAATCCTGAACATGACAGAGGTCCTTAAAATAGAATCTTGGGAACAGGTATGAATTAATCTTTGAAAATTTACCTGTAATGTTTACCTTATATTGGAAATATAATCTTGTTTTACACAACTTTTTTCTATTTGAATTAATATAACAAATGAGAGCGAGGCTGGCATTTTGTAGCGAAAATTTTGAACATCTCTCACAGAGATGTTGGCACTCAAAGGGTGAAGTTGAAACTATTTACCGAGATACCTTTATCTTCTGTGACATCACAATAATATATATGTGCATCATACATCCAAGGACACTCCCTCGATCCTCGATCTCGTCATCTCCCGCTCTTGTTCCCTTACTGACTACACTATCTCGGCTTTTCCTCTTTCTGACCATCACCTCATCTCCTTCACCCTCATTGCTTCCCCCTCTACCACCCCCCCCCCCCAAGCGCATTGTCTCATGGCATAACGACAACACACTAGATATTGCTGCCTTCTCAGACACGCTGTGTCCTCTTCTCGCCCCAATCTCCACCATGTCATGCCCGAACCTCGCCGCCTCCCTCTATAACGACACCCTATCTTCGGCAATGGACTCTGCCTGCCCTCCCTCCTGTATCCCCCTTCAATGCTCCAACCCCCAACAGTGGCACTCACCTATCACCCGATTCCTTAAAAAGTGCTCTCACACTGCTGAGTGCTTCTGGAAGAAATCATGCTCCCTCGCGGATTATCTCCATTTCAAATTCATTCTTTCCTCCTTCAGCTCTGCCCTTGCTCTGGCCAAGGAATCCTACTTTAAGTCCCTCATCCTTTCCCAATCATCAAACCCCCGCAGGCTATTCGCCACTTTCAACTCCTTGCTCTCCCCCCCTCTTCCAGCTCTTCCGTCCTCCATCGTAGCCGCTGATTTTGCTACCTACTTTTCAACCAAAATCTCCTCTCTCAGGATTGCCATCACTGCTGCGATGACCTCACCCTCTCCATCCTCCCCTCCTACATCTCCACTCCCCTCCTTCCCACCCCTGTCCTCATTTTACCCCACCACTGCTGCTGAAGTCCATTCTATCCTTCAATCCTCTTCTCCCTCCACCTGCCCACTCGATCCTATCTAGTGATGAGCGGGTCCGGATCTCCGAGATCCGGATCCGCACGGACGTCCTGAATCCGAATCCGGATCCAGGACGTCCGCGGACTCCCGCGCAGGCCCGGAGCCGAAATCGAGGCCCGACGTCACATTGGTGACGTCGGATTCTCGCGAGATCCGGATTACATAAAAGCCGGGACCCGCCGCCGCCATCTTCATTCTGTGGGGCGACGCAGAGCAGGCAGCAGTGCTGCCAGAGAGGGGGGTTTTATTTATTGCTCCGTGAGGGGGGTTTGCTGGAGCGTTGTGTGTGTCACTGTGCTGCTTGCTGCTAAAGAGCTGCAAGTACAGAGGGGGTTTAATCATTTTTATTGTGCTGCTGGAGAGTGATTTTTTTTTCTATATTGCTGTAGCCTGCTCATCTGTAATTTGTGTCACTGCTGCTGCTACAGAATACTACAGACAGAGGGGGGTTTATTGTACTGCCGCAGAGGGGGTTTTCTTTCTATATTGCTATAGCCTGCTCATCTCTAATTGTGTCACTGCTGCTGCTAGCCTGCTACAGAATACTACAGACAGAGGGGGGTTTAATAATTTTTATTGTGCTGCCAGAGAGGGTTTTTGTGCTGCCTGGCTACCTGTTATATGGTTGTAAACACCTACCAGGCAGTCACCTCTGTTGTTGCCAGTGCCACTACCTTGTACCTACCTCTCAGAGTATATAAAAAAAAATAAAAAAAAAATTAAAAATATATAAAAATATAAAAAAAAATAATTAAGTTGTTGTTGTTGCTGACACCACTGGCTGCCGTTAGATATCGCAGACTCAGTAATTAAATTTTTAACTGTGGTTTGCTGACGCCACTTGTTGTGTTACCTACCAGTGTATCCACTTTTGTATCTTGCTGCTGTTGTCACTGGCTAGTGACAACAACCAGCTGATATCTGGGTATCCAGTTTGCTGCCACCGCTGCCGTTACATATATCGCAGTAAATAACTCCGGTTTGCTGACGCCACTTGTTGTGTTACCTACCAGTGTATCCACAAAATAAATATTGTATCTTGCTGCTGTTGTCACTGGCTAGTGACAACCAGCTGATATCTGGGTATCCAGTTTGCTGCCACCGCTGCCGTTACATATATCGCAGTAAATAACTCCGGTTTGCTGACGCCACTTGTTGTGTTACCTACCAGTGTAACTATCCACAAAATAAATATTGTATCTTGCTGCTGTTGTCACTGGCTAGTGACAACAACCAGCTGATATCTGGGTATCCAGTTTGCTGCCACCGCTGCCGTTACATATATCGCAGTAAATAACTCCGGTTTGCTGACGCCACCTGTTGTGTTACCTACCAGTGTAACTATCCACAAAATAAATATTGTATCTTGCTGCTGTTGTCACTGGCTAGTGACAACAACCAGCTGATATCTGGGTATCCAGTTTGCTGCCACTGCTGCCGTTACATATATCGCAGTAAATAACTCCGGTTTGCTGACGCCACTTGTTGTGTTACCTACCAGTGTATCCACTTTTGTATCTTGCTGCTGTTGTCACTGGCTAGTGACAACAACCAGCTGATATCTGGGTATCCAGTTTGCTGCCACTGCTGCCGTTACATATATCGCAGTAAATAACTCCGGTTTGCTGACGCCACTTGTTGTGTTACCTACCAGTGTATCCACAAAATAAATATTGTATCTTGCTGCTGTTGTCACTGGCTAGTGACAACAACCAGCTGATATCTGGGTATCCAGTTTGCTGCCACTGCTGCCGTTACATATATCGCAGTAAATAACTCCGGTTTGCTGACGCCACTTGTTGTGTTACCTACCAGTGTATCCACTTTTGTATCTTGCTGCTGTTGTCACTGGCTAGTGACAACAACCAGCTGATATCTGGGTATCCAGTTTGCTGCCACTGCTGCCGTTACATATATCGCAGTAAATAACTCCGGTTTGCTGACGCCACTTGTTGTGTTACCTACCAGTGTATCCACAAAATAAATATTGTATCTTGCTGCTGTTGTCACTGGCTAGTGACAACAACCAGCTGATATCTGGGTATCCAGTTTGCTGCCACTGCTGCCGTTACATATATCGCAGTAAATAACTCCGGTTTGCTGACGCCACTTGTTGTGTTACCTACCAGTGTAACTATCCACAAAATAAATATTGTATCTTGCTGCTGTTGTCACTGGCTAGTGACAACAACCAGCTGATATCTGGGTATCCAGTTTGCTGCCACTGCTGCCGTTACATATATCGCAGTAAATAACTCCGGTTTGCTGACGCCACTTGTTGTGTTACCTACCAGTGTATCCACAAAATAAATATTGTATCTTGCTGCTGTTGTCACTGGCTAGTGACAACAACCAGCTGATATCTGGGTATCCAGTTTGCTGCCACTGCTGCCGTTACATATATCGCAGTAAATAACTCCGGTTTGCTGACGCCACTTGTTGTGTTACCTACCAGTGTAACTATCCACAAAATAAATATTGTATCTTGCTGCTGTTGTCACTGGCTAGTGACAACAACCAGCTGATATCTGGGTATCCAGTTTGCTGCCACTGCTGCCGTTACATATATCGCAGTAAATAACTCCGGTTTGCTGACGCCACTTGTTGTGTTACCTACCAGTGTATACACTTTTGTATCTTGCTGCTGTTGTCACTGGCTAGTGACAACAACCAGCTGATATCTGGGTATCCAGTTTGCTGCCACTGCTGCCGTTACATATATCGCAGTAAATAACTCCGGTTTGCTGACGCCACTTGTTGTGTTACCTACCAGTGTATCCACAAAATAAATATTGTATCTTGCTGCTGTTGTCACTGGCTAGTGACAACAACCAGCTGATATCTGGGTATCCAGTTTGCTGCCACCGCTGCCGTTACATATATCGCAGTAAATAACTCCGGTTTGCTGACGCCACTTGTTGTGTTACCTACCAGTGTAACTATCCACAAAATAAATATTGTATCTTGCTGCTGTTGTCACTGGCTAGTGACAACAACCAGCTGATATCTCGGTATCCAGTTTGCTGCCACTGCTGCCGTTACATATATCGCAGTAAATAACTCCGGTTTGCTGACGCCACTTGTTGTGTTACCTACCAGTGTATCCACTTTTGTATCTTGCTGCTGTTGTCACTGGCTAGTGACAACAACCAGCTGATATCTGGGTATCCAGTTTGCTGCCACTGCTGCCGTTACATATATCGCAGTAAATAACTCCGGTTTGCTGACGCCACTTGTTGTGTTACCTACCAGTGTATCCACAAAATAAATATTGTATCTTGCTGCTGTTGTCACTGGCTAGTGACAACAACCAGCTGATATCTGGGTATCCAGTTTGCTGCCACCGCTGCCGTTACATATATCGCAGTAAATAACTCCGGTTTGCTGACGCCACTTGTTGTGTTACCTACCAGTGTAACTATCCACAAAATAAATATTGTATCTTGCTGCTGTTGTCACTGGCTAGTGACAACAACCAGCTGATATCTGGGTATCCAGTTTGCTGCCACTGCTGCCGTTACATATATCGCAGTAAATAACTCCGGTTTGCTGACGCCACTTGTTGTGTTACCTACCAGTGTAACTATCCACAAAATAAATATTGTATCTTGCTGCTGTTGTCACTGGCTAGTGACAACAACCAGCTGATATCTGGGTATCCAGTTTGCTGCCACCGCTGCCGTTACATATATCGCAGTAAATAACTCCGGTTTGCTGACGCCACCTGTTGTGTTACCTACCAGTGTAACTATCCACAAAATAAATATTGTATCTTGCTGCTGTTGTCACTGGCTAGTGACAACAACCAGCTGATATCTGGGTATCCAGTTTGCTGCCACTGCTGCCGTTACATATATCGCAGTAAATAACTCCGGTTTGCTGACGCCACTTGTTGTGTTACCTACCAGTGTATCCACTTTTGTATCTTGCTGCTGTTGTCACTGGCTAGTGACAACAACCAGCTGATATCTGGGTATCCAGTTTGCTGCCACTGCTGCCGTTACATATATCGCAGTAAATAACTCCGGTTTGCTGACGCCACTTGTTGTGTTACCTACCAGTGTATCCACTTTTGTATCTTGCTGCTGTTGTCACTGGCTAGTGACAACAACCAGCTGATATCTGGGTATCCAGTTTGCTGCCACTGCTGCCGTTACATATATCGCAGTAAATAACTCCGGTTTGCTGACGCCACTTGTTGTGTTACCTACCAGTGTATCCACAAAATAAATATTGTATCTTGCTGCTGTTGTCACTGGCTAGTGACAACAACCAGCTGATATCTGGGTATCCAGTTTGCTGCCACCGCTGCCGTTACATATATCGCAGTAAATAACTCCGGTTTGCTGACGCCACTTGTTGTGTTACCTACCAGTGTAACTATCCACAAAATAAATATTGTATCTTGCTGCTGTTGTCACTGGCTAGTGACAACAACCAGCTGATATCTCGGTATCCAGTTTGCTGCCACCGCTGCCTACCGTTAGATATCGCAGTACATAACTCTGGTTTGCTGACGCCACTTGTTGTGTTACTGATATATATCCACTTTTGTATCTTGCTGCTGTTGTCACTGGATAGTGACAACAACCAGCTGATATCTCGGTATCCAGTTTGCTGACACCGCTGCCTACCGTTAGATATCCAAAATATGGAGGATAAAAAAAAAGGAAAAGATGAGGAGCCACTTCGTCGTGCTTCTGAAGCTGATGCCACTAGTCATCATGACATAGGCGATGAAATGCCATCGACGTCGTCTGCCAAGGCCGATGCCCAGTGTCAAAGTAGAGGGCATGTAAAATCCAAAAAGCCAAAGTTGAGTAAAAGGCCCTTAAAAAGAAAAAGCAAATCATTGGAGGAGAAACTTAAAGTTGCCAGTGTGCCATTTACAACGCGGAGTGGCAAGGAACGGCTACGGCCATGGCCTATGTTCATGACTAGTGGCTCAGCTTCACAAGATGATCAAAGTCCTCCTCCTCCTCCTCCTCCTTCTCCCACTTTAAAATTTAAGAGATTTAAGGTGTCACCAACAAAAATCCAGCAAACAACTCTGCCTTCCAAAGAAGACATGGTATCACAAATCCCAGTGGAGAGTCCAAGGGTGTTGGTGGTTGCGATGCCTGACCTTCCCATCACTGTACGGGAAGAGGATGCTCCTTTCAGCATTCGCAGCACACCCTCTGCATGTGCTGGAAGGATCACAGACAGTGCAGTTGCAGATGTCGATAATGAAGGTGTCAGTGTTGTACACCAGGAGGAGGATATTGATGAAGCTGGTGCTGAGGGAGAAATTGACGAGGAGGACGATGCTGATGCGGTTTGCTTAAATGAGGCACCGGGCAAGACAGTTGTTGTCCGTGAGATCCCAAAGGGCATCACCATGCCTGGACAGAAGACCAATAAATCCACCTCTTCGGTCTGGAATTATTTTTATCCCAAACCGTCCAACAATTGTTTTGCCATATGTAGCTTATGCAAAGCTCAAATAAGCAGGGGTAAGGACGTTTCCCACCTAGGGACATCCTCCCTTCTACGTCACTTGAAAACTCATAAGTTGCTGTTTAGTTCAGAAACTGTGGCTAAGAATGTACACAGTCCAGGGACAACTAAATCCCTTTGTCCTGTTGTGTCCACGTGCCCAACTACACCGCAAAGTCCCTCCTCGTCAATTTCTTCCTCAATGAGGATTGGGAGTAGTCCTATAGGCCATGTTACTTGCCTGACTGACTCCTCTCCTATCCGGGATTCTTCTGGAGGATCCTGCATTGCTACGCCTCCTACTGCTGCCGCTGCTGCTGTTGCTGCTGGGAGTCATTCATCATCCCGGAGGGGAAGTCGGAACACTTATTTCACTAAGCAATTGACTGTCCAACAGTCCTTTGCCATGAAGATGAAGTATGACAGCAGTCATCCAATGGCAAAGCGGGTAACTGAGGCCTTAGCAGATCTGATTGTATTAGATGTGCTTCCGGTGTCCATAACTGCTGGAGTAGGATTTAGACGATTGATGGACTTAGTGTGTCCCCGTTACAAAATACCGTCAAGATTCCACTTCGCTAGACAGGCGATACCGAAGCTGTACAGTAAAGTGCATAAAAGTGTTCTCAGTGCCCTGAAAAATGCGGTCATACCCACTGTCCACTTAACAACGGACATGTGGACAAGTGGAAAAGGGCAGACTAGGGATTACATGACCGTGACAGCCCACTGGGTAGATGAATCACCTTGTCCAGCAGCAACAACAGCAGCAGCACCAGTAGTAGGACCTGGGAAATGCCAGCTCCTTCCTAGGCAGGCTACGTTGTGTGTAACCGCTTTCCGTAAGAGGCACACCGCCGATAACCTCTTACAGAAACTGAGGGTAATCATTGGGCAATGGCTTACCCCTCTTAGACTCTCCTGGGGATTTGTGGTGTCAGACAATGCCTGCAATATCGTGCGGGCATTAAAGCAGGGCAAATTCCAGCATGTGCCCTGTTTTGCTCACACGATAAATTTGGTGGTCCAGAGTTTTCTAAGAGACAACAGAGCTGTGCAGGGGACTCTTTCGGTGGCCCGAAAAATTTGTGGCCACTTTCGTCATTCGGCGGCTGCATGCCAAAGACTGGAGCGGCAGCAAACACTGTTGAACCTGCCCCTCCATCAGCTGAAGCAAGAGGTCGTAACGCAGTGGAACTCAACCCTCTATATGCTTCAGAGGATGGAGGAGCAGCAAAGGGCCATTCAAGCCTATACATCCACCTATGACATAGGCAAAGGAGGGGGTATGCACCTGACTCAAGCACAGTGGAGAATGATTTCAGTGTTGTGCAAGATTCTCCAACCCTTCGAACTTGCCACACGTGAAGTCAGTTCAGACACTGCCAGCTTGAGTCAGGTCATTCCCCTCATCAGGCTTTTGCAGAAACAGTTGGAGAAAGTGAAGGAGGAGCTGAGACGGAGCGAGTCCTCTAAGCATGTGGGACTTGTGGATGAAGTCCTTCATACGCTTTGCCAGGATTCGAGGGTGGTACAAATTTTGAAATCAGAGGAGTACATTTTGGCCACCGTGCTCGATCCTCGGTTTAAAGCCTACGTGGTGTCACTCTTTCCGGCGGACACAAGCCTGCGGAAGTGCAAAGAACTGCTGGTTAGAAAACTGTCATCTTCTGAAGTGGAAAGTGACTCAGCAGCACCTTCTCCTTCATTTTCTCCAGCAACTGGTTCTGCAAGGAAACAACTGCGATTTCCTAAACCCCCCGCTGGTGGTGATAAAGGACCAAGTTTGGACATTTGGTCTGGGCTGAAGGACCTTCCAACAATTTCTGACATGTCTACTTCCACTGCCTATGATGCTATCACCATTGACAGAATGGTGGAGGATTATATGGGTGACAGCACCCAAGTAGGCATGTCAGAGAGTCCTTACCAGTACTGGCAGAAAAAAAAGGAAATTTGGAAGCCCCTGTACAAACTGGCTCTATATTACCTCAGTTGCCCTTCCTCCAGTGTGTACTCCGAAAGAGTTTTTAGTGCAGCTGGGAACCTTGTCAGCAATAAGCGTAGGAGGTTGCTTCCAAAAAATGTGGAGAAGATGATGTTCATAAAAATGAATTATCAATTCTACGAGAAAGACCAGCGTCCACAAAGTACACAGGAACCTGTGGTGGTGGATTCCAGCGGGGACGAATTAATACTCTGTGAGGGTGAGGAAGAACAAGATACTGATGGTGGTGAGGAATCGCTGGATGAGGATGAGGACGACCTTTTGCCTCTGTAGAGCCAGTTTGTGCAGGGACATATTAAATGGCAGCTTGTGATGTGGGGGCCCAAACGAACCAATCATTTCAGCCACAGTCGTGTGGCAGACCCTGTGGCTGAAATGATTGGTTTGTTAAAGTGTGCGTGTCCTGTTTATACAACATAAGGGTGGGTGGGAGGGCCCAAGGACAATTCCATCTTGCACCTCTTTTTTGTCTTTTGAATAATGTGCTCTTTGGGGCCTAGTTTGGGTGGGAGTGCCGTAGGACAATTCCATCTTGCACCTCTTTTTTGTCTTTTGAATAATGTGCTCTTTGGGGCCTAGTTTGGGTGGGAGTGCCCTTGGACACTTCCATCTTGCACCTCTTTTTTGTCTTTTGAATAATGTGCTCTTTGGGGCCTAGTTTGGGTGGGAGTGCCGTAGGACAATTCCATCTTGCACCTCTTTTTTGTCTTTTGAATAATGTGCTCTTTGGGGCCTAGTTTGGGTGGGAGTGCCGTAGGACAATTCCATCTTGCACCTCTTTTTTGTCTTTTGAATAATGTGCTCTTTGGGGCCTAGTTTGGGTGGGAGTGCCCTTGGACACTTCCATCTTGCACCTCTTTTTTATCTTTTGAATAATGTGCTCTTTGGGGCCTAGTTTGGGTGGGAGTGCCGTAGGACAATTCCATCTTGCACCTCTTTTTTGTCTTTTGAATAATGTGCTCTTTGGGGCCTAGTTTGGGTGGGAGTGCCCTTGGACACTTCCATCTTGCACCTCTTTTTTGTCTTTTGAATAATGTGCTCTTTGGGGCCTAGTTTGGGTGGGAGTGCCCTTGGACACTTCCATCTTGCACCTCTTTTTTGTCTTTTGAATAATGTGCTCTTTGGGGCCTAGTTTGGGTGGGAGTGCCGTAGGACAATTCCATCTTGCACCTCTTTTTTGTCTTTTGAATGATGTGCTCTTTGGGGCCTAGTTTGGGTGGGAGGGCCCTTGGACAATTCCATCTTGCACCTCTTTTTTTCTTTTGAATAATGTGCTCTTTGGGGCCTAGTTTTTCTATCTGCCACTGCAGTGCCACTCCTAGATGGGCCACGTGTTTGTGCCGCCCATTTGTCTTGCTTATCATAGTCATCCAGCTACCTCGGTGCAACATTTTGGCCTAAAAACAATATTGTGAGGTGTGAGGTCTTCAGAATAGACTGTAAATGAGTGGAGAAGAAAGCTGATGGGGTTAATAATAGCATAGGAGCAAAAAAACACCTAAATTATGCAATGTTAACCATTTTTATGCTTTTTTCAAAAAAATCAGAACCCAAAACCCAAAACCCAAAACCCAAAACCTTTAGGGGGTGTTTTGGCAAAACCCATTAGAACCCAAAACCTGAAGGTAATCAGAACCCAAAACCCAAAACCCAAAACGCGAAAAAGTGTCCGGTGCACATCTCTAATCCTATCCCCTCCAATATTATCCGTTGTCTCAGTCCATCGGTCTGCTCTCACCTGGCTCACCTCTTTAAACTTTCCCTATCCTCTGGGATCTTCCGCTCCTCCTTCAAACACGCTCTTGTCTTCTCAAAAAAACAAATCTGGACCCCAACTCTCCGTCAAACTACAGGCCCATCTCCCTCCTTCCTTTTGCCTCCAAGCTCCTAGAACGTCTGGCCTATAATCGTCTCCTAAGCCACCTTACTGCTAACTCCATTCTAGACCCCCTCCAATCTGGGGTCCGCCCTTTACATTCCACTGAAACTGCCCTGACCAAAGTCACTAACGATCTACTATCGGCTAAATCATCTAGCTTGATCTGTCGGCTGCCTTTGACACTGTTGACCACCCTCTCCTGCTCAACACCCTCCGCTCCTTTGGCATCACTGGCACGGTCTTCTCCTGGTTCACCTCATACCTTTCCGATCGCTCCTTCTCCATCTCCACTCCGAGCTCCTCCTCTCCTACTACCCCGCAGCCAGTCGGTGTTCCCCAAGGGTCAGTCCTTGGCTCTCTCCTCTTCTCCCTCTACACCACCTCTTTGGGAACCCTCATCAGCTCCTATGGCTTCCCTTACCACCTTTATGCTGATTATACCCTAATCTATCTCTCCTCCCCCGACCTATCCCCATCACTCCTGTCCAAGGTCTCTGAATGCCTCACAGCCATCTCAGCCTGGATGACCCAACGCTTCCTGAAACTAAACATGGCTAAAACGGAACTTCTAATCTTCCATCCCCCGAACATCCCCTCTTCTCCCACTATCTCCATCAGCATTGGTGAAACCAAGATCACCTCCACCGACCAAATGCGCTGCCTCGGTGTCATCATTGACTCCTCCCTCTCTTTCACCCCACACATTCATGCTCTCTCACAGTCTTGCCGCTTTCACCTCCGCAACATCTTGCGCATCAGACCATTTCTCTCCACTGACGCGACCAAAATTCTCATTCACTCTCTTGTTAACCCCCGCCTTGACTACTGCAACACCCTTCTCTCTGGGCTACCTCTCACCCGCCTTGCCCCTCTCCAATCCATTCTTAACGCTGCTGCTAGGCTCATCTTCCTCTCCCACCACTCTACCTCCGCCTCCCCCCTCTGTCTATCGCTTCACTGGCTCCCCATTCCTTTCCGAGTTCTCTTTAAACTCCTCACCACCACCTACAAGGCGCTCTACTCCTCCACTGCTCCTTACCTCTCTTCACTGATCTCTATCCACACTCCCTCCCATCCTCTTCGCTCCGCCACCGACTGCCGACTGGCCTCTCACCTAATCACCTCCTCCCACTCCCATGTCCAAGACTTCTCTCGCGCTCCCCCCTGCACTGCAACAACCTCTCACCACCCATCAGGCTTTCTGATTCCCTTACCTCCTTCAAGCGCTTCCTCAAAACCCACTTCTTCCGACTAGCCTATCCCTCCTCCTCCTAACCTCTTTTGCTCCTTCTATCCTGCCCACCCTACCCCTCCGTCCGTTCACCTCCGTTCCTACTTATCCTATTGTTTTTAGTTCGTCCACCACTTTTAGTCTTTTAACTCTTATGAGTAGGGCCCTCCTTCCTCAGGTACTCACCCTACCTCTTTACCTCACCTGTGCTCCTGCCCTGTTCTTCCCTTCCTCTACTTCATCTTCAGTCTCCTCAACAATTTCAACACCTAATTCAGAACTGATGCTGATATTAGTTCTACCAGCTATACCCCTATTTATGCTGTATTTTATCAACACACATTACATTACCTTGTAATTTGTTTTTTGTTTGCTATGTCCGGCGCTGCGAACACTTTGTGGCACCTTATAAATAAACATACTACTACTACTACTACTACATCACAATAATATATTTTTGCAGCTTTCTCTCAGGAGAGGTTGTGGTCAATAGGTGAAACGACTACATATATTCTGTATTCTGGCCCTGCAAGAAAGTACTGAAGCTCATTTTTGAAAGGAAATACATTGTCTCATACAAGTATTCCTCATCATCATTGTCCAAGTCCTACTCCTTATTTCCACAAAATATATCTATTGTCCAAAAGCACAATCAGAAACTTACAGTATTTGGCACATTTTGCACAAATTTCCGTATTGCATTCTGTTGTAATACTGCTGCCAGGTCCTCTTTCTCTTCTCTTGGTATGTTATTTTGCACACTTATTCAGTGTTGTATCGGTCACTGTTTAGACACCTTGTAATTAATTTAAAGCCACTCCTCTGCCCTCCCTACTCTAATGGGTAAATGTACTACAGCTTCTATAAGTGAAAAGTGGGGATGTTGCCCATAGTAACCTATCAAATTCTAGCTATCATTTTCTCTATTGCATTCCACAAAATTATAGACAGAACTTGATTGGTTGCAACAGTATGTGCAACATAATCACTTTTCACTTTTAGAAGCTTTAGTAAATGTACCCCTGAGACTTCCCTTGAACACAGTGTCCTGGACGAAAGATGTTGACGAAAGATGAACAATCTAGCTATAGTCTATAGGCTTTTTTGAAAGATATCCAAATTGAGCTGCATATACAGTTGGCAAACAACCTTGATGAACAACTGGCGGGTATGCGCATCCTCAGTCATCGTTCTTCGCATACACACTGAAAGATATTTTGACCAATATCCTTCATAAGGGCCAAAATGAACGAAATTGGTCAAAAAAATTGGACATTGTGTATGCACCTTTAGTTGTCTTCATTTTGTCCCTTGCTCGACTCCCCTATCCATCTTTTTCACTGTGCCTCTTTCTTAAAAAAAAATAATAATAAATTTGAACTGATTATCAAACCTGTGTGCAATAAGAGGTATTTTTAGATGCACCACCAGTGCCTTCAACCATAGATTAAGTGACAATCTTAGACACCAGGGGGCAAATTTACTAAATGTCAATATTGGCCACATTTTTCACCTGATTTCAGATCAATTTAATTAATCATAATAGATGTTGGGCTAAAAAACACACATTTACTAACAGAAGATTTTATTTTCTATTAATTTTTAAATGTTAGTTAGGGGGAAATTTACTAAAGGAAATTTGTAAAGAATAGGTGTATTTGTATCCAGAAATACACTTATTTTTGACATTTACTATCCCAAAAATACGGCAATTCGTATTCGTATTGATAGCACATCAATACGAATACGAATTGCCGTATTTTCGGGATAGTAAATGTCAAAAATAAGTGTATTTCTGGATACAAATACACCTATTTTTTATAAATTCCCTTTAGTAAATTTCCCCCTTAATGTCTGCTCTGGTCCTGGAAGCCCAACATTAATTAAGACCTTAAGTAAATATACCCCCAATAATCAAACATCTACAGTGTATGATGTATGTGTTTTCATAAACTATAGGATGCTTAAAGGCTACCTAATACTGGGAAAAACATGAAGCAATTTAAATTTCTTTGGATATTAACAGAAAAGAAAAGAAAATGCTGCCAATATTTATTTAGAAAAAATAGGTTTGTGAAGAGATCTTTTACGGAGCTATTCTCCAAGAAAAAAAATTTCCAGCGCTACAGAAGAAAAAAAAAAGAGAGAGAAAGTTGGGAAATCATCAGTACAAAGATAAAGGTGAAAGAAATAACATTATTTAGACTGTGGGAATGGAGAACCTCCCCCGTTGTAAGTTCCCTCATTATTCTTCCTATGTGCTAAAAAAGGATAACAACTTTAATGTTGGACTCTTTCCTCGCTTGGGCAAAGGTTCAGGTGATTTTTTGATCCAGGCTAAACAGCAGAACATAGCCAAAAGCATGTAAGAACTATTGAGAAATATCCCCTCCTGAATCCAACTTGGCACTTTTAAAGTTGACCCATAACAGTTCAGTGCTGACAAGCGAGCAACATTTACTTTTAAAAATAGCCATCTGGGCTGCAAGGAAACATAATTGTTGGTAGTAGCGTTCGCCTCCTGACAAACCTTTACTGCCTGCAACTACAAGTTTTGTCTTGCAGAATCTTTACTGTTATCTTGCATCAATTCATATGTTTTGCAGCAGAGCTTAGTCTGCTGTTAAATAATTTATTTATAAGCTCACTTTTATTTTTATATTACTTTTCTTTACTTTATTCTTCTATGCTAATTTTTCCCACTGCTTCTTCTTTCTTTTTTTTTTATAATTCTTTATTATGCTACACCTTATTATATATGAAAAACAAATGGGTTATTTTAATTTTAGGTGGTGTTTAACAGCATGGAGTACAGAACATAAGCTAATAAAATAAAATAAAAAAATATATAAAATAAAAAAACGAAAAACAAAGCATATCTCGGTGAAGCGCTTGCCGAGCACAGCAGTAGTAATAACAACTCAGACAAAGGAATTTGATTTGTTCCATTTAATATAAACCTCAAGGCCCTCAGTTAGCATAAAGCAAGAGAAATATTTGGAAGGTAACTTTGGTATATTTGTCCGATAATTTCTAACTACTGGCTCATCTAGAATTAACTATGGGGAAATCTTTCTATACCAATCTGCAGGGTTATTATTTAGATTTTCAACCATTTTTATATTTTCCTCCTTATCATTCAGTTGCAAAATGTTTGTCTTTCAAAATGAAAAAGTTTGCAGGTCATCACTTATGTGATAACAAAACAGATATGATGGCGGAACACATGGCCGTACCCCTGACAACAGTTGTTGCCACCAGTAATGATGTTCTTGTTATGCATAGTATAGAGTGGAAAAAGGGCTTCTCCCCAGGGAAAACCTTTCACCCATTGAAAAAAAAATCGACCCCTATATTCTGTTGTCAGTAGCATGCTGCCCAAGTAGACAAGGATGTAGATATATCTTTTACCAAGGAAGGCATTTGTGTCTGCGTGTGCACAAACCAAATGCACATGTATTCATCCATTATATTGATATAATTACCTGCGGTAAGGTCTGCCGGATTGCATCATCTTCTTGCCGGTACAGCATCATAATTCCAAGCTGTCAAAGTGATGAATTCACTTCTGGGTTTATGACCTGGCTCAAATAATGTGCATTGGCTAGTGGCCACTATCATGGACAGATCCGTTAGATCCCTCTCCAGGCTACTTTGTAGATTTGAAGCCTGATTGCTATGGGGAATAAGCCCTGAAAAGCTACTGTAGGCTTTCTAGAGCTTAGATGGAGGTGTGTACATTGCAACCCCTTGGAATTCCATAGGATTGGTGTGTTGCAGGCCCACAGCAAATATTTTCATTATCTGCTGCAGACCATTTATGGAGATTGATATGTATTGTGGATGACCTTTCAAATTCCAGATTTAGGGAGGTTTTGTTGCATGGTGTTTTGTGTATCGTTGGTGTCTCAAATACAGTAATAGCATTCTTGCATACTCTATGACACAAGCAATAAGAAGTTGACACATCTGAAAATATGCCTTTGAAGGACTGGTGTATAACCATAGGCGTGCGCACAGGGGGTGCCTGGGGTGCACAGGCACCTCCTAATGACCCCCCGCACGATTGCTGACTCCCAGCATTTTTTTTTAACTAAAGTTCGCCACGGACATTGCGTTGTGGGGGGATGTTTGGGATGTTGTGTGCCGGGCGGGGGAACGGATCTCTGCTGTGGCACTGCTCCCCAGACCCCGAGCACAGTCTCAGCCGCCGGTGCAATGCGGGGCTGTGATGGCTGACTTTAATGGTGTCTGCGACTGTGCAGCCTGCACTGCGCAGGCTGCAGGAAAGAGACCAGGGCCCAGCAGAGCCTGCAAAGCAGGGAGGCGCTGGGCTGGAAAGGTACCCTCCCTGCTGCGTGGCTCTGCTGATGTCTTCAGTGATGTATGGAGCTACCGGCTGCCGCTGCGCCTGGCTGTCACAGTGACAGTGTATGACTGACAACGGCTGGCGCCGCCGCCGCCGCCGGCAGCGGAGGGGTACACGTAGAGGCCTCAGAACAGGGGCAGTTCAGCCCCACCCCCAAACATGACAGACCGGCACCGCTGCAAAGGAGGAGTGATGTGCGGACAGGTGAAAGACCGCAATCACATCCTCCGCAGCCATGTTCACGGATATTATGTATAGCGCCGTCTTCTCTGCTGCAACGCTGTTGGGGTATCCTAGGTTGAAGGTCCCCCCTGCCCCCATCGGAGCAAGGCCGTCCCTGGGACTCTCTGCCTCCTCCATCAATGGTGATGCCCCCTCCCTGCTCTGGTGCCGCCTCCATCCCAGTGACGCCGCCCGACAGCCTGCCTTTACTCTACATCAAGGCATGGATCAATTTTGGGTACTACTACAGAACACAGCCAAATTGTGACCCAGGATCAGGCAAGTTGGAAGGGGAGGGGTTAAAAGGAAGTATAAGGGGGAAAGTTATGGGGATGGGGGATATTTGCTATTATGGGAGTTAAACTTTTTTTATAGTGAGGGAGGTAATAATTGATTACATTATGTTAATTAACTTCATATTTGAGAGAAAGCTGACCGATGGTGGAGATGCTGGCAGTCAGAATACCAGCACGGCTATCCTACAGGAGGGAATCCTGACAGTTTTGGTGCACTTACCTTTACCCCATACTTGCCTACCTGACCCTCTCCATGAGGGAGAAAATGCTCTGTTTCTGGACTTCCCTGGTAATGTATGATTGCCATCACCTGTGGGTAGCTAGGTAAAGGTGTTTCACCACATGTGATGGCAATCCTACATTACCAGGGAAGTCCAGCAACAGAGCATTGTGTCCTCCTGGAGAGGAGCATGCTGGGAGGTATGGATAATGTATGATTGCCAGCACCTGTGGGTAGCTAGGTAACTGATAAGAAAGGTGTCACCACAGGTGATGGCAATCATACATTAACAGGGAAGCACAGAAACAGAGCATTTTCTCCCGCATGGAGAGGGTCAAGTAGGCAAGTATGCTTTACCCTGCCCCCCCCCCCCCGCCGCGCAACCCTAATCCTCCCTTCCGCCCCTCACCCTAACCCCAATGCAGCCTAACCCCAAGTACCCCCTTTGTGCCTAAACATTATACTCCCCAATTCCCCAGTGTAAATGTGCAAAATGTGATATTTGGCTCATACTGCAAAGCTTTGAAATAGCAACCCATTGTGCCTGGTGGTTTACTTCTGCAGAGTGCCACCGTAGAAATCCTAGTTTCAGCCCTTGATTATGGTGTGCGTTTTATTGTGTAATGGGCATTACGGTGTGCTGCATACTGTGTAAGGGTCATCATGATGTGTGGCATAATGTATAATGGGAATTACTGTGTTATTGGTACTTTTATATGGCAACACCCCTGCCCTATAAAGCCACGCTCCTACATTTTTGCTGCACTTTCCCATTGAACACAAGGAAATGATCTCCAGAATGTATTTCTGATTTTAATGTAATACTAATTGGGAGGTACATTGTACGTATTAGGTTGCGCACCCCAATCTTGCTTTTTTGTTTTATATATATATAAATATATATATATATATATATATTTGCATTCAGAAAGTACTGTATCTCTGGACCAGTTCTCCACCAGGTTGATGTCACTAAGTTGTCCTTGTTCTCAAGCAGGAATACAGGATACATAATTCTATCCTTGCAATTTCCTTATTTTGTTTTCTTGTATTAAAATGCTTTGGGATTTAATAACTAAACAAACAATAGGCTTTCAGAATGTACTTTTATGTCACTGCAATATACACATAATTATATCTTAACCAATAAAATAATAAGCAGGATTAAAGTAATTAAATAGGTACAACATTAGGACAAACATACACTATAGTAATTATTATTGTCATTATTATTATTATTATTAATAATAATAATAATAATAATAATAATAATAATAATAATAATAAAAATAATAATGTTCTATGTATAGCTTTTTTGGTACTCTTTACCTAGCACGGCGCCCACGATCTTGATCGTGGGCATCGTGAGGTAAAAAATCGTGTCGGTCGCGTCGTATGCGGGCTAAACATGCCCGCACGCGACGCGATGCTCACGATTTCCCATTGAAACCCATGTTAAACATGGACATCGTGTCGGTCGCGTCGCGGCCGGCTATAAATGTGCACACGATGGCCGAGACGCGATGCCCACGATTTGCCATAGGAATTAATGTTAAAAGACCCGATGGACACGATTTTAATGTTAAATGGCTCAATGGACACGATTTTAGCATAGGAAACAATATTAAATGGGCCTTAGAGCCCAAATAATGACCCTGAACTCTGAAATGGCCCCCCCAATTTTGTACGCCAGCCCACGATCAACGTGAACCCGAAGCGTGGCGAGCGCAGCGAGCCCACGAGGGGCGGCGGTACGCGTCCTCCGACCTTTTCATACCCCCACTATCCACGTCGGCGTGGAGTTGAGAATAGAATAGTGTGGCGAGCGCAGCGAGCCACCGAGCCCGAAGCGTGGCGAGCGGACGCGGATACCTTCACAGGTAAACGCGTCCCCTCGCGGGCTTCACAGGTGTCCGCGTCGCCACGGACACCTGTGAAGCCCGCGAGGGGACGCGTCTAGCTGTGAAGGTATCCGCGTCCCCTCGCGGGGCTCGGTGGCTCGCTACGCTCGCCACACTATTCTATTCTCAACTCCACGCCGACGTGGATAGTGGGGGTATGAAAAGGTCGGAGGACGCGTACCGCCGCCCCTCGCGGGCTCGCTGCGCTCGCCACGCTTCGGGTTCACGTTGATCGTGGGGTGGCGTAAAAAATTGGGGGGGCCATTTCTGAGTTCAGGGTAAGTATTTGGGCTCTAAGGCCCATTTAACATTGTTTCCTATGCTAAAATCGGGTCCATTGAGCCATTTAACATTAAAATCGTGTCCATCGGGTCTTTTAACATTAATTCCTATGGCAAATCGTGGCCATCGCGTCGCGGCCATCGTGTGCACATTTATGGCCGGCCGCGACGCGACCGACGCGATTTCCATGTTTAACATGGGTTTCAATGGGAAATCGTGAGCATCGCGTCGGTCGCGTCGCGGGCACACATAAATGTACCCGCGATGCCCGCGATGGGCGCCGTGCTAGGTAAAGAGTACCGCTTTTTTCTCATATGTACAGACATAAGAATCATGTGTTAGAATTCCCCACTGAAATTGCCTTGTTTGCAACCTCGATTTATATCTTGCCACATTAGTAGCCCCTGCCTAGTGGTCACACATCAATAGATGAAAACATTACAGACATTATTAAAAGTACATTATGAAGTTTAATTTAATTATGGTAATGAGCAGTGGAGGCTGCAGAGGTGGGGCTGAAGTGCAATTGGCTCCTTTATTTGAATTTTGGACTGAGCTGCAGGCCCACCACTAGAGTGGAAATAAGAGATTTGGGGAATTGACATGTAGGATCTAATGCTTGTGGCGTGGGAAGGTGGCTTTAGGTTGCCTGGCTGGCGCCGTAGCTCAATGTGCATAAAGTAATGGTTCCATCAGTAAGTTACATTGGCACAGCCAACTGGCAATCACTTTAAGAACTTCACCACACCCCCGACAGTACATCAGGACGGGTGACAGCTAAGAAGTAGTAATAAATCATCCCTTAGTTTTATTCCTCTGCTGTCTCCCGCAAGTTGTCCCCCCTCCAGTCCTGACGCACTAGGCTGCAGCCTAATTAGCCTATTGTTTAATCAGGCACTGACCCCAAGATAGAATTCAAGAAATTTATTGAATTCAAGAAATAGAAATCAAGAAATGAAAAATATATATTTTCTAAGCTTTGGTTATGATTTTGTTTTTTGAACTGCAGTCAGCTCCTAGTACTCAGATAGCCCTTATAGTTCTTTATTTGTCCACAGAGAAAGCAAATGACTTGAATGGTCCAAATCAATTAGGAAGCTTATACTTGTCTTGATCTGCAAGGAATATTTTTGTGTTGGCTCCAAGTAAATTTTTATGCATTAATTATGATAACCTAATGCACAACTTTTTTTAACTAAAGACTTATGTCCACATGAGTCCAAGACATGTCCACATGAGTGGACGACAAGCATCTGCAACATTATCTTATTATAATTTTTATCATTGAGAGTTTTTTTTTTTTTTTTTGCAAAACAGAAAATTAAAATAAAAAAAAAGGTCTTGTATGGTTTCAAATCTGTTGGTTGCTGTATTTTTTTTCCAGAAACAAAAAATCCTCTAAGTAGAAAACAATACATGTTTCCGTCTATTTATGGATATATTCATATAGAAATAAAAAATATTCCAAGTATTTAAAAAATTAATAAAAAGAGAAAGTTAGCAATTTTGACAAACTGAATTTAATGCTTTGTGTGAAAGTCCAAAAGTACCTTGGACACACAGGCTCAAGAAAGTGAATACATACAGTATATACTGTACTTAGTTATACGTGTGCAAGCTGCACTGTGGCACCTGACTCAAACACTACTTGCAACTCACATTCTGGCACCTGTTAGCATGCTTTCTATCCGTAAAAACCATTCACATATTCTTTCTAAAGTATTTCACAGCTGCTTCTCTGTGTTTGTGCATATCTGAATTAGGCCCTGAGTACCAGTTAGTTCCACAGCACAATTGTACATTAGAAAGTACAAACTCCATTCTATGTCCTTAAATACACACTAAAATACATGTGGCTACTGAGCAGCCAAGATTGCAACAGCATTTACAAATAATTGTGCACTATTAGCATCTATTAGAAAAGCTATGATGCTTTATGGTTTAAGCCTCTAGACATGGCAGGAGGCTTTTTTAACCCATCAAGTCCCAGAAACACAAAAAAAAATGTATTTATGTAAGGTGCTACTGTATTTGGGGAGTGTTAATACCAACCGTATAGGTTTTTTTTTTGTATCAGTTTGCTTAAAATAAAATGCAGATTTGTTTGTCTGTAACTATTTAGCTTTAACTAACAGACTGGGATTCAGGTTGCTAAATCTATTTAAATATGGGTGACTGTAAATCCAATTAATAACATAAACACACATCCTTATATATACACACATCCACATATAAATAGAGTATTACTAATCAGGACCCAAGGTATATATTATATCCTTTAACTCCTATTTGAAGCTAACACCCAAGCCAAAGTGACTATTGTATTGTATTGTATTCATATAACCTCCACCTTTATAAACTAAGTTTATAATAACAGATAAAATTATGTTATTTGGGCCTGTTTTGTTCCTACGGTATTATTAACCACTACTTACATTAATTTCCAGTCAAATTTTCAGCACCCAATAGTTCACAATATAGTTCACACTTTATTTTACCAATATTGTTCAAAGGATGGCTGGCTAAACTAAGCAACAGAGCATTGGCACAAATACACGGCAGTGTAATGGAGGTTGGAGTATATGTAGTGGAAGGCAGATTGACTGTTTGATTAGCTGATTAATTCAAATTATTGATTAAGAAAATTGAAGATGCTTGATTGGTTAAATTAGATGATTTTTTTATTTAGAAAAATTAAGAGAAGGTTTGGATTTTGCAGCTTTAAGATTAAATTAGATTCGGAACTTGTGTATTATCTGGGCGCCCGATTTTATCATTGCATGCCACTACTTAAGGCATGCAATGCGATCCGATTTTTTATTGTAAAGACCAGATTTTTAATTGTATAGTCACCCATGGGTGATTTCATACCCCCACTATCCAACTACGCATGGAGTTGATCCTATATAGTGTGGCGAGCGCAGCGAGCCACCGAGCCCGAAGCGTGGTGAGCGCAGCGAGCCCCGCGAGGGGGCGCGGATTACTTTACATGTATTCTGCGTCCGCTTGCCACGCTTCGGGCTTGGTGGCTCGCTGCGCTTGCCACACTATATAAAATCAACTCCATGCGTAGTTGGATAGTGGGATGCAATGAAAAAATCGGGCACCCAGATATTACACCAGTACAGTGTTCCCTCTAAGCTGTGCGCATGTGCGCGCGCACACACCTCGACGAGCGTGCGCACAGACATTACTACTGAGCGCACAAAGCAGCAGTGGTCCCTTTTTGCAGTTGTGGACTCAATTAATGTGTGCTTCACCAATTTACTACATTGTGTGCTGTATTTTGAATGTTTAAATGTTTAATATCCTTTTGAAGTAAAGTTAACGCAAATGCTGAACGTCATTTTCCAGTTATATATAAGTGACGCACAAAAATTTAAATTTCATTCCAAAGTTGCACAGCCAAAAACTTTAGCCGCACACAGCCTTCGTAACATTAGAGGGAACATTGCACCAGTACCTTAGATTATTTTATGAAAATTTAAGACAGGTAAGGTAGGAAGATTTGGGGTGAAATGTAATAGGATGAGAGATTCAGAAAGTGATAGATTTTGGTAAGAAATGATTACAATTAATACAAACCAGTTTGATTTTGCAGTGTAAATGATTGCAGCTTAAAAAAAAGGGAATTTCTTACCAAATCTCGCACTTTCTGTATCTCTCATCCTATTACATTTCACCCTTGGATTCTGTCTCTTTCATTGCAACCCTTGTCAAGAATCTTTGGCTACTGTAATAACATTGTATTTTTTTTTTTCTTGTTAACAATGTTTTGCAAAGCAGTAATTATTAAAGATCAAGTTATTTCTTTACTTCATCAGGACCATTGATATTAGAGCAGTAACCCCCAAAAAATGCAAAATAGACCATACCAAACATCCCCCCCCCAATATATTGTCCATCATGAAAAGTGGTTAAAGAGTAGGTTGCACCTCCCATATACCTCTATTGTGTATATTAAAAAGGACATGCAGTATCACATACGGCGCACTTCAGTAAAAGGAACTGCCATTTCAGTCGCTGAAGTGCTTAGTTTGTTTGGGCACCCACAAAACAAGCTACCAGTGGCCTTAAAACAGCTAACAGTATTGTTAAACCTATCTAGAATTGGAAGAGTAATTCTCCTTATCTAAATCCTCATCTAAATCCTCATCTGTCTTAATAACCAAATCCTTACCCTTATCATTGTACTTTGATATAATTGGCTTTATAGGTCTTCCTTGTGGAATTTAAAGTTCATTTTAATGAAAATCAGCTTTGCCACTTTCGTCCTATGATGATTGCTAACTAGATTCCTGACTGTGAAAAGTACCTTTTGGAGTACACACTGAAGGGTGGAAAGCTTAATTAAGTAAAGCAAAACTACTTAGTACAATGGTCTGCAAATTTCTTTATCCCCAGTAGTTAAATGGACTGTCTGACAAATTTTTACATTTTTTTTAAATAATCCACTATTTTAATGATGGTTACTGATTAGATTGAGTCATGGTAGAGGTGTCAATAATTTAGAGGAAATCTTTCAGGCCTGACCATCACCAGCTGTTCTCTGGGAGAAGGTTAGTTTTCTTTCTAGTAGCAGTAGTATAGGACACTGAAGTAGAAGACTTTGTTGTGTCATGTGCCACTTGAGCTGACCACTTGGTTATAAAGAGCTCTTTGTATCTTGTAAGATTTGTGTCAGTTGGAAATAAAGACATCACATACACCTTAACCCTACCATCAAACATGGTTGCCAATAAGTAGTGAACCAATTGCAAGATGTTGACAATTTTATGGTCCTGTGAAGAACATAAAGAACTTGATCCAATGTACTTAGCAGAATCACTTTGTTACATCGCCATCTTAAGTTTCTATAGCTGCATTTCCAGTCATTTAATTAATGGAATCAACTGACTGGCAGTGTCTGAACTAACTTTATTGGTTTCTACTGTACTTCAAATGGATTTAGTAGCTTGCATAAAATGAAATAATTCTCCACTGCATGGACAGAGATACATCCTTCCTTCTCTACCTATGCCAGGGCTTGCTGTGTAAGCTTGGATGGCTAGTGTTCGGTGCCATGGCCGCATACCTGGGGTGCCCCTGAGAGCTCCTTCTGTTGTCCCCGCAGGAGGCTCAGGGACAGGCCCCGGCGGTGGCCATCGGCGGTCAGGTCCGGCAGCAGGGAAGTCCCAGGGGCATTGCCTAGCGACGCTCCGGGCTTCCTGTTGTTGATTGACGGCGGGCGATGTACTTTTTCAAGCATATCTGAAAAACTATCTTAAAACACTGGCATATTGTGCAATCGGATGTAGCTATTGGACGCTATTGTAAAGAAAAAAGGAGGGATAGTTGCAGCGCTCTCAAATTTTAATGAGTGGATAAATCTCAATATAAATTGAACATACAATACATATAAAGAATAAAAAATATATAAAAGAGGATAATTATCATATAATTAAAAACAACAAGTGGACCGATAGTTGTGTGAAGAATATAAGACCTGCTCTGGTAGATAACCACTCGGGTACAGGCACTGGAGTCCAAATTTGAGCCCCAATTTGTAATCCCAAAGGTCACTGGAGGTGTCCCTGGCCCAATGGGACGAAGAATGTTGCTTGTGGGGATCCTCTCTAAGGTGCGGATATAGTGCAGTTGGGAAATGGGTTAGGTACTCCAAATAAAGCAAGCAAGCCGTGATCTGTTACCCCAATCCGGATTGATGCGGGGAGGCTTCCGTAGTAAAGTGCTCTGTGCCTTGGAGGTAGAATTGCTCCAAATGATTAAAGAGGTGGTTATAGAGTCCCAGATTGATTCAGCAGGTGAAGGTAAACACACACTGGGGGTCCCACTTGATCACCGACGCGTTTCGCTGTCACAAGGGACAGCTTTATCAAGGTGGACGCTATTGTGTTCAGACTCCTCTTTTTTGTTACAAAAGGAGCCGCAATTTGAGAGATGTTCTAGCTCCATCTGACATCGGACCCATAAAAAATAGAACATGGCTACAAACGAAAAATGGGGTCACGAAATGCCACAGTTGCGTGAATTGTCAGTTCCTGATGTTAGGCAATAAATTCACTGATCCCAAAATGGGACAGTCCTATGACATTAGACACCACCTTAACTGCGATAGTCGTTATGTCATTTATGCCACTGCTTGCCCCTGCCGATTGGTGTATGTGGGCAAAACGATTCATCTACTAAAAGAAGGAGTTGCAGCACATTGCTCATCATTAAAAAAAGCGTTCACCAAAATCAATGGTAATACACCTCCAGTGGCACGACATTTCGCGACCATGCAACTTTCTATGCGTGAGGAGATCACGATAAGCTCTTCCTCCAGAGAGAGTGCCTATGGATTCATCACCTGAAGTGCATTACTCCAAATGGTCTTAATGAATACCAGTCACTTCATTGTTTCCTATAAATGGTCTTAATTGATGGTGGTGTTCATATATGCGAGTCGTGTGCTCATTAATTATCTATATCTAGCTGCTTATGGATTTGCAGTCTTTGTTGTCTTTCTGATTTGTACTCTTATTTTTGTCTCCAATGTGCTCTTTCTATCTTGTTTGGCTTACATGTTGTGGGTCTGGTATCCTCTATGTGTTATGTCTATGTCCTTTGTATTTTTGCTCAACATACATCCAGTTAGCGGGTCTGTAAATATTCTCGCCGCATTTAAACAGGTGAGCAGGCTTATGTTGATTATCCCTGTGGGTATAACTGGATGTATGTGAGCGTTTAGTCATGTGCCCATGACTAAGGTGCAGTTTAGCACCTGTCGGGCGTTATGAATGGTTGTTGGAGGATCAACATATATATATATATATATATATATATATATATATTGAAACATCTGGGATTCGCACACTTTCACTGGGTCATGTTTGTTTGGTGCCGGTCCAAGGGTGAATAGACAAGAAAACTGTGTTCCTACAGAGATACAAATAGGACAGCACTCCTCTTTAAAGTGAAAACTTATAACTCCTTTTAATTGTTAGACGTTGTCCATGAATGGGCGAAACGTTAGAGTTAATTATTACAGCACCTGAATAGTGGGACACATTCAATTCACCCATCCATATTCTGGCTGTATAGCAGGTTATGTGGCAGTCGACGGCTCCGTTTCGGCATATCTTGATATGGGTAAAGGCAAGATATGCTGAAACGGAGCCATCGACTGCCACATAACCTGCTGTTGTGCTAATGGAATAGACAACAGGTGGAAATTATAGGCAATTAGCAAGACAGCCCCTACAAAGGAGTTGTTCTGCAGGTGGTGACCACAGACCACTTCTCAGCTCCTATGCTTTCTGGCTGATGTTTTGGACACTTTTGAAAGCTGGTGGTGCTTTCACTCTAGTGGTAGCAAGAGACGTAGTCTACAACCCATACAAGTGGCTCAGGTAGTGCAGCTCATCCAGGATGGCACATCAATGCGAGCTGTGGCAAGAAGGTTTGCTCGGTCTGTCAGCGTAGTGTCCAGAGCATGAAGGCACTGCCAGGAGACAGGCCAGTATATCATATGTGAAGGAGGCTGTAGGAGGGCAACAACCCAGCAGCAGGACCGCTTTTGTGCAAGGAGGAACAGGAGGAGCACTGCCAGAGCCCTGTGAATTGACCTTCAGCAGGCCACAAATGTGCATGTGTCTACTCAAACAGTCAGAAACAGACTCCATGAGGGTGGTATGAGGGCCCGATATCCAAAGGTGGGGGTTGTGCTTACAGCAGGATGCAGGATGTTTGGCATTTTCCAGAGAACACTAAGCCTGGCACCTTGTGCTCTTCACAGATGAAAGCAGGTTCAACTGATCACATGTGACAGACATGACAGAGTCTGGCGATGCCAAGGAGAACGTTCTGCTGCCTGCAACATCCTCCAGCATGACCGGTTTGGCAGTGGGTCAGTAATGGTGTGGGGTGACATTTCTTTGGGGGGCCGCACAGCCCTCCATGTGCTTGCCAGAGGTAGCCTGACTGCCATTAGGTACCGAGATGAGATCCTAAGACCCCTTGTGAGACCATATGCTGGTGCGGTTGGCCCTGGGTTCCTCCTAATGCAAGACAATGCTAGACCTCATGTGGCTGCAGTGTGTCAGCAGTTCCTGCAAGATGAAGGCGGTGATGCTATGGACTGGCCCGTTCCCCAGACCTGAATCCAATTGAGCACATATGGGACATCATGTCTCGCTCCATCCACCAACACCACATTGCACCACAGACTGTCCGGGAGTTGGCGGATGCTTTAGTCCAGGTCTGGGAGGAGATCCCTCGGGAGACCATCCTACACCTCATCAGGAGCATGTCCAGGCATTGTAGGGAGGTCATGCAGGCACGTGGAGGCCACACACACTACTGAGCCCCATTTTGACTTGTTTTAAGGACATCACATCAAAGTTGTATCAGCCTGAAGTGTGTTTTTCCACTTTAATTTTAAATGTGACTCCAAATCCAGACCTCCATTGGTTAAGAAATTTGATTTCCATTGATATTTTTGTGTAATTTTGTTGTCAGCACATTTAACTATGTAAAGAACAAAGTATCTAATAAGAATCATTCATTCAGTTCTAGGATGTGCTATGTTAGTGTTCCCTTTATTTTTTTGAGCAGTGTGTGTATATATATATATATATAGCAAACGGGGTCAGCCTGGCACTCGTCCCTCTTGGAGCATCTGCCGTTGGTGCCTTCCCGGAGGGATGGATAGATGTCGACTGTAGACAGAGGCGGCACTCAGCGGGCTTTGTGAAAAAACTTTATGTAGAAAACTCCAACGTTTCGGAGCAAGCGTGCTCCTTTTGTACACCTTCAAAAAGGAGCACGCTTGCTCCGAAACGTTGGAGTTTTCTACATAAAGTATTTTCACAAAGCCCGCTGAGTGCCGCCTCTGTCTACAGTCGACATCTATATATATATATATATATATATATATATATATATATATATATATATATATATAAATGTGTTGTCTCCTACTAAGAGACTGTTGACTAGTCTCTCCTGAACTGCACTACAGTCTACACCACGCTGAAGTCCTAGTTAAATATGCAATAAGCTGCTGCGGTTTCAAGCAAACGTGAATTTGCATTGTTTTATATTCATCATAAATATTTTACTTAATTACTGTGGTACCTTGTACAGAAATACCAAACAACATTACACATTTAGTAGCATGGTCCCTGATGACTTCTACAAAGTTCTGTACAGATTGAGAGCTCAGACTTGTTAACAGGGGAAAATAAAGAAATGCTTATGCTTTTATACACAGTATAATCTGAATGTTCAGGTTCAGGTGTAATTAACCAGTGCTGGGTTAAAATACAAAAGATGCCATTGCAATGTTTTTTTCTATTATTATATTAAGTCTAATAATAAACTCCGTTCTCTCAGACAGTAGGGCAGATGTATTAAGCCTTAAAAATAAATAAAAATGATAGAAAGGACCAGCCAGTCAGCCCCATACTTCCATTTTACAGACTGTTTTGAAATTGACAGTTAGGGGCTGCATGGCTGGTCCTTCAACTCTCTTTATCACCATCAACTTTATCTCTTCTTAAGTCTTAATACATTTGGCCTATTATTTTATGCAGTCTGGCCATCCACATGAAATAGTGTTAAAAGACAGTGGCATAACAATAGCCCCGCAGACCCTGCGGTCATGGGATTGCATGACCGCAGTTTTTTAGTTTTGCGAGGACTCCCAAAACTGCAACTCATGGAAGTAGCGTTACCCTGTGATGCACCAGCAATATTGTGCATGTACATCACTAAAGTGTGAGCACTTTACACATTACCAACTGTCCTCTGGCCACGCAGCCTGCCATATTTTGGATCACAGTGGTTGTGTGTAATGTTACACAGGAGTCGGGGCACCCTCCCGAACAATCTGTACACATCCGCTTTGTGCAGACTGCTCCCACAGAATACTTGGTTCTGCAATGCAAATGGTCCCTCACCGCCGCCATCTCCACTCATTCTGTTGCTTCCACCCCCCTGACGCGACTTAAACTGCAGTCGTGATGTGATTGAGGTATAAGTGCTTTTTCATGAAAATAGTTATCTTTAATTTTAAGAAAACTTATTCCCTTAATGAGGAAAAATATGTAATGTATCAGTGCTCCTTACAGTGACTACAGAAGACATCCATGGCAGTGTCATGTAAAAGTGGAGTTAAAAGATAATGGAGTTAAAGATACCTTCAATTCTGAAATCTTTATTATTACAGACTAAAGATAAAAGGCACAAAAAAAATTGTTTGCTATTACTTTTTGAATAAGCTCTTAACAAATTATAACTTATCCATTATCTACATATTTAAAAGGCAAATACCAATGACTTAATGATTCCACAAAATCTTCGGAACCATGAGGACTAGGATCTTGATATTTGGACAGTAGCTTTCTTTTGTGATATAGACACCTACGTCAAAGCTATTTTTTTTTTAATTCCACCCACAAAGGGGTGAAAAGGGGTGAAATGTGCTTTTCGGTAGATTCTGTGGTTGAGATAGAGGACCCCATTCACTACCGTCTAGAGTTTCTGTATACTCTGAATCCACCGTCTCATGAACTCTATCTAAAGGTCAGTGTCCCCATAATGCTTTCAAGCAACTTGAATCCAACCAAAACAGAAAAGAGAAGATGGCTGTGCGCTAGAGGACCACTGTGCAATAAACCAAGGGGATTTGAAAATATGCATTTGAAGAATGAATAAATTAAAATATAGATGTAAAAAACAATACATACTGTAAGAGTATTAATACAGAGCAGTGGATTATTTTATTCAGGAAGCAGTCTGATCATACCACATAAAGACTAACAAAACAAAATAGAATTAAGACTGTGATAAAACAAAGACCAATCTAACCCCTTCAGTGGTGGGTTTTTCTGCAGGACAAATTTACCAGGGCAGAAATACCCATTCCAGAACATAGGGGCAGCCCACCCTTGTCACACACACCCTCCCCCCCTGTTGCTCACCGCCCATTCCTGACTCCACGCCCTGGATCACTGGGGTTCCCCTGCCGCTGCCCTGCCGTCATTCACAGCAGTAATCAGGCAGGCTCGGGATGTTCGGGGTGGCTGGACGGGGCTTGGGCACCCGAACTTCCGAGCGGGGCTTGCCACTGGCGCATGTTCACTGCTGTGAATGGCGGCAGGCGATTGGCAGGGTGGGGAGTCAATACTGGCCAGAACCGGAGGTGTGCACGTGGGGGTTGGATGGGGTGGTGCCCCTAGAGGTGGTGCACAGCTGGAGGCACCACTGGTATGCACGGAAATTTTCCAGGACAGTCAGCCACGGGATATGGGATGTGGACTACTGTATTTGACAGAAAATTCCTGGGCATACCCCTGAAGTGGTAAATAAAGATTAAATGTATTAGACACTGGACAAAAATTATATTAATATACATATAATCATTTGCTTAAAATTGTTGAGCAACTGTTCATGATGAAGTTAGTAAAGTGAAATGGATATAGTAAAGTCTCTATGGTGATGAAAATTATGGTTTGTTAGTGGATTAGACCAGTGGTTCCCAAACTGTGTGCCTAGGCTCCCTGGGGTGCCTCAGGACACTTGCAGGGGTGCCTTGGGTTGGTGGACCAGGATGAATTCATATTATTAATGGTCAATGTAACAGGCAAAACCAGTGCTGGTGGCTGCCAATCATAATATATGTGGACAAACCGAAGCAAATCCTGTCCCTCACCAGACAACTGTGACATATAAACACAATGCACTTACTTTAATTTTTTTTTTCTAAATTTCTCAATAAGAAACATTTGGCCTAGGGGTGCCTTGAAAACATTTTGATGCTCTAGGGTGCCATGATTCAAAAAAGTTTGGGAACCACTGGATTAGACATCAACAGCATTCCATTAGTATACATGTTCTTCCTTAGTTGGTATTTAGGGATTAGTATCAGAACATCATGATGATGAAAGCATGCTTATATAGACATAGATGTTCATATATTTACCACTCCTATTGCAATGGGTGCAGCAATGCTGGTTTGTAGCAGATGCAGTCAAATTTGAATAAGTGGCCACCAGGGTATCAATTTGAATGATGGCTCCTGGCTTAGTTAGCACTCCAATCAGCCAAAACTGGACTCCATCTCTGCAGTAAGATCACCCGGTGGTTATCGATAAAAGAGTTGGTACCAGAAATGTCCTCTGATCATGATGTTCTGATACTAATCCCCATGGTGTATAAGTGACAAGTCCACATTCATTTATCAACCAAGTTTATTTTGATAAACCTTTTCTACTAATGGAAAACTAATGCAGTGGGATAGATCAATTTCTATTGTGACAACTAAACAATATCCCCCTTCATTCATCTCAGTAATAGAGCTTTATTGCAATAGCTGCATTTGGTGATTTAAAGGTTTAGCGATCTGATGACAGGCTTAATCATGGAGGAAATATGCACATATTTTTTTATGATTTTAAACATAAACATGAAATGATACATGCCTCGGATTCCTCTTTATGCACAAACTATGTCATTTTAATTTACTAAAATATAAATTATCTTGACTTTGGATAGAAATCATAAAACTGCCAAGTATAAAATTAACCCAACATGGCACCTGTAACACGAGGAAACATTTGCTATAAAAATGTAAATATTTAATTTAACTGTTTAAATGTCAGATTATTAGCATTTTGTTCATAATACAACTACTTCCATATTATTTTATTCTATTGCGTTAAAAATGAGTGTATTACATAAACTGTAAAGATTGTGAAGTGCAACAGTAAAATACTCTTTTATTACTTAGAATATTCACCGAAATATCCTAGATGATTTTTTAAAACAGATGTTTTGACTTGACTGTTGGCTTATGGTCTGAGCCAGTGGTTCCCAAACTATGGCCCTTATTCAGATCTGATCGCAGTACAAATCTTTTCTCAAAATGGGCAAAACCATGTGCACTGCAGGCTCGGCAGATGTAACATGTATAGAGATAGATTTGTGTGAGTTATTTTGTTTCTGTGCAGGGCAAATACTGGCTTAATTATTTTTACACTGCAATTTAGATTTCAGTTTCAACACACCCCACCCAAATGAAACTCTCTCTGAACATTACATCTGCCTCACCTGCAGCGCACATGGTTTTGTCCATTTCGAGAACAAATTTGTGCTGCGATCAGATGTGAATAAGGGCCTGTGTGCTGTGGCACCCTGGGGTGCCTCTGGACACCTGCATGGTGCCTTATATTGATGGTTTAGGACCAATTCAAATTACTTATGGTCAATGTAATAGGCAAAACAAGTGCTTTTGGCTGCCAATCATAAAATATATAGAAAAACAGAATTGACCTTCACCACATAATTAAATCCAAATATGACAAACAAATTACAGTTTCCTCAATTTAATATATTTTCAAAATCTCTCAGTAAGAAACTTTTGGACTAGGAGTGTCGTGAAAAAAATTCTGATACTCTGGGGTACCGTGATTCAAAACAGTTTGGGAACCACTGATCTGAGCTTTCTGCAGCGAGTGTTGTAACAGAAAATATTGCAATGTTTCAAAAGATGCCCCGTTCCATAGTGCAACATCCCCAATCCTTGCTGGATCAATATTAAGCTGTGTACACACGCTTCGATTTTTCCCTGTTTTCAATTCGATTTTGCTTATAGAAGCAAAATCGAATCCACATCGAATGGTTTTTAGGACACTTTCGATCTGCATTCGATTCGATGCACACTCCCGTTTTCTCAAAATTGAAAAGAAAAATACACTGCGCAGCCAAGGAATTATCGAATTCGATCCAGAAAATCGAATGTGTACACTGTACCTTGAATGTAAATCGAATTTGATATCAAAATCGATTTCTAATGCAAATGTACAGATCTAATGCCAAATTGAATGTGAAGATCTAATGCCAGATCTAATAGAAAATCGAATCTAACATCGAATTTAAAGCAAATCCAAGTGTGTGTACACAGCTTTAATCTTCCCATCACCATTTAAAATTCATCTTTCGCCAATACCTGACAATGCAAAAAACTAGTTACATTTATACAAACTGACAAATTAATAAACTATATATATATATATATATATATATATATATATATATATATATATATATATATATATATAGACCAGTCCAATAAGCGGCACCCACGGATTTTTCTTCAGGAATTACTCAGACATACGCCAGGATTGTGCAAGCTTTCGGGTTTATTACCCTTCGTCAGGCAGCATACAGCAAATGGATACATTTACAACAGTATGAATGCTCACCTTAAATACCAAAAGAGTGGCGCCAAAAACTCAGCGTGTCACAGGTGCAACGTTCAGCAATCTATCACCGCGTTATAGCCAGCATCGTTATTCAGCGCTTCCGGGTCTATGCGACGCGTCCCGTTACCTTGGAGATCTAGTGCGTGTTGATGCCGTGCATCCACCTCACTACGCGCGTCACTCCAAGGGCGGGGCGCCCACACGCCCACAGAGCGCTGTTACGTATGCCGCCGTCTACGGGGATTGATCCATCAGGTTGCCATGGCAATCCACGCTAAGATGGCTACTAAAACACCATAATATTCAAAAAACAATAAAAATATATACAAAATACGGTCCCATAAATGAGATATATACAAGAAGAACATACAAGTCACGGAAGGATATATACTGTATTATTTTAAAGCAAGTGGGTAGGGTGGATAATTCTTTCCAGTGGTTACCGATCGGTTAGACATGACAGACAAGAAATCTAGAGATCATACATATTATACAATTACTATAAGAATACATTTAAATTCAATTGATCATTTAACCCTTTGGGTTTGACAGTGTCCAGAAGGAAAATCCATTTTGCTTCTAAACGTAATAATTTATTATGTCTGTCACCCCGTCTCTTACTTAAAGGGACATGATCAATTATCATATGTCTGAAATTGGCCATATTATGTTTAGAAAATGTCGGGCAAGTGGCTGGTCAGAATGTTTTTCTCTAAGAGCTGCTCTAATCGCGGAACGGTGTAGGGCCATCCTTTCCTTGAAAGCCCGTACCGTCTTTCCAATGTAACATAAACCACACGGGCATTTTACCATATATATAACATAAGAGCTATCACATCCTAAGGGGAACCTGATCGTATACTTTTTCCCGTTGTGTGGATGAAAAAACCACCTAGATGCTATCATGTGGCTACAAGTGGTACAGCCCGTACATTTATGACACCCCAATCTTTTGTGTTGTATTTTGGGGTCAAACTGTACTAGAGGGGTAACATCCGGACGGACTAGCCAATCCCTTAAGTTCTTGCCTCTCTTGTAGCTAGTCATAATTTTAGTATCTTTTAAAGTAGCTAGATCTCTATCAGTTGTAATAACTGGCCAAAGTTGTTTAGTATATTTATGGATTGATTTGTGCCCTGTGCTATATTGTTGAACCCAGTGTATGGTATTCTCACTGGATTTTTTAGAGGATCCGAGTAGAGTTTGCTCTATATATATAGTTTGCACAATGTGCGGCACTCGTAGCGAAATTAATCAGACAGAGTCAGGTATCGTAATAACGTTTCATTCCTGTTGGAATTTCTTCAGATTACAAAATACAAATGAAAGAAGTCCTACCTTATATCCCCACCCTGTGCACATTGCGCCGCCTCGGCGTCCATCCACGCTGCACGGCATCCCGATGACGTCATCGTGTAAGCGCCTTGCAAACCCGCCGGCGCACATCAGTGACAGAGTCACGTCAGGACCCGTCCAGCGTCTGGTTGCCAAGGAGACGGTGTCTGTGAATTAAAAACAAAACAAAAAGGACACTGAAAACAAGAACATACAATACTTAGTACATCTTAGTCAAAAATAGCTCGCGATTACTCGCAATTAATCAGTTGCTAGTACCAGACTGGCTGGTCAGTATGTAGAGAAAATCTAAAGTGCAAATGGTCGACACATAAGGTCGACATAAACATCATCATACATAAGTAGAGAAAAATAGCATTAATTTCAGCTGCACTGGAGTGGGGAAACAACATGCTCAATATATACATCAAAATCACAATATGATACCCATCAAACTATCTGGCCAGTAGACATGATAGCGGCATCATGTCATTCAGGCCACGAGGAGTGATGGTATCTAATTTATGGATCCAGAATGCTTCTCTGCGAAGCAGCAGGGCATTCCTATCTCCCCCTCTTTTAAGAGGGGGCACATGATCTATCATGCGATATTTTAAACAGGTCAGATTGTGGCCGGCCTGCAAGAAATGCCTTGCTACCGGCTGGTCACTGGTTTTAGAGGCGAGGGCAAGTTTAATTGAGGAGCGGTGGACTCCCATACGCTCCTTAAATTTACGGCTAGTTTTGCCGACATACGCTAGCCCACACGGGCACCCAATTAGGTAGACCACGTGTGTGCTCTCGCACGACAGATGGCGTCTAATATTAAATTTAGTTCCAAGGTGTGGATGAAAAAATATGTCACCTGTCACTAAAAATTTGCAGGTGGTACAGGAGCATTTGAAACAGCCGGGTTTTTTAAAATGCAAAAAATGTTTGGGGACCTCAAGACCTCTACCTGAAATATCAGATTTGACCAGAATACTGCGTAAGTTCCTGGAGTTGGAGTAGCAGGGCATAAGCCTACTATTCCCCAGGCCCAGGGCCTCATCGGTTTGTACTATGTTCCAATGTTTTTTGGAAATACCTGTAATCCCTCCCGAGAAAGAGTTGTATTGCATAACCCAAGGTATTACCTCTCCTGCAGTTTTTTTGGGTTTGGGCTCCAATAGTTGGAGTCTATCCAACTGTAGTACACGGTTTTTAGTGGCCAGTAGGGAATCTAGTTTGTACCCCCTACACACAAATTTACGTATTAATTCATCTATTTGCATGGCTGCAGATTGGCTATTGCTGTTAATTCTGTGTATTCTCAGCATCTGAGAATACGGTAAGCCTTGTTTAAGTTTTGTGGGGTGACAACTGCGCCAATGCAAAAAGGTGTTGCGGTCTGTATTCTTAAAAAATACGGAGGTAACCAATTTAGAATCAACAATTGAGATCGCAACATCAAGGAATTCGATGCAAGACTGGCTCATTTTGAAAGTAAATTTCACAGGACTATCAGATGCATTATTCCTGTCAAAGAGTGCAATGAGGTCATCGGTGGCTCCTCTCCAAAAAAATAGGAGATCATCTATATAGCGTGTAAAAAATATTATCCTAGATGAAATATTAGGATCCGAAAAAAAGAGATCGTCTTCAATATCAAACATATAGATGATCGCATATGTAGGAGCCACCGAGGACCCCATTGCACACCCCTTAGACTGCAAGAAGTGTTGACCATCGAATAAAAAGAAATTTTTAGTTAAAATGACTTCCAGTAGTTCCATCCAGAAATCTACCATGGCCAAATCTCTGTCTGGTTGTTTGAGCAGCAGGCGTTTAACCGCCTGCAGACCTGCTTCATGCGGTATTACGGTGTAAAGGCTTGTCACATCAGCTGTGACAAGCCATACATCAGACGAAATCATGCCCACCTTATTCAATTTCTTAAGTAAGGTTGATGTGTCAAGTAAAAAATGGTCATGGACTTGGATAAGAGGCTGTAAAATAGAATCTAAATACACTGCACTCGGTTGAAGGAGTGACCCCCGTGCCGATATAATCGGTCTACCGGGTGGGGGGTCTAATCCTTTATGGATTTTGGGGAGGGTATATAACAAGGGAATTATGGGATGTTTAGGCAGTAATATATCATGCAAATCTTGTTTAATAAGCTCTAAATCAAAAGCATTCTTCACAATACCCCTTAAAACGGCAGAAAAAGTATCAGTGGGGTCTCTACATCCCATCCCATAATTCCCTTGTTATATACCCTCCCCAAAATCCATAAAGGATTAGACCCCCCACCCGGTAGACCGATTATATCGGCACGGGGGTCACTCCTTCAACCGAGTGCAGTGTATTTAGATTCTATTTTACAGCCTCTTATCCAAGTCCATGACCATTTTTTACTTGACACATCAACCTTACTTAAGAAATTGAATAAGGTGGGCATGATTTCGTCTGATGTATGGCTTGTCACAGCTGATGTGACAAGCCTTTACACCGTAATACCGCATGAAGCAGGTCTGCAGGCGGTTAAACGCCTGCTGCTCAAACAACCAGACAGAGATTTGGCCATGGTAGATTTCTGGATGGAACTACTGAAAGTCATTTTAACTAAAAATTTCTTTTTATTCGATGGTCAACACTTCTTTCAGTCTAAGGGGTGTGCAATGGGGTCCTCGGTGGCTCCTACATATGCAAACATCTATATGTTTGATATTGAAGACGATCTCTTTTTTTCGGATCCTAATATTTCATCTAGGATAATATTTTTTACACGCTATATAGATGATCTCCTATTTTTTTGGAGAGGAGCCACCGATGACCTCATTGCACTCTTTGACAGGAATAATGCATCTGATAGTCCTGTGAAATTTACTTTCAAAATGAGCCAGTCTTGCATCGAATTCCTTGATGTTGCGATCTCAATTGTTGATTCTAAATTGGTTACCTCCGTATTTTTTAAGAATACAGACCGCAACACCTTTTTGCATTGGCGCAGTTGTCACCCCACAAAACTTAAACAAGGCTTACCGTATTCTCAGATGCTGAGAATACACCGAATTAACAGCAATAGCCAATCTGCAGCCATGCAAATAGATGAATTAATACGTAAATTTGTGTGTAGGGGGTACAAACTAGATTCCCTACTGGCCACTAAAAACCGTGAACTACAGTTGTATAGACTCCAACTATTGGAGCCCAAACCCAAAAAAACTGCAGGAGAGGTAATACCTTGGGTTATGCAATACAACTCTTCCTCGGGAGGGATTACAGGTATTTCCAAAAAACATTTGAACATAGTACAAACCGATGAGGCCCTGGGCCTGGGGAATAGTAGGCTTATGCCCTGCTACTCCAACTCCAGGAACTTACGCAGTATTCTGGTCAAATCTGATATTTCAGGTAGAGGTCTTGAGGTCCCCAAACATTTTTTGCATTTTAAAAAACCCGGCTGTTTCAAATGCTCCTGTACCACCTGCAAATTTTTAGTGACAGGTGACATATTTTTTCATCCACGCCTTGGAACTAAATTTAATATTAGACACCATCTGACGTGCGAGAGCACACACGTGGTCTACCTAATTGGGTGCCCGTGTGGGCTAGCGTATGTCGGCAAAACTAGCCGTAAATTTAAGGAGCGTATGGGAGTCCACCGCTCCTCAATTAAACTTGCCCTCGCCTCTAAAACCAGTGACCAGCCGGTAGCAAGGCATTTCTTGCAGGCCGGCCACAATCTGACCTGTTTAAAATATCGCATGATAGATCATGTGCCCCCTCTTAAAAGAGGGGGAGATAGGAATGCCCTGCTGCTTCGCAGAGAAGCATTCTGGATCCATAAATTAGATACCATCACTCCTCGTGGCCTGAATGACATGATGCCGCTATCATGTCTACTGGCCAGATAGTTTGATGGGTATCATATTGTGATTTTGATGTATATATTGAGCATGTTGTTTCCCCACTCCAGTGCAGCTGAAATTAATGCTATTTTTCTCTACTTATGTATGATGATGTTTATGTCGACCTTATGTGTCGACCATTTGCACTTTAGATTTTCTCTACATACTGACCAGCCAGTCTGGTACTAGCAACTGATTAATTGCGAGTAATCGCGAGCTATTTTTGACTAAGATGTACTAAGTATTGTATGTTCTTGTTTTCAGTGTCCTTTTTGTTTTGTTTTTAATTCACAGACACCGTCTCCTTGGCAACCAGAGGCTGGACGGGTCCTGACGTGACTCTGTCACTGATGTGCGCCGGCGGGTTTGCAAGGCGCTTACACGATGACGTCATCGGGATGCCGTGCAGCGTGGATGGACGCTGAGGCGGCGCAATGTGCACAGGGTGGGGATATAAGGTAGGACTTCTTTCTTTTGTATTTTGTAATCTGAAGAAATTCCAACAGGAATGAAACGTTATTACGATACCTGACTCTGTCTGATTAATTTCGCTACGAGTGCCGCACATTGTGCAAACTACCCATCCCCCTTCCCAGTGAGGGCACCGGGCGCAGCATTATTACAGGAGTGAGTTCCGGACCTGCTGTACTCTATATATATATATATATATATATATATATACAATATATACACTGTTTGTATGGTGCTGGCGGCACTCACTGGGGGACTTGATACAAATCAACAAAAGCTGACACCATAGACAACTTGCAGGTGCTAACTAGTTTCGGAATTTTAAAATCCCTTCATCAGAGTACAAAGTTATGAGTACAGACACTTACCTATATAGAACCTTCCCACCCCCGTGAACACAAACAGCAGGTCCAGTGTGGCATAGCGCCGGCGGTGGGCGATGACGTCATCAGTGCGCATCCCGCACTGACCTAGATGCGTTGCCATGGAGACCTGTTAAATACAATAGTGATAATAAAGTGAAACTCAGGCGCCCACGGTACATCCAATAATCAGGGTAAGTATACCAAAATATATGAAGAAGAACGCAGAGCAAGAGACAAGTAGGATGGGGAAAAAAGAAGGACTGAAAAGGGAACATCAAAAGAGCAACGGTAAATTGAAAAATACATCAGTAATGTACACAAGTATCATGCAAATATTAATAAACAAAAGATCATGGTGAAAATGGTCACAAAAACAGTTCAATGAAAGATATTCATTGAGGCCATTAGGAGCAATCGTATTAAGCCGATGTATCCAAGTAGCCTCTCACTGTAGCAGAATTTTGTTGCGATCACCACCTCTGGGGTTCGCCACTGGGGATCGCCATCGGTTGGTCTGACACTGCACCTTCCAGGGCTAATTTATTAGATGAACGGTGGGCAGCCATTCTCTCCTTAAAGGCTCTTGCCGTTTTCCCAATTTATAGAAGCCCACAAGGGCAACGGATGGCATACACAACTAATTTACATGAGCAAGTAAGTACTTGATGAATCTTGATGGTATTACCATTCTGAGGATGCTTGAATGATTGTCCTGTTTCCAAATTTCGGCAGGTTGCACAACCGATGCAGCGATAATTGCCTGGTTTTTTAGACGTAAATGTGTGTTCATTTTTTTTGCCCATTTTGTTTTCATCACTCTTCACCAACATATCCCTAAGGTTACGTCCTCTTTTATAACACGGGAGGATACTGGAGTTTCGCAAACTGGGTAGGTCTGGGTCCGTAGTAATCATTGGCCAGATTTTTTTGCTGTTTGAATTAGAGTTTTGCTTGCTGTAGAGGACGTATTGATCAAAGGCAATCTGCCCTGAGGAGGTTCTTTATTTGTCCTGGATACCAGTGTTGAGGATCTTGGGGTTGCCAAAGCCTTCGTTTTTGCTTGTTGTAGCTGAGCTGGTTCATACTCCTATCAATGAACTTCAAGATCATCTGGTCCATTTGGATGAGAGTCTCTTCTTCATAGCTGCAAATACGTTGCGCACGCAATAGCTGTGAGAAGGGTAAACCCTTTTTCAAAGCCGGAGGATGATGGCTTGCCGCTGCTGTCGGTGGGCTTATGATGCAGGGTGGTTGAAATGTCATGATTAATTATCGTAACACGTACATCTAGATAATTAACTGTTGACGTATTGCAGCAAGAAGTAAATTTGATATTGGCATCAGACGTATTCAAATTGACAATTGTAGAATGCAGCAAGTCTGTTGGCCCAGTCCAGATCAGAAAGACGTCATCTATAGAGCGTAAATATAGGCCTATATGCTTTGAAATGAGCGAGTTAGACAACAGCAGATAATTTTCTATTTCAAACATAAATGCGTTAGCATAAGTCGGGGCGTGGCAACTGCCCATTGCGCACCCCTTTAACTGCAGGAAGAACTCCCCATTGAAAAGAAAATAATTGCGCATCAGTGTTAATTCAAGCAACTGTAAATAAAAATTCACATCTGGTCCATTGTATTTATTGCTGCAAGTAATGAGTCTACGCGTTGCTGCCAAACCCCGATTGTGGGGAATGTTGGTGTATAGACTCACCACGTTGAGGGTACATAGAATACTGTTTGGAGGTAGTGGCTGCAATGATTGCAGTTTAAGGATAAAGTTGGTTGTGTCCTTTAAGTAAAATGCTTGTTCTTGGATCACCGGTTGTAAGAAAACATTTAGGTACTGGGAGATAGAGTGGTATAAAGAACCACGGGCCGAAATAATCAGTTCGACTGGGGGAGAAGTGGCATTTTTATGGAGCTTAGGGAGGGTGTATAGCAGTGGAATGATTGGAGTGGATACCTTCAGCGCATCCATGCAGCATTGGGGAATGATGTTGTTGGATACTGCCATTTGTAAGATGTCATCCAAGTCCCTCTTGAAACATTGTGCTGGATCACTGTCATGTTTACGGTATAGTGTAGTGTCTGCAAGTTGTTTATAGATGTCTTCCTTGTAGAAATCAAGGTCAAAAATTACCACGACACCCCCCTTATCTGCCGGCCTGATAATAATGTCATCATAAGTACCCTTTAGGTTTGTGGCCTGATCAGATTAACTGGCTGGAAACAGGTGAATCTCTTCTTCAACAAAGGCTTGATGCGGAATAATGTATTTGGCAGAGCTTGAACAGTAAGTTGACTGGGCTTGGACCAGGATGATGCTGCGAACCATATCTGGAGATACTCTGTAGTAAAAAGAGAAATGTATAACTGGACTGGGATCTGGACACTGAATCAGATAGTACCGATTTTGGACCTGGACTGGAACCAGGAAGGTAGAATCAAATTGGAGTTGACTGTGCAGCTTGTAAGAAGACCTGCACAGGTGTAGAGGTCACATATTAGAAGTGCAGCAGTAGAGAAAACTGTAACAGGTTAATGTTTGGAAATAATCAGTTAGCTTAGATTAGCTTCTCCCAATGAGGAATGGCAGAATAAAGTAGCAATGCAGCAGGATGGTTGACGTGCATCACTTACATGCAACTATTGAAATTAGTACAAGAGCTCAGAATAGCTTATCTTAGTGGATTCAGAGCATAGAGATTGCACTGGTGATTTGGAGGACCCAGTGATGTAGATTTATAGTGCTGGGAGTGTCTATACAGTGTCAGGTGTTATAGGCTCTCTCAGACTTGTCTGTGATTGGCCAGATTTCCAAAACTGTCATGTCAGCACCAGGGCCTAACTCCAGTGTGGAATGTTTCCTAGTGTTTCTAGAGTCCTATTGGCAGTACAGTAAACATGACATCATGGAGCTGGCACAGCTGAAAGGTGGTGCGGATAACTTGTGAAGGATGCGGTACATGGCACAGCAGATGTGGTGAGAGATACTGCGACAGTGGAGACTAGACTGGTTTGTGACACTTTATGCTGATTTTCAGAGCTGCATGGGTCCAGATACACTCAGCAAACCTGATCACACAGGAACCATAAAGAACATATATTATGTACATGATAACATGTATGTTACCTGTGCTAAGCAGCTTATCCTCTGCACTCTATGGCTCGGGAAGGGCTGCTGCTTTTCATCATATCTCTTTGGCATAAAAATTTTGGTACTTGTTTCCTAGAACGGCCACAATTGCGGGCATCGTGTACCTTAAAGTTAAGGTACACGATGCTCGCGATGGAACCGATATCCTTTGAAATCAGGTCCATTTTGCCAGCAAAGGCAAAATCGGGGGCATAGCATCGGTCGCGTGCATTAACATGGCCCCCGACGTGACCGACGCGATGCCCGCGATTTTGCCATAGGCTTCAATGTTAAAATATTTTTAACATTGAAATCGGGAGCATCGCGTCGGTCTTGTGCCATTATAATGGCACAAGATGAGATGGACTTGATTAAGTCCATCTCACATAGGAAACAATGTGAAATGGGCCAATATGATCCATTTCACATTGTATATGGCCCCGTCGTCACCCCACGATTGACGCCAACCCGAAGCGTGGCGATTGCAGCGAGCCCGCGAGGGGCGGCGATGCGCATCCTCCGACCTTTTCATACCCCTACTATCCACGTCGGCATGGAGTTGAGAATATAAAGTGTGGCGAGTGCAGCGAGCCACCGAGCCCGAAGCATGGCGAGCGCACGCGTATAACTGTGAAGTTATACGCGTTCGCTCACCACGCTTCGGGCTTGGTGGCTCGCTGCGCTCGCCACACTTTATATTCTCAACTCCAAGCCGACGTGGATAGTAGGGGTATGAAAAGGTCGGAGGACGCGGAACGCCGCCCCTTGCGGGCTTGCTGCGCTCGCTACGCTTTGGTTTGGCGTCAATCGTGGGGTGGCATTGAGGGGGTAAAATTGGGGGTCTGGGGAATATTTTACATTGAATCCAATGTAAAATAGGGTCCCAGGGACCATGCGATTTGGTCGCATGCGATGCGACCGACGCGATTTTTCCGACACGACCACCCCGATGCAAATCGGTGTGGCCGTGCTAGGAAACAAGTACCAAAATTTTCATATACAATGACTTGAATCCTTCTAGTATTGCAAGGAACTAAATGCATCATACCCAATTCTGCAACTGAACAGCTCCTATCTGTATGCTTTGTTGATACCCCTCACAGTTATAAGTGTGAAATGAAGACCGTCACTATCCAAGATACCTAAGATCCATCTAAAACTATTTACACATACGCACACTTCTACAAATCCTGCAATTCCATCAACAACACCTCCCTAAAGTTTGCTCATATCAACTTATGCCCATACAGCCACAAACTAAGATGCCATTGCATTGGATACAACTATGCATCACCTGTAATTACCTACACTTTGCTCTGGAGCCTGTGCTGTGCATAACTATTCAATAAACAGTATGCCTCAAAATATATAGTGTTGTTAAACTGTACATCAACTCCAGACTGATCATTCGCTAAATGATGGGTAAATTCTTAAAGAAATGCACAAATATTAATCACAGATTAAACCATTTCCACAGAAGAGCAGAGCATCCACTTCCTGAGTTGGTACCTTCCACCAGTTGACCCTAGAATATGTGATGCAATGAAATCATAAAACAGGGCAGTTTTGGAGCAGTAAGGTATCTATGTAGTTCTCCAGGAAGCAGGGTACCATGCAAAGCACCCCCAAACTAGTGAAGGTTCATACCTCCCAACATGACACAATGCTCTGCTTCTGGACTTCCCTCTTAATGTATAATTTTCATCACCTGTTTTGAACAGGTTAATGGATAAGAAAGGTGTTTCACCACAGGTGATGGCAATCATAAATTAAGAGGAAAGTCCAGGAATAGAGCATTGTGTCCCTACTGGAAAGGGTCATGATGGGAGGTATGAAGGTTGACAGTAGGGAAGCGACATTGCTGTCCTATTTGGACATGCACCTTCAGTGGTCACACAATCAGAATACTATACAAAAAAGGTTTTCCCCTGTCACAAAACGCGCTCACAACCTATTTGATATATAGCTCGATCCAATTCAGATGTGGGGCTCCCTTATTCTTTTCTTTCTCCTTCCTTAATTTCTATTGTTCTTTTTTCTCCGACGGGGAGGTATGAAAGAGAAGAGAATATGGGATATGGTATAGTACGTTTTCACAGGGTTATATGATGGTTATAACCACCACCTTAGATAGAAGTGGGTTTATAGAACTATACCATATCCCATATTCTCTTCTCTTTCATACCTCCCCGTCGGAGAAAAAAGAACAATAGAAATTAAGGAAGGAGAAAGAAAAGAATAAGGGAGCCCCACATCTGAATTGGATCGAGCTTCAGATATTAAGACTATATATCAAATAGGTTGTGAGCGCGTTTTGTGACAGGGGAAAACCTTTTTTGTATAGATTGTCTGTATTGAGGGTTGGGTGACCTTCTTTCCCCTGTACCTATCGCTGCTTTCTGTGCGCCAATAGGACACTGTATTTATTTTTCTTGTCTGTGTAAAACAATCAGAATACTGTTTAATGTGGAGTTATACTGTATGTACAGTAGGTAAAAAAATCACTTTAAAAAAAAAAAAGCAATGTAGCAATTAGTGTGCAAGGCAATAATTTAAAATGAACTAAAAATCAAGAATAGCTTGTAGTGTCTCAAAAAAAATACATATTTATATTTATAAAAAATAAATAAAGACACACGTGATGACTTTTCAGAATATAATTGCTTGCCATAGAGCAGGGGTAGCCAACTCCAGTCCTCGAGAGCTACCAACAGTTCACATTTTCCAGCTCACCTCGTAGATACACAGGTGCACTAATTACTAACACATTTTAAAAGATCCACAGGTGGAGCTAAATAACTCACTTGTGATTCTGAGAGGAAAGCTGGAAAAAGTTAACTGTTGGTGGCTCTCGAGGACTAGAGTTGGCTACCCCTGGCATAGTGAAATCTGGTGTAATAGAACTATCAATAGAATAGGCACTGATCTCATTGTCTAACTTCAGATAATGTAATTAGAGGTGTACAGTATAAAGGCAGTCTTTCAAATGACATTATTTCATTATATATTTTTTGCTAGGTAATAAATGCATATATTTGCCTGTATTTCCAATACACCTCCACCGGTGCTATTTCTTCTACTTGTACACTTGGTTGATACTTATCATCATGGAGCACCAGCCTATACTTGGTATAACGCCAGTAAACAAGTGCATTTTCTGTGCACAGACTGTATCTCTATTGACACACTATTACTGAACTTTGCTACTGTGGGGAAACTCAAGGGCAGATTTATTAAGCTTGGTGAAGTGATAAAGTGGCTGCTACTTTATCACCAACCAGCCCCTAACTGTCATTTTTCAAACCTGATCTGCAACTTGACAGTTAGGGCCTGATTAACCAGTGATAAAGTACCAGCCACTTTATCACTTCACCAAGCCTAACAAATCTTCCCCACAGTTACACCGCCTCAGCTGCAGGTAGAGATGCAGGGGCGGGCTGGGCCGGGGGGCAGGGTGCCACATGCCCCCCAGGCCGGTATGACTGTGTTCTGGCTGGGCCGGCTGTGTGCATCTTGCACACTCCGCCACAGCCATCACCACCACAGCCGCCGGCCACCTCCGTTTCCAGCAGCTTCCTGGCTGCACAAATCTAAGGCGACGGCCTCTCCAAAAATGGCCGCCGCCTTATAGGAGACAGACACTAGAGGTACTGCTATACCTCTAGTGTCTGTCAGAAGAACAGTGCGGCCAGCGCTACCCGGAAGTGCGGATTCGGGCAGCGCTGGCGCGCTATTTAAATGGATTGGAGCCCCTTGGCGACGAGCATGTACCCTGGCTCCCCCCTATATAATTATATATATATATCACTCCCCATGGCAAATAGAAGGAAACCCCTGGGAAGAACCAAGTAACCCCTGACAAGAACCGATATTCCTCTCACAATGAGCATGTAGGTAAGCAGCAGTTATATGATATAATATGTAATGTTATTGTAATGTTATTATGTGTAAAGGGCATTACGACATGTGGCATTGTGTTTTATGGGCATTACTTTGTTGGCATTATGTGTAATGGGCATTATGATGTGTGGCATATTTAATTGGCATTATGGTGTATGTAATTATGTTTAATGGGCATTACTGTGTGTGTCATTATGTTTAATGGGCATTACTGTGTGTGTCATTATGTGTAATGGGCATTACTGTGTTGGCATTATGTGTAATGGGCATTACGGTGTTGGCATTATGTGTAATGGGCATTACGGTGTTGGCATTATGAGTAATGGGCATTATGGTGTTGGCATTATGTGTAATGGGCATTACGGTGTTGGCATTATGTGTAATTCGCATTACGGTATGTGGAATTATATTTAATTGGCATTACGGTGTGACATTATATTTAATGGGCATTACGGTGTGTGGCATTATGTGTAATGGGCATTACGGTATGTGGCATTATGTGTAATGTGCATTACGGTATGTGGCATTATGTGTAATGGGCATTACGGTATGTGGCATTATGTGTAATGGGCATTACGGTATGTGGCATTATGTGTAATGGGCATTACGGTTGTGGCATTAGGTGTAATTGGCATTATGGTGTGTGGCATTATATTTTATGGACATTATGGTGTGTGGCATATTTAATTGGCATTACGGTGTGTGGCATTATATTTAAGTGGCATTATGTGTAAAGGGCATTACAGTGTGTGGCATTATGTGTAATGGGCATTACAGTTGTGGCATTATGTGTAATGGGCATTACAGTGTGTGTCATTATGTGTAATTCGCATTACGGTGTGTGCCATTATATTTAATGGGTATTACGGTGTGTTGCATTATGTTTAATGGGCATTATGGTATGTCACATTATGTTTAATGGGCATTACGGTGTTGGAATTATGTGTAATTCGCATTACGGTATGAGGAATTATATTTAATTGGCATTACGGTGTGGCATTATATTTAATGGGCATTACGGTGTGTGGCATTATGTGTAATGGGCATTACGGTATGTGGCATTATGTGTAATGGGCATTATGGTGTTGGCATTATATTTAATTGGCATTACAGTGATTGCTTTATGTGTAATGGGCATTACGGTGTGTGGCATTATGTGTAATGGGCATTACAGTGTAAATTTTTGCAACGCGCCTTCGGCACGCACTGTGACCATTTCTGGTGTATTTGTGTGGTGGGGAAGGATAGTTTAATCATTGCTGCATACTAGAGGGGAGGGGGTAGGGTGGTGAAACGATGGCGATGGTGATGGGCCATTTGCTTGTGTTGCCCCCCCAGGCTGAAAGTTGCCAGCCAGCCCCTGTAGAGATGCCACTGAAAAGTCTGCATCATCTATTCTTGCATATGCTCAGCTCCCAGTATGGCCAGTGCAAAATCACACAAGATATGTTCAGCTCTGCATCAGCCTCTTGTTCAGCACATAAAATAAAAATTCTCTTACTAAAGAGCAGTGGTTCTGTACCTAATGGTGATGACAAATGCCCTTTTAGCCTGCCCTAAAATCAAAATGTAACTTTTAAATAAAGTTGTGAATCTTATATTCATCTACAGCGTACATCATATGCGCTCTGTCTGCAAAACACGTTGTCAATGATTGGGGCAGAAGTGACCTGAAGAAAGTGAAGGGGTCAAGAATATAGACATGAAAGTCTGTATATATTTATATACACATATATGTGTGTGTTTAGATATTCTTCTTTTCTGCATTGTAAATATTCCGAAAGAAAGAAAACATGAAAGAAAATGGAAAAAAAGAACACCAAGAAGAAAGGAAAAGAAGATCTACAAAGGCAAAAGGAGAGTCTCAGCAAAGAAATGAGCCCCCTGTACAGACAGCCTGACGCCAGATGGCTTCTTCTAATAAATATTCAACCTTAACTCTGTTCCCACGTAACTTTGTTGTACGAATGCCAGCACACCCACACAGAGCCGGCCCAATGCAATGATTACACAAGTACAAACAAAATCTTGCTATAGAGGAAACAGGCAGACAGGGTCCAGTATACAGAGAAAGCGGAGTAAAGATGGAACATTGTAATGCTTAGATTTAATGCTGAGAACCTGAGATGATGAGTCGCAAAACAGCATTAAAGGAATAACGACAGGCTGTTATTCTCTCTAACGATAAGAATCCCTTTTTATTATTTATTTTATCTGCACAGTGACATATTTCTCAAACGTCAAGTACAAAGGCTTTTTTCTATTTCTGCTGGACATTCTGCATTCAAAAGTGGCTTATTCAGGGCAGCAGTGTGTCCGCAAGGCACAAGCTGGGACTGTGGCTGCTTTCCCTAAGTGGGGACCTTCAATAAGTTTTAGCAATAAATCTCACTACATTTGATACTGTAGAAATAAATTGCAGCACCTTATTGAGCTGTACTGTAACAACATGAAGGTTTGTTTTTTTAACACTTACAAAACCTACATGACTGCCGATTGTTGTTACATGAGCAACTCTGGAGGTCTTGGGGGGGGGGGGGGGGGGATAATGTATTCCTGGGGAGAAAGTGAGAGTGAAAAGGTTAAACTGCTTGTGACCTAGTAGGGATCACCAACTGAGGTGAAGGAAATGAAATCCAGTCAATAGTAAGAACATGGAAACATGGTTATAGCAATCTGTGGTTCATTGACTTGTGTAGTACTATATGTTCCACTTCCAATATACACTAATAGGTAACATGATTTGAATTTATGATCCCTTGATGAGACAGTGTGCACTCTCACAAGAGGCTGCAGCTTTGAAGAGTTGAAAGGTTGCTGCATAGGCATCTTTGAAATCTGCTCAGGTGACACAATCTGTATATTCAAATAAGAAATCATCTAAAAAAAAACATATTTTTCCTGGAGGGTAGTACTTAATGAAAAGCATCTCTTGTAGCATAGCACTATCTAGAAATGCTAATGTCAACACCTTAATGTTTACTGTTCTTCTCTTTTGAAGAAAGCCTGGTTAATGACAAATGTCTTATTACTGGAAAAATTGAGCATTTTTTCAGTGATCTGCGCATGCGTAGTGGATTCTGAGCGCTCTAGTGCTCAGACTCCACTGCTCCTGGGAGAGACGGGGGCCCATCTGAAGGATGCTGCACCAGAGGTGTAGGGAGGTTGGTTCCAGTGGAGCTCAAGCTCCAGGAGCCAGGGAGGAGAGAGTATGCACCAGTGGCCCCCTCTCCTCTCTCCTCCCTGCCCTAAAGCATGCAGAAGATACTGGCTGGCTGGCTGTGGTAAGCCGGCATTGCAGTCGGAGTAGGCCGACCTTGAATTCTATCAGAGGAGTGCAGCATGCATGGCGCTACCCAGAAGTGCGTATTCTGGGAGCACTGGCACACTGTATTGACTTGCACACTGTACTGAACCCCTGGAAAATGGGCATGTAAACACCCAATATCTGGCAATTAGCATGTAAGTTCCCTTGACAACAAACATGTGACTCCCCCCCCCCCCCGGCAAGGAGCATGTAACTCCCCCTGGCATTGAGAATGTAACATCCCACCTGGCAACCAGCATGTAGCTTCCCACCTGGCACTGAGCATGTAACTCATGCCCTCCAAATGTACCTTTCTGGCCGGCCAAGTGCTGTTTTTTTATGGCCTGTACCTTTTTTGGTCTCCAACTGCCCATTGTAAGTATAGGTAAGGGAGCGTGTCCTTCCCCCCATTACCTGTGGCCATGCCCCCTTTCTGAATTTATACCAGTTTTGGTACTTGTGTATTTTGGCGGCGCCCCCGATGTCCGTCGTACGGACGTGTACCGCCGCCCCTCGCGGGCTCGCTGCGCTCGCCACGCATCGGGTTCACGTTTATAGTGGGGGGTGGCGTGGGGGTGCATTTAACATTGTAAGCACCCATTTGGGTGCTTAACATTGTATAAGCACCCAAATTTCAAAATTGTATGCCATCGTGCACTATCGTACGATATCGCGTCGCATCGCATACCATCGTATGTGTTATGGTATGCGATGCGATTTGCGCCGCCAAAATACACAAGTACCCCAGTTTTTGCTCTTCAGATGTTGGAAGGTATGGTAACTCCCCCTGGCAAGGAGCATGAATTCCCTGGCACGGAGCATGTAACCTATGACATCAAGAAATAAACCCTTAGTAATGAGCATGTAACCCCTGTCAATGAGCATATACAGTACTCCTGTCAATGAGCACATAGGTGAGTGGCAGTTATGTGGAATAATATGTTAAAAGCATTATGGTGTATGGTATAATGTGTAATGAGCATTACAGTTTGTGTGGCATAATGTGTAATGAACATTACAGTTTGTGTGGCATATTGTGTAAGGGGCATTACGGTGCGTGACATAATGTGGTGTGTTGCATAATGTGTAAGAGGCATTACTATAAGAAGGAAGAATGGCTAAGGGGGAGGGCTGAAACATACCGTTGCTCCAGGCACCATCTCACCTAGCTACACATCTGGACTGCACAGGGACCTCCTCCTCCCGTAAGACTTCCATGTGCATCATTTGGAAGAATCCCCAATTCCCCAAAGGTCAATCCGCTATGATAATCTGCAATAACCATTGATAATTGTTGATTTTTTTGTCAAATCAGCCAAATATATGTTTAAAGTCAATGATTCCATATATTAGTGGCTCAGAAATGCCAAATCGAGGATTTCCAACAAGAGGGATTTAGAAGATTTTTTTATCACAAGAACACAGAGTTATACCAACTGAATGTATTGTATTGGGGGGTACGCGTTACATTATTTGCGGGTCAATGTCCACAGCTGTAGACATTGACACCAAAAATGTGAAAAACTCATGTTGACCTTCTCATGTTTCTACCTTTTTCATGTCAACCTTTTAACCCCATCGGCTTTTCCCTCGTAGGCCGTTTGATCCTGTTTACCTATTGTGGTCCATTGACTGTCTATGTAGACACTGTGGGGTAAATTTACTAAGATGGGAGTTCCATGGAAGATGGAATGTTGTACATAAAACCAACTCAAGTCTATCTATTATCTTCTAGAAGGTGCTAAATAAATAGGAAGTAGAATCTGATTGGTTGCTATGTAGATACATTTTTATTATTGTAAACACCTAATTTATTTATATAAATATATTTTTTTATTAACAGTTATTTATATAGGCCACACATATTCTGCAGCAGATTATCTAGTGATCAGAGATTGGTCATTACAAATAATGGCCACATTTACCAAGAAGGTAAATAAAATGTATAAGGGAAATCACAGTTATATGTGCAGATTAAACAATGTAAAGGAAACGTTAAGATGTACAGACTTGGCAATGCAAATCCCTTTCCTATGCTTACTTAATGCCGTGACTTGACTAAGTTTCCAAAATGCAGTATTTTATGGGGAAAAAATAATAAGACTTTGAAGTAACTTTAATTTGACCATAATGTGTATTCCTATAACAGGAAACAATTCCATATTATGCTGTGCAGAGCAAATTAAGTTCTATTGTGCTGCCCAACTATATATATATATGTAATGCAGACATAAACTAGACATATTTTTGCCAAGCATAGGCCAATCAGGTCTGTTCGATTTGGTCAACTAAGTATGTAGCTGAAGAAAAATAAAATTTAGCAGGAATTTCAGGCAGTGGTGATCTGTAGGAGACCAAATATAAACAAAACGTAAAGTATTATTGTCTTGTTCTGCTGTTTTAAGCACCGTATCCATTTATTGGTCCAAACATTTTTTAGAAGCTAGGATGCCATGTCAATTAAGCAGTGATATTAAAGATTCATATCCATGGCCAATATGAGAAAACGTGGCCTGTAGGAGTGGCATGGCCGGCAACAGAAAACTTGGGGTCAGGTTCATGGATATCTCTGAGGCTCCCCACATTTATGGAAATATGGCCATTATGTAGATCCAAATTGCCTCATGGACCTGTTAAGTGGATTAAAGGAAATTTTAGTGCTCAGGAGGGGGGGGGAGGGCATTTAGGCTAAAGGTGGGATTTTGGCTATGTACAATTGTGACTATGCAATTTCCTTTGTACTACCAAAAGCCCATAACCATACAATCGTGATTATATTTACTTAAGATTCTGACTATATTTCCTTGAGATTTTGACTATGGACGATTTTGATTATACTAGAATAGTAGAGTCAAAATTCACTTGCCTGCACAGTCTATTTTTTGCTTGCAGTGCCGAACCTGCTGGGGTGAGCATTGGCATCGCAAGCTGTATACACACTGTGCAATTTGGTGTTCTCAAAGCCACCTGTTGTTACTAACTTTTCCCCTTTATCTATGTCTTACGCTGATTAATTAGGAAGATCTATTATCCAAGTGCAGTACATTGTAAGGGGTGTAATGCCTCACAGGATTTGTAGTTTAGCTTTTACTACTCAGAGTATGAGCAGCGAAAAGTAAACGACAAATCCCATGCCACACCACTTCCTGCTCTGGCCAGCAAGGTGCCTCCTGTATGCCTGAATATATTTTGCCAATTTAGGTCCCGACTGGTGACCATAGCTCTGTGTGGTTTCTGCTCTGCCCACAGCTGCACTGTTGCCTCCAGGAACAGTAGGTGGGCAAGGTTGTAGTTGAGTTAATCACCCTATGATCTGCTGGGCCCTAAGCAGCTGCCTATATTGCCTAACCATAAATCAGCAACTGGGCACAGGCATGTAGGGTGAGCAACACTAACCTCCATTGCACTGATTGTGACTCATCCATCTGGATCCTGCATATGGGGGTTGTAAGCAAATCACCATCCCTAGGCAACAGAGGGTGCTGCAAGTGTACAATGGATAAAGGAGCCTTTCACATAGATGTTCTCCAGTGTTTGGGGACCAGCAAATACTGTACTATAGATTGCAGATGGCTGAAGCTGGGACCCACCTGTGCACTATCTCTCCATGCCAGCTGCTCCCCTGCTGCATCGGTTTGTCTCTCAAAGTAAAGATTTTTGGGGCCCTTAAGAACCATGGGGCCCAATACGGGGTCCCCTTTGACCCCCTTGTCACCGGGCCTGCAGAGTAGGAATCATGTAGGGGTTTAGCCACACCCAGTTGTGATCATTTGGACTCTCCAAAGATAAAGTACCTATGTATCAAGCAAGTTAGGAAAAACACAAAGAAAAAATCTAATTTGACTCTTTAAATATCACTGGCCAACAAAATCAACTATAGTCAAGGATATTTGAATAAATTAAGGGTAATTTGATGGTACTGATTCCAAATATGCAAATATATTTACTTAATGAAACAACATATAAACATGGTAACCATTTGACATTTATTGCTTTAAAAAATGCTACTTGTATGATTTTCTTTTATAAGAGTGATCTTCAGAGTCACACATAATACCCCAACAATAGTCAGCCATCATATTCCTGTCCCATCTACCCTGGTACCTTTCCTCCATCACTTTTATGTCTTGGTGAAATCTCTCACCTTGCTCCTCACTATAGGAATCTGCGAATCTGTCCAAGTGACCGTGAAGAAAGTGTACTTTTGTGCTCATATTTGCATCTAACTAAGTAACTAAAAGTTCCAGATTAAGTAAGAACACAATGAAGCTCAAAACACATCTGCTAAGACAAAAAGGTCTAAAGCGTTTATGGGGAATGTTCAATTTCAGGGTATATGCAATATCTCAAAAACTAGAGCCAATATGGGAAAACTAAGGGCATATTTGGAATCAGTACCATCAAATTACCCTAAAGAGACTCAAAAATAAAGGAATATTTACGGAGTGTTGACCAGTGTATTTAATAAATATTCAAAAAACCAAAGAGGATAGATTTTAGGAAATACAAGCAGACTAAGGAAAAATAAATAATAACAGTTCTATCTTGCTAAGCTAACGAAGGCTAAAAAATCCTTTTGGAATTTCACATAACAAAGTGTTTAGTGTGTAAATCCCCACAGGAGAGGAGAACTGCCGAAATGTGTCTTTTCTGATGCTTCCTGTTGAATAATGGTTGCAGAGGCACTTCCTGAATAAGGTTGAGATGCGACTTCATGTCCTCCACATTAAATAAAGCAACACAACTTACATCTACAAAGGTTCTGAATGAGACAAGACTACAGCCAATCATATCAATACTTACTGATGATCATTATTCTTAGCAAAAGAAGACAGGAGGGACCAAAGAGGTTGGTCCTCCCCTGCTTGACAAGGGTCAAACCCTTTTTCTATTTTCACTCTGTTATGAATGAGTGTTTGATTATTTTCCCTTTGAGCTTATTAGTGATTATTGTGTAAAGATTTAAGCTTTGTCTATTTTAAAAATTAACATTATAGCTTAAATTACTCTACATATATATTTCAAATTGTTTTCGGAAAAACAGTTTAAGATGGGAAAGCTAATATTTTAACTTTTCTAAATAATAGTATAATTCCATCTAAGTCTTTCATCCCCCACTGCTGTGCTTGCAAATTTTGACTTTGAAACATAAATATTTTCAGACATGGTAAATTTACTCTTCAACAAAGCTGAGTTGATTCATCAAAGTCTGTCCAATCCATTGTGGATAATTAAAACCACAACTAATACAGATTCATCACTGTAATGCGAACCACCTACACTAACATCATCTGACCCCCATGTAATCACCTTTATTGAAAATTAGGCTTTCAGAAGTTTTAATGGGGATGGAGAACCTCAGCGACCTCACACCATTTATTGTGAATGGCAGGGGAACTCAGCAGTAGCAATGTCTTTTTGGCTAAAAGAGATGATAAATAATTAAGAGCTGCTTCAAATTATGATCTAATTTCTCCTGTTTGTTGTGCAGGAGCAATTTTGTCAAACCCTCTGGTACAAGGTTGAGTCTAGTTACACTACTGGAATTTAAAGATGTGTCTACATAGACCTATCTTTAAATGGTTCTAAACAGTCACTCTTAGAACAATAGCGATTTAACAAATAAGCAGCACAATGCTTCCATCTACACAGTTTTGTTTCAAATACAGATGGCCTCTCAGCCATCACTGGGAATCGCTAGATTCCCTTTGCTAGCGATCACCGGTGAAGAGGTGCTCTATCTGATGTTGATGCATGAGCTTCTCACACGCATGCGTGTGCTCGTCAACACGGCAGCGGGGAGTGATTTCACTGCCCATCTCTGCTTCAGGGAAAAAGGCAGGGACCGGGGGAGTTGGGGGAAGCTGCAGCGGAGGGCTCAGTCAGAATGGGGCGTGCGAGCGTCTTGTATGCGTGCCCTCTTCCGGCTCCTGGTGGTGGCTGGTGGTTGGCGATTAGAATGCCAGGAGCATCTCCAATGATAGCTGCTCCATCTGCATGTGTCTATTTGCATAATGTGACAAAGCTACAAAGAACGATTACCCTGGATACTGGCAATGGCATTGCATCCACCAACTTTTTTGCAACTCGGGTACTTAAGAAGGTCAAAATGTATAAGACATCGAGCCACACAGCATTGTACATACTTGATCTGTGACTTTATACTAATTTAATTGCAAAAAAACTAACCTTAAATAGCCAGTAGACTGTAAGTGACTTTTAGATGCAGCTATGATGTAGATAAAATGCTAAACTCTCTAAAAAAATATATATATTTTGTGAACTTTCTGATTTTATATACTGTATGCAAGCCAAGACAGGGATTTCTAGACTGGAAAGTGAGCCTTATATGATCCGCTTAAGGCCCCCATACATCAGGAAACCATTTGCCTGATTCCCTGATCCAACTACACCACCAATCCTCCAATCAGGGGCCATCAATGATTGGCAATCCATTTGGGAATTTGAGAAAAAGATTTGGGTTCACGAAATTGGGATTTTTATACATGTTTAATATTTCCAATTCTCTGACTTGGGATCAGGAAACTGTGACAATTGGCTGCTGATGTTTTGAAGGTTTTGCTTTAATACAGTCTCCTGACAGATACACCCTGCTATTTCTGACACTCAGGGCCTAATTCAGCTTGGGCTGTAGGTCTGTGAATCCTTGCAAAACTACAATCTGTGGCGTCAGGCTTTTGGGGGGGGCGCCCACCACAGTTCAAGGCCACTCAGCATGTTGGGTCCTGCCCAATGATGTGCTCACCCGCAAAATTTGCGGGCACTTTGCTGCTATATATTAAAGTGCTTGCATGTCGGCTGCAAAGCTGTGATGTCTCGATAGGCCTGCATTGTCCAAACTGCTAACACAAAACGCTTAGACCTGCCCCACAAACACTTTGGTGCCGTCCTGTCAGCCCCCTTTCACTTTAGATTTTAGAGATCTACTGGACTTGTTGAATTAGCCCCTTGTTTTGATTTAAAACCAGAACCAGTGTAACTTTATTTAAAAATGCCATGACAGGGGAAAAAAAACATACATTTTTAATGGGGGCCTGGAGAGAATACCTTTATCTATTTCACCATAAACAGTGGCTTATACGGTTATTTTACTTTATAGTTTCTAATTTTCCTCAGCATTCTATAAAATAATAAACAATTTTACCTGTATTTATTACTAAATAATTCTATATTTGTCATAGTCATTGTAACTTTTCTCATACTGTTTAAATTGACAATACCTTTTAGGATATATCAAAAGCGCATATTATGCAAAACAGCAATTATTATGCAGAACAAGTAAAAACTTTACTAAATCAATTGTCTTGAAAACACATTTTGCTGAAAACTCCCCAGTAATTTAAGGCATTATTTATAAAACATGTAGTTTGAAAGTATATTAGTGCTTTCAGCTACAGTTTGTGAATTGAATAAGATAGATACGTTCATTCATACAAACGAATGCATTTTTTCTATGAAGGTTTAATATTACACAAAACCATTAGCATATTTACAAATTAATCTTCCCCCAGGAAAAAAGATCAAAGATTTACGGAAGGAAAAGCTTTATTACTTTTAAAGTGGAGCAAAAAAATGAAATATTACATTGAATGATAGATGCCTTTATTGGAGCTATGCAATCGCACAATACCGTACGTAATGAATATATTTGGGGAGAAGGATGAAATTATTTGTGAATAAATAAATCTATATATCACTTAGTGCTGGAGCCTTATCGACGTCAGTGCAACTGGTTCCTCAACATGATAACATTTTCTTTCAACGACATTGTATTTTTTATTCAACACGACAGTTTTTAATCCCATATATATTATCAAAGCAGCATAGACTTTTGTCTATAGATCTTGGTGTAATAGGAAAAGGAAATGCACTTTGGGCCTGATTCTTTATTGATCAGTCCCCAGCATATTCGCATATTTGCACATGTGCAGGGGCCTCTGTATGAACACCTTCGGCGGCTTTCACAGTCCCCGATGCGGTCGCACAGGTAGGAGAGGGAGGGAGGAGGACAGGTTTGCGGCTGCAGGGGAACATGCAGCATTTTATGGGTGTCCCCACAAAAATGCTGGGAACGCAGGTAAGCGGATGCCTGCCAAGGGCCTTTTCTGACACATGCCGTCAGCGCCTGCCCTCTATTCAGCGGACACTGAAGGAATTAAAAGTCAGTGACCATTGAATGATTTCTCTCCCCTTCAGCCCCATGTTAGGGGATGTGTTCGTGTAAATCCCCGTGCATGGTACCGAAGGGATTCATCGGTGGTGGTGGGGGTTGGGGTGCATTTGGCCGGACGATGTTAAGACGCTCACCACTGCTTAGCAAGTGGTCCTGAATCAGGGCCTTAATTGTTTTGTGTAATTTTTGGATTTGTGGAAGTTTAGTCTTACATTTAAGGTAGAAATGTGTTTATGGTGAAAGCTGATGTATCCTGATGAGGCCAATAACCATTTTGGGGACCCACATACATCAGATTCAAAAATATCTTTTAGGATGACTTTTTAGGTTTAAGAGGTCCAAACTCAGCATCCAATTTACCATAAGCTTCAGTTAAGGTGACCAATAGAGTGGATGGGTCTATGTGCTGGGGGTAGTGGCACCTAGGCTTGATTACACCCCCTCTTTGTACACTTGGTGCATACACTGGTTGTGCATGATTGCAATGTGTCCCCCCCCCCCCCCATTTTCAGGTTTCTCAGAGGTCCAGGTAATTTGTACTCACTTATTGGCGCAACTGCATAAAAGAAGCAAAATGGCTTCATACTGTATATGCCCAGAAAACATCTGCAGATATGTGCAAAAAAATCTTGCAACAGGGAGCGAGAGGGAGGGTGGAAGGATTTGCTAATGCAGTAAGTAGAAAAAGGCAGAATGGTGCATATCTGCATACATTGGGTAAATGTACTAAGATGCGAGATCTATTTCACATGGGATGTTGCTATGGGCAACCAATCAGATATCACCTATTATCTTCTAGAGGGTTCTAAATAAATAAGACGTAGATTGTGATTGGTTGCCTATAGCATCATCTCATGTGAAATAGAACTCCCAGTAAATTTCCCCCATTATGTGCGTGTGTGTCTGAGGGTTCGTGCAAATACTCTGATAATGTTTACCTGCATTAGCTAACCACCACTGATTGACTGATTGATTGCAGTTCTGAAGCTGATATATATATATATATATCTTTGCAGGGGCTGGCAAAACTATCGCCAGCCCTCGCTAGCCACCAGCTCCCGCCAGGGGGCGCATGTGCACGAAACGTGCGTGCGCCCAGTGGCAACGGAGCTCCTCCCGGGTCCCTGCCGCTGCTGGCGGTCCTCCTCACTGCCCCGACCCCCTCCTAACCCTGCCCATCTCCCTGAAGCAGAGACGGGCAGGGACCCGCTGCCTCGCCACCAAGAGACTGAGATGCGCGTGCGCATGGGACACACACGCATCCCAGTTTAATGGAGTCCTTCTCTGCAGGCTCTCGCCAGAGGGGAGGTTCTGGCAGGCGCTGAGACTGAATGAGAGGGGCTCCATCTGTATATGTGAATCCAAAAACGGATACTCACTGCGTATGTAATGCAAATTTAATGCAAATGAAATTCAAATTAATTGCTGATGCTATCATATGCATGCTCAAAGACGCATCCACAATGCATATGCATGATTCAGATTAGCAAATTATGAAAGTAATGCATATTCAGAATTCTGCATGTCCAAGACACACCACCATCACACCATGTTGAGGTGGTTTGCACTGTTGCAGTCCAGTCAAGAGAGAGTGGGTGAGAGGCAGTGAGTGACAGGAGCATGTTATGGGGAAAAGCAGTACGTGACAGAGATAGGCAGAGGGTGGCAAAGGGTGATAGTAGAGGGTGACAGGGAGAGCCAGAGGGTAACAGAGAGATAGTGGGTGAATGGGGAGGCAGTGGGTGAAAGGCAGATAGTGGGTGACTGTAAAGACAGAGGAGATGAAGAAGTGAGAGAAAAAGGAAGTAGGTGACAGGGAGATATTGAGTGACTGAGAAGGTAATAAGTAGCATTGAGGAAGTGGGTGACAAAGAGAGAAAGAGGGTTACATGGGGGCAATGAGTTACAGAGAGAGTCAGGTGTGATGGAGAGGCAGGGGTCATGGACAGGCAGGGGGCCACAGGCAGATAGTGAGTGCCTGGGGCTGCATCAAGTGATGTGAGGAGCATGGATGAATTGGAAAGGAAGACTGTTACAGAAAGACGCAGCCGGTGACATGGAGTCAGTGGGTGACAGATTGAGGGAGGGGTGATGGATAGGCAAAGGATGACAGGGAGATAGTGGCTGATATAGAGAAAGAGGGTGACATGGAGGCAATGGATGACATGGAGATGCAAACGTGACAGGGAGATTGTTGGTGGCATGGGTGACAAGGAAATAGTGGATGATGGGGGAATCAGTGGGTGACATAGACACAGTGGGTGACAGAGACAGGCAGCAGCAGCCTCCTTACTTCTACCTTTTCCAAGCCTTTCCCCTCCCCACACCCAGCAGCACCTCTCCTCTGCTCTTCACTGCAGCCCCTCCACAGCCCTCAAGTGACAGACAACCTCCATTCCTACCCAATCTAGACACCCCTCTTCAGCAGCAGCCTCTTGTTTTACACCTCCTGGACCTGACCACTACTCACAAACCCAGCCTGAATAAACGTCTGGATTGTAGCATTAATGTCCTCATGGTCAATAGATGGGCTGAGCTGTCACCCACAATCATAGAATTGCATCTGTGTGGATAAAGCCTAGCCTGGCCTGCAGAATACTCGAGGTGGAGCTGCTGACAGCCTTACAGTAGAGGGCTGACAGTCATCATCATCATAATGGTGTTGGACAGGTGTTTTAATGTACTGTATACCAAAAACTTATACAGTATGCCAAAAAATGTCACTTGATTCGTTCACATCTATTCATCTTCAGCAAGACCCCCGTTGGAACATTTCCCCAGTTGCATTGTGCCTTTTTTTAACCATAATAAACTTTTTTGCATTTATGAAATATGATGTCAGATTATATTTATCAAATAAGATGTAAGCACTTGGAGAGATAAAGTCATCTTAGCTGTTTTTTTTATTTGTAGAACACAAACGAAATTTACAAAGGTTCTCTATTAGAATGAAATTGGATTATGGGACAAAGCAAAACACGATGGTATACTTTAGGTGTATTTGAACATTAATGGATTTGAGTCCAGCAACATGAACATTGTAGTCATTTTTTTCTTGATTGCTATCGAATGAAAATGGAAAATAAATTGCAGTTAAATTGCCATTAATCTTGACAAATTTGTATGGTAACAAAATGTTAGGTTTTGTTAAAATACTGTACATAAACACATAACACGATACAGCCGGGCTGTCCTAACAGAACTGGTCGCATGCTGTCTCTTCACCTGCTTCCATGCAGTGAATCACTATCAGCACTCAGCTCCAGCTATTCATCACATGCTGACAGTCATTCAATGGGGATCATTCTGGTCATTCGGACAGGGTCAAACTCGGTCCTGTTCCAATGGCTGATGGACTGCGCATGAGCACAGTCTTTTGTGCACATATGCAAGTCCACTGTGTGAACAGTCAGGGAGAATTACAATGTCACCGGCCCATTCGCACGGGGCAGTGAGGATGGGGGCATGGGGTGGCGGGCCCAGGTCTTGTCCCATGGGACTGCCCAGCATTTCATGGGCATCCACATGAAAACGCTGGGCATTCCCATGAGTTTGCAGATGGTAGGAGGAGTGCCAGGGGCAAGCGGCAGATGTCACATGACATCAGCCACCCGCCCTGTCTTCAGTCTCCACTGACTTATATTTGCATGGCCAGAAGAAATCATTTGGTGGTCGGCAACCATCAAATGATTTCTCCGCCAGCGGGACATGCGAGGGGATGTGTCTTCATGACACATCCCCTTGCAGGCCCTCTGGGACTCAGTAAGCTGCAAGCTTCGCAACTTACTGAGTCAACCAGAATCAGGGCCAATAACTGTATGCATTAGGATTGACCACCGAACATTGATGACTCACAGTCATTGATGGCTTATGACCGATGTTGAATGGTTTTGCTATTAATGGGCGAGAACCATTTGTTTTTTCAATAATTTTTTTCAAGGTGCCGGGACACAGAGCATAGTCCTGCTGCAAATAGCCCATGGGCCATTCACTGAAAGAAAAGGGGATGGCCATCATTGGGCGTAACCATCCGTCGTCTCCCATCATATGGTTGGGGACTTTTGATGGTTGCTTGCAATTTATTTATTGATGGTAACCATCAATAGTGAGCAGTCCAATGGTGATCCCTAGACTACATACGAGGCAGGTAAATAATGCTGCACTATTATAGGTGGACAGCCAAACACCGATGAGCAGGCTGACAGCCATTCACTGTTTGGCTGCAGGCTGGGAGGAAGGTAGAGAATGTGAATTACACACGATCAGAGAGGTCAGGCTGCATTCTTTATCTGCCTTCCAAGGAGTTCCTGAAGCAAACCACCATCCCTTCGTAATGGGGGCAGTGCCACCCAGCCCAGATTGAAAGCTGTTAGAGTCCAAACATTGTTTCCAGTTACAGCTTTGAGTTTCTAGGAGTGAAAAATAGAACTCACAAGACCATGAACCAAATATAACATAATATTCTGGAGAATGACTAATAAAGTACTTCAGGCAGACATCTCTATATTGTTGCTTTATCTGTTTACTGAAGTTCAGTGAAAGATTTAACAAATTACAAGTTGCTATGAATTTCACGACCAAGATATTTGTAATAATCGCACTTAAAATGTGTGTGGGGGGTTTAAGAAAAGTTGCCCTTGAAAAAACTGTAACAAAAATATAACCTCAAAACAAATCTGTATTTCAATTAATTTAGAAGCTTTACATGGCTTTTCTAACTACTTTTCTTGTTGAACCAGTAGCTTTAGACACATGAATCAATTTGATAAAATAGAAGTATTTGCCCAAGATTGTAAAACGTCATATGAATCAAACCACAGGAGATTTGCTTTCATACTTTGTCAGTTCATGTATTTCTAGACAAGAAGAAGTACTGTAGCTGTTTTCATTAATATTAGTATTAGTCATTTTTAAGTATAAAAGATACTGAAAATAGTGCTACAGTATATCTGTGGGTTCCGTGAACCATTAACAATTAACATTTTTTTATTCTGCTTGCATATTGTGATTGGCTCCAATCATAAGCCCAATATGCATCAATACATACATATTATAACTTATAATTCCTCATACACAGAGAACTGACATTTGGCTAGACTAATCAGTTTGATATTTTATCAGTATTTATCAAATATTAGAACATTCCAAAATTTCACAAAGCCATAAAAGTTCAATAATACTCAAGCATTTGGACTAGTTTAAGTTCCAAAAAACATTTTTTTTATTGTGATCAGCAAACCTACAATCCATTCAAAAAATTAAAACACTCATTTTAACGTTAACAGCAGATCTCAAACGCAAACCTAGAACGCAGTCAGCAATCCTTGAACTCAAACCGTGAACAACAAACGCGAGTGACAAATTTGAAACCCACAGTTTGAATTCACATCTATTGACAATTGCACTACGTACATTTTAGGGCCTTTGAACCTATGGATAGAAAACGAATTTCTAACTGTTTTGAAATTTCTGAGCTTGTCTATCATCTACAATCTCTGCGGGAGCAGTAGTCAGTGAATGGAAGCTAGGGAATGTGCCTAAGAGTTATCATTTTGTTGTGATTCAGTCATGTCGGTGTATAAAGCACATGCAGTAATGTTTGAAAAGTAACAATAAGCCTTTAATAACTGAAATGACGCAAATTCAACAGACGTGAAAGACAATCGTTTTAAAATTTCTCAATACCTACCTTGGGGTTACCACTGCTGCTTAAAACATTAAGAAGATGACCAGGGGGTGTTTTCCCAGACTGATATAGAATAAGGTACAGTATTCCTTCTTTCCCATTCTCCCTTTTGAAAGCATAATGCTAACAATGCAGCATACTTACCTAATTCTAATATACTGTATCCTCTTCGGGAGAAGCACAGAAAGGACACACTGCCCAGCACATGGTGGGTGTGGCCAGAATGTGATGTCATTCTGTTCCATCCCCAAAATGCAATGATTCTTGGGTCCACTGTAAGGGTGGGGCTAAATTATGCAAATTCAATTAATCAATGGAATCCTTGTTACTTTCCTTAGCCTGCATGATTCACTAAGAAACGGACAGAGTACAGGCCAATGGGTGTTCGCCATGGGGGCATGCACCCAGTGCATGCACATGCGCAGTCAAACAACATTGCTCCTGCGCGAATGCATAAGCCCTTGCGAAAGGACCTAAATAATGTCCTACAGTATATACTGTATTGCATATGTGCATGGAAATCTTATGTATCTGCCGACGTCACACTCCACAAGAATGGCTGCTATGGTGACCTGTGCATGCACAGGTTATCAATGTAATGACACAAATTCTGCAATATTATCAAAGGTGTGTTACTGCAGCCCACACATATGTGGTTAGGTGTGGGGGACTGTTCCGTTACAGCTTTGCTAGGTGTCTTTCCATTTATTGGATCAGTGCCTATATTCATAGCAACCTAGGCTGACTCTATGTGCACATATTTTACTATACTGCTATTATCAGCGTCACTCCAAAAAACTATTGATTTTTAGGTAATTGGGTACTTGTGTAGTTTCACAGCTGCAGGCTATGCTACGTTTTCAGCGTAGCCCAATGGCTGCCTATCGTAGTCAGCGTGGTGTCCCCGAGGCAGCCCTGCATAGTCAGCGTAGTGTCCCCGTCAGGCAGCGTAGTCACCATAATGTCCCCGGGAGCTGCAGCTCTGTCTCCGGCATCGGTGGCAAGCCTAGTGAGCGCTTCTCACACAGCGCCGGTAACCGCCAGATCCCATTGCGCTGGTGGATACTGACGGAGAGGCGATCATGCGGGCGCCAGTGGAGAGGCGCTCCATCTGCCTGAGAAGCATGAGCATCTCAGACACTTGTGCGTCTCAGTAATTCTTGAGGCAGGGTATGGTAACCCTGCCCATGTCCGCTTCAGCGAGACGGGGTTAGGGGTTTGGTAGCACATGCCTCTCATGCACAAAGGGGGGTGCGGGCACAACTGTGTCTTATCCACAATAAAGGATGCATTTGCCAGTGCTCCATGTTACATACTGGCAAATGTCTCCTTTTCAAACCCCCACTATCCATGCCAGCCCGAAGCGTGGCAAGCGCAGCGTGCCCCTCGAGGGGAAGCGTTGCGCATCCTCCCAACCTATTCATACCTCCACTATCCATGGTGGCGTGGAGTTGATTTAATAAAGTGTGGCGAGCACAGCGAGCCACCGAACCCAAAGTGTGGTGAGCGCACGCGTAAAATGAGTCTGAAGCGTGGTGAGCGGACATGGAATACACGTCAAGTAATCCGCATCCCCTCGCAGGGCTCACTGCACTCGCTGCACTCGCCACACAGATAAGACTCAGATCAGAATTGCGACCATGCCCACTCTAGTGCTATTAGGCAGTAATGCTATGCACTGTATTACCATAGTGCCCATATATCACAGTATTGTCAGTAATGTCACCTCACCTCAGTATTTTTATTTTCTTGTTTGTCTTTCTTAGAATACCTCTAAAAGAGGATGTAAAGTGTTGTCTGCAGTAATGTACAAATATGTAGATGTCTCCTGTTTCTACATGAGGTGGATGCGGTGCAGATTAAGTTGCATACATTTTCTCTTTATTTTGCATCATTAATGGGATAAGGGAAGGCTGGGTAAATATCCTCTGGAGCATTATAGGATTTCCAGTTTGAATACATATACATTTCTTACACGGTGCAAGGAGCAAACACATCACATACCCTTGGAGAATTGAAATATAATATATGCAGCACAGTAATAAGCCTCCCCACACCTGATACATATTTTGTACATCCACATACCAAGCATATGAATGGTATTTGTAGCATGGATAATGCTTGTAAATGTCAATTTTTTAAAGGTAAAAAACATCACTTTTTTTATTGTGCTACCGGTCTAAATTCAAGTCAATGCATTACGGCATAGATAGGCAATCTCCAACCAGTTTGGGAACTACTTATCACAGAGCTTGATATCTAGGTTGAGCTGGGCAGTATTAAGAGTATGCAGTCTCTGCCTTGGCCCCCATCATTGTGAGACCCAAGTACTGTGCCAAAGTTTGGTATGCATGTGCCAGTCTCCAGGAAAATGGTGCCCCAGCTATTTTCCCAGTTAATTTCTTATTACACATGTTCTACTCTTCATTTTGTGCAAAATATGAATGGTGAAGCTCTGCTGTCACCAATGTGGGAGCCTGGAGGAGTGAGTATTCAAGAAATGGTACTAGATGTGTGTTGTGGGCTCCCCTGGACCCAGGTACCCATGGACACTACACATTGCGCATGCCTGGCCAACTTGTGGCTCTTCAGCTGTTGTGAAACCACAAGTCCCAGCGTTCTTTACCAGCTGATTGGTGGAAGTATATGTAGGGACTTCACAATAGCTTGAAAACCACAGGAATGAACTAATAGATTTTTAAGACATAGACCACAAGATGCTTCTGCCTCAGTAACGACATTAGTGTGTAGTGATTGCATAGTCTACAAATAAAATGGCTGCCTTTTACAAACTAACACCAAACTTAGAAGCCATGTGTGAGTAAAGATATCACTTCCTGTGTGTGACAGATAATAGGAGCAATTAGTAGTCATTTGGGTGTAACACAAGTTGTTAAAGTCCAGAGAAGATCTTAAATGAATTTAATGAAACCATTGTCTGGTGGCTGAAATGGGGAATGCATGTAATTAAACCCTTACATCATGAGTTAGAAGATATTTACAGCAGGAGGAAAATTGTTTAATACAATTATTCCTAATATGAGATTAAAGACATGTGAACACTCATGTGAAACTACGGATCACTGGGGCTTTTGTTTAGTGTGTAGTAGATTGCCTGGTCTGCTGTGGTAGGTCACTGGTCCATCTATCTGCATTTGTTTAGAATCCTAACTTGTCTGTCACGTAGACAGAGATTCTGGAAAACCCTTTAGGAAAATGAAAGAAATATTTCATTTTTTGATGAACAAACTTAAAATAAATATTTTTCATGTAGCGATGTCGGGTAATTTTCCTTAAAAAATGCTGCTACATCGTTACGTGTGTAGGCCCCATTGGAGCCAGTTGTAAAGAATACTTAGCCATAGTCTTGTTTTGGTGGGATAGTCTGCAGTTTCTGACCCTGAAATGTACATGTCCTATTATAATTGTTATACCCCTTTCACATCGCACAAATAACCTGGGATGACGTGCGGTGTGAAAGGGCCTTCTGAAAATACCCGGGTCCAACAACCCAGGTCGGACCTAGGTTGATGTACTACATCACATCACTGTTGTAACACATTATATACAATATGAACTAAGTATAAAATTATTATCATTATTATTAAGTTTTTTATATAGCGCACACATGTTCCGCAGCGCTTTACAGAGAATATTTGAACATTCAGATCTGTCCCTGCCCCAGTGGAGCTTACAATATATATTACCTACCACATATACACGCACACAGAGACATTCTAGGGTTAATTTTGTTGGGAGCCAATTAACCTACCAGTATATTTTTGGATTGTGGGAGGAAACCAGAGTACCCAGAGGAAACCCACACAAGTACGGGGAGAATAAACATGTAGTTTAGTCCTAATTGTATGCAGTTCAAATGGCATACAATTGAAATCTCATAGCATTTCATAGCACTGATGTTAAAATTGCATAGCATCGGATAGCACAGAAGTTCAGCACTCATTGTATACAGAAGGAGCCGCTCTCATCTGTGGCTCCCATCCCACCGTATGCAACATCACGATACGCTAGCTCCGCTGTGGATGGTCAAACTTGTGGGATGTTCATGCGCCCCATTCTCCACTATAGATGTGAGCACATTTGGGACGCTCCCGCGTCCACGTCCATCAGCCCACCCTTAAAGGGGGAGGCTGGCTCCATCTGTAGTTTAATTCGCACCTACAACACCTTGCACCGTGTATGGGCACCTTTATGGGTTTCGTGCTGCCCTTCTGATACCTATTTTGTTATCTACATACATCTGTAAGCTAGTTAACAAAAATATTTTTCCAGAAAATATTTTATTGTTAGGCTAAGATCATTAGCAATATTTGTCTTTATATAGCTACGTCAAGCACAATAAAATAAAAACATAATGTACAATTACATTTGTTCTCTAAGTAATGTTCAGAAAGAAAAAAAAGTAACAGAAACTTGTTAAGTAGGGAAAGAAATAATGCACAATACTTGCAGTTGCCAGTTAGGGGAGCAGAAACTTTAAAATTTTTCTTTATTATTTTTCTTCCCCTCCATATATTTATGTATGTTTATGTAAACGACATTTCTTATAGGTTATTTGGAGAACATTATTTTGACAAAGGACCGAGCCAACTAGATTACCTCGTTAGAACAACACATTCTCGGCTTTCTTACAAGACCTGTCAATAAAAGAACCCACCATAAAAATTCTTTATTTCAGAATACATATTTGCTAAAACACATGTGCCAAATAGATTGCATTCTATTTCTTGCTAAAACGTAAAACTACAATTATTATTGGATATTTAATTGAATAAAGGAAATTAAATTCATTTACCGTATGGGTATGACCTAAAAATAGGCCTGTAAAAGTTTTGTGGGACCACCTATGTTACACTTTGGCTTTAGTCGCCGTGCACCTAAAAAATGTAAGACTTTTTCTTTTTTTTCCCCAGAAATATATTTCTTCCAGGGAGCTAGATTTACAGAAACATGTTTGTCTTAATTAAGAAAGTCAACAGACTTCTAATGGAAGGGAACGGGTACTTTGTGGTATCTGCAGCATCAAAGGCTCTGCTTTCCTGCCAAACCAATCTTCCTTCCTTCCTGTCTGACTCCCGAGTCCAGGTGATTGCAGACAGCTGAGCAGACATATTTCCTCCAATCTTTTACCGACGACACTCCACGACTTACATTTTCCCCTTTGTCCTTGTTTCTTAATTTCTGCGGACGTGAGTTCTCTACATATTTTTTTAGTCTTTTGTATTTGTTTTTTTTGTGCCTGTTCTTTTCATTTTTTTTGTCTCTCTGTATTGGCCTTAGGAAACCCTGGGATATTCATGGAACTGAGGCAAATAATCTGGAACTTAAAAAAAAAAAAAAGACATTCTTGAAGCTTAACCCTAGCAACAGGCCATAACCATCTGTTCAGAAGACAGGGCTGCTATTCTGTTTAACATTTCAATCTATTCCTTCACCTGAGAGAGAGCTAGTGCGGTCCGACCTGACACCAGAACAAGGGGTCTTATCTGGTCAAATAAAACTTTAATTGACAATGCGTAAAGAGAGAGGCCATTATTTCTAATACATTTTAGACCTCTTTGAAAACAAGTAGAAAGGGACATTTCTGACCAAACTTAACATTTAAACAGCTTCCTAATTTAATAACGCTGCGTGTTTAATTATGCTTGAAATTATAGGCACATTTTACCTATTTAATTAGATATATAAATGCTATTTAAAGTATTTAATGTGGAAGCAATATAAATTTGTCTTGGAAATAATATATTTCAACTATAACTAAATGTAAAATGATATATTTATCCCATCCAAACATAGCTAAGCGCATGTTTTTTGACAGTTACAATAAATAAAACTTTTTAAAAAGAGGCATTGGCCATAGCATCAGATTCTACCTACAGTATGTATCACTTATCTGGTATAGTCTAGGAAATGATAGGTGTAGAATGTTATAGGTTGCTATGGGAAACACCTGCATTTTTCCTTTTCTTGAGGCTTTAGTAAATATATTCCACGGAGAATAAAAATGTCCTTAGGATATTGTTGAACACAATTTTTCTAAACTGGCATTCTGTGTTGTAATGTTAAACATGTCACTTAGGCATACCTCCCAACTATCCGAAATTTGGTGGGACAGTCCCATTTTTCAGACATTGGGGCAGATTTATTAAGCCTTAACAAGAGATAAATGCAAGGGTGATAAAGAGATAAACGTCCAGCCAATCACCTCCTAACTGACTTTTTGCAAACACAGCCTGTAACATGGCAGTTAGCAGGTAATTGGCTGGGTTTTTATCACTCCTCATCACCCTTGCATTTATCTCTTGTTAAGACTTAATACCCAAAGTCTCCACAGGTCACAGTGTCCCATGGTGGTATTGGGGGGGAGGGGTGGAGTATTGGGAGGCCAATTGTCATAGAAGTTGAGCATAGACATTGTGCATATACAAGCAGCGATGAATGAATGATTCATCTACTCACCAGTCCCTCTAAAAGCCTGGGCAGAGTTGGGAGATATGCACTCAAGACTTGATTGTGATGTGGGAGTAAAGCAAAAAAAGGACCAAGTACTGTAACTGCCTACCTGGATACACCATATTATACTGCAAGGGTACATACTGGCTACTTATGCATGCACAAATGCTGGCCGGCTTTATTTTTACACTTCTAGATAGGTCTGCATTTGTAAACTGCCTGAATGATCCAGCATGCCCAACCAATCATTAACTTCAGATCAGTTAGCTGCATACACCCTACCATTATCTAGCTGATCTGCCGATCTCGAGCAGGCCAGCCATGTAATTGTAGTATGTATGTCTGGCACTAGTGTTGGGTGGCAGGCTATTTAGCATGTCATAGCCCGCAGGTAGTTGCTGGAAGGACATGGCCAAGAAATAATGAGGGGGAGACTATTCTGTTTTAGCAGGCTTAGTCACCAGCTACCCCATTCTGTTCTTATACTTATGGTAAGTTTAAAGTCTAAATAATTTTCATGTTTCTCACACACAAAATCGACATTATTTCACATAAAAATCTACATATTGTACTTAAAAAGTATGTTATTTGCTATATCCAAGGCATATTAATTGTGAGGAGGCAGCCATTTTGTGTATTGAAACAACATTCAGCCTATCAAATCACTTATGGCACAGTGTCAGAAACATTACAATTTCAAAGGGAACATTATGAATTATGGGTTTAGTATGTTCCCAAAACTTAAACATTTTTCAGTGCAGATCTAGGTAACATCCCCCCCCCCCACACACACACACACACACACACACACAAATAATAATAATAATAATAATAATAATAATAATAATAATAATACTTTGTCTAAATAATACTTTGTCTTTAGATCTTGTGAAATATAGAACCCTGGTATAGAGTTTCAGCTTCCACATGCATGCATTTATTTATTATTTATTTATTACCAGTAGTTTCTGTAGCACACACATATTCTGCAGCGCTGTACAGAGAATATGAACATCCACATTAGTCCCTGCCCCAATGGAGCTTACAATCTACTGTATATTCCCTACCACATATACATGCACACACATTCATTGTAGGGTTCATTTTGTTGGAAGCTAATTAGCCTACCAGTATATTTTTGGATTGTGGGGGAAACCGGAGTACCCAGAGTAAACCCACGCAAGCACAGGGAGAATATACAAACTCCCAGGGCCACCACTAGAAATGTTGGGGCCCAAGACTGACCTTCAGTCCGTGCCCCCAGCAGCACCACCACCCCCCACACGCCTGCCCATACACACCCTACCTCCCCCTCCCCCCCATTACCATTACCTACCAGCAGCAGCGGGGCAACATCTCCCTCCTTCACGGATGGTCGGGAGCGCACACTGCACAGTGCAGCCTGTAGAGCACTGAGCCCCTCTGTATCCTAGACTCGGTGCTCTGCAGGCTGCACTGTGTATTGTGAGTGCCTGGCTGGTGAGCCGCCTGGTGGGGGAGGCGTTGTGCGCAGCGGGGGTGGCCCCGTACCACTGTGGGCAGCTGCCCAGGCCCCTCCAGAGGCCAGGGCCCGGGACAGCTGTACCCACGGCAAACCCCCTGCCGGCGGCCCTGCAAACTCTGCACAGTTAGGGCCATGGTGGGAATCAAACCCATGACCTCAGTGCTGTATTATTTATTCCCCCACACACCTGATTTCCCATACACATACACACATCTCTCTCTCCACACAGTCCTGTACAAACACATTTATGCCCACGTACACACACTTACAGTGTATATGCCTATTACCCCACACACATGCATGTATAAATGTATCCCTACTCACTAGCACACACATATACACATATGCTTCTGCAAGCACACAATCACATATGCCTACACACATTTGCCTATATTACAATTCTGCACTAAGGAAACACAACACAAAGCAGACATTAGGCCACAGGCTCCAAACTATACAGCTGAACAGCCAAAACTAAGTTATAGTGCTATACAGGCATATTCTACTCTCTCCTGTGGTAATGTGAAATAATTACTGTGCCACGTCCTATTTATTCTATCAAATGCTTAATGACGTATAAACCCGAGGACTGTGACTGCGAGTGGAACAGACCAAACATATAATGCTTCATGTCATATTTAAATTGCACATAGGAGAAATTCCCCATGTTGCTTGTTGTTTTGTTCTGTGCTGTTTAACTTGTCACATTTAGAAACACAGTATCCCATTATTTGGGAATGGATTGCAATAACTGTGTATTTACTGGATTATGCTTACAGTCTGTCTCTGTGTGTGACATCTGAAAGGATTCTCAGTGATCATAACCCACCGTGGCTGAAATGAGCCTGTTTTTTCATCTTTTAACCCTAATGCTCTGTATACTGTAGCTATAAACTGTTTGCACGTGTATAAAAAAAAGGTACTCTTTACCTAGAAGGGCGCCAGCGATTGAAATCGCAGTGATCGGGGGTAAAAATCGCGGTGATCGCGGTCATCGCGGGCATCGCGGGTAAATCGGGATGGCCGCGATGCCCGCGATCACCGCGATCACCGCGATTTTCCCATAGGGAACAATGTTAAAACGGCAGATTGACCGCGATTTTACTGTTAAATGCCTCAATGGACCCGATTTGGGGCCAAATAGGCCAAATTAACCCTTAAATGTCCCCCCACATTTTTAACGCCACCCCACGATCCACGCCAACCCGAAGCGTGGCGAGCGGCGGCGGTACGCGTCCTCCGACCTTTTCATGCCCTACTATCCACTAGGGCGTGGTGTGAGAATATAATAGTGTGGCGAGCGCAGCGAGCCACCGAGCCCGAAGCGTGGCGAGCGCAGCGAGCCCCGCGAGGGGACGCGGATACCTTCACAGGTAGACGCGTCCCCTCGCGGGCTTCACAGGTGTCCGCGTTGCCACGGACACCTGTGAAGCCCACGAGGGGACGCGCATAACTGTGAAGGTATCCGCGTCCCCTCGCGGGGCTCGCTGCGCTCGCCACGCTTCGGGCTCGGTGGCTCGCTGCGCTCGCCACACTATTATATTCTCACACCACGCCCTAGTGGATAGTAGGGCATGAAAAGGTCGGAGGACGCGTACCGCCGCCCCTCGCAGGCTCGCTGCGCTCGCCACGCTTCGGGTTGGCGTGGATCGTGGGGTGGCGTTAAAAATGTGGGGGGACATTTAAGGGTTAATGGGCTCTGTGGCCCATTTAACATTGATTCCTATGGCCAAATCGGGTGGATTGAGCCATTTAACAGTAAAATCGGGTCCATCGCGCCTTTTAACATTGATTCCTATGGGAAATCGTGAGCATCGCGTCGCGGGCATCGCGGGTACATTTATGGCCGGCCGCGACGCGACCGACACGATTTCCATGTTTAACATTGGTTTCAATGGGAAATCGCGGGCATCGCGTCGGTCGCGTTGCGGCCATACATAAATGTACCCGCGATGCCCGCGACGGGCGCCCTTCTAGGTAAAGAGTACCCAAAAAAATGCTCTTAACCTAATATACAAAGTAACAATATCTAAGGAATCTACAAAGACATAAAAACTATGCCATAAATGTTTTAACAAAAATACTGATGATTTTTTGTACCAAAATTGAAACATATTTACAGCAAATATAGGGCGGTATTCAATCCGTCGCCTATTCAATGCTGCCATTTCTGACAGCATTAAAGACAGATTACGACAAAACAGATCTGACTTTAAAGCAATCGGATATGTTATGTCAGGAACAGACGCGATTGTCAAATTCAGGGCCAATTTTTTCTGACACGCCCACTTTCTGACACTCGATAGCTGTCAGTACCCCTGGGCCCCCCTCTAGGGCCCCCTGTGGTTGGCATGTATTTTTCCAACATTTTTTTTTTTTTTAGCTAATGGTTTTGTGCATGGGAGTGGAGTAGTGCTGCAGCTTTACCTATCTGCCAATGTGACAGTGATTAATGGTGCTGAGCATCAGAAGTCAAGGCACACTGACTGCACAAGTGTGCAATGTATTACTGGGAGTTGACTAAGTCCCATAAGACTTTGCACAAGAGGTCAGAGGCTGAGAGGCTTGTGCTGAGCTCTACTTGGTGGAGGTCATCATATGCTTCTCAGGCCCATGAAGGATAGCAGCAGCAGCAGCTGCCTTGTTATGGGAGGGTTCTTAATCAGAGGCATCCTACAGAGTAAGGTACAGAGGGACAAACACAGGCTTTTTTATGCGGTGTATATATATGTTTATATTAATCCCCCTCCCCGGCAGTTGACCATTGACCAAGTTTATACTACTTTTACTCTGTGTTTTGACAGCGTAATATTCTCCCATGCAGTTTGCGGCCAGTACTGACAAGTAGGAGGGGGCCCCCCTTTCCAAAGTGCCCCGGGCCCCCTGAAGGCTTAATCCGGCTCTGAATCTACCCCATGTTAATGTGGCTCTGCCTGGGAGTAAATAATATATATAAAAAAAGTTTTTTTAAGCAATGAATAAACTGGTTTCTTAAACTCGAAAACTATTCTGTAACCCACTAGGACTCTGGTAACCACATACCATGTAGCATTGGACTGGGACTCTGCGTCTGACTCTGAGATGGGAGCAAATCAAATAATGTAAGTAACTTAGTATTTGGACCAAACCATGTAGCAATGCAAGGGGTGCAACTACTTTTTTGTATGCAGGGTAAATACTGGCTGCTTTTGCATGTAGTCAACAAAAACTGGACAGCTTTATTTCTACAGTGCTATTTAGATTTGAGCTAGATTTTAATTCTGTACATTTTTAAATCTACCTACCTGTAGTTTATCATGATTTTGTCAAGTTGCAAAGTTACTTGCTCTTCTTTTCTTTACTACAAATTTAGAGTAAGTGGCTCTCTCTCTTTCGGACTGGGTGCAATCCCTAATAGAAACATTTTTATAATGCAAATTATTTTGGTATATATGTACGTTCTAATGAGCAAGATACTGTAGGTCGAAGTCACATAGCAAATAGTTTGAGCTCTCTTGTCTCAGAACCATGTTGTGCATTTTCCATACATGTGATTTTTATTTGCGGATTGGCCTTTAGTATATCTCATAATCTCAAAATTGGGTATATATAAAAAAAAAGAGGTAAAGTGCAATTTAATAAATGTCCTTCATGATCTTTTGAATATGATAATAAGCCTACTCCACTAGAGTGGTTTGTCTGGTTCCACGCCTTTCCAAATAATTTATAATTGATTTTATTTTTTAAACAAATAAGGAAATGTTTTCCCTTCCCTACTGCTTGTCAATACACTTAAAAATAATAATCATTAAAAATGCTAGATAATTGAAGTATTCATACTGTACTCAGAAGTTTTGCATGATGGCTGAGAAATATTGTTGAAAATGTTTTTCTTACTTCATGCCTATTTGCCTAACAAGCACTAATGCCGTAAGTAAATATACATTTAGAATTAAAATTAACTTTTCTCTACTGTAAACAATTTCAACAAACCTGCTCTGTCACTATTGAGCTTGCCAAGAAAATAAGTATAATTCAATCCTGACTTTGCTACACAAATAAGATAATTTAGAAAATCACTAAATTATTCTATCCTTCCTTCCCTTAAAGTCCTAAAATATTAATTTTTCTCTTAAAATACACTTATTGACTGTTCAAAATGGAATTCTGCCAATAGGCTAATATTGCCAAACATGCAGATTCTAATGGGCTTCAAACCCGCTCCAGAGAAAACACATTTAAATCTACTTTCAAGTTATTTATTTGCTTAATTACACTTACGGCTTATGATGAAATGTCAGGCTTAATTGTATACAAATTACGTGACTGCACAGTGATCCAAAAGGTATTGCAAACCCAGCTGGCTTCGCCTCAAACTCTTATTCTCTATCACAAAAATGGGTCAACAATGGGCACTCTGCCATTTTATAAAACACCTTAGTTAAACAGAGACACGGAACTTTCTGAAACACTAGAATACACTAGAGGAGTTTAAAATAAAAAAAAAATAAAAACTATTAAACACAATTGTAATCTTCTAAAACTGTCAGCCTGTGCTTTTTTTCTACTGGAAGTCAATAGTGTAAGGCAGTGGTTCTCAAACTCGATCCTCAGGACCCCACACAGTTCACGTTTTCCAGGTCACCCTACAGGTGCACTCATTACTGACTGACACATTTTAAAAGATCTACAGGTGGAGCTAATTATTTCACTTGATTCTGTGAGGAGACCTGCGAGACATGCACTGTGTGGGGCCCCGAGGACCGACTTTGAGAACCTGTGCTGTAGGGCAAATGCAGACAGGTAGATTGCATCATTGGGCTACATACCTCATGCTGCAGTGATGCAAATCGCAGTATTTTCACTGTTAATCCCATCATCATGCCTCCATGACACACCTACTTAGCTGTTATGCAGGAAGAATATGGGAGGGTTTTCTACACTTTCAAAACTCCATGGGACTCCAAAATACATTTGGTAACCTCAATGATGTACTGGGATTATATCTTAAATTACTCTTTTCATTTGCCAAAGTTCTACGATTTGTCATACTGTACGTCTCACGTGGAGTGCAAAGCGACTTGTGGTTGCTTTGTGCATTTGAACCACAAATTATTAGTGCAAATGCAACTTATGAAAAGGCTTTTTGGAGCAAACCTTCAGGAGAAACGCATATTTATGAAAAGGCTTTTTGGAGCAAACCTTCAGGAGAAACCCCTTCAGCCTTGTTTCAAAGGGACACCACCAGGAAAATATTGTGATTATTAACCCCTTGAGTGGTGGGTTTTGCTGAGGCAGGACAAATTTACCAGGTTAGGTTTGTCCTGTCCCAGAAATACTCACCACAGAAGGTGCATTGGTGCAGCTGTGGCTGCTGCTTCTGGCTTTGGCTGTTTGCAGGTCGGGGAAGTTCCGGGCCGCTCGGGGGGAATGGGGGGGGGGGGGCAGTACAAACACATGTTGGAGCACTCCTGAGCGGCCCGACTTCCCCGAGTGGTGATCAACCAGCAGTGGAATGCCCCGGCTCAACCTGGCGTACTATTGCTGGATTGAGTTATGAGTCGGGGGGGGGGGGGGCACCACTAGGCAGCTTTAGGCATTTGCCTAGGGCGCCGGCCACTTCAGGGCAGTAATGAGCTGCAGGAGCCAGGAGGAGCAACAGGAACAGGAAGGGTCCCGTGGTGCCGAGGAGAGCAGGAGCCAAGCGGAAAGCACCTGGGAGCATGGTGAGTGATTCTACCCCCACCCCTGGAGCCCACATCTCCCTCAAACCCCCCCCCAGAGCCTGGCTGGAGCTGCGGCCCCCCCTCCGTTGAGCGCGCATCTCCTGCCGCATCACCCCCCAGAGCGTAACGGCGGCGGACGCATCAAAGAGCGTAGCAGTGACCGCATCACCCCCCCTCCAGAGCCCCCCCCCCCGGTCTGGGGCGCTCCAGTGCCTTGCACCAGCCCTTAGTGGCACTCTCCTGCTTATCTGGGAGAGCCCGCTCATGCAGCACAAGAACAAGATAGGCCAACTGTATGCACAAGTTATAGAAGCACATATCTCTACTGAAATATTATAAGTAGACTTTCCTCAGTCATCTTCTGCCTAGTAAATCTTGACCATATTGTTTTCATATCTGGCTAATAAGGGCCTACATCACTACAACACTGGGGAGGCTGTGGTTCTTACTCATGCTGTGAATGATACTCTGTACATACTGAGTAATATATTGTCTGTTTGATTAAATGGAAGATATAGCGAGAGCAGGGTGGTGGGCAAGTATATGCAATATTTCTGTGAATGATGATGTTCACAGACATATCACATTCATCCTGTAGCATAGCTGATGATCAATATATCGGCAGGTCTTGCTGTGTGCATGGAAACCCACTGACCACCCGTATACTAGCTGCAGAACCTGACATCACAGCTGGGCAGGCCCATCTGTATATGAGGATCAACATATTGAGCAGCCAGTCAGTAAATGTGTATACATGACAACGGGTCTGCTGTCAAGTCAGTGCAGTTCGTACCCAGCTAAAAAAAAAGGTATCTGGATGATAGGTCAACAGTGTCTAGATAGACCATAGGTTGACACCAATAGGTTAACAAAAGGTTGACACAAGTAAATGGTCAACGTGGCAGTGATCCACAAATGAACAGGTCGACATGAGTTACATATATATAGTAACCGAGTTTAGTGTAATAGCATACCAAACTGGAAAAAGGGAAAGTGTGGTCGACAGCCAATTAACTTATCAGACATTCTGATCCAGTATTTGAATGGGAGCTTTATGGTATCTTAAGCCACCAGACTGATCAATTAACCAACTTTAATACTCTGATCTTTAACTTTAGTATCCCGCTTTACCATACAGCTAAACATACAGTCTGTACTGTGACTCATTTTCCTCCCGGTCTTCTATGTGCATAGTAATGGATTATATGAAGGCTGGTGCAGTGAGTGTGCTCAGTTCTATGGTACAGGGGAATTCTAAAGTTTGCAATGCCACACAGTAATAAGTGGCATAGCAATAGCCCCTACAGACCCTGCAATGGCTTGGAGGAACCGAATGACATGTGAATGCTGGAGGTCTGCAGTAGGTTTTGCTACCATTGCCTGGACCATAGACATATATTGCCTAAGGTCCGGACATTCTTGCCTCCATTTAAAAAATGTCCTTCCCAAAATGGCCACTGCCACAGAGGAGACAATTTTCATTGTGACAGATGTGACAGGTCCCTGATGGTGGCCTAAGGGAGAGGGGAACACCTGACAACGAGCAGGTACAGGCGGGGGGGGGGGGGGGATCTGAGTTCTTCTGACAGAGAGCTTATTAATTATAGTTACATTACTGACAATAATAGTCATACAATATCGTACAAATATAAGTCAGCTTTAATAAAGGACCATCAGGTTCAATGCATCAGGTCCAATGCGATGTGCAGTTCCATAAGCATTGCATTAGTGCCTGAAGATGACACGTGCTGCACTATAGATATACTGCATAGCCAAGTCTTTGGCAGGGCAGCCTAGCCTATACAATACATTGTATGCAAGAGGACTGCATACGGTGTAATGTACTGCCGCCCAGGAGGTTTGCGGGTGGTTCAAGTGGGATCAAGCATGATTTCTACATTCAGAAAAATGCCCTAGTGTATGGGCACCTTAAGCGCAGACACAATGAGACCTTTGTGCTAAAAAATCCCATTTTTTGTTTTAATTAATTGCGTTTTCATTGCACTCACATAACTGGCTACACCACATAGCTAGATAACTGCTGACCAGTGGCTCGATTTATTGTACACTATATCTCACTGTCTAACAAATTATTTCAATACAGATTACCTAAGAGAGACCAATTATAAAGTTTGAAACAGATCATTTTGCTTTCACGTTCTGTTAGGAGTAAATTGGTCCATCGAGTGGCCTCTAGTGGTCAGTGTCGGTACATATATATATATAAATTGTGAATTGAGTGATAGCATTGGATATGTGGCCATGTTACATTATTTCATTCATTCTAGAATTCTAGATTAAACCAATATTTTAAACCAATAGGCACCTCGCTGCATACCACATCGACGGAGTACTTCACCCAAACCCGACCTCTTCCCACACAAATCATCAGGTGAGACCGTAGGTCCTGGGCTCAGGATCTATGGCAGCGAAAGAAGTCTAGAACAGACCATCTGGAAACCCGTTTGGGACCTCTCACCTGGTGACACTTGTCAGGGAAGTTCCCCACTTGGGGACCCCATACAGGTGTAATTAAAACACCAATTACAACCGCCCAAGGTCCCCCATTTACCCCTAGGGTAATCAACACTCACTCCCAATCCCCCCCAAAAACACCAAAGTCTGGTGTTCACCCCACGACATCCCATCTTCATTCCTTTGTTATATAATAAACATATGTTTTACCCATACTGATTCGTGAATCTTATATATTTCTGGCACAACACCGCTATCACCAAACATAAACAGGCTAGCGCTTTCCCACTACAACTACTATATACCAATATTTTTTTCATATACAAATGCAAATTGCATAATTGCTGATGTTGCTTAACTTTTCCATATTTCCGATTCATTTCAAGAGACATTTATTTAGCCCTGAGTACATATTATGTTTTGTCACATACAAAAGAAAAAAAAAGAAAAGAATAGCTAGCATCATGCATTGTATCGTCTTCATTCCAGCCCCATCTATAAACTGCTGGTTCGGGGAATTGCATAAAGATGACAAGCGAGACAGGGGGAAAGAAAAGATGCTTCTCCCAGTTGTGGCCTCAGGACCTGTACGCAGATCACATCTCAAATGAACCACTTCAGAAATGCCTCTAACATGTTTATGCCATTATATACCTTTCTTACAAGATTTTCACCAGGTTACAGAGAAGCGCAATATAATGACATATTTGGGTCATGTTTCATTGCCCAAAGTTCATACTGATCTTGCTGAAAAAATATATTAAAAAAAAGTCATCAACTGCTGCATAGCAAATAGAAAAACATGATGTACTGTATAATGCTTTGATTGTCGAGCTTTTCTAGTATTCTTTAGCTCTTCTGCTAAAACTGCAGCTACTGCAGAACCTCTTCAGGCACAAAGATGATTGACTGCATCAAGGCCTGTGAAACGACAAGTGACGTATAATAAACTATAAATAAAATCTATGGTAGTCTTCAGATGGAAAATGCATGTTGCTGGTCTCTCTATAACTATTCACTATAGGAAGAATAATGGAGGCCGCACACCAGTTATGGAAATGTAAAAATTTGGAAGCACCAATGAAAAACAGAAAAGTACCCTCACATAAAAGGAACTGCAATGAACCCCAAAAGCATACTTACTGGCACTTAGCTATATCACTTCAGGGGCGATCTGGTAAAGCAAGGGCACATGGGTGTACAAGCCTGCAATGGAGTTTTTATATGCACCAAAGCAAGGCTTTACCCACACCGAAGGAAACAGCACCGGTCTCCAAACTTTGAAGGGGCTTTGTGGGCCCCAAAGCAACATTTTGAAGCCCCACTCACATTAATGCTCAGAGAAAGAGAAACATCTTTCCACAACGGCTTTTTATGCCCCAATTGGTAAGCTACTGGACCTGTATAGACAATGATATTGTTATGGTGAGTTTCAGAGGATGGAAGCCAACGGGAGATTTGTGATAAAGATTGAGTATGGTAATTTATCTACTGGCCTGGGGTCAGGACCTGTGCTAAGGTGTTCAGTGCCCTCCAGATTGTTCGCCAGGTGCTCACACACAAGGCTGTGGGCGGGGAGTGTGGGGAGGCGGGCCAGGGGATGTGGTCATGGGAACGCCCAGCATTTCATCTGTGACCATCGAATGATGTGGGTGTTTCCCCATTTATGCTAAACAGCCATGTGGGTGAATTTGCCCTGCGAATGGGAGGCAGCAGGTGGGCGGAAAATGACATACAGCGATGAAAACTTTCTGTGCTGTGTGTCAACTAAAATAACCCCCATAATGTGGCCAACAGCAGCAGTGCCCTAACTTGACATTATGCACTGCGCCAGATAATTAATTGGTGCTCCCCCACACACACACACACACACACATACTAAAATGAGGGACAGTGCGCACCATAGGTGCATGGAAAAACTTGCATCATAATACTCATTACACCACACCACATCTGGTGTTACAACTCCCGGACCCCAGGGGGTTCTTACAGGGTCTGGGGGCATTGGGTGCGTGGGCGGCAGCAGCGGGGGTCCAGGCAGTGGGTCCCTCTGGCAGCGGCAGGCTCTGGGTGGCATCAGGGGTCTGAGCAGTGTGGGGCTGGGTGACGTGCTTCTCTGGCGGCTGCAGAAGTCTCTGTGTATCGCCGGCAGACAGGGGTGACAGACGGCTTTTGGGTTTGTGGGCGCACACTTAACTAGGGGTGTGTAGAGAATTTAAAGGGGACTGCAGGAAATGACCAAGTCAGCCTGCATGTATAAAAGGAAGTCTCTGGCAGCCAATCCCTGCCAGAGTATAGGTTCACCTTCCTACTCGAATGTTCCTAGTGTTGATACTGTGCATATACTGTTACTGTCCTTTGCCTGTTCCTGACCACTCTTATGTCTCACCCCTTCTGCACTGCAACCACGCTTCTCTGTGTTTGACCTGGCCTGACCTCTGACTCTCCTTTTGCTTCACCCTCTTGGAACCTGACTTGCCCAATTATTGATGACCTGAATAGACAACCACGCTTCCATATTCTACCCTACCAGTACATATTCCAACTCATACAGGAAACCTGACCAGGGGCCGCCACAGAAACCCAAATCCCGATTGGTGGGGTCACTGGCAGAAAACCCCAGACACTGTTAGACTCCACACCCCTCCATCAGGTCAAGCCAATTCCAGAGTTGGTAGAACAGTACTTCAGTTTGTGACATCTGGCTTCCGTGGCTGATGATAACTATTGCCACTTTGCGCCCTTTATCTTTAATCATAAATAATCCTTTTGTTGTTGCACATAGGCCTAGCTGGAAGAAATATTCTAGTGAAAAAGTGAAAAGAAAGGAGGATTAGGCTCAAATTGTGACACACTGTGTAATCTTATAGTATTGTGATTGTGTACATTTAATAGAGCATATAAACATCTGCAAATATGAAACTCTCAGATAATTATAATGTCAAAGTACAATCTTGTAAAGGGTATGGGTCATAGGGTCAACACAATTAAGGTCGACAGTCAATAGGTCGACCGCTATTGGTCGACATGCATTAGGTCCATATGGCCAAAAGTTCGGCACAAGCAAAATGGTTGACATGGAGAAGCTAAAAGGGTGTGTGGCCTAATTCACTGCTATTCACTGCTGCCCTGTTAAACAGAGCAGTGCCGGGCAGGGAGGACTCTACTGCCCCTCCACCAAGGGACACTGTCTGTCCAGGGTGAGATGCGGGACTGGTCCCCCACAGGGCTGTCTTAACATTTTTTGGGGCCCCTGGGCAGAACATGGGGCCCCTCACATACCTATGGGAAGCGGGGTCCAGGCAGCGGCAGATGGAAACTTCTAGTGCTGTGCTATTTGCCGAGCGGCTGGCAGGAAGCTGATTTTGAAAAGACTGGCGGGACGCTGATTGCCTGAATTCTGTCTGCCAATCAGCGCCCGGCTAGTCTTTTCAAAATCAGCAGCGCTTCTCACCGCTCAGCAAATAGTGCTACAATCTTGCAGCCGCCGCTGCCTGGACCCTGCAGCGGCATGTTCCCTGGCATGCATTTCTCTCTCTCTTTGGCTGTGTGGCACCTCCCGCGCCCCCTTCCTCTCCCCTGGCTGCCGCCATCCTAGCTGCCTTTCCTGGGCAGAGGCGCGGGCAGAGCGGCGGGTATGGGCAGCACGGGGGGCGGATCACTGAGTGGCCAACCAGTGCTCAGGCTGCTGTGTGAAGGGGCATGAGGGAGAGGAGGCTCCATTACACCTGCTGCCGCTGCTCCCAGAACTCTAGGGCCATAGCCGGGGGGGGGGGGGAGGGAAGCACACACTCACTACCACAGGCACACTTGCACCAACTGGGGGCACTGACACAGGACAGCTGCCCGGTGGCTGGGAGCCTGTACCGCTATTTACCAGGCAGCGGGGAGCGCTGCTGAGTTTGAAAAGACTGGCCGGATGCTGATTGGCTGAGAGAATTCATCCAATCAGCATCCGACCAGTCTTTTCAAAATCAGCTTCCGGCCCACCGCCTGGCAAATAGCACAGAGCTAAAAGCTTCCAGCCGCTACTGCCCACCGCCGCAGCAGCTCCCTGGGGCAGTGCCGTCTTCCCCATTGGGGGATAAAATCAGGACAGTTGGGAGATATGTTGTTATATGTTATATGTAATTTCAGTCTGTTACACTGACCTACCATTGTATATGTATCAACTCCTTTATCTTTAAATGATGCCTCATCAGGAGCATTTTAAGAAATGAGTGGGCCTGGGTAATCTGTAGTAGATTCACTCTTCCCTACAGGCCAGCGTCAGCACTGCACTGGAAAATGCAGGGTGCAGTGGGTACTCACCATTTATTGCTGGCCCTCATCAACATAGCACATGAATTAAAATATAAATGCCATGTACAGTTAAAGGGTAGGTCCTGTAGCAGCGAAGCTGTGTCTTCTTATTGTTAAACATTTATCAACACTCCCAGGACATGCAATCTCCTCCCAATTATAACCTGTACTTGGCAGCAGAACTTCTACAAATATCCATTTACACCTCTTTTCAAAACGCTTGTGCTACATGATCTACACACGGCGGGGCAAGTTATTTTTAAAAGTTATTTTTATTCAAATGAAGTGGGTTATGAAAATAGCATATTTTAAGGCCAGTTATTTACCCCTTGAAAGTTTCCAGTAGGTTATTAATGAGTGAAGATAAAATACATTTTGGAATGTGAAGAATAAGGACCTTATTCAGGTTTAATCGGTACCCCCCCCCCCCCCCATTTTTTGCGATGGTGCATGCGCATAGTTATTTACAGGCATGTGCAGCGGCCATGGCAAATAGATTATTCGCTGGGCACTCACACACAACAGTGCTGCCAGGGGGCGTGGGGCGTCAGGCCTGGGGATTCGCCCATGGCAACGCCCAGTGTTTCATGGGTGTTCCTATGAAAATTCTGGGCGTTCTCATTGTAATTCCACGATGACATGGGTGCAGGGGGTTTGCAGCTGATGTCAGCGCATGCCAGCCCCGCTTACCACACAGGGCGCCCACAGATCAGAGACACTACAGAGGTGACCCTGAAATGAATTTGTCCCCGCACGCAAGTCTGTAAATGTCTGATTATGCAAATCATCCATTTCCATGCCTGCAGGGGATCGTAGTATGCGAGGGGGGGTGGGCGGCCGTGTGGGTGGCATGTGGCGTCTTGTGGATTTGCAAGGCTACGGTCAACCAGAATAACCTCCTAAGTCTCCATTGATGTACATAGATAGATAGATATATTACTATAAATGAATATGGATGCCTGTAGCCATGATATGCCCATCTTATAGAAGGGTTAAAGAGAATAGATGAATATTTTCAGAGTACAGTATCTGGGTCTTCGCACAATACAGCATGTGATGTACTTAATATTCCAACTTTTATCATCAGCATCAAAACACAAAAATAAAACTTACATTTCATGTAATTCAAATATAGATGATAGCAGAATATTTTATAATAAATTCATGGTGTGAACTCTTTGTTCCAGAACCTTGATAGTGTCAGTGTCATTGTATTTATTTACTTATTTTTATTAATGTTTTTTTGTGATAGAGGGATCTTAAGAATTGAATAGTTAGACCTGGTGAGTTCAGGGAGATCTTCTTGCTTTATGTAACTTTGAAAGGAAAACATAACGTAAATGGCAATTATTACAGGTTAGGTTTATTTTGAAAGGCTAAAAATTCCTTTGAAGTGAAAATGGTTTTCGTATCAATGTATCATATCTATCAATAATTGATATTTTCAGGTAATGGTCTTTTTTTGCTCTGAGCCCTGAAGCAGGGAAGATGTGAGGGCTGAAGGATAGGAATAGGTGCCCATGCTGGTTTAGAAAGAAGCAAGAGACCAGGGCCCTTATTCTGATCGGTGCGGCCGGATCCGATTATGCGGCCAGGACTGTGCGTGCGAAACCCCGCCTTCCATACGGATCGCCAACTCCGTCCGTACGCGGTAAGAAGCTGGCCGAACGGACCGCACGTGTATTTTTCACGGAATACACCTCCTCCATCTAAGGGAACCTCCCCCATCCTTCGATGGTCGCAGACCATCGAATGCAGGACCGAGTGCTCCACCAGCTCCCGCAACCTCAGACCACACGGACATTTTTCCGTGCAAAAGCAGGGATCTGGGCGGGCAGCTGACATCCGCCGATGTCATATGTCCGCCCCCTACACGTGCGTCACGGCCGCATTACCATACGTACGCCCAGCGTTTGCATGGGAACGCCCATGAAACGCGGGGCATATGCATATGGTAATGAGCCCAAATAGCCCTTCACGCCCCTCTCCACCCCCTGTTCGGAGTGTTCACATATCATGCGGATTTTGGCCGTACGCCCCGCTCGCACATGCGCAGAGATGCCTCTGCACATGCGCAGACACAAAACATCGGCGGGCCGAACGCACGCGGATATATCCGCACCGACCAGAATAAGGCCCCAGGAGAGGAACACTCTCCTGATCAGTACTGCTGAAGAGGTTAAAAAATCAGGCATCATTGTTGAAGATGTCCTGGAATTTGGAGGAAGCAGCTCCAGTAAGCTGTACTCCTTTCCAGCTATGGTGACCTTAAATCTAAAGAGATTCAGGCTCAGCCAATTAGAACATAGCTATTTAAATTTGTTGCTGAGAGCAAGACAATAAGCAATCGGAAATCACTGCAAAATGTGGATTACTGTAATCCATTTGTTTGCAAAGTGATAATGCCTAGAGTCCAAATGCAACTGGATGGAAGGCTGGCAAGAGTCAAGTTGAAGTGAGTGCTGTAGACCACTATTGAGAAGGGTGACACACAGGGGGCACCCTATGTAATAAAAAATATTCCTGACTTCCCCCCATTGTGAGGACCTGTCCTTAAATAGGGTAATTTGGCCTCTTTCTGTCCCCTTAGAAAATCATATTGGCCACCAATGATAATTTATTTATTTACAGGTTATTTACAGTTTCTTCTATAGCGCAGCACATTCAGTTGCGCTTTACAATTGTAGACAGTGATAGAAAAGCTGGGTAACCACAGACAGACATGGAGGTAGGTGGGCCCTGCTGCAAGCTTACAATCTATAGGGACATAGGAGGGAAACACAAGGACAGGCACCAATAATAGCATAGCATTTCTACCAAGTTGCAAGTCCAGAAGGGAAGCTATATAATACATAAGTGTCTCAGAGGGTTATGTGTGTGGTACTTAAATATGATAGGCTTGCCTGAAGAGGGGAGTTTTCAGGGAACGCTTGAGAGTTTGGAGACTAGTGGAGAGTCTCATTGTGCGTGGAAGGGCAGCCTGATGAAAGTCCTGTAGTAATGAGTCAGTTCCATGCAGAAGAGAGACGCAGATCTTGTGCAGAGCGGAGTGTTCAAGTTGAGAGATATAAAGAACTATACATTGGATTAGTATGGTTATTGCAATAATCAATGCTGGATATAATGAGTGATTAGAGATTTAGCAGTGTTTTGTGTAAGATAGGGTCGTATTTTGGATATTGTTTTTAGATGAATGTAACATGATTTGGAGACAGATTGAATGTGAGGAACAAAGGAAAGATTAGAGTTGAGGATAACCCCTAGTCAGCAAGCTTGTGGGGTAGGGTAGATTGTCGAGTTGTCATCATATCTATTGGCATTTAAGCTGTGTACACACTGGGATAATAGGGGCTGAAATCGCTGGAAATATGGTTGCTGGTGACCATATTGCCAGTGATGGGAGTGTGCCCCGGCGATAAATCGCCAGGTGCGCGCTCCCGTTTTCAGCCCCGTTCTAATCCTCCTGCGATCAACTGATTACCTCTGCGGCACCGCTGGCAGAGGTTCCCTTTCATCAGCGACCATCTCTGGAAGGAAAAGGAGACACTGAGCAATATATTGCTCAGCAATATATTGCTATCAATATATTGCTGAGCAATATATCTCCCCGTGTGTATGGGGCTTAAGCCTCCAAAAATCATTTAGTGTTGAACACAGTGGCAAGCCATTAGTAGTAGTTGGTTATTTGCTGTCTTATCAGGCTAGCTAATGCTGGAAGGCTGATAGCAATTGGAGAGACACTGCAGTTTTTTTTTTTTTTTTTTACTTAAGTTCCTTACTTAAGCAAAAAATGTGGCAAGGCATGAAGGGAATTGTAGTTTCACAACAGCTGGAGGGGCATGTCCAAACTAAGGCCATCCAGCTGTTGTGAAACTACAATTCCCATCATGCCTTGCCACATTTTTGCTATTAGGGAATGCTAAAACTATTGCCAGGCATGCTGGTATGTGTAGTTTCACAACAGCTGGAGGGACATAGTTTGGACATGCCTGCGGTGTAAACTATACTGCATTTCTGTAAGAATTACTGCTGAGCTCCAAAGTGGAGGTTGAAATAGTTCCATCCACCATTACAGGTGGTGGAACTCAGGTGGTTGCCAAAAATCCTACCACCGTCTCTGGCTCTGTCTTATGGGGGAGGGGTGAGAGAGAGATGTGGAAGAAGGAAATTAGTTCTCCCACCTCTCTGGGTCCATTTTTTGGAGACCTGGCTTTGCCTTATTAGCTTGGTGGATTATTTTGCACTGTGCTTCAGCCTTTTTTCGTGTTTCACGAATGACCCTTCCTGTATTCCTTTAAAACATCCAAGTAACTCATTGACAAATTACACTAATCTCAAAAGCAGCATTGTTCTTAAGGGCTGTAAAATATTCATTACTTTAGTGATAGTACCTACTGCCTGTAATGTGGAGCATCCACTGTGACTTAAAAAACACCATTAAAGGAGATATAAAAATTACATAGAACAGATGTTAAAAAGAAGCCTTGACTTCTTTCAGGCAGTTATCTTTAAAATAGTGCACGAAGATCTCCGAACAGAAGAAAAAAAAAATAAACTATAATTGTTTTTGTCATTTGCACAGCGAATTTTACTCCTGAATGGCTTGTTTTAGGCAGGAATAATAAAAATTGCATGCGCTTCAGGTGCTGTGTTGCTCACCCTTCCCCACACAGCCCAGCCTGGAGCCCTCAATGCTCCTTTGCCTTCTTATCAGTTAATAATTCCTTCTCATTGAGGCAAATTAGGAACTTGACTGTGTTAGAGGAGGCAAGACCTAAGCTGGAGGCAAGAGGGCTCTAAATGGCAGAAATTCCTCTCTGAGCAAGATGCAATGAAGCCAAACATTGTGTCCACCACAAAAGACGCTCTGTATTTAGGATCCTTTCTAATTTAATTAGCCCAAGAGGTAGCGCATTAATTTGCCAAGAATTCTTCTGATGCGAAAGCTGCCCTTACTGGAATAAAGGGAGAAAATAACCTGCGTGTTAAAGTGGCATGCTAATAATGAAGGGGCTATTTCTGCATTACAAATGACATTGCGTGAATACAAGAGACCTTTAAACCTCTCTGTCTGCGGAAAAGTCACAAAGAACCAAGACCAATGCAAAATACTAATTGCCTTAAGGTAACATAGAGAAACCACCAGGTGAAAAAAATAGGTTTTTAAAAAGGAAGTATGAATTTGTATTCAAAATAAATTTGTAGTTAAATGTAGTGTGTGTGTTTATAAATTGTATGATTGTGCTCATGCTCGTGTCTGTGTGCAAGTATATGTATGTGTATACATCTGGGGGCCGATTCCCCTCGCAACCATGCAGGGATGTATAACTAGGACACATGCCTTTGCATGTCTCCTCAGCAGGAGAAATCATTCGATGGTCTCGACCATCGAATGATTTCTCCTGGCTTTGCAAATTTGACTTTTATTTGAGAGTCCCGGGACGAAGACATGGTGGGCAGCTGATGTCCTGTGACACATTGTCCCGCCCATGACATCCTGTGACACATCGACCCGCCTGTGTAGCCATGGGAACACCAAGCATTTTCATGGTTATGCGCATTTTACACTTGGTGTTCCCAAGGGCGACCCCCAATGCCATCTGTCCCTGGCCCGCCCCGATCCCTGCGATCGGCGACTATGCAAGTCGCTGAAGCCAGGGGACCTGCACTTGTGCATAAAAGACCATGCGCATGCGCAGTCCCACAACCATTGGGACCGGGCCAAACTCGCTTTTTAGCTAGAAGATCGGAATCAGCCCCCTGGTTTCTGAATATGTGTATGTATATATGTGTGTCAGTATGTGTGTCTGTCTGTATGTTTGTCTTCTGCATGTGTCCTTATGTGTGTGTGTGTGTGTGTGTGTGTGTGTATGTTTAAGTGCAAGTATATATACAGTATGCCTGTGCTTGTGCTTTGTGTGCTTGGTTGTATATATTTCATACTTGCTCACTATCACTGGAGACAGGCATTTTTTCTGGGGTTGTTCCCTGCATCCCCAGAATAATGGCCATCCGTCACGCATCCTGCCCACTTCTTAGTGAATTGGCAGAATGCGGAGAAAAGTAACGGGAATTTTTGGACATGGAGGACGGAGCCTAATGTCATGGATTAGGTAAATGCATTATGTTAGCCCTGCCCCTACTCAAATATGCACAAATCACAGCATTTTACTGTAAGGGGGCAGGGCTTAATGGTGCAACTAGACCAATACTGCACAAACTTCCGCTTACATGCCTCTCCCCTCTGGGCTTCTCCAGGAGAGGAAACTTCAAATATAGGTAAATACTGTATGATTTATTTGTTTGCAACTCAGTGTATGTTTATATCCACGAGCCTTAAAGCCCCGTACACACGGGATGATATAAGCCTATATCCCCAGGGCGATGGTCGTTAGGATTCTATGTGATCAAAAGTCATGTGATAGTCTATGTGATCTAGTCAAAAGTCAGTCTGATAAATGAATGGGATATAGTCGTATTGTCGACAGTACTTAGGTTGACAGTAATTAGGTGGACACCATTGGGTCGAAAGGCGGCAAGGTCGACAGGGTTCTAGGTTGACATGGGTGAAGGTCGACAGGTGTCTAGGTCGACATGGGACAAGGTCAACATGGGGTTAGGTCGACATGGGTTAGGTCGACAGGTCTGCTTATAAAAAAAAGTGACTTTCGGAAAATGGCTGCCCCATAGGAAAACCTGTTTCAAAAAACTGTCTTTAGTATGGGGGCAGCCATATTCCGAAACTCACTTTTTTATAAGCAGCAGAAGCCGGGATCCGCAACGCAGGAGGTACAGGCTACACGGGGTTTCTTAAACACATTGGGGGGGGGGGGGGGTTAGCCCTATGCTAACTAAAGACCGCTGGATGCTAACTGAAGACCGCTGAAGACCTCACTGGCTTTGACCCTGTATTTGGTATGTTTCCACAAAACGGGTCTGCCAGTGTCAAAAAAAGTGCACTTACCGCGGTGTGAAAGGGGTTTTACCTGGCAGACCCGTTTTTGGAAACATTTTCAACTACAGGGTCAAAGCCAGTTATGCGGTCTGAAATCAGCATTGGTTACATCGGCCATTCTGAGTAGCCATATGATTACTCAGAGGGCTCATAATAGGATCTGTGACCAAAATTTGTGTAAGCAGCACGGATCCCTACCAGCATGCCTCGCAGCCACCTGCATGCGCAGAGGGACTTCCACGTTAGAAACTAGGAAGTCCAGTCAGTGGTGGAGATTGCAAAGGGCAGCTCTTTTTGGGAGAGCTGCCCTTTGCGTTGCTCACTGCATAGGTTATTACATATGCAGTGAGTATCGGCGCGATGGGTGGCGGGATGTACATCCGCTGCTTGGTACATCCCACCCTAAATAATTAAGGAATAGACAGAAAAAGTCACAACTTGCATTTAAGACTGAATGAATAAGGTCCTGTGTGCGCAAATCTGTGTCTATGTTCTCCTTCTACTAATTTTATGTTCCCATCAGATCGTTAAATTGTAACAGGCTATTAAGTATGACAAGTTCAATGCAAGACTGTTAGCCAGGATTAAACCACTGCATGTTTGTAAATGTTGGAGATAATGGCATTTATAGGCACAAAACGGCTTCTCTTTATCTCATCATTTTTGTATGAACCTAACCAACTGAAAAAATGCTTTACATAAATAATGCCACAGAGACACAGTGAAACAAGTAACATTTTTCGGATTTAAAGAGACAATTAATGTAAATTTATCTAGTTAGGCATGCCGAGGTCAGCACTACACCAAAATAAGCTTGTAATAAAGTTTATAAAGTTTACATTTAGGACTTCAAATGAAAAATAATATACAAAAGTGAAGAAAACTTTGTTGCAACATATTTATTGCAGTCCAATTTAAATCCTGGTGGGTACTTACATACATACAGCAGCAGTATAAAATATGAGACTCTGCAGGAGCAGGTGAACACTACCTGCTTATTACTATTGGGATTACTAAACCTGTAACTTCTTCTAGTTTATTTGCGACTGCAGGTTGAGTAAGTCTGGCCTTATGCAGGCTTGCAAACACAGGGGACTTTGCAGGACAAGGAAACTGCTTATGCCTCATGAACTTTGCCTTCACCATGCCCGGGAAATGAGAGTGATGCCACCGTTTTCCCAAACGTTTTGCAACCACCACCCACGTTCATCTCTGCAAACACCTCTGCCTGTCAATCAGGCATTCAATTTCTGAGATGCATTCACAGTACGCATACTGCAGAACAGGTCCTGGGGGTGCACAGCTTCCTATTAGCCAGGAAACTGCGGTAAATATCGCTTACAGTACTAAGTAAAGCCCTTAGGGGCCGATTCAGACCGGTTCATCCGGGTTCCAAATTTGGCTCCGTTGTCTCTCTCTCTCCCTCTGTCTCTTTGGCAAGTATCACACTTGCCGAGGCATTGCACGGGGAGGAAGGGGGTATCAGGGGAATGCCCTGCATTTTATGGGTGTCAACATGAAAATTATGGGCATTCCCATGACGTCAGCGCCCGCCCTGTTTTCGCTGTTCAGCGGCGAAAATATAAGTCAGTAAAAATCACCCATGTGAGGGGATGTGTAAACGCTGGGTGGTGGGATGGTGCCTGCTTGAGGCAGGCAGTTGACCTCACATGACATCAGCGCCCACCCCAAATTCGCCCATCTCCGGCCAAGAAAAAACGTAGTCTAGACTGACTTTTATCTGCGAACGGGAAAAAATCCTTTGATGGCCAGCGACTATTGAATAATTTTTTGTCCGTGCAGCCGCATGTGAGGATATGTGAAAGTGTACACATCCCCTCGCATGCAATTGCGGGGATTCACGCGATGAAGGGGGGGTGGAGCGTTCAGCCGGGTGGCATTTACTTGTTTGCTAGGCTGCGAACCTACGCAGCCTAGCAAACGTGTCTGGATCAGGTCTATGATATAAGTTGATATAAGTGGACCCTAAGGGCTATGTCACACGCTGCGGTTCCTACCGGATGGCAAACTGCCGGATGGGCAAAAGCCCCGCCGGACTTCTAAATCACCATTTCACCATTCACACCTTAGAGATCTTTTCCATTGGCCCAGACACAGGGTAGTAGCCAGATCTATCCACTGAAAAGGACAGCTGCCGGGCCGCCCTGTCCCAACTTGTCAGTGTGTGCACAGGGAGATGGGGGCCTTTCACACACACACACCACTAAACTGGAAGGTTTAGCTCTTCCCGCCCTCAATTTGACATCATATATATAAACCCCGCCCACAAAATAATGTGACAACAATGGCAGAAACAGATGTAGATATATTTTAAATATCTTTATATATTTGAAATTGTATTTTTTATTTCATTTTATACATTTTTTATAAGCACACCATAAAATCCGGCTAAAACGAGTGCATGTGAATGACACTACTGTCCGGCAACAAAACCGACAAATTTTGTCTAGTTTTTTGCCGTCTGGCCAAAACCGGAGTGAGTGAAATAGCGATAAAGAGAGGCGGTCTGCTCACAAAGCTGAGTACAACTATGCATACCGCGGATTATATGCCATGAATTCTGTGCATACGGAGCCTGATTCTGGTTGACTTGTGAAGCTGTGAAGATCGCCGACCATCGAAGGATTTCTCCTGGGCTTGCAAATATAAGTCAGTGGAGACTGACTTATATTTGTGGCCTCCGGGACGAAGAGAGAGCGGGCGGCTGCCCGCCTCCTGCACCACACGTGACGGCCGCATTTACATAGGAAAGCCCAGTGTTTGTATGGGGAAGACCATGAAATGCTGGCCAATCCTATGTCGGAAAGCTGCCACCTCCAACCCCCCCACCCCACACCCCCTGTGTGAACACCAAGTCGAAAGTGCAGGCCAGCACGGCGCACACACAAAAGCCCTGCACATGCGTATATGAGAATTTGTGCAGGCACAAACATTGATCCCCTGTGCGAACACGCAGGGGACTGATGAAATCAGAGCAATTATGGCCATTCTCCTCTGAATCAGGCTCTAAAGAATTAGCACAATGATGACAGAATATGGGCACCTGTCATAAGAAAAGCATATTGCACACCAACTTTTCACAATTAGAACGTAAATGTTAGCCAGTGCTAAGCATATCGACAGTTAGGAATCATTGTAGTGTATTGGACGGAGCAATCTGTCAACTTTATTGAAATATGCTCTGTGTCCCAGTAGCGTAGTGTTGTATGTGGTGGTATCAGCGGGCAGCAGACCAGGCAGGTAATATATTTGTTATATATCCTGTTTTATTTCCTGATGCTCATGCCATGTGTTTCCTATAGGTGGGGTGATAAACGAATGTGTTCATTTACACAGTTTAAAGTGAGATTTACAAGTGCAACACAAAAGCATAAAGTCAAAAGGCCCCATACGCTAGTTAGAATGGGAAAGTTGGCTGAGAGCTCTCTCAGCCAATCAGCGGCTGCCCAAATAGGGACATCCACACGTCACACGCTGGAGCAGGAGGGGTCGTGACACATATTATCCCTCCTCCTCCCACTGCTGGTAATGCATGCTGCACGCAGCTGAATCATGTGAGTCTTAAGGTGCCCATACACCGGTCCAATTTGGCCTGTTTTCATCTGATTCCTGCAGATCGGCTCGATATATACAGATGGAGCGTGTCTCACGCATATTCGCGTCCCCACCAACACGGCAGGTTAGAGGGGTGCAGGGAGCAACTGGGGAGTAGTGGGGGCGGCGGTGAGGCAACGGGAGGTGGCGGAGGGCTCTGATGGCAGGTCCTACCAATTGGCAATAAAATCGCTAGGACCTGCAAGAAGGACAGGTGCTCCATCTATATAATGAAAACTGGCCAATTCGGAGGGGTTTGACATGAGTTTAGATCTGATGAACTTTCCGTGTACATCGGATCAGAGCCTGGAGATCTAATGTGCAGCACACGAGATACTGTAAATCAGAATCAAAACCTCAGCAGCATAGTTTTTCTCTGCAGGATAAATAATGGCTGTTTTGCATGTAGCCCACAAATACCGGGCAGCTTTAATGTTATATTGCAATCTAGATTTGAGTTCAGACATGTCCCCTCACATTGTACATAAGCCCCATCTGCAGTAGATATCCAGTCAATAGTGTTGTCAGTCCATAGGTCAAAACCATATGGTCAACATGGTCAAAAGGTTGACCATGGTCACACAACATGGTCAACACAATTTAAAAAAAATGCTTTTTCAAATTTTTCAACTTTACCAGCCATGTGGACTCTGATTGGGAATGGTATCCTTAGCCATGGTGAGTAAAGTGAGCCATGAGAGGGGATGTCATACCCAAATATGGGGTTAATGTGCTGAACCCACAAATTGAAGCAATAAAAAAAAAACTCGTCAAAGTTTTTAAACAGTATGTCACTATGTCGTTTGCTTGTTTTGATACAATATTAATTTTCCATATTTTTATATACTGTATTTATGTTGTTCTAACATATGTCTTTTAAACACTGAGGACACAAGTCAGACTATATAATCATAAATACATTAATATGTATTATTTTTTTCTGACCCCTTGAGGAATGTTCCTGTAATAGACATTTTTGTATGATACAGTATTTCACCGTAGGATTCCTGGAACAGCACTGCAGATGGTAACTGTAATACCTAGCATCGTTCAGCGAATGCCAAAGACACGGCCACCAAAAAATGTCTCCCTTTCCAGTAAACAGGGAATATAATTTACAAATTAATACCTTTGTGTTAGTGGAGTCAAATACAGACAGGAAAGTAGGAGTCTGTAATATGAAAACTAAACAATAAATATTTTTCTGTGGTTTACCAATTTAGCCCCAATGCAATTACTGTAATGTTGTATTTTACATTTATTTTCTGTCCCAGCAGATGCTTGGAGTGAACTTTAGTGCAATGACTCACAAAAGACCTCAGGATGAATATTTGAGGGCTCACCTCTTTCTCTGCCTTTATATTTTATCTATGTCCTGTGGTTCTTATCTAGAATAAGACCTGGAAGACTGGAGACATTGCTATCTTACATGAGGCACCTCCGATACCAGGAGAGTTGTCTGACAGGAACCGTTATCTCAGGGCACCATGGGAGGTGAATGCTGACAGTGATAATTCACTTTTTGAAAACTTTGTTTTTCTTTTACGCCTTATTTAGGTATTTCAGTTGTTTTCTGACTGGACTTTTTCTATAAACAGGACAAGACATTTTATTTATTCTTTTGTCTCTTTTTGAAGTAACCTGAATGCTAAATCAATGGATCGGGTTGTATTACATTGTTCATTATGGACTATTTGTGCAGTCTAGTTTTAGGAAAGAGACGATAAACTCACCATCGGTAACCTGTATGCTTACACTTTAAACAAAATTATTTAAACCTTTCACCATAAACTTAGCACTAAAAACAACGAGACAGACACAAGTGCAGGCGTTTCAAATAGAATGTCAAATTTATTCATTGACAGCTATATCTGACTATAAATGGTGGCGGCACTAAAGAATGGTCATAGTAAAGAGGTGGACAAGATCAACACACACCATTCAGACATCGTTGGTGTTCAACTCTACCATCGCAACCCACCCGTGTGGATGCTGCAGCCCATCCCCTGTCCAGGGGCATGGGCTAATGACATATCGATGTCGGGAGAGCTCACCCTGCTATCTACGTGCGATTTCCATATAAACAAGGACCATTCTTTTCCACCGCCAAGAAATAGAAAAATAGGGATGGGAGGGTGGGGAAATTTATTCCAAAGAGGAAGATCACCTGACTTCCTGCCTACTCCGAACACATAGAACTCCTCACCTGATCCCTAATTGGCTATTCCTATCCTTGTCAGAACACCCTAGCAACTTGCTACTTAAAGTGCCAGCATCTCAGATCCCTTTGGTGGTTTATGTCACCTCTTGCTTAAACAGTCCTCGGTTTTCTTAACAATCATTTTATGTCGCTGTTTATTGCAATGATAGAAAATTTGTTGTTGCTGTCACTTATCACTACAATATCGCCAAAGCTGCTTTGCTTTCTGGTCCAGTCTTGGGGCATGTGCATGCGGATAATAATATACTGTATATATACAGGTTGAGTATCCCTTATCCAAAATGCTGGGGACCAGAAGCATTTTGGATAACGGATTAGTCCATATTTTGAAATATTTTTATATTTCAATGAGGCATCCTTAGGTATCTTGCATTTATGTTGTACATATACATCAAACACATGAAATGCGCACAAATATATTTTATTTCTGCATGAAACAAAGGTTTAAAAACATGAAACAAACTTTGTATACTTTCTCAGGCACTGAATTTAAATGTCAAGCAGTCATTTTCTTGCACATATTTAGTGCCAGTAACATCATTTCACCAGTAGTGCCAGTTACGGATGTAGGGCCAGATTCTCTAAGCTTCAAAAGTGATAAAATGGAGAGTGATAAACAGCCAGCCAATCAGCTCCTACCTGCCATGTCACAGGCTGTGTTTGAAAAATGTCAAACATGAGCTGATTGGCTGGTTGTTTATCACTCTCCATTTTATCACTTTTGAAGCTTAGAGAATCTGGCCCGTAGTCAGTAGGTTTTTAGCAAAAATTTGGATAAAGGATGCTCAACCTATATACAGGGGCGAATTTAGGGGTCAGGCCACCCCTAGGCACAACATTTTTGTGCCCCCCCCCCCTCCTATTTTAATGTAATCATATATACATTGTTATTTATATATTTCATTAAAATTTAACTCTAGCCCACATTAATATTTTTTTAAGCACTCTGGGCTGCTCACTGTACAGATGGAGGGAGGCACTTATTAGTACAGTGATTAGCAGTGTCTCCGTCAGTCTCTCTCACACTGTGGCTGACTGAGTGCAGGGAGGATACGCAGCCAATAGACTGTGTGTGTGTAGAGTAGCCAATGGGCGGGCGCTGGCAGCAGTGAGCCTGAGCCATTTCCGGATACACAGGGGGACCGTCGGACCCAGCCACTAAGCGGTGATGTAATGTGCATGGCAGAGTGGGTGGGCAGTGGCGGGTGACGAGCGGCGCTGCCGCCAACATATGATAATTCATGTCTGCGGTGGCGGCGCTCGTCACTCGCCGATGCCCACCCGCTGTGCCATGCTGCTATTTAAAAGAATGTCAGCCTGCCTGCCACCCTTAAATGGTGCCGCCCTGAGGCCGGTGCCTTACGGGCCTAGGCACAAATCCGGCCCTGCCTATATATATATTTCGATTGGATATACTCTTTTTACATTTAGGGAGAAATTTATGACAGACAAACACTATAAACAGTAAAACAGGTGTTTGTGTTGAAGATAGGACATAATTCTATTTAAGGCATAGAGATACCTACTGTATTTATCAATATTCTGGTGCAGAATAGGTACCACCGACATTCTTTTTATCCGTGCAGCAGATAGCTTTGGGCCAATATAGGAAAAAAATGGTTCTTTATTAAAATAAAGCATAATTTTTATCAGCCAACTAATTTTATATGTTAAACTCTATTAGATGTATTGTTATTATTATTATTTATTTTTTTAAAGGTGAAACTGAAAGTTGAGCAAGCATACTGGTTCAAGAGATGCCGGATGACTCACCGACGGTCAATTCTCCAACATCAGAACCCCTACTGTCATGAGTTTGGATACCAACTTACATGGGCTATTTTCCATAGTCGGGGTCCACAACTGAATGTGCTCACCTCCTTGTCAGGCTCCTGACAGTCAGGATTCCGATGTTGGAGAAACAAACGTTGGAATCCCAACTGTCAGTAAGTTATACCATACCCCCTTCAAACATGCACAGAAGTGAACAGGCTTGGGTAAATTTACTAAAGCCTCTAAAACAGACAGATTCAGTTTTAAAGGTGTGACCCATGTAAGACACAGGTTCAAAATCCGGGTTTGCGATGTAAAAGCGGTATAATACAGGTGGTGTCGCCTATAGATATCAAGCAGATTCTAGCATTATTTCTTTAATGCATGGTAAAACATGTTAAGAATAATCTGATTGTTTGATATGGGTAGGTTGACATGGGTCAATGGCAACATGGGTCTAGGTCACCATGGGTTTAGGTTGACAGGTCATTAGGTCGACACAAGCATTAACCCCTTGAGTGGTATGCCAGGAGATTTTCCGGGCTCAGCTGCGCTGCCGCAACGGGCTGTCCCGGAAAATCTCCGGGCATACCACTAATATACAATAGGTGGGCGCCAGTGGTATTTCATGGCTTTCCATCCAATAAGGCATGGTGGGAGAATAAAATAGTATGCAGTGAGGCACCGTGCCCGAAGCATTGCGAGCGCAGCAAGCCATGTGAGGGGATGCGGTGCACTGGAAACTATGTCCATGTGAACTGTGTCGACATTCGGGTAAAAAAAAAAACTGTGAAAAACCCATGTCATCCTTTTGACTGTCGACCTACACCTTGTTGACCTATTGCTTGTGTTGACCTATCGGCCTGTTGACCTAAACCCATTTCGACCTAGACCCATGTCGACAGTGACACATGTCGACCTAATGGTGTCGACCTAACGCTTGTCGACCAACTTGCTGTAGACCCAACGATCCCCACCCCTGTATTGTAACGCTTTCATATTGCAAACATTTGTGGGAACCGGGATTTTGAACCTGGGTCCTACATGGGTCACACCTTTAACACTAAACCTGGGTCAACCATTATGCACAGGGCCACCATAATTTAACCCTTCTTTTATCCTGGGTTGGTTGACCTGGGTTATTATTTTTGATGCTTTCACACTGCACCTTGCCCCGGGTCGACCTGGCAATAAAGGCTGGTTATAAGTGCGATGTGAAAGGTGCCTACAAAGCTATTGTAAATTGTTTACCAATATAAATATTCCATCATACTTGACTACCCTCCTGGAATGGCTTGGAGGCTCCCTAAAATCGGGTCCCCTTCCTAGCCCCCAGGAAGGCAGGCAAGTCTCCTGCATCGTCCCCACAGCCCCCGCACCCCCCTTCCCTGCTGAAACAAATACTGGATTTTGCAGGTCCACGGTGGGGGGACAGGACAAAAATATAGCAAACAGTGTAATTTTGTGTCATTTTCCTAATCCACACACCCACAAATTGCAGTCTTTGACTGCCATGAGGTGGGGCCTGTTGACATCGGCCTCATCCCCATCTCCAGATACTACGGGTGACATTCTATGGGATGTGCTAAATGCGCATTTTTTTTATCGCACCACTTCGCCCTTTTTAAAATCGCAAGATTGGCCCGTTTTTCGCATATTTAATGAGATGCGAAAAACGGGCCAAATAGTGCGAATAGGTGCGAGGTGGTGCGATGTCTTTAGTCCTGAAAATGTGCGATTTTCATGTCTGAAAATCGCACGTTTGCAGGAAAGCGCAAATAAAATTAAAAAAAACGAGCGCGGGGTCCCTCGCCAGAGCATAACCAGCCCCGGGCTCATTAAGCCGGTGCTGGTGACATAAAATCAGGGTCCCCGACAAATAGGGGTCCCCTTGATTTAATGAAACCAGCACCAGGCTCAAGGTCCGGCGCTGGTTCCCAAAATACGGGGGACAAAATGACTAGGGGTCCCCCGTATTTTAAGAACCAGCACCAGAACCAACCAGCCAGCAGGGTAATGCCACAGCCGGGGGACACTTATTATATAAGGTCCCGCGGCCAAAGCATTATCCCCCTGGCTGGTCAGCATGGGCAGGGGTCCTGGGGAAGTGGGGACCCCCCCAATGAAGGGGTCCCCCCCCTCCAGGACTTACCAGCCCATGCTGAAAGTCCGGGGCTGTCCCCGATGCCCCTGGGTGGTGGGCATCGGGCTGATGTAAAGTGTAAAAAAAAGAAGATAAACTATTGTTTTCTACTGTAGAACTATGAGTCCCAGCAAGCCAACCCTGCATGCTGGGACTTGGAGAACCACAAGTCCCAGCATGCAGGACATTAAAGGGCCCGCTGGGTCTTGTAGTTCTACAGTACAAAAAATAGTTAAATAAAACACACTGACACCCTGAAAAATAAAAGTTTAATACACACATAACACACACACTGACACTTACCTACCTTGAGCCCATAGGTCGGTCCCTGGATCTTGGGTCCGGGCTCCGGGGCTCCAGGGCTGAAGAGTCCGGTTCCGGGGCCTTGGTCCTGGTTCCGGGGCTGGTCCTGGGGTTCCGGGGCTCCAGGGCTGAAGAGTCCGGTTCCGGGGCCTTGGTCCTGGTTCCGGGGCTGGTCCTGGGGTTCCGGGGCTCCAGGGCTGAAGAGTCCGGTTCCGGGGCCTTGGTCCTGGTTCCGGGGCTGGTCATGGGGTTCCGGGGCTCCATGGCTGAAGAGTCCGGTTCCGGGGCCTTGGTCCTGGTTCCGGGGCTGGTCCGGGGTCCAGGATCCGATGAAGTCCACAGGGGTACCTGAGGAAGGAAATCCTACTCACCTGGTCCCCGGCGACGACATCGGCATCCTCTCCGGCAGACGCGCTGCTCACGGCTGCTTTGGTACCCGCTCTCGGACTGAAGAGACGCAGAGATTTTCATCTTCTGCGCCTTTCCTCCGGATTATTCTATTGGCCGCCTAGAGGCCAATCAGGAGCCGACTTTCTCGGCTCCTGATTGGCCGCTAGGCGGCCAATGGAATCATTCTGAGAAGAGGCGCGGAAGATGAAACATCTCTGCGCCTCTTCAGTCCGAGAGCGGGTACCACAGCAGCCGGGAGCAGCGCGTCTGCCGGAGAGGATGCCGATGTCGCCGCCGGGGACCAGGTGAGAAGAATTTCCTTCCTCAGGTACCCCTGTGGACTTTATCGGATCCTGGACCCCGGACCAGCCCTGGAACCAGGACCAAGGCCCCGGAACCGGACTCTTCAGCCCTGGAGCCCCGGAACCCCAGGACCAGCCCCGGAACCAGGACCAAGGCCCCGGAACCGGACTCTTCAGGCCTGGAGCTCCGGAGCCCGGACCCAGGATCCAGGGACCGACCTACGGGCTCAAGGTAGGTAAGTATCAGTGTGTGTGTGTTATGTGTGTATTAAACTTTTATTATTCAGGGTGTCAGTGTGTTTTATTTAACTATTTTTTGTACTGTAGAACTACAAGTGCCAGCGGGCCTTTTAATGCCCCGCATGCTGGGACTTGTGGTTCTCCAAGTCCCAGCATGCGGGGTAGGCTTGCTGGGACTCATAGTTCGACAGTAGAAAACAATAGTTTATCTTCTTTTTTTTACACTTTACATCAGCCCGATGCCCACCGCCCAGGGGCAGCGGGGACAGCCCCGGACTTTCAGCATGGGCTGGTAAGTCCTGGAGGGGGGGGACCCCTTCTTTGGGGGGGTCCCCACTTCCCCAGGACCCCTGCCCATGCTGACCAGCCAGGGGGATAATGCTTTGGCCGCGGGACCTTATATAATAAGTGTCCCCCGGCTGTGGCATTACCCTGCTGGCTGGTTGGGTCTGGTGCTGGTTCTTAAAATACGGGGGACCCCTAGTCATTTTGTCCCCCGTATTTTGGGAACCAGTGCCGGACCTTGAGCCTGGGGCTGGTTTCATTAAATCAAGGGGACCCCTATTTGTCGGGGACCCTGATTTTATGTCACCAGCACCGGCTCAATGAGCCCGGGGCTGGTTATGCTCGGGCGGGGGACCCCGCGCTCGTTTTTTTTTTTTATTTTAACTGTTTAATTTTTTTTTTTACACCAGAACCCTGCACAGAACATTGCGATCTGTGCAGGGTTCAGGCTAATTCGCCCATCAGAACCTGGTCTGATTTTTGGGCGAATTATAGACACACTTTATACAAATCGCATACCATTAAATATGCGATTTGTATACTTTTTCATGTGAAAACATCTGGATGTGATGTGCTGCGAAAAGCAGCCATCACATTTCCAGTGTGTCCAACTTGTTGGCCAAAATCGCACTTTTTTCACATTTTGGCAGCTCATTAAATATGCAAAAATGCAAAAAAATGCGATTTCGGCCGTTTTTGCGAAAAAACTCGCAAAAGTCTAAACTTCTCATCCCATAGAATGTCACCCGATATGTCAGAGGGGATGTAGGCAAAAGTAGGCAATTATGTATTACATATATACATATTTAGCTACTTAGCTCTTTATTCTCTCGTTCCCACTGCTGGTAAAAGTGCATTTTACGAGTTCTTATGGGCAGCATGAGTGCAAAAAAGGGTACCGCATCTTGACTGAAAAAATGTACCTGTATTAAACAATGAGTTTGAGAGCTGTTGGTGACCAGTAACAGATATTAGCCCAATAAATAGCCCTCACATAGACAATACCTTACAAATAAAACTTGTTAAACGTTAATAAATTGCACAAGGGACTCTACCTAACACAAGAGATACATAAAATCATTGCAATATTTCTTTGCTTCGAAAGCTGCTTAATTAAATCTGGGCCATATTTTTAGCAAATTGCATTTGCGCACACAGCCCAGGAGTTCTCTGGCAGTAAAATAACTTCACAAGAGTTAAAGAGACAGCTGTGACAAATTTTGCCAAAGTGTTTCTCTCGTGACACTTTTTATATAAAAATAAATCTGCATGTGTTATTCATTGCCTAGCTGAATAAATGTGCAGCCCAGTTCAATGAACTCTGGATCTGCATATCTAGAACCATAAATACAGCAGATATATTTGTATTAGGGGCGTTGAAGGTTGCCTTTGACTTATTCTGAAGAGCGGAGAATAAAGGGGATATTACCAATGATCCATTAGATTGACCAAAACTACATATTGCGTCATTCAGCCCGATCGGACATTATAACTGATGTGTTAAAATGCACCTGTTACTTCCACACAGTCAGCGGATTTTATGGATGGAATCAGTATGCACATGCAGCTTATCATTTACTGGTATCTCTGTGCCTCATGCCTCAATTGTTTCACTAGTTCCTAGTAAATTCAGTTCACAATATGACTGTATTAACGTTTTAGATAATAAGGTGTAAATAGTATAAAATGGGATTCATTAAATTAGTTTTAAAAAAATGGTACTTGTGTACCACTAATTAAGCTATGCGATGGCATGCAATGGGACCCGATTTGAGCCCTTCCCGGGCAGAGTATACAATTTTAATATCGCGTCGCATCGCATGCCATTATAATGGCATGCGATGCGACGCGATTTCACATTGTACAGGCACCCTGATGCCTGATTCCTATGTTAAATGCCCCCCCAGACCCCATTTTTAATTGTACACCCACCCTGATGCGTGATTACTATGTGAAATCCCCCCCCATTGTTAACGCCACCCTAGTATCAATGCCAGCCCGAAGCAAGGCGAGCACAGCGAGCCCGCGAGGGGCGGCGGTACGTTTCCTCCAACCTTTTCATACCCCCACTATCCACGTCGGCGTGGAGTTGATTTTAGATAGTGTGGCGAGCGCAGCGAGCCACCAAGCCCGAAGCGTGGCGAGCGCACACGGAATAAATGTAAAGTAATCAACGTCCGCTCGCCACGCTTCGGGCTTGGTGGCTCGCCACACTATCTAAAATCAACTCCACGCCGACGTGGATAGTGGGGTATGAAAAGGTCGGAGGATGCGTACCGCCGTCACGCTTCGGGTTGGCGTTGATAGTAATGACCCATCAGGGTGGGTGTACAATTAAAAATCGGGTCTGGGGGGGCATTTGATTAGGAATCAGGCATCAGGGTGCCTGTACAATCAAAAATCAGGTTGCATCGCATGCGATTTTTTTTTGTACAATGCCCTACGGTGGAAATCTTGGGCGCCCAGATAATACACAAGTACCAAAAAAACACCCGTTATTAGTCAGACTCATGTAAATATATAGATCTGATTATTCCATGTAGATCAGTCCTGTAGGTACAGAATACACATGTGACTGGTGGATGGAATCCTGACAATAAGTCACACTAAATGAGGCCCTCATTCTAGTATGTTCTGCCCTGGCGTGTTCGCACTGGGGACCGATGTTTGCGATCTGCGCATGTGCATATTCGCATATGCGCATGTGCAACACTGCCGTGTGGACGCTTTTGGAGACTTGCATAGTTGCCCGCGGCATTTGCAAAGGGGAGCACGGATTGAGATAGGCAAGGGGATTGCGTATGGGTACGCTCAGCATTTCCCACAAGAATGCTAGGTGCGCCCAGAAAAACACTGGGCATCCACATGCAAATGCACGCGGGCAGCTGTCTTTTGGGGCTGGGCGGCCCACTCTGTTCTTGGACCAGACAGCGCAAAAATTGTTCAGTCAAGACTTACTTATAGTTGCACACAGGGGAAAAATCAATTGATGGTCGGCAACCATTGAGTTATTTAGCCCCCGCACCCCTGCAAATGGATGTTTATGCTAAACATCCATTCACAATGCACCGGGAATGTAGGAACACACCGTTATGCCTATTGCACATTGCCGCACACTGTATTGCCCATTACAGACTATGACACAATCCGTTATGCCCAGTACACATTATGACACACACACAGTTTAGGGCAAAATGCAATGACATTTATTGGATTTCTACAATCAGGTAGTCAATATTAGTCAGGATTCCAGTTATTTCACTGGACCGCTGTCTTAACAGGAGGGTCAGCGCAGTGTTAACTGAGGGCACCTCGAAAGGTCGAGGTTGATCCATTAGGGATCCCTTTTTCCCATAGTTTCCACACCTGGAACCTATGGACCCCTCCTTTAATTGCAGCTAACCTTGCTGCAGTATGGGGGGGTTATGTCCAGTAAGCAATTTCTGCTGTGTCGCTTTGATCTTTTAAATGTGTCCTCTGGCGGCGTCCCGCCAAGGTGCACACTATTGTGGTTAATGGTGCTGTTGGTACCGATGGGTGTGATACCCTGGGTTTGCAGTATGACCCGTTGGTGGTGTGGTGGTGAATCCCCTGATGTGGTATGGGGGTGGGTGGGTATTACCTCAATCTCCTGGCCGTTCATCCTGCGGTGTGAGGAGGGAGCAGACCGGCGGTAGTGAGCTGGGTGTCCACATGTTCTGCTCCTGGTCTCCCTGATTTCGGTCTCGGACCAGGGTGCTGCCGATTGTGCTGGCTGTGCTGGCTCCTGCATGATGGACCGATGCTTCCAGGTGCCTGAGGGCAGAGGGCGGCGCATAGTGATTGACAGCGGCAGCCAGGAGGCAGCGTCATGGTGGCAGTATGTAAATTATGCGCGGGGGGGGGGAGTGATCGGCATGGCAACAGGCTCAGAGTTAGAACTTTCTGCACAAAAAATCGTCCCACAAGGCCATTGGCCCTTCTGGCATTTGAAGGTTATTCAAAGCCACCAATTATCTGCAGCTTTGACCACTGAATTTAAAACAGCAATTATAAATCAGGCTTGCTTTTCATTTATTTCTGTTGCTGTTTTAAATCCAGTAGAAGAAAACCAACTCTATGAGGCTGACTCTGGTTGAATCAGTAAGCTGCAAGGGTCGAAGCTTCCTAAGTGCCAAAAGAGCCTGCCCTGCCAAAAATCCACCCTCACCCACCAACATTTCCCCTCGCAACCATGCAAGGGGATGTGTACCGAAGACACGTCCCCTTGCATGTGTCCGCTGCAGGAAAAATCATTTCATGGCTTCCAATGGAGACAGTCTTTTTTTTGCGGGTACTGTGAAGAAGACAGGGTGTCATATGACATCAGCCGCCCGCATCGGGCACACTTTTTCACACCTGCAAACCCATGGGAATGCACAGCATTTTCATGGGGACGCCCTTGAAATGCTGGGCGTTCCCATGGTTGACACCTGACCTGACGCCTCTGTCTCCATTTATATCATTTGTGTTGTTTGTCCCACCAGCTCTTGTCTCTGCCTGTGTGTTTTGGCTATACTGCAGCTGCCATCGCCATCTGGATGTCCACTGTGAATCAATTAGCCTGGATTTGTGCAACAGCGGTTCGCACTGTGCAAGGTAGAAGGGGCAAGCTTAGGAGAAGATGGAGGGGGCAGAGCTGTGACAAGAGGGGAAGAGTTGGGACAGAACAAATACAATGCAGAAGAAGGACATCAGACGGAGGTGGGGCCGAATAGAGAGAGGGCAAAGTCGATTGGGAAATTGAGGTGACCCATTATCCAGCATATGTGCTTGGTCAATTTTAAATAGTTACATAATCAAGTTATTATGAATCATATCCCCCCCCCCCCCTCCAAAAAAAAGGAGGCATACAGACCGGGTAACTCCACACTTGGTTTTGCTTGTATGAGGCCAACAAACATATCTTCTGCATCATGGGGCTTTAATTCTCACCAAAGCCATCCAAGGTGCACACTGATTCTCTACATTATGCAGGCAACTCCACCTGGTCTGATGGTGTTTTTCAAATACAAAACACTTCCTCCGATGCCATATTTACGATTCTTATTTTCTCTCTAGATAGTTGGCTCATAGGGAAGTATTTTTTGTCTATTCATTTCTAAACTTCACATCCCCTAGGATAGGGACACTTGTGAATTGTCCAGAACCCCAGTGGTGATTCTCACCATGTATAAAGTTTGTAGCAAGTTAAAAAAAAGGACAGCAACAAGCTATAAAGTTTTAAAAGGCTTTTTTTTTTTTAATTCTATGGGTTGAATATAAAAGGGTTTGAGATTTAGAAAGTGAGAGATTTTGGGAGAGTTTTCCTATTTTGTTAAAGCAGCAATAAACTACCTTTTTTTATTTTGCCGCTAAAAAAAAGGAGGAACTCTCAAAAAAGTTTATTTCCCTGTTCCAAGAGCACGAGTATTCGTTTTCTAGAATTGCTAAAAAACCTGTTTGTATTGATCTCATCACATCTGAGAACACCGGTAAAAGTATCAGTCCGAAAATGTTCTGCTCTCATCAGTTTTGTCTCAGGTACAGACAGATTGCTGTGAGCTAACACCTTGCAACAATTCTGCATAATGTGTTTTCTTCTTCATTTTCACTTTGACTTATGCACTGAAATCTCTGAAGTTTATAGTCTTGCACTGCAGTGTCACTGATGTAATGAATGTTAAGGGGCCTATACACAGGGAGATTTTCTGAGCGTTCTGATCAATACTAGGACACACAGAACGCTTTGCAAGATGGCTCAGCACACACACAGCAATGTGTCAGCGCTGTGTGCTGAGCGATCTGTCAGGGCCAGTGTTCTCCTGTGAGAACAATGACCCTGACAGGTGATTAAGTATATTTATCCACAGGGCCGGTGCAAGGCACCAGGGCGCCCCAGGCGAGTCGGGGTGGGGGCGCCCCGGTGCCGGGGGGGCGATGGTGGTGGTACCTGTGTAAAAAACCTTCGGCGCCGGCGTCCCTGCAGTGCTGGAACGGGCAGGGGTGTCCGTGCCGCGGGGGTACCTGCGGCACTGTCATTGTATATAAAGCTGGCGGCGGGGTCCCTGCAGTGAATAGAAAATAACTAGCGCTATGCGCGCGGCGGTGCGGGAAGCGCTAGTTATTTTCGATTCACTGCAGGGACCCCGCTGGCCGACGCCAGCTTTATACACAATGACAGCGCCGCAGGTACCACCGTCGGCACGGACACCCCTGCCCGCTCCAGCACTGCAGGGACGCCGGCGCCAAAGGTTTTTTACACAGTTTGCTAACCCTCCATCATCATGCTGGGGCGGCATGAGGGGCGAACTGCTGCCCCAAATGCCTAGAGCTGCCTAGTGGTGGCGCCGGCCCTGTTTATCCAGCTACCTGAATACTAATAGCCGGGCGATAGCGAAACGCCGGGCCGCGCACCGCTATCGCTATGGCCCCTACACACGGGGAGATGTAGGGACATTCTCTAAGTGTTCTAGTGAGATTGCTTAGAAAATGCCACTAAACAGATACATGTGTATGCCCCATTACTCACCATTTTGACATTCATTGTGTATATATTTAATGGTTATGATATAAAACATAGACTGACTCATGATAGACAGTCATATGGTCGACCACTAATGCTAGACAGTCACAATGTCGACAGGGTCAAAATGTCGACATGGTCTAAATGTCGACAGGTAAAAGGTCGACATGATTAAAATGTCGACAGGAAAAAAAGGTAGACATGGTCAAAAGATCAACACACAAAAGGTCGACATGGAAAAAAGTTTTTAATGTTATTAGGGTGTCTATGTTGACATAGGTTGACATGGACACTGTCTAAGTGTACCGCGTCCCCTCACATGGCTCGCCTCGCTCGCCTCGCTCGCCATGCTTCGGGCTCGGTGCCTCGCTGCCCTCGGCACACTATTTTATTCTCCCTCCATGCCCTAGTGGATGGTAGGGCATGAAATACGGTCTGTCGGGACATGCCGGCTGAAAATGTTGTAAAAAAAATGCATGTCTACATTTTTCATGTCAACCTTTTCCATGTCGACCTTTTGACCATGACAACCTTTAGACCCTGTCGACCTATTGTGTGTCGACCATAAACCCTGTCGACCTTTTGACTGTCTACCTTTTGACTGTCGACCATTAGTGGTCGAACATATGATTGTCTATCATGAGTCAGTCTATGATCAGTCCGGATACCATATTTAATTTCAACAATACTTTTGTCACAATAAAAGACTAATAAGACTTACAGTAAGTGTCATTTTATGAAATAACAGATTTTACTGCTGGTGCACAATATGCTTTGGTGAGCCATCTGTATGTATCTTTGCTGTTTTATTAATATTTATATAATATAGTTTCCATAGGGATACTTCTTGGCCGTCCATTCCTGTATGAAGAATGGGAGTCTGGAAATTGCTGATCATCCCTGGGTGAAAATGAGAGGTCAAAGGTCATCTCTCATAATCATGTCTGACATCATCATCTTCCTGTGCTTTCTCTTATTAGGTAACGGATTATTCTTCAGTTACCTGTGAGTATTCATACTGATAACATGACTAAATAAAGGAATTTGTAATAATAGTTTATTTCGTTTAAACCAATTTGTATTTATCGTATTTACAGTATTTACTGTGTGGATATCATAGCAAAATGTCCATTTTTTCCGCTGTCACTGTGATGGAAGTTTTCTGAATTCAATGCAACCTACTGAATGCTGCCAAGTTCACAAACAGTTTCATATAATGTTATGGCTATTATATAACGCCTTAATTGGGCATATTGTAACTATCTCCATTATTCTTTTATGCTGAATATAGAGTGATGCTTTAATGCTTTAAATACAGTATACCAATAAAGTCGGACATGTCAATACTAAAGCTGATATTTTTCATGTATTGAAATGTCTAGTAAATATATATATATATATATATATATATATATATATATATATATATATATATATACACACTTGAAGGATATATAGCGCCAAGCCAAAAAGTCTCAGTCCAGCACAAAATTTAGCCTATGTCCTAGGCATAAACCGCACAAAGTCCCAGTTTATTCGTACTGCAGCTCCCTCTTATAAAGTATTCCTGGGATCTTTAGGAATAATGGATGTCATAACACAGGGCCTTATTTTGGTTCATTCTTTCTGACAAAATCCTTCTTAGATGGACAAAACCATGTGCACTGCAGGTGGGGCAGGTGTTACTTGTGCAGAGAGAATTAGATTTGGGTGGGGTTTTACTTCAAAGTGAGATCTATATTGCAGTGTAAAAATAAAGCAGTCAGTATTTTCCCTGCACAGAAACAAAATTACTCACCCAACTCTAATTCTCTCTGCACATGTTACATCTGCCCCCCCTGCAGTGCACATGGTTTTGTCCATCTAAGAAGGATTTTGTCAGAAAGAATGAACCAAAATAAGGCCCACAGAGTGGGCAGCAGAGCTTACAATCCAATGTGCAGGAGGAGACTTCAGTGTTTTGTTTGCAGGCAGGGTGCCTGAGGGTGTCAGTGGCTAAAGGAATAGAATGGGATTGCTACCAGTACCTTATCCCACAAGGCATACCCCACCAAGTCTTATCCCTACCCCGACCCCCATACTTATCCAATTTGAATAAAAGTTAAGTTTTTACCCGAAAACTCTCAGCCTCATTTACATGATTAACCGCTACAATACCATATGTGAGCACAGGTTACAGAAAACCCGGTACTTGTGTATTTTGGCGGCGCCCGATTTGTGCATCGTACGATGATCGTATCGCATCGCATGCCATGTACCCGATGGCATGCGATGTGATGCGACGCGATTTTGACCCCCTAAATCGTATGAGCACCCTAAAGGGTGCTTTTTAGCACCCTAATGGGTGCTTACAATGTTAAATGCACCCCCACGCCACCCCCCCACTATAAACGTGAACCCGAAGCGTGGCGAGCACAGCGAGCCCGCGAGGGGCGGCGGTACGCGTCCTACGACTTTTTCATACCCCACTATCCACGTCTGCGTGGAGTTGAGAATAGATTAGTGTGGCGAGCGCAGCGAGCCACCGAGCCCGAAGCGTGGCGAGCGGACGCGGATACCTTCACAGGTAAACGCGTCCCTTTGCGGGCTTCACAGGTATCCACGTCCCCTCGCCACGCTTCGGGCTCGGTGGCTCGCTGCGCTCGCCACACTAATCTATTCTCAACTCCACGCCAACGTGGATAGTGGGGGTATGAAAAGGTCGTAGGACGCGTACCGCCGCCCCTCGCCATGCTTCGGGTTCACGTTTATAGTGGGGGGGTGGCGTGGGGGTGCATTTAACATTGTAAGCACCCATTAGGGTGCATAAATTTGTATAAGCAACCATTAGGGTGCTTATACAATGTTTTATCGCATCGCATCGTATGGCATTGTATGCCATGTACAATGGCATACAATTTGAAAATTGTATGCCATCGTACACTAACCACCGAAATCGCGTCGCATCGCATACCATCGCATGCGTTATGGTAAGCAATGCGATGGGCGCCGCCAAAATACACAAGTACCGAAAACCCATTTTGTGATTTACTATTATCTGTGAGGTAGGTCTCCTCACACGTAACCCGCTGCCTGTGCACATAGTATACACAGAGACGCTGAGCGCCAGCTGCCAACCCTATACCATATATATGTGTGTGTGTACTGTATGTGTGTACTGTGTGTGTTAATTGTCTTGGGACCAGTTGTCAGTATGGTCAAGGGCACACACGTTAAATGTATTCTGATATTACACACTATCATCAATATAACAAAACAGCAATGTTATACTGTACAATATAAAAAAAAAAAAGTTCTAATATAAAAACGCACAACCATTACAGAACAGGTAATTTTAAAATAAGGCCATAACATCAGAAAAACTACAGTAGAATGATCTAAAGCAGCGGTTCTCAAACTGTGGGTCTTGAGTCTTGACCCCAAAGTGGGTCCCAACCACCTCAGCATGGGGGTCACGACTATGTTGCTGACCATCAGGGAAATGTGTCTGTGGAGGGGGGGACAGTGTATAAATCATTAAGTGAACACCCACTGCTTCCTTCTTCCATCCCCCTGTCATACTTTTTCACCCCCCCAGTACCCACTGCCTCCCTGTCACAATAGCAGTCACTTCACTTCACTGACCACACATGTGGCAGCCATTCAGTAGTAACTTGCTGGGGTCCTGTAATAATTGTTATTGACTGATGAGGTCCCAGAGCAAAATAGTTTGAGCACCCCTGAACTGAAGTATTAGCTCTTTAAATGATGGATTTAACCATCATAAAGTATGTTTAACCTCTAAAAACACAAACACAATAAAAAGAAAAAAGAAGTATTATTTATTTTTTTATTAACAGTTTCTTATATAGTGCGCACATATTCAGCAGCACTTTTCAGAGAATATTTGAACTGCCCCAGCGGAGCTTACAATCTGTATTCCCTACCACATGTACACGCACACACAGACATTCTAGGGTTTATTTATTGGGAGCCAATTAACCTACCGGTATATTTTTGGATTGTGGGAGGAAACCGGAGTACCTGGAGGAAACCATGCAAGCACAGGGAGAATATACAAACTCCGCACAGTTAGAGCCATGGTGGGAATCAAACCCATGACCTCAGGGCTGTGAGGCAGTATTGCTAACCTCTACTCCATTCGTGTTGCCCCCACGTTTGCTCCGGTAAACTTCAGTACTGGTCTATGAGTATATTGATAGCAGAGATAAACAGCATGCCTTTGATTGTTGGTTTATCAATTGTAAGGGCAAATTAACTAACTGTCCAATAGAATAAATAAATGTAAAAGAATTGGATTTTTACTATGTTGGACCAAACGTTCTCTTGCATGTTCGTGAAGTGAATCCATTAGTCAATCCAAATGTTAGAATGACAAGCTCCAGTAAGCCCCTCAAACATACTTCAGCTGCAAATCAATATACCCTGTCTCTTTATTACCTGCGTAAAATAAATATCTACTGGTCATAAATTTCATCAGGTGTACTAATCACAGTTTAAATCAATATCAAAGGGATGAGGAGATTTTAAATAACATGCGTGGAAAGGGCCAGGCATCATTTCTTAAATCTTCAGAGCATTTGTTTAGCATATATTATTTAATGTAAGTGCTTCATCTGTCAAGTACACTTTGTAATGTACGACATACAGTATGTTGCAGCTATTTTTAATATTCATGCAAAAATCACCTTGCCTGTATGACAAAAAAAAAAATCAAAATAGAACATGCCAACCCACACCTTGGTTTCTGAGGAAAATCTTAAGATATTTATTTATTTGTGAAACTCTACATGGCACATATTCACAACAAATTCTTACAGCAACACTATGAATTTTCACAGGCCTTGAAAATCTAATTATTACAAACGTGTCTGAACAGGTAACCACAAAGTATAAAAATTTGCTGACGGGCTAAATAATTTTTTTTTTTTTTATTCTGGAAAGGGTGTTATCATTGACAGGCTAACCTGTCGAAACCCAGGCTACTAAACAAGGAGGCTCATTCACTCAGGCTATTTCGTGAACATCGGGCAATATTTTCTCAATGAACATGCGTATAAACCGCACTACACATGAATAGTGAATTGGGAATGAGTCGCAAAGCCAGTGACAGGAACACAGTGATTAGCAGTTGCAAACCTACAGTAGTTGCTACTGGAGAGTCCGCTGCGTTCTGGGATAGATGCTTAGCCTGCGTGTCTATAGAGGCACTCAGACTCTGCAACGTGTTGTTTGTTACCAATGAATCAGCAATAATACTCTGTTGGACGGAAATGATGCAACCGCAATGTGCACCGCTATGCTCGTGTTAGCTTCTGCCCATAGGCGTTTCTATAATGGGTGCAATGTGTGTGGTGTACACTGATACCAGGGGGGCCCACGCTACCATACTTACATCTCCAAAATCCCTTGCCGACCGTTGCATTTGCGGCAAAAACCGCTGCCGCACACTACTGATTTTAGTCTCCGGAACATAGCAGCCACTATGTTTCGGCTTAGTAGATCTCGCCCATAGAAAATAAGAACGGGACAAAAGATCAATCCTGTGGGAATGCCAACTAGTAAAGAAGAGGAGAGATAGATTTAGAGTTAGAGACAGATAACATTGGGAGGGGAGATAGATTTAGAATTAACAGCCAATATGCTTTGAAAATCTATCTTTTGCTACTGCTACTTTTCCATCTCTGTTCAAACATGCAGTGATTACTCCCATTCTGAAAAGACACAATTCTGACCCTAATGGGCCCTACACACACAGTGATATTCAGACACTTTCTGAGCGATTTTACATAATTTTACTAACTCGCTCAGAAAGTGGCTGAATATCGCTGTGTGTGTGACCCACACAGCGATACGAATGCGGGTCCCCGATGTATAACAGCCCTCCTGGTAAATTCATAGTGGTCGCTCAGAAGGCCCTGTACATCTGTGCAGTGTGGTGGCTTCTGTGCGATCACTAGACCGTCCATTTATTACCTTGGATAGACAGGCCGCCAAGCTCTCACTGAGTTTACACTGGCCGCCTGTCTCTCACTGAGTTGCCGCAGTGGCAGCAGGAAGCTGTTCGCCCCCCTCTCTGACCAGTGGGAGCTTCCTGTGTGGCTGGCCTGGCTGTGTTATTATGCTTCACTGTGCTATGACTGCGATGGTGGCAGGGGGATACGGCCGGAGGTGATTTGAAACGCAGCCCCAGGGAAGCATCACCTGTGACAAAGTGGTGAGGGTCTTCTGGGGATGGAGGGAGAAGAGGCTGTGCTGCTAAATCTAACCCTGTGACCATCCCTCCCTCAGCGTAAACCCTGACCCTCCCTACCTCAGTGTAAACACTGACCCTCTCTCCCTCAGCTAAATCCTGACCCTCCCTCAGTGTAAATCCTGACTCTCCCTCTCTCAGCGAAAACCCTTTCCCTCCCTCCCTCAGTGATTTTTGGCATTCTTGAGTAGAGAAGAGTACAGTATTAGATGAAATAACAGCTCTCAGCACACTCTGTGTTTTATACCCATCATTTGAAACCAATGTTTGGGGAAGGGGGGGGCGAAGACACTATATCACCACCGTTTATATGTGAATTTGAAGACTTTTTTTATTCCCCTGAAGTTGCCTAAACACTTTCTGTGAGAGATTTGAAATCTCTCATGCTGGTTCTCCATTATGAATCTCTGGCATACATCTCTCTGTGTGTGGTCTCATTATCTGAGAGATTCAGTTTAAGGGGAATCTCCTGTTATGAATCTCTGGCACAAATCTTTCTGTGTGTAGGGCCCTTAACTCTCTTTGTAACTACCGTCCTATCTCTCAGCTCCCATGCCTCTCTAAGTAACTCGAGAGACTTATCTACTTTCGCCTCACACACTTTCTTAACTGTCACAACTTATTGGACCCACTTCAGTCAGGCTTTTGTTCCCAACACTCCACTGAGACAGCACACTAACTAAAGTGGTAAATGATATGTTAACTGCCAAGTCTAAAGGCCCTTACTCATTACTTATTCTTCTAGATCTTTCTGCTGCGTTTGACACTATTGATTACACTCTTCTCATACAAACACTGTACTCCCTAGGTCTTAATGATACAGCCTTCTCCTGGTTCTCTTCTTACCTATCTGATCACTCTTTCAGAGTTCGCTTCTCTGACTCTACCTCATCTTCACTACCACTGTCAGTTGGAGTTCCGCAATGCTTAGTTTTAGGTCCTCTGCTTTTCTCAATCTATACCTCATCTCTTGGCAAACTAATCAGCTCTTTCAGATTTCAGTATCACTTGTATGCGAACGATACTCAAATCAATCTATTAACCCCAGAGTTGTCACCAGTGGTCTTGGCCCGAGTCTCTAAATGCCTCTCTGCCATCTCATCCTGGATGTCTTCTTGCCACCTCAAACTCAATATTTCCAAAACAGAATTACTTATATTCTCACCATCCAGAACAGTTACCATCCTGATGTTTCCATAACAGTTGAGAACTCGACAATCTTCCCTACCCCACAAACTCATTGCCTAGGGGTCATCCTCGACTCTGAACTGTCCTTTGTTCCCCACATTCAATCGGTCTCCAAATCATGTTACATGCATCTAAAAAACATATCCAAAATACGATCCTATCTCACACAAGACACTACTAAATCTCTTATCCATGCACTCATTATATACCGCCTTGATTATTGCAATAGTCGGTACTTGTGAGTTATCTGGGCGCCCGATTTCAAAATCGGGTCGGATCGGGCACATCGCATCGCATCGCATGCGACCATCGGATGCGATGCGATGCGATGCGATGACCCGATTTTTCCATAGGAATCAATGTTAAAATGGACTGAGTCCATTTTAACATGGAATTCAATGGGAAAAAGGGGTTCTTTTCATACCCCTACTATCTAAGTGGGCATGGAGTTGGATATAAACCTGTGGCGAGCGTAGCGAGCCACCGAGCCCGAAGCGTGGCGAGCGTAGCGAGCCCCGCGAGGGGACACAGAATACCGTCCCCTCGCGGGGCTCGCTTCGCTCGCCACGCTTCGGGCTCGGTGGCTCGCTACGCTCGCCACAGGTTTATATCCAACTCCATGCCCACTTGGATAGTAGGGGTATGAAAAGGACCCCTTTTTCCCATTGAATTACATGTTAAAATGGACTCAGTCCATTTTAACATTGATTCCTATGGAAAAATCGGGTCATCGCATCCGATGGTCGCATGCGATGCGATGCGATATCGCATCGCATCGCATCTGATTGTATGCCTTAACTTAAGGCATACAATCAAAAAATCGGGCGCCCAGATAACTCATAAGTACCCAATAGTCCAATTGTAAAGCACAACGGAATATGCTGCGCTATATAAGAAACTGTAAATAAAATAGTCTCCTAAATGGTCTTCCTAAGAACAGACTCTCGCCACTGCAATCCATTTTAAATGCTGCTGCTAGGCTGTCTTCCTAGCAAGACACTCAATGTCTGCTGATCCGCTCTGCCAGTCCCTCTATTGGTTGCCTGTATTTTACCGTATTCAATAAAAAAACCTTCTACTCGCATATAAAGCTATTAACCCTAAAGCATCAGCATATATATCACTCACTCCCATTCACTATTACAGGACTTTCATAAAACAGGGGCCCCTCGTATTTTTATAAGAAGCACGCACCAGTCTCCAACAGCAAGCGGTGTGATGCCACAGTCGGCGGTGACGTCTTTTTTACATGACTCCAATGGCAGTTCAGCCCTGACCGGGTCCCTGGGGGAGTGGGGACCCGCACAATAAAGGGGTCCCACTCCAGGTGGACGTCGAACTAATGGAATTTAAAGTGTTAACATTTTTAAAAATAAGATAGTGGGTTTTGTAGCAGAACTACAAGACCCAGCAAGCCATCCCCGTATGCTGGAGCTGGGAGAAACACAAGTCCCAGCTTTCGGGGCATTAATGGGCCCACTGGGATTTTTGGTCCCACTACAGAACCAATACCCAAATAATTTAGCCTTGCACATAATAACGTAAAACTTTATTACACATCCCATACTTACCTATCCTGATCACAGAGGTTCGGTCCACTTCTCCAGTAGAAATGGTAGGGTTCCTGTAAATGAAAATGATACTTACAACCTCCCGTGTAGATCTGTCCTCTCCTGACCCTGTAGGTATCTGTGGGGTTATTTAAAGAAAAACAAAAAACAATAACCCGGTCCTGTCCAAATGAACTGTGGTGCTGCTGCTTTAGTGGGCATGAGCATTCTTCCCTGAGGGCAAGGCTGCATGACCTTGGCAGGGTTAGGCCTCCATCCCCCATGCCCTCTTTGCTCACCTGCATCTGGAATATCAAAATCAGGTTTTGGTCAGCATCAGACACCACCCATATACACTGTCTCGCAATCAGTTATGTCTGAACTGGTTATGAAATCACAGCATTTATTGGCACCTAAACATGTAAGCAAACATTTGTGGTACTATACCATCTCCTTGTCCAGTGAAGCTTTTAATCTACTGTATTTACCAGTACCCTCTTTTTTTTGTCCGCAGCACAGAGTTTACACTAGCTCTGTTCTGTGACTGTCATGGTATGATTTTATGTGTACAAAAAGATTCAGAGGGGTTACTTAACCCTTTGAGTGCCAACATCTTTGTGAGACATGCACTCACATTTGTTTTAAATGTTGCATAAAAATAGATATTTCCTTTACAGGTCATTATGACGAATAAAAATGTTTGCTTGGCAATTTTTACACCTATTTTGACATTTTCACTTGGTACTCAAAGGGTTAATATATGATTAGGCAAAAAATAACTCCTTTTAACCTTTTGAAAGGTTTAACAAAAAGGCTGGTAAATGCTATTCTCAGGGCCGGCGCCACCACTAGGCAGCTCTAGGCATTTGCCTAGGGTGCCAGCCACTGGAGGGCGGTACTGAGCCGCCAAGGAGAGGTACCGTATAGAGGTACCATAGAAAGCAGGGAGCGGGGAGCAGGTGAGTCAGTGAGCATCCCTCCCCCACCCCCTGCCTAGATCCCGCCCGTGAATCAACGCTGCCCCCCCGCCCCCGATTCCTGCTCAGCGGGAATCAAGCGCCTGACACAGCCCCCCCATGCCGCTGTATCGTCCGCACCACCCCCCTTCCCGGAGCGCAGTAGTGTGGGGGGGGGGGGGTTTGCCTGGGGTACAGACACGGTTTGCACCGGCACTGGCTATTATCCACCTATGAAGGTGAATATTCAATGAATTATGAGAACTTGAGGTAACCGCAAAAGATTCAGAGACACCAAAATGATATGAAAGCATCCCTCATAGCACTCTAAGAACCATTTCCTTTGTGAAAATTGAGAAGTAACTGATATTAAATAGATAATATTGCAATTGTTTTATAAATGTTATTCCAAATGTTCGAAGCCAAACAATCAGGTAAATTCCGGTCTGCAACGGTGTCCCCTGCCCCTGTGCATGGCTACCAATACGTTTCCAGCCATGCACACAGGGAGAAATCCATTGGTACTCACTCACCTCGAAAGGATTTCCCCCTGATTGAAGTGAGTCTAGACTCTGTTCTGCGATCTCCGTGAGGAGAAGGAGGCCGCTGCTGACGTCAGCAGCCCTCCCTCCCAATGGCCCAGCACTGCCTGCATTGTCCGGGACACTCCCAAATGCCTGGTGCCTGTCAATCAACTTGCAAACAGCCATTGATGGCTAGCCTTTGCTGGCTGCGATCGCAAAGATGGTTCGCACATGTGCACTGTGGACCTTGTGCATGCACGGTCTTTCAGTAATCACTCGTACTGCAAATTTGCGCGAGCAAATTGGTCTGAATTGGGTCCCATATACAATAGATAAAATAAAAACCTGCTAATAAACTCATATATATTTTTTGGAATTGGGTTGCTTTAAACCACGGATGGGTAACCTTTAGCCCTTCAGCTGTTGCTGAACTAAAGATCTCAGTATGCCCTGCTACAGTTTTGCTTTTTGGCCATGCTAAAATTGTTGCAGGACAGGATCGGATGTGTAATTAAACAACTGCTGGAGGGTCAAAGGTTCCCCATCCCTGCTGTAAACTGAACATTTGTTATATTATAAATGTTCATTAGGCAACTATAGAAATTATAGAATAGCAACAGTTCTCAACTTAATATCATTTTAAATAGCACTTTTCACTATCTTAAGTCCCCAGTTTCAACAGTTTGCTGGGAGGAAAATTTTACCCCTTTTTGCCCCATTAAGAGATGAATATTGCAAAATCGCTGCTTATTGGTTGGCTTAAAATAACTGTCACATGTTCCAGATAACTCACCAGGTCACATCTTCCAAGTCAACCAACAGGTGCACAGGGAGAGTTCACCAAATGTCACAATTTCCAGAGTACAATGGTGGTGCATTGTAAATGACAGGTGGATATTTTGACACACAATTATAACAAAAAAAAAATCAACACATTTTTCTGCAACTCTTAGTTAATTGGTCAATTACAATGGCATCATAAAAATATGTCAATCCTATAGATTGTAAGCTTGCGGGCAGGGCCCTCCTACCTCCATGTCGGTTTGTATCTACCCAGTTTGTTTAATCACTGTTGTTTCCAATTGTAAAGCACAACGGAATATGCTGCGCTATATAAGAAACTGTAAATAAAATTAAAAAAATTAAAAAGTTGTTCTTTTGCTATTAATATATAGATATAAAAAACCAGACCAAATGCTAGACTATACTGAAAGAAAACTAGAATTAAAGCATGCTGATATCAAAAATAATTGTAAAATATAGGGAATACTTTAAATTTGAAATTGTCAGATACAATCAGTTTTACAGATGAAAGTTGAAAAATGATATACTGTATTTGTTGAGCTTGAATAATTGAAAATCGCTGCACATGCTCAGAACTACGATCATTTGTAAATTCAAGGACACGTAAAAATTTGAACAGCTTCAATTATTTTAAATCACCAAGAGCAGTATATAGAATGATTTAAAATTATTGCAGTGATTTACATTTCATAAGTACTTCAAGTTGGAATTGAGTCAAGCAGCACCGTAGAGTAGCTGCCTGATATACATTGTACTGTATAAATATAGCTCTACCTAAAACTCTGTATTCATTAAAAAACTTCTACTGGCTTATGACACAATTATTGCAAAAGTTAAATGTGTATTTAAATATAACAAAAAAGATGGTGTGTGCCCTAATCCTAATTGCCGAAGGTACAACTACTGTGTACTATAAGGTAATGGGCCTTATTCAGATCTGTTCGCAGTACAAATTTGTTCTCAAAATGGGCAAAACCATGTGCGCTGCAGGTGGGGCAGATGTAACATGTGCAGAGAGAGTTACATTTAGGTGGGGTGTGTTGAAACTGAAATCCAAATTGCAGGGTAAAAAATAATGCAGCCAGTATTTACCCTATACAGAAACAAAATAACTCAAACAAATCTCTATACATGTTACATCTGCCCCACCTGCAGTGCACATGGTTTTGCCCATTTTGAGAACAAATTTGTACTGCGAACAGATCTGAATAAGGCCCAATGTCCAAATATTTCAGGTTCCAAGACACAATCCCCTTATTCTCTGGGGTGGCTGCCTTCTCTCCAAATGAGAAATCATCTTACGGTTCCCCAAATAATGGATTTGTAGAAAATAGGTGAAAGAGGCGCCTCCTAGTGTATTAAACTTTGTTTCATTTATCCCGTCACCAATAGTAATCACCCTAGTAGGTGTGAGAATACCGTTATAAGTGGTTCTCCAACCACTTGTAATGCGTATTAATTGACCCCAATGTAGTGGCAGTGGTTTCCAAATCTTCACAAGGTGGTGTCCTTATACAGGTTAGCCTTTTCCTTAGACCCAATTTCACCAGTCATATAATAAGGAGGAAACATAGAAACAACATACTGTAGTGCAAAACTCTGCAAAAACAAATTATACATTTGATGACACTAAAAAATGTCCATACAGAGTTAACAAATATTAACGCTTATCTGAAAATGTGCCTCTAGTCCCGACATGTTGAAATGTTGGAAAACCACTTATTCTCCAGTAATTTACACTTCAAAATCAAACTGGTTTAGCAGTGTAAATGATTGCCGCTTTAAAAAACCTGGATATTCCTTACAAAATCTCTCACATTCTGAATCTGTCATCCTATTAAATTCCACCCTAAATCTTCTACTTTGTTTAATGTAGAGGCAAAAAACCTGGGCATTGAAATGCCCATCTTGTACTACTTAGCTTTATGGAAACAGGTCTAGATTTTGAACATCCACAAACAGGAAAACAATTTAAAATGATGCAAGTAGTAAATTTCAAATCGCAATATGTGATTTACCTTATCATTTGCCCTTGTGGTAAATATTATGCAGGACAAACCGTTACAACATTCCGGTTGCTGGAAATGACAAAAGAAAAATGACAAAAGGTAATGTTGTTATTTAGAGGAGGTAAAAAATACCAGTCCCAGTGGTGAATGTCCTGTGTTGTAACAAGGATCAGGTGTTCTTGATTTCTACACCCATATGCAGACTTTAAAAAGCACTCCACTTGTATAGCAAGCTGGCAGCTCCACTTGTGAACTCAAAGTTCTCCCGAATCCAAGGGGTCAATTATTCTAAAATAAAAGAAGACGGGCGCTCCAGTGGTGCATTACCACTTAAAAAATACGATTTTATTCAGTAAAAGACATATAACAAAGGGTGAGGTCACGTACCGCAGAAGCTGATGGTAGGCCACGCCCCTATGCATTTCGTCACACCGGACTTTGTTTTAGCAATTATTTAAATTGTTTAGTAGCCATCAGGCTCTGTTTTTTAAGTGATGTCACTTATGGATAAGAATAAGTATTGATTTGCTGAGGGGTGGCTTAATGATGAGCACCTACGGATCATATATGAGAGGTGTCTGACTGATGCTAGGCCAGCCCTCTGACGAAGTCCGGTGTGATGAAATGCATAGGGGCGTGGCCTAGCATCAGAGTGACTCTGAAGCTGGAGAGAGTGTAACCGCTCCAACGTTTGCTAGGTACTGTGTACCATTCCATGCTGAGAAACTGCGGCAATTTTGAGCCGATGTCTGCGGTACGTGACCTCACCCTTTGTTATATCTCTTTTACTGAATAAAATCGTCTTTTTTAAGTGGTAATGCACCAGTGGAGCGCCAATCTTCTTTTATTTTATGAATATATATATATATATATATATATATATATATATATATAGTAGGAAGTCAGCAGGAAAAGTGCTTGATGGCAGGTATGTGCCACGGAGACTGCTGATGTCAGTGGTATAAATCCCAGTCTGGGCTGAAATGAGTGGTACGGTCTGGGTTTTGGGTATGCTTGTGTTGGTTTGCTACTTTCCATTCCTATAACACACACCAGATTAATCAATTTCTGAGCTGGCAGTTCAGGTGCAGTTCTGGGAGTGAATAAGAGGGGGAGGCTGCCTGATGGCAGTGATGGGGAATTGTGTGTGGAAGAAAGCAAGCTAGAGAGAGCTGCTGCTGCTAGTACATATTTGCCTACCCTCCCAGAATGGCCGGGAGGGTCCCGCAAATCGGGTCCCCCTCCCACCCCCCCCCCCAGGAAGCTGGTGCCTGTCATGGGGGTGGGGCTTGGTGACGTCAGCCTCACCCCACCCCCAAAACGTAGCCTCACCCCGCCCCCCTTTCGGCTTTTCCCGAAGAGGAGTTTTACAAAGTCGGCAAGTATGTGCTAGTATCTGTCTGGGACCTGCCAATACAGAAACAGGGTGAGTGCCTTGGTCTATGCCTGCCTGTTCTGAAGCTAAAAGAGCAGAGACTTTGTGTGCACATAAGTTTACCAATTGCTGCTGAAGAAAAGCCTGATTTGTTTTGGACTAATGTGCTGCCGACAAGCCTCCTGTTAATTTGTTAATTAATAACACCCTGTCTTGCTGCAACCAATTTTGTTCGGGCCTACCTTTTTTAGCCAAGATCTCACATATATATATATATATATATATGTGTGTGTGTGTGTGTGTGTGTGTGTGTGTGTGTGTTTATATACATTGTGAATTATTTTGTGTCACTAGTGAGTTGAACTGGGGGTGAGCCTTAAAGCAGTTAAGTAATTAAGGCAAAGTCAGTGACAGTTATAGCAAGTCCTGGACAGAGACTGGCTCCAGTGAGCTGGATTAATGATACCGGCAGTCCAGTACCACCATTAGCATTTGATCATTAATTATAATCCTCTGTCAATAAGATCTGAGGGCTTCTTATGAACACAGGCATTTGTCTAAATTACTTGCAAAAGTGTAAAAATATCATATTAAACTGTATGCCGAGTTTCCATTTTTTAATTCTAATGAAGAAAATACCATTTTCTCACTGGCAAATAGTACAATAATAATTATTGAACATATTGCAGATGCTCGCAGTATTTACTGAAGATAAAGTTATTACTAAAGAGTTAAAAATAAATAAATAAAATACAATTTGTTCAGAGTTCCACTATTTAACTTTTCAGAGAGTTTTCCAGTGGAGTTAAAACACAAACAAACAAGCATTGGAAGGGGAACTTACCCACTTCTGCTTGTTCCTAGCTACCTACTCCATTTAATAGAATTCCCTGAGCCTAATAAATTAGTGGTGGATAACAAAGTGTCCTGCACAGACCACCCTGACCACAGGTGTAAGTGCTGATTGTACCCAACGGCCGTGTTTGGCATTGGACATCTGTCATTTGTGGTCATTTAACGTCAGTGGAAAAAAAATAGGTGCACAGCTAGGATACCTGAGCATCATTGGCAGACCTTTGGTTTCCACAGTGATGACATCATCTTCCTGCTGTCATGTGACAGAAGCTCTGATGTTTTCTAAAGTGATATTGGTCAATTTTTTTAGTTTTCCTTGATAATGTTGTATGGTGACAGTGTCAGACTGGGGCATGAAGGGCCCTATGGTGGAAAGCAATGGTAGGGGCCCATGTGTAGGGGTGTGGTCATCACCCCAGAGGCTTGGCAAATTATTAGTTCATGGGCTGGGACCTTTGATAAATATATATGTTAAATAATGATAACGCATGCTATGTACCAGATTCATAATGCCAATAAAATGTAGAAAATATATAGGGGGCTTATTAAGTTCGCTCTCAAGACCAACTTCTTCATTAAACCCAGCCATCTCTCATTCCAAACTTCTGTTACATACTCACCTCTACCCTTCTCTGTCACTCCTGTCTGTCTGCCGCCCTCTCTTAGAATATATAGATGACACCGTTCAATGGCAGCTCAGGACACATGGGCAAGATATACTAAGGGGTATTCAATTCTGGGTCATGACTGTCGGTAGGTCCTGACAGCCGTGACCCTGGCCCGTTTTACTTTTGCTCGACCAAATATCGCCAGGCGGTATTCAATGTCCTGCCTGGCGATCAGCAAAAAGGGGCTGTGTCCTCATAAACGGCCGTCATCGTGACAATTCATAAAGTCGGGCCCATTCTGTGGATCTGCCTCTTCAATTCTGTCCGTCAAGACAGCATTGAATAGGCGCCCACCACTATTTGAATACCCCCCAAAGCCTTGAAAAGTAATAAAGTGGAGAGTGATAAATTACCAGTGAATAAGCCCCTAACTGTCATTATACAGATGGTTGGATAGATGTAAGATGCTTCACTATTGGGGAGACCATTATGTGCTCTGATACAGCTTCACCATCATGTATGAAGGAGGAGATGTCTGCTTGGTTACAGTGCCCCGGTGCTCTGCAAGATAAGTGTAGGTATAAGGTAAGATATATTACATCTGCTCCTGGGTTTGGAAAATGACAGTTAGGGGCTGGTTGGTTCTTTACAGTGGCAGCGCATACCTTTTGTGGGGAGTGGGGCTGCCGCCAGCCGCAGCTGCTGCAGGGGTACCGCAATGCAGGCAACCCCCTGACACCACCAAAGCCACCACCACCACTCCTCCTGGTCCCTGCAGTGTTCCCTGTGCTATGATGGCAGGTGCCGGGACTTGCGCAGGCTCAGTACAAACCTCTGTACTGTGTATGCGGCCAGCTTCTATGGGCTGCCTCAGCAACAGCCCATAGAAGGGTAATCATGGTCCCGGTGCCTGTATAATACAGATGGCACTGGGACTGGCGCATGCGCAGTACCGATGTAAGTACTGCGCATGCAAAATCTTCAAATTTTACTTGGCAGCTCGTAGAGAGGAATCCCGGAGGGACTTCCAATAAGAAGTCACTGCCAGTTACAGTGAAGCCAGAGCAGTCTCACAGACTGCATCTGGCTTCACTACAGTAGCGGATTTTACCTTGGGGTGAGGGGGGAGGGGGGCTGCACTGGTAAAAAGCGCCACTGGTTCTTTATCTTTCTCTAATTTATCACTTTTCCAAGTACATCTTGCGCATAGTGCGCACTTATTGTAACCTATTTGAGTAAATATGTTTTTCATTTACTGTATATTTATTTTTCTTACAAAAACAAGCACTTTTGTTCTTTGTAGTTGCATTGTTATACATTCTTAATATAAGCAACTAGAACCTGCAATCTAAAGCTAAGAACAGGCTTCACAATGTGTGTGCCCAGCAAAATCATTGGGAAAGGGAACCAGAGGTAGAGTCGGCATCGGGAAGTACATACACACTTGCTTATGCCAGCAGACTCGGAGCGAAATCCATGCTGCAATCACCAGCATAGACCTCCCCAGCGATGATGGGGGTGCCCCAACGAACCCCCAGAATGGATGACATAACGTCTATTGTGTGTACCCAGGTTATGGTTCAATTCATCTTTAAGAAGTGATCCATCATAAGCTCTGCATCGGACATAATATAATACTAAGTAATACAGTCATTCCTTTAATAAAACCCACTGAATATCAGTCACCTTTGTCTCCCGCATATCAAGCTCTTTTCTTGTCAGCTATAGCTCTATAATGATATGCTGGCACGTAGCACTCTCTCCACATTATAAAAATAAACTAGTTGATACCTTTGAATCCATCCGGATTCAACAGCCTTCTGAATATTTCCAGACATCCAGAGGGTTGGGAAGGATCTGTCAGATTCCTGGGATTTAAAGAGGTACGTGGGAGGCTCTAAATCAGGAAATGCTGAGAAATATGGAAGAGCTGGTAATTAACCTAAGTCCTCGTCTATTCTTATCAACAATCTGTTCGACTTAATTTAGGAAAGAGGGAGAGACGACCTTACTATTATTAATACATAGCATCTTTAACAAAATATTATGTGACCTAGATAATTTTCCCTTGAAAAACCTTTTCGACCCCAGAGTTCTAAAGGATCAAATGTATTTCTTTCTCCCATATGTACTGAGGCCAATGCAGATTTCAGCTTAAGACAGTTTTGTAGATGGATCATATGTATTTTGCACTGTGTATGCTCCGGAGGAAAGCGTACAGGTGTGTCAGGGTTGTAAGCAACACAATCATATCTGGTATCGCTAAAGGGGCATAATGGAGTGGTGAGAGATCATTAACATGCAGGGATAAATATACCGAGAACCCGTCACCCCAGATTGACTGCAGGTTCTATTCTAAAAACGCTCTACATAGAATTCACAATTGATTCACAGCGATTTTTAAATCACAGGGACCACACCACAAACCTGCCATGAACATGCCTCAATACCAACATGGTATGTGTACAATATGTACATCTGCACAGATCTTTGGTATATGTGCACTGTTTGCAAACAAGTATGTCAGACACAGGTCATGTCTTTGCGTTGGATTTGGTGCACTGCAATATAAATAAGACAGCAACTAGGGAAATTCTAGGGACAGTGCACCAGTTTTAGGGGGCGCTGAGAACAGTGGTGGTCTGAGATGGGGAGGAACTCCGATTGTATTTATACAATCAGAGCTACACCCCTTATTTTTACCTGTACCCAGGGGTGCCAAAAGAGGGGGGTGGTACGTATTACCCAGGCCCAGGTCTAATGAAGAAGCCCATTGGGGCCCCTGTTTCCTGGCAGCCGCTCTTCTCAACACATGCTGCTGTGTGCTAGGCTGCAGTGTGGCAAGGGAAGTGCTTAAATGCTAAGGGTGCCTAGCCATGCCTCCTGCAATTAAGCCACGCCTCCTGAAATGTACTTGGACCCGCCCATTATCTCTACTGCCCTGCTTGTACCCAATTTTTCTAGTGACTGCCCTGTGTCTGATGCTATACCAACACACAGGCAGTCAGGGAGCTAATTTGATATCAGATCTTATAAAGAAGCAACCAAACACAGCTCAACCTTAACATACATAAAACTTAAACACTGCAGGCACAGAGCCTAATACAGATAGAAGTCATCACAGCATAAGCCACACAATTGCATGTATTGCATAGTTTCCCTGTTCCACAAATTCAGCCCTCAACGGCATGAATCATTGGCCATGACACTAACACAAAAATGCCTCATTATACCTCGAATTAAATTTCTGTAATAAAGTATCCTGACACATAACGCAAGCAACACCTTTTTACCAATTTTGTGTTCATTAAAAAAGATTTTTGAGAACTTCAATCGAGAGGGTTTTTTTTCAGCACGTAGAACGGTCTACACAACATCCTAAGGTAACATGGTCTAATTATTTGTATTTGTTTCAGAGCTTCTAAGTGTGTGTGTGTGTGTGTGTGTGTGTGTGTGTGTGTGTGTGTGTATATATTTAAAAATTTCACACTGTTCTCTGCCAGACTTCCTAGTAACTAATTATCTTGTACAATGCTTGGAGTAGTACTAACTACACAAATGTAGTTCATGACCATCCATACCATATAGCAGCACATAATATGTAAATTTGCTCTTACCTACAGTTTAATGACAAAAGGTCAGTCCTACCCACGTTTTTCAGAAACGTTGCATTCAATTATGTAATAAGGAAAGGTCATAGATAGCTGTTAACTGTTATAACAAATGTGGTTACTTGCTTTGCGTACAGAAGAGAAATAATCTGCAGCTTCCCTTTTTCTCTTGCAAAATCTGTGTGCTCAACAGGTGTGTGTAATCGTGAACCGCAGTGAAGCACCCACAATGCCGCCTGTCTAACAATCCATTGTTCGTGGATGTAAGAGTTACACAATTTTTCTTGTGCTTTTTTAACCATTAACATTTTTGATGACTCATTAACCTTTGTTACTGTAGGTGAATTTTAGTATTTAGAAATGATATATTGTACTTACTGTAAAACATTGGCCTATACTTAATAGCTGCACATGTGTTCTGCATTAAATTCTTAGTTATTGTGGTTTACTGTTTTCTGTGTTTATTTGGAGGAGAATTTAATGTTTACTATTTCCAATTTGTTTTTTTTTTTGTGTTTTTTTCACATTTGTGTTTTTAATTTAATAACTGTATCATAAAAACATAAAATTAATTGGTGATTATTTTGCCATTTAAAAAAATGGGGGATGGGGGGGGTGTCAGGAGAGTAATGAGTTAGAGCAGTGGTTCTCAACCTCGGTCCACAGGGACCCCCAACAGTGCACGTTTTTCAGGTCTCCACACAGAATCACAGGTGAAATAATTAGCTCCACCTGTGATCTTTTAAAAGTGCCAGTGAGTAATTAGTGCACCTGTGTATCTGTGAGGTGACCTGGAAAACGTGCACCGTTAGGGGTCCCTGAGGACTGAGGTTGAAAACCGCTGGATTAGAGGGTCTTGAGCAATAGTGCCAAGGCACAGAGGAGAGACTGTTGTGGGCAGGATCTGATATCTGAGAGGGGTTAGAGGGATGTCAGGGGAGAGGGAGTGTCAGGGGATCCCAGAATATGGGGCCAGGTCATAAAGGACAGAGAGGTGAGTGCATTGGATTGTAAACTTGCAGCAGGGCCCTCCTACCTCCAAGTCTGTCTGTTGTTACCCAGTTTGTTGTTACCCAGTTTATTCTATCACTGTCTACAATTGTAAAGCACAACGGAATCTGCTGCGCTATATAAGAAACTGTAAAGAAATAAATAATTAATTGGAACAGAGGAGTGATTCCTAGAAAGAGTGCGAGTGCCATAGGATAGAATGAAAACTGTGAAGAGCATGATCAGATATAATGGTTTTTAGAAGGGTGTCAAGGAGATGGACACAATGTGGACGGCCCCAGAGGACAGGAAACTAGGAGGAGTAAAAAAGACCTACAGATTATCTTACAATGGGCCAGATGCACTAAGCTTCAAAAGTGATAAAATGAAGAGTGATAAACAACCAGCCAATCTGCTCCTGTCTGACATAAGCTGATTGGCTGGCTGTTTATCACTCTCCATTTTATCACTTTTGAAGCTTAGTGCATCTTGCTCAATATCTCTGCATTGTAGAGTGCAGTGACTATATGATAGGCCCTAGGATGACACAGTCCTAAACTCTAATGACTAGCAGCCAGCTGTATGGCTTTTAATGCATCAATTTTTATACCAAGGGTGTAACTACCATAGGTGCAAGGGGTGCAGATGCTATGGGGCCCAGAGCTGACTAAGTAATATGTTTTACATACCTTTATCACCCATGGTTGCTAAATAGGGGGCCCTTAAAAACGTTTGCTATGTGGCCTACGAATATCTAGTTACGACCCTGTTTATGACTATAGAAACATAGAATTTGACGGCAGATAGGAACCATTTGGCCCATCTAGTCTGTCTATATAGACAGACGGACAAACGGGAGGGAGCATAAGTGGATCGATGGTTGTGAGCGGGATAGATGGATGGGTGGGGGCATAGACCAACAGGCTGAGAACCATATGTAGATATAGAAGGATGGATGGCTGTATAGATGGACGGACAGATAGATGGGTGGGGCATAGATGGACAGACAGATGGATTGGTGGGGCGTAGATGGACGGACAGGAGCATGGATGGATGAACGGAAGGGGCCATAGAAGGACAGACAAACAGACAGAGCACCATATGAGCATATAGATGTACAGATAGGGGTATAAAGATGGATGACAGATGGGAGGGTGCATAGATGGACAAACAGACATACGGAGCACCTTATGGGGGTGTGGGACTGATGTTTCACTATATGGAAACTGCACAGATTAAATTGTACTACTCTGTACTATATGTTTCTTATGCTTCATTAGAACAATAGGAACAATGCCTTTTTATCAACTATGTTTTTTTTTTACTTTTTATAACACATAATACTTTACAGTATATTGTGCTTGGTAAATGACTTGTAAGCTGCACCCAGCGTCCACAAGGCTGTCCACACTTTCTATGTCATCAAAACTTTCAAGTCTGATTGAAACCGTCCGTTTTCCATAATTACGTTACATAGCGCTGTTTTTTTTAAAAAAAACACTTATATCCACAGGAATTTTTCTTTTCTCCTTAAGACTTTGGAAGCTTAGACAAAAATACACTATATATTTTAGCTGTACTCAGAACAGACACATTTTATGTTATCTGATGGAATTTACTGAGACAAGAAGCATAACTTTGAGATCTACGGGAAAACTTAGCCAGGGTAATCATTTAATGTTTCCAGAAAGTGTCATATTAAAACGACTGACAAAATGTGACAAATGAGTGCAATTTGCTACACTGAGTAGCATATTTGCCATATAAATGTCTTATTTTTTGTTCACATAAGCTGTAGAATAGCGAGTATATTTATCAGGTGACTGGATTTAAGTTGATACTTCATTTAAACATATTTTTTCTCCCAGTAAAAAAAAAGATATTGAAAAGAATTGGGCATGCATCAGCTTCTTATACAACTAGTAATAAAATGTGACAGTCCCTGGCGTTATAGATTTTGCCACAGTTTCATCACTCATCACCAGGTTTATGATGGTCGTGTGTCAATAATAATATATTGTGCTCACTCGTCAAAGTTCACTCATTACAGATTTTTGTTATGGAAGTCACAGACATTTCCCTATATTAAGTGCAGACTTCCTTTGTCCCTGAGCCACCCAAAGAAATAGTAAATATTAAAAGGTAACTACCATTAGGGCAACTCCAGCTTATTTTATATTTCATTGTTGAAAACATGCTTTGTAAATTGTCTAGTAGTGCTTTTTGGGGCACCCCAGTGGCAGGTCAGTAATGCTTAAGTTTATTATACTAGCATTATAAGTCACTGGGAGCAGCACTTGTCACCCGCATCTGTGGCTGTATTCATGAGCCACCAGTGTACCAGTAGTGTGGTTAAGATGTATTAAGCCTGGTGATAACGCACCAGCCAATCAGCTCCTAACTGCCATATTTAAAACCCAGATTGTAACTTGATAGGTAGGAGCTGATTTGATGGTGCATTATCGCCTTCCTCTTTCACTTCACCAGGCTTATTAAATCTGCCTCTGAGTGTCTAACTATGATCTGCGTTCTGCCATGTTACACTAAGGCCCTTGTTCTAATTGTTCGCAGCTTACGAGTCTTTGTAAAGATACCCTGCAGCCCTGGTGATTACATGCCCCCCCTGCTGATGATTACAAGCCACCCCTGCTGGATGTGTCTGTCATGAAGATACATCCCCTCGCATGTGCCCGCAGCCGGAAAAATAATTTGATGGTCATCGACCATCGAATGACTTCTCCAGGGCTCGCAAATATGTCAGTGGGGACTTCCGGTCGAAGACAGGGGGCGGGTGGCTGACGTCATGGGACGTCAGACAGCCGCCTCCGGCACACCTTGACCAGCACACAATCCCATAGGAATGTCTAGCAACTAACTCCACCGCACCAGGCGCCCAGCCCGCATCGGTTCGTGTGAACAGATCGGCGACTATGCAAGTCGCCAAAGCCGTTCACCAATGGACCCTGCGAATGCACATAAATCATTATTGACTCTGTAACTATTGACTCCGATTTACATAATCTGATATGTGGAAGGAACTAAGGGGTAGATGTATGAAGTAGTGATAAGGGAGGAGAAATGAGCCAGAGGAGAAGTGGTCCATGGCAACCAATCAGCACTGAAGTAACATCTATAATTTTCATAATCTAAAATTATACAGAGCAGTTGATTGGTTGCCATGGGCCACTTCTCCTCTGGCTCGCTTCTCCTACTTTTCACTGCTTCATAAATCTACCCCTAAATTTTCATGTCTCCCAAAGATGTATGGAACCACACACATAAAATAAAACAAAATAGAGGGCAGTGGGCCTGTACACATTCCCCCTGAGAGGAAATGGAGATAATAACAGGAATTTTGCAACACAGCACACAATAATATTCTCATTCTAATTTTGTTTCTGTAATACAGTGGCTAGTGCAGATGTTCATAGCATTGAAGACACCTTTCTTGCATAAGTGTGAGAACAGCTCGCCACTTGAAGTTCATTGAAACTATATAATTTTTCTATTAAAGTTGAGCTAGAACAAGTGTGATAAGTAGAACCCCTGAGAAAGCTCTAGTTTTGTCACACTTGTATTCAAAAAGATGAAACGCATCGGGTATGTGAGGCTCTTGGGAGTTAATTTTAGCAACACCCTGAGGCTTGGACTACAGACCCTGAGAAACTCTTCTGGTCCCACATGAGAAAAGTTTTCAGATAAGCTAGATTTTAAGGTCAGCCGTAACATCCAGATTTACTATCATATGCTAATTTCCCTTGTTGTTATATGACAATTAGTTAAAAAAAAAAAATTGGGTGACTTTTGATAGGCAGGAAAGAATCAGTCTAGACAATTTTGGGCAGTATATAACCGTCACACAATTATTGATCTAATATCCATGTCAAAACAGTAATTGTAATTAGCAGTTTTACTACAGACATTTAATAAAAGTAGAATTTTAATATGTCAGACTGCAAAGAATGAGTGCCCCACAATGGACTGCCTCAAAGAATGAGTGCACCACAATGGATTGCCTCACAGAATGAGTGCACCACAATGGAGTACCTTTTCCTTTCCATCATTTTTTAAATACATTGGGGTTTCTTTTTTCATACCCCCACTATCCACGTCGGTGTCGAGTTGACTTTAGATAGTGTGGCGAGCGCAGCGTGCCACCAAGCTCAAAGCGTGGCGAGCGCAGCGAGCCCCGCGATGGGACAAGGATTACTCTACTTACGCCGAATACGAGCCGCTCGCAGGGCTCGCTTCGCTCGCCATGCTTCGGGTTCGTATTCCGCGTCCCCTCGCAGGGCTCGCTGCACTCGCCACGTTTGGGCTCGCCACACTATTTAAAATCAACTCCACGCCAACGTGGATAGTGGGGGTATGAAAAGGTCGGAGGACGCGTACCGTCGCCCCTCGCGGGCTCGCTTCGCTGGCAACGCTTCGGGTTTGCGTTGATCCTGGGGTGGCGTTGACTATGGGGGGCCATTTCACTTTGTAAGGACCCATCAGGGTGCTTGTACAATCAAAAATCGTACACAATCGCATCGTATGCCATTGCATGGCATACGATGCAATATTTTATTGTACAACATCCCATCGCATACCATCGTATACCTTATTTAGTATTATGGTATACGATGCGATGGGCGCCGTGCTAGGAAACAAGTACCCAGGCGTTTTGAGTTGAGATGCCACCTTTACAATTTAGAAAATGTTGCACACTGGACATTATGGGTGAGATTCAGAAGTGCCAGCAAACAGCTGTATCTATTGATGGTCACCCATCTGTGACGATGCAAATGGCATTAAAAAACTCATTCCCTTGCATATATCTGTGTATTCCCTTGCATATATCTGAGATTCCCACTTTCAGAACCTGTAAAACTGGTAGGTGCATCCTTAGACACTGCCATTGGTCGCGCCATCAAAACTTTCCTTAGCCATATGGCAAATGCAGTATCTCCATCCGTGTATGGTCTTCTGTGTGAGGGCTAAAGCATTTGTGTACACAGCCAACACACCAGAAACACTCCCATAAGATGCACCATCTCCATTTGGGCAGGATGTACTAAGCTAAAAGTGTGGTAAAACCCCTGTTTTCGGGGGTTTTACTGCATTTTATATTGTACTAATACCCGGCCACTGCGCCATCGCAGGGAAGGGTATAACCACCTTTGGGTGGCAATACACTATAGAAGCCTATGGGCTTCTATCACCGCCCGCCGCAATCCCACCGTCTCCGCCGTTCCCACTTTCCCTGCACAGTGTATAGAGTATAACCTTTCTGCAATAACGGGCTGTCCTCTACAATTTGAATGAAATAAACTAGTTTTCACCAAGTTAGTTTGGCCAAAGGAATCCTGTTACTAAACTATGTGGATGAACTGCACTCACTTTGGCCCTTATTCAGATCTGATCTCAGTACAAATTTGTTTGGAAAATGGGTAAAACCATGTGTACTGCAGGTGGGGCAGATGTAATATGTGCAGAAAGAGTTAGATTTGGGTGGGGTGTGTTGAAACTGAAATCTAAATTGCAGTGTAAAAATAATGCAGCCAGTATTTACCCTGCACAAAAACAAAATAACTCACACAAATCTACAGTAACTCTCTCTATATATGTTAAATATGCCCCCCCTGAAGTGCACATGGTTTTGAAACAAATTTGTACTGTGATCAAGAATCTGAATACAGGCCTTTGTGTTTGCAGTTACTAAAATGAGCTCCATAGAGGACAGCTGCATTTAACTCCAGAAGGGCCAAATAGCTCTTAGGGGGGTATTCAATCCCAATTAAATTGTCCGAAAAGTCGAGCTTTTCTTTATCTCATTTTGCTCGACAGGAAAAATAGAGGTAGTAATATCCTGAGCTGTATTATTCATTATGTTCTCTAGGCACTAACTTAGGGCCCAAGGGGACAAGTAGTGGCCTAAATTATGCTAATCTTTTTTTATGTATGTGGTTTTTGCATCCAAATTGAGCTGACAATGGGGCCCAACCAAGTATCTCACCTAGGGGCAGATTTATTAATCCTGGTGAACTGATAAAGTGGCCATTTCCAGCCAATTAGCTTCTATTTGTCAAGTTATGGGCTGGGTTTTAAAAAATGACAGCTAGGAGCCAATTTGGCTGGTGCATTATCACCGACCACTTTATAACTTCACCAGGCTTAATAAATATACCCCTTGGCTTAAAATTCATTCACTTCTTCTACGACAACCCCTTGTAATGTCCCATAAACATGGTGCGATTCAGTGTCACTCTCGATCCGTGGCATCAGAATCCAAAGCAGAAATAGACTGTGCAGGCAAGTCTAGTTCTGCTTTCAAAGGAGGGCCATTCTGCTCAATGCATGGCCATCGATTCCCACCCTCTTCAACGTTCCTCCCTAGCCAATGCCAGCATCCTGCGGGGTCCCGGTGGCCGTCGATATCGAATCAATATCGCCGGCCACCAGATCGGCCCTTGTGTATACCCCATAATACATTTTATTTGTCTTATAAAGTAAACTACTCCAGTTACAGTACTGTGCTCCATCTGCACAGAATACTACAGAGCGTATCCTAGTGATGTAAAGTAGTAAGGTTGTGAAGGAGTGTCTGATGGCACAATTTCAATTTAATTTAATATTTTTAGTGTCATATATCATAACCACAAATGCAAATGAAAGTCAGTGAAATGACATCAATTAATGTGTTCATAGCTCAGCAGGAAAGCAAAACACCTTTCAAAGCTTTGAACACAGACCAGCTTGTGCTATTTTCTAAATAAGCGTCAGTTGTTTGTTGTTAAGATTTCTTTAGTTGACTGCCAAATTGATTTATCCTTGGCTGCAATAAACCCATGTGGTGGTCGCAGAAAAAAAAAATGAAACCAGCAAGTCTTTGTAGCTGCAGACACGTTGATTCTTCCCTGTAACCGACATTCCCTTTGCATATACTGTGTGCTATTATAAATAAAATACACATGCGAAAGATTTAAAAGGAGTACAAGGAAACCTGATTGGCCAGAGACATGAAAATATACTTGTGGTCAAGGGTGTGTCTTTATTCTACGGATTTGTGTGACATTTGAAAAGTCTTTTCTTGCCGTATGTGTATATTTTTATAGAATATCTCTCAACACACGATCTTTAATAAAACAGCTGGTCACCAGCTACAAAATGCACGTTTAAGCATGATATCAAAGTAATGAATGAACCAAGCCAAGTTGTTTGGCTCAGTTTTTACAATTATACCTGATGAAGAAATTAAACAACAGCACCCAAGATAGCCACTAAACGCACTCATTCTCCATAGTCTGCAGCAAAGTAAAGTAAATTGAGGATGGTTCCACATTAGAAGTTATTTAGTAGTTGTGTAATTTGTGGATCTCTCAAAGTGTAATGATCAAGCCATAAGAACGCAGAGCTCTAAAACGGCCATTCGGAACTTATAGTAATTGTACAATTTAATTGTAAAGTGGGAGTAAAAGTGAGGATTTTGCTACAGCTGGCGTACAATAAAGTGGATAAGGAGGCACATTAGATTTTGTTATAACATGGAATCTTCAAGGGATCCTTCAGAGCTCAGTCTTAAGTGGCGTGCAGCTCAGTCTGTCTGTGCGGAACTTTGAGGGGCCATTCAGACTTGCTGGCTCTGGTCCGAACTTACTCCGCAAGCCGATGTTGGGTGTTTGCGCATTATGCTCCCTATGGCAATATTTTCATTTGCTGTGGCATTCACTACCTGAGTGACAGGCATGGTGTGTTCCGACAGGCCCACCCAGAGTTTCATGGGGGGGTTGCACCCATAGAAATGCTGCGAGGGCCTGTCAGAACACTGTCGGGATCCCGACTTTCGGTACCCTATACCACACCCACACAATTCTACTATAAAGAGATACTTTTACAAACATGGTCTTCATGGAAGAGTCATCAGAAGAAAACATCTTCTACGTCCTCACCACAAAAATCAGCGTTTGAAGTTTGCATATGAACATATAGACAAGCCTGATGCATTTTGGAATCAAGTTCTGTATAACGATGAGGTTAAAATATAACTTTTTGTCCGGAATGAGCAAAGGTACGTTTGGAGACCAAAGGGCACAGAATTTAATGAAAAGAACCTCTGTCCAACTGTTAAGCATGGGGGTGACTCAATCATGCTTTGGGGTTGTATTGCAGCCAGTGGCTCAGGGAACATACTATACAACAAGGGATAAACTATTATAAACATAGGTTGAACTAGATGGGTCAAGTCTTTATTCAGCCTCACCTACTATGTAACACAGGTGTGCACCTGCCTGCTTGGGGAGCTGGGCTGACATCACATGACCTCAGTGCCCCCTCCTCAATGCAGCAGAAAAGAAGCGATCTGGAAAGTAAGTTTAGACTTACATTGCATACCAATGGGTAGAAAAATCATTCGATGGTGACCATCAAATGGTTTTTCCTTTGTGCAGCCACATGCGAGTGAATGGATATGCATACACATCTGCTCGCATGGTAGCGAGGGGATTTGTGTAAGTGAAAGACAGCTTTATGCTGGAACTCTTCTTTGAATTCACTGTTTTACCCTGTTGTAAAAATTCATGAGCGCTAGTGTGCTGTGTATACTATTTTCTGTGTTAAGGTGCCCATACACGCACCGATTTTCCCGGTGCAATGTATGCAATAAGATGCGCACTCCCGTGGCATCTCATCGCGCAGTACAAAAAGTATGTGCTGCACATACTCTTTGTACTGTGTTTTGATCGCATCGCATTGCATTGCACGCACAATGCATGCAATGCGATGCAATGCTATTTTAGCACAAAATGTACCGTACAATCGGTACGTGTATGGGGGGATAGGGTGGAGTCCCAAACATATGCACAAGCTGCTGTTAACACTGGTTTGCAGGAGTCTATGACCTGCAAACCAGATTTTTTTTAGGGAACAGGGTTGGCATCTAGCAACAGCAGGTGAGTTAGGCAGCAAGCCTCCCGAAATTCGCTGAGGGAGAGGAAAGTGAAAGAAATGTACCTGTCCTCTCCCTGCACAGCTCCAGCGCACGTGCGCTCGCACCCCCACCGCTGATTAGATTTTTTGGAAGCTCACTTGTGACAAACAAGAGTTGGGTGATATTGTCTCTAACTAGTGCCTTTAGGGCAGGGGTGGGGAACCTTTTTTGTGCCAAGGGTCGTTTGTATGGTGAAAAAATCCTTTGGGGGCCATATGTAAAAATGTCTCTTACAAATTGTCCTGCTGCAGCCGTCCCATGCTCCGGCAGCTGCCGCTGAATAGGACTGACAGTCTCCAGCTGCTGCTGATTATGACATTTTTTGCATGAACTACCAACCTCTCGCGAGAATTCCCCTGTACTTGACTCTCTGCAAAGCCGCCGAGTGGGTGGGCAGGCCACTTAAACCAGCTACGGTTTCCCCACCCCTGCTTTAGGGTAAGGTAAGCTGTTAAGCATGAAGGCACACGTATATTAGGCTCTGTGGGATGATATGGTATACTGTTGGGGTGCATGACAGCCATGGGTCTGAAATGTGGATGAGGGTTATTTCAGCCCCTCTTGCTGCTATAGCCAGGGCTAGTAAGGATGACAATTTTTGGGAAAGCAAACTGATATTATTATCTGTTTCTGAGGAAGCCAAGAAAGATAGGAATGGCTCATAATCCCAGGTACTGTTTTGGAATATTTTGTTATAATAGGCCTGGAATGGTGTATACAGTACCTCTGAGTAAGCAGAGGTTAAGTTTGTTTTTTACTAGATTAGGGATCATAATGGCCAGAGCAGAGCCATATGACCTTATGGAAGCCGAAGCTAGTCCTGATTGGTATTTGGATGCTAGAAAAGCTAGGGCTAGGTGGAGTGGAAACCCCAAGTACAGGTAGGTGAATTTTTTGGGGATCTCCAGAGATCGAATTATTTTATGATCGCACAATATCTTCTGGACCTAGTTCCCCAATAAGGAAGAATTGATTAGTGTTCTTGTGATAGATGCTAGGGAAGGTCAGTTAGCAATCCAGTAATAGTCATCCTCATGCACTGGGGAAGAGACTCCAGTATATCTGGAGTTCCCTGGAAGCATTCCCTGGATAGTCCCAGGTGAATCTTGGGGCCTATCCGTAGTTGGTTGATAAGGGGAACCATACTATGGATGGCCAAACAGGGTACACCAACACTATGTGTTTGGGCATTTGTGGGAATGGAGTTTGGGCATTTGTGGGATTGGCGAAAAGGACTATTTCTAGGTTTACGAAGAGTAGGCTTTTTAATGCCACTGATTCTAGGGAAATTTTTTCGCAAGATAATGAATCTGATAGCTCGTTTAGTTGACTTGGGATGTAGGATGCGATAAGGATATTGTCCCTTAAAAGTAGCCCATTCCCAAATCTCTAGGGCTTAACTGCAGAGGGAAATTGATTTTGTACCTCCAATTCTATCTATTTATGACACCGCTGTCATATTGTCTAAGCATAGCTGTATGCGAGTGTTCATTGTGTGTTTGGAAACTAGGGCTTTTAAAGCTAGTTTAGCTGCCATTAATTCTAAGATGTTTATAAACAACTGGGCTTCTTTGGCTGACCAAACTCCCCTGACTACTCTTTATTGTGAGATGCCTACCAATCCTGTTAGAGACACGTCTGTAGTTATTGTCATTGATGGTGGGGGATCCATGAGAGGGCGAGGAGGAGGAATAGGAAGGCTGTTCCATTGGGACAATTCTGTCTTCACTCTCCTAGACAGGAATATCATATCTGCCCAAGTATATAGCGCATGGATTATGGATCTGAGAAGACCCTGCATTTCTCTGCACAGTAGGGGTACGTTTAGAAAACCTGGGAACACAGTGATCATCTTCCCAATGATTCTTGCTAAGTCCTGTAAGGATAGTCTGCGTTTGTTTACAGTATTTTGTATATAGAGTTTTGTGTCTAAACTTTTCTCTGGAGGGACCGACAGGGAGAAAGATTGGGTATTTAGATTGAACCCCAGAAATGCTAGCATTTTGGTTGGGGTGAGGATGGACTTCTGGGTGTTTATAGTGAAGCACAAAGTAGATAACAGGGAGAAAGCTAGGTCTCTGTGTTTTAGGATAATATCGATATCCTGGTGTCAGGGGTGGAGGGCTGGGTTGGATCGTGTGGTGCTCAGGAATTACTTTAGGACCAGATGGAGTAGGGTTAAAGCGAGCTGGTTTTATTATAGATGGTTTCATAAATGAAAATAAATCACTTATTCAAATAACGGCTTTGACATAAGGAAAACAAAGAAAGTCCCAAATAACGTCTTTGAGCAAAGTCTTTAGAAACAAATGGAAATAATAATAAAAGGCAATACGGCTTGCATAACTCACAAAGTGACCGGTGAAACTGAGGGAGATCCAATATACGGGAAAGAGAGCTTTGATGATGGAATGGAGGTTTTATGGCAAAGACAGGTAATGATTGAAATGAATGACAGTCCAGGCAAGGTCACGGGAAAGAAATGGGTGATGATCCAGAAGGTACGGAGAAGACTGTAAATGGGTGATTTTCCAGGCTGCAGGATATCCCAGGAGGCGATGTCCCTTTGTGGGGTGCAGGCGGACTTCGGGGTACCGGCTGGAGCCCACGGGCAGGTAGCACTGGTATCACCGGCAAACAAGCAGAAAGGCACTGAAATGTCAGGATTCCCAGAGTCAGTAGCAGAGCGGACTAAGGTGAAGGCTGCAGTGGACAGGAGTAGCCAGGAGTCTCCAACTGCACAAGGCTAGGAAACCTTTGCACTGACATCAGTTCACCAGGACAGATCCCCTAAATACATAGTGGGCGACTGTCATTGGTTTAGACGGTGCAGGAAGGCAGGAAACCTGAACCTGGCGTCCAATATGCATTTTGCCCACATCCAAGATGGTGGCGCCGGCCTCCCAGCTCTGCCTCAGTCACAACTCCCTTGGGACTCACAGGGAACCGCCCCCAGCACACAGTGCCTCCCGGCCGGCCAGGACACAGCAGCACGCCCGCACCAGAGACCCAGAACGGACAGGCAGCGGCGGGCACGGAGGGGTGAGTACCGGACCCGCCGTGCCTCACTACGGCCGTCCGTGACACCTGGTGCATCAGTAATATGTTGTCTAGGTAGACAATGCACAGGATGCTCTGCTGAGGCAAGTGGGATTTGTGCCTTCATGCCCCTTGTAAATGTATAGGGTGCACAGGAGAGGCCAAATACCATGTCAGTCCACTGATATATGCTGTCTTTCCAAGCAAATCTGAGTAACCGCCTGTGGTTGGGGTGAACCAATATAGAGCGGAAAGCCTCTTTCAGATCTATTTGTATGCAGAAGCAGTCCCTCATGAGTATGTACCGTATGGAATGTCTGCTATGCCTTCCATATGAAACTTTTTATTTTTTAACAATCTGTTCAGCCGTTTGACATTCAATACTGGTCTTACTGAGCCGTCTTGTTTTATTATTGGAAACAAGTGACTTATCCAACCAGAAAGTGCTGGGTTCACTGGCTCTATTTTTCCCTGAAGCAGGGAAAGTACCTTGTCTAGGTGAGGACTGCAATTCCTTGAACAAGGAATCTGACGTATCTGGCATGGGAACTGAATTAGAGGGAGGTTCAGTCCAAGCTGAATTGTTTTCACTAACCATTTGGTATGGGTATGCTTTCCGTAATTGTGGCCTCTCTTGGAGTTGTTCCAGGTGTTTAAGGATGATGTTCTGGGGGCGTAGTTTGTTCTGTTACCGAAGCCTCCTGTCTGTGCTCGTCTTGTGCCAGATCGGACCTGTGGCTCTGAAAGTCCGGCACCATTGGAGAAAGGGCCTTTTAAACTGCTAGTTCCCTTTTTTGAGGTCAGAAAACAATTATGCCATATTTTAATGTCCTCTATGAATTGGGGACCGAAAAGGATGGCATTGTGTAAATTCAGGCAATTCTAGTGTCTTTGGAGCTAGGTCTACTAGGCCTGCGATAGTGAGCCATCTGAATCTGCGAATATTAGTGATGTGGTTAAAGGTCTGGCCTATAATCAGCATTGCTCTGCTAATGGCTTTAAGTAAAGCAAACTTAGATGCCACTAATGAGTCTAGTGAGACGCTTGATTCCCCTTCTCTTTTTGCTTTGTCTAGAACATAGAGCAGACCAGCTGCATCCGCTATTTTGTACTGTATCTTTCTTAAAGTATGGTCAGTGGGGTCGTTATGTCTTTTTTCACCCACTATGGATGTTAAAGCCGGGTCAACACAAGGAGCGAATCGTGCAGTAACGTCTGGTAACCCTGCAACACTAGCTCGTCCTCTTTAATCATTGTTGCCCTAAATACCAGCTGAGCAAATTTTTGGGCTTTGGATTCTTTAGTGCCCATGGAGTGGCATATAGATTAGGTGAATGGGGTTTTCCCCACAAGGGCCACTTTAGCCATTTGTATGTCACTTTAATCGCCACGCTGGGAAGAAGCTATTGATCTAGTTACTTCTTCCAATTCCAAGTCCACGGAGGGTTAGGGACTATGTTCCCTATGGGAAGAATGTGGCTATTAGGTGGGTGACCCTCTGTACTGAGAGTGGGTACCTTCGAGCTGCCAGCTACGGGCAGGAGAGGTGTGCTTGCTCCGAGCACTATTAGATTGTCTGCTACAGACAATACCAGCAAAGGGGGGAGTATCACCTCAACAGGTCCCCTTGTTATAAGACTTACTTTTGTCTGTCTTTTTTTACTTTTTCCTGTGAGAAAAAGGGCTCCCTGAGGCGGGGGATGACCCTACATTCTGCTGAGGAAATGCCATTACTTCAGAGTCAGAGTCCATTGGTGTAACTATAGCCCCGCAGACCCCACGGTCGCGGGGAGACGCTGATTAAGTGTGGGCGCCATGGGTCTGCAGGGCTATCATGCGCTGCACTGCTGCTGGGGCCCCTCTGTTCACCGCTGCCGGGACCCGCAGATCTACTTGTCTCTTGTCTGCGGTCCCGGGGGGCTCTCTTCCATGCAGGCTTGTAAATTAAAATGACCCTCAAGAAATGGCCACTCCATTACAGCAGACACTTTTTGAGGATGCTAGAGGAGGCGCCGGCATGGAGTAGAGCCGCCCAGGACTGCAGACAAAAGACAAGTAGATCTGCGGGTCCCGGCGACAACGGCGGCGAGCAAAGGGGTAAGTAGCGGGGTTGAGGACGGGCTTTAATTTCCTGCGGGGGGGGGGGGGGCCCAAAACATAGTTATGCCACTGTCAGAGTCAATGGCACTTCTGACTGACTTTTTCTTTATTATAATTATTTCCTCAGAAGAGGATGAAGAGGAAATAGCCCTTTTGTGAGCCTCTTATTCCTCCCATACTGCAAACTATGGTGGATAAAAACAGTGAATCTGTTGCAGATACAGAAACACTGTCCTTCATGTCAGCGCTGACAGAAAAATCTGATCAGCGGTTGGGGTACGCGTGCACCTGATGCGGCACGCTGGTGCGCGCACCACCCAAGCACCGCTGGAGCTGTGCAGGCAGAGGACAGTTACATTTCTTTCACTTTCCTCTCCCTTTAGCAAATTTCGGGAGGCTTGCTGCCTAACCCACCTGCTGTTGCTAGGTAGATAGTCTCCCTAAGAACAAATAACTGGTGCAATCAGTGGTTATTTGTTACTTCCACACTTGCTCTAGTCAAATAATTGGAAACCTCCATTTAGAAATCCTGTGTTTTCCCCTGTGATATATTTTGCTGGTTTGATGGATGCAAGGATGGGAAACTGAATTCACGCTTTAATTACCAAAAATGTATCTTACTGAGTGTCCTTTAAGACATGGTATTCTGCTGCAATCAATTTTTTTGGCGTATGAAGTGACCATCTGAATGCATTCAACATCTCCCAAATGGGTATCGTACTTTTTCATGACATGGCTAAATCAAACATCTGCATTTTACCTTTGAACAGATCACAGTAAATGAAAAACTCAAGGTCATATTAACCTCACTTTCAAGCAGTTCCAATGTTTAGAAAACGTCTGGGCCCAAACTGAAATGATGTGTGTTTGCAATTTACTATGTTTTCAGTGACAAAATTAGGTGGAAGCATAAAATTAACAGCAGGTCCGACTTACCTGCCTTTTGTGGCAGAATACTGGGCCGCATTCAGGGGTACACACAGTTAAATGTGCAACGGCCATTTTGCCAGCACCTCTGAAAGTATGCTAATGGTTCAGCCACCATATGGTAAACACAGACGTACACTGCCAGTGTCACATACATGAGAGCAAGTCTCCTAAATTGTTGAGGCCTCTTGGAGTGCAAAATATTATGTTGAGTACAACGTATAACGAAGCAAAAAAAAAAATGCACATCGAAAGTTAACTGCAAATCCATTTGCAACTCACTCACCATCAAATGATTTCCCCAGTGTGTGCGGCCTGTGCATAAGCCAGGACCTACTCACCCAGTGCGATAGAAATAGACTGATCGGGGCCAGAGCTGGTGTCACACAACCACCCTGAAAATGCCTGGGCACACCTGCATTTTTCCTGACACTCCCAGGAAATCTAGAGGGAGGAAGATTCGGGGGAAATGTGAAGAAATAATACTTCACAGAGAGGGTAGTGGATAAGTGAAATAGCCTCCCATCAGAGGTGGTACAGTAGGCACATACAGTAGAGCAATTTCAAAATGCTTGGGATAGGCGTATTGATATCCTTACAAAGAAATAAGGCTCAAATATGATTTGAGGTAACATTTTTGAAAAAGGTGCAGACTAGATGGGCCATGTGGTTCGTATTTGCCATTAAATTCTATGTTTCTATGAAATGGCTGGTTAACACCCCCCAAATGCCGGCTTCCTGTTAATCAACTTGTGAATGGCTTCTGATTTAAAAAGATGCTGGATATTATTGCAGGCAGAGGCGTAACTATAGCACCGCAGCCCCCGCGGGCCGCGGGGGGGGGGGGCGCTGTGCATGTGTGGGTGCCGGGGGGCTGTGGTGCTATAGTTAGCCCCCTCCCGTCCGCCCATCTGCCGCCTGCCAATCCGCCGCCCGCAGCCTTACCTGACTTCACTGGTCCCGTCCCGGCTCCCTTGCTGGCTTCATTCTTCTGCTAGTGCGACGGACCACAATAAAATGTCTGCCCTATATAGCAGACTGTTCTCTGAAACTGTCTGCTGTATGGGGGCCGACATTTTGTGTTGGTCCGTCTCACTAGCAGAAGAATGAAGCCAGCAAGGGAGCCGGGACAGGACCAGCAAGACAGGTAAGGCTGTGGGCGGGGGGGGGCGCCCAATTCATAGTTACGCCACTGATTGCAGGATAGCCGTATGCATGCACAGTATGATCCGTACGTATGTTCAATCGATCAATAATCAGCCAAGGCTGTGAATTTGCAGCCCAGTGATCAGGTCTGAATAACCCCCATAGTTTTTGCTAAGCAGTCACTTTGATTTCAAAAAAAGTTCAAAGTGGAGCTAAGGAGTCATGCAATTTGAAGGATGAAGTCAAATTTGCCCTATGCATTCACTAGGATCTGCAGCACGATGCAGAATGTCAATATGCTGCATTATTTTTGATGAACATAAGCCACAAAATGGCTGCCTTTCCTGGTAACTGGTATGTTTTAAAAAGTATTATTGCTTTACTGATCTCAGAGAGCTTTTCATGAAATAATCCCGATATTCTGAAAGGAAGCTGCCCGACTTCAGTCACGATAAATCTTTATCGTGTGTGGACAAGATCTTCCTAACCCAAAAGTAAAATGCTAAAATATTGTTATTGCAATTGACATGACAATGTTAGTTTTCCTTATGTGTCACTTCCTTGACAATAGAAAATGTGTGACGAAAAAACAATAAAAAAAACAACAGTCTTCTAGAGGTCTCAGCACGTTTCATCGCTCATGCTTTTCAACTGGCATGAAGTTTGAGGGAAAATTTTACGAGACATGTGTGTTACATTAGCCTAGGTTACATCAGGTCAGACCATATGATAAAATAGATTTCAATGCATTGCAGCTTGCTCTGAACTGACAACGTATTTCACCTTAATGAGAATAAAACTGGCTAAATGAAAAAAAAAAAAATCAAGCTGAAAAACAATACGATCACATTCTTTTTAAATAGCGACAGTATTTAATTGTCGGCGCTGACCGATTCAATTAGTTGTGAGAACCCTGAGTGTTAATTATCAGGGACAGGAGCCTCGGGAGCTGTGAGGAAAAATCCCTGTTAAAGTGCAGATACTGCATTTTAACATGCGGGGAAACCCATTGGTCCACAGTTAATACAGAATCAGAGAGTTAGCGGATGTTAATACCTGGCAGTTTCATTGAATACATTTTACTGGTACTTATGTAATATCTGGGCTCCCATTTTTCTTATGAGACCGCGTCCCCTCGCGGGGCTCGCTGTGCTCGCCACGCTTCGGGCACGGTGGCTCGCTGCGCTCGCCACACTATATAAAATCAACTCCATGTGTAGTTGGATAGTAGGGGTATGAAAAAATGGGGTGCATTTAACATGGGAGCCCAGATAATACATAAGTACCATTTTACTTACTCAGCGCAATTAATTAGCAGCGGGGTAAATGCTGAATCTAATTGGTTATGGCCCTATATGTATTTTAAACAGAGGCGGTTTTTACCTATGGGCTGCTGGACCGCAGCCCTCCTCCCAGGTAAAATCCACCACTGAATAAATTAAGCCAGATGCAGTCTGTGAGACTGCAGCGGCTTCACTGTGACTGCAGTGGCTTCCTGTTAGAAGTGTGACCTGCCAGTCACCCAAGACACTCCCATTGGGAGATGTTCCCTCCCTTGAGGGTTTCCTCTATGGACTGCTTCAGCTCCAGCCTATAGAATCCAGGGTGTCTGTCATCTGCAGTGTGCAGGTTCCAGGAATGTGATTTCGCTTCTATGGGCTACTGCTGAAGCAGCCCAGAGAAGCTGGGGGCAGCACATGCACAGTACCGAGAAAGCTACTGTGCATGCACCAGTCTTGCAAATGGAAGCAGCAGTGGCAATGGAGGGGGGGGGGGAGGCTCTGCCTCCTGCTCTACGTCCTGCACTGATTTAGGAGCCACCGCTGGTTTTACCTAAAAGGAAATGGTTTTGTTATCAGGCCAATAGTGTTAAAAAACTGCAGTCTCTTCTCTCACTGTTCAATATTCTCCTATTCAGGTGCAACCAGCATTATTGGGCAGGCTACAGAGCAGGGGTGGGCCTACTTTTTGGGACCCTGAATTTTGAACTGTTATGGCAACGGGCAACACCCACGGCATGGTCTTGCTTCAATAGTCACCTTAAAGCACCAACTTCAGTAATCTCTTTACAGGCACCTTCCCTTTAAAAAATTACCTCACACAAGAAACCCCACCTTTTTAGACACTTCCTTGTCCAAGGCATTCATTGCTCCCAGCTTCCTCTTTTGTCTCAGGCTGTTGGGAATTGTAGTTTAAAAAGAATAGACTTTCATGCTATTTACAGAGTGCAAATAACAGAACTAGACTACAACTCCCAGAAGCTCTCATGGTACTAAGCGACGAGCATCCAAGCATCGTAGCAGCTATTCTGTACTAGAACCCTGGTTATCATGGTGTTGTTGGTGACAAGCTTTAACCATACAGTGCATAAAAATAGTAGACAAAAATTGATGGTGTTAATATGCACAAGTTAAACAAGTGTTGATTCTATCACTAAAATAACCTTATTTTAATAACACACTCTTAAAAAACGACATACATTTTTGGTTGAAAAATTCACTCATTAAAATAAAATAGCTTCAGGGCCCCTCCAGGAATCGGGGCCCTAAAGATTAAACTGTAATAGTTTCATAGTAGATCCAACCCTGCTGCAGAGCAAAGGAAGTAATAATAAACCCGAGCACCCCCATCCAGCCCAGGTAAATGGCGCCCGCTCCAGCACTGCGCACCTGTGATCACCTGTTTTTAAATGCAAAAGCAGCTTTTAAAAGCAGAACTATAATTGCCGAATTTACCAAGCATGAGAGGGATTCAAAGGATCTCTGTTTGGCACTGTCCATTTACACATGCGGGACCAGCAAACTATGCATGTGCAGTAGCGTAGTCGCCCCCTGAATCTGAAAGTAAGGTGATCACATTAGTCCTTGTCTATGTGTGTGCATTTTCATACATCCCAGTGGCACATCATTTCTTGCTGTTCCATAAGTAGCAATAAGTATATAATTATCAGACCTAATACTCCATCATTTATAAATGGGCCTCATAATTTGATAAACAAGATCTCCAAGACCAAGCTCTATGGTTATATCTTTTGCAAATGGCTGTATTTCACCCGAAAAATATACATTTGAGTATGTTTATTGTGTTTTGCTTATTAAGCTTAATAGTTTATATTATGCTCCTTCCCACCCATCTGCATCAAGATGCCATGCATTGAGGGATGTGTATCTATCTACTATCTCCGGGTCCGACCCAGGTTGTTGCCGGATTGACCCGGGTCTCTGTGCGGTGTGAAAGTGCCATTATGAAAAACCCAGGTCCAGCAACCCTCCATTCCTACCTGGATAAAAGAAGGGTTTTACTTGGGTCGGACCTGGGTTGCTGGGCAATGTAAATGGGTAACCCGGGTGAAACGACCCAGGTCCCATTTACACTATATTCAAGAGGCTCTGTCTCCTCTCCCTCCCCCGTTGACCCGCCGCTGCTCTGCTCGCCCCTTGTGATGTCAGCAACATGGCTTATTGCCGGGTCATCTTGCAAATGCTGAGTTGCTCCCGGGACAGACCCATGTCCAAATCACGAGTGCAACCTGGTTTTTGAGGTATAAAAGAGTAGACGGAAGGTGACTGACAGATTTGGTAGACTAGTTTTGCATACTGTACATTAACTGTGGGAATTGGTTGAATTATATTATATGCAGTAGAAGTATTAGTTATCTAACAGCAGGGCAGGTCAAATGACTGTTCTCTGTCCCAATTTTTTTTTTATAATACTTATTCTTTTTCTGCAGCAGAGTATGCAATTTTTTACTTACTAAATAATGATGATTTTGGTTTTGAATTAATATGAGGACAAACGTAACATTTAAATAAAACTTTTAAATTATCTGCAATGGCATAGTTGATGTGCATTCTATTTTTTTTCCCTTCCAGCTTTGCTGCAGATTTATCAAATCTTGGAGAAAGATAAAGTGGAGAGATATAAAGTACCATCCAATCAGCTCCTAACTGCATCCTTAGACTGTTATTGAAATATGACAGTAAAGAGATGATTTTGTACTGTATTTCTCTCCACTTTACCTCTCCTACACTTTGATAAAGGTGCCTCTATGTATACATTGGGCAAGATTTACTAAACCTTAAAAAGAATTAAAATGGAGAGTGATAAACTCCAACCAATCAGCCCCTACCTGACAATTTTCAAACACAGCATGTGACATGGCTGGTAGGAGCTGATTGGCTGATGGTTTATCGCTCTCCATTTGATCACTTTCAAACTTAGTACATCTGGCCAATTATGCCTTGTTACACATCTGACAAAGTTATATAAAGTAGCCCCCTGGGTGGTCAATAACATTTAAATTAATAATTCTAGATTAAGAAAGAGTACAATTATTTAATTTGTGTCCTAATTGTTAACAAGTCTCGGAAATGAGTGTAACTATATGAGACTGATATTCATATTTTAGAAAAATCTGACTGGGTACAAGGTCAGCAAAGAAAAACGAATTCAAGGGCGCTGTGGTTTCCAAAGCTCATGATGTATTGCCAAAAGTTGAGATAGAGGTTAAATAGTTCTGAAAGTGACTGGAGCCGGCATACTGGAAGTCATTTACCTAAAACACACAAAAATACAACACAGTCACAAACACAAAGTCATCCCGTCAGTGTAATAGAGTCATTTGCACATGCAATAATTTATACCTCAGGTCGGATTCGGTTCTAATGGGGCAAGCTGCTGCATCAATAACACGGGACTTCGGAGTTTTACATAAATTATTGCACACAGTTGCAGTGCATGCCCATTGTAGATTTGGCAATGATGATTACAGCACTTATGTTACACTTTTCTTGCTGCCCCGGATGTCGGCATACAGGGCGTGATACAGAGTTGAAAGTTTATTAATACCCCTTTCACATTGCACTTTTAAACCGGTATATTGCCGTTTTTTTCCCATTTTAAAACGTTTAAGGCTGCAATGTGAAAGTGCCAAAGTTGATTTACCGATTAAAGATAACCGGTATTTCAACACGGTTAAAAAGCAGAGTCCTACACGTTTTAAAGCCGTTTTTAGGCAGTGTGAATGGCTCTATTTCAAAGGCTTCAAACGTGTCCCTTGGGGGTTAAACGGGTTGAATTTTGAATGGTATTAAATGATTTTTAAAACGGTTTTCACCTGCAATGTGAAAGGTCTCAAGGCTCAGACCCGTTTTAAAGTCCCATTTAAGAATACTGTGTCATTACCCATTTCTGCAATGTTAAAGCAGTATGGGCGAGATGTACTAAGCCTTGAAAAGTGATAAAATGAAAAGTGATAAACCACCAACCAATCAGCTCCTACCTGTCATTTTTCAAACACAGCCTGTGACATGGCAGGTAGTAGCTGATTGGCTGGTGGTTTATCACTTTCAATTTTATCACTTTTGAAGCTTAGTACATCTGGCCCAATAAGTGTATCTTGTGGGGTTTTTCAAACTGTGATTGCTCTGGAACCAAGCATACACAAGTCCGGATAATGCAGCGCAGTAGCGCATGCAGGGGGGGTTTCCGAGTACCCAGTAACCCCCCCAGGAGTCTAAGGGCCCTAGGCTGAAAGCTGAGGGTCCCCTCTTTCCAAGAGTACAAGAATTTTTAAAATCGGACCTTGGGAACCGGAGATATCTGACTTCAAAGCAGTGGTCCCCATCCAAGCCTGTTAATTGCTATTCCCAGTCAGATATTTCAGGTTTTGTCTGACATAGAGTTTTTCTGAGGGTATATTCCAAAAGCTGGGACTCTCCCCCTTTAAAAGACACTAGAAGCTTGTCTCTACTGTGCCCAGAACCAGAGATATCAGCCTTCCAGCAGCTGGTTACTGCTCCAGCTCCACACACCTGGTATGTATATTTATATACTCGTTGGCAGATTGCTCTGCCTTCTAAACTCTCATCCCCTAGTCCCCAATACCATTTGGTAGGAGGGATTCTCTAGTTTTTAATTCCATTAAAATCTAAGAAATCTATTTCTGGGAACTGGAGATATCTGCAGTCAAGCAAGCTGTCCTCCCACCAGAAAATTATGAATTATAAGCCCACTCCACTGTACACCCCTCCTCTGCATATTAAACATCCTCTATCACCCTGGAAGTTATGTATCAGGGCCCCTTCTTTCAGCCCAATGCCCCCTTCTCCCACCCCATCTCCCACCATCTGTGCAGTAAAGGGGTAATTAGTGGAAATTACTGATCCAGGCCCTACATGCTGAGCGGTTGATATAATACCCCCTACCACCCACGGGACATCAAAGCATATACTGGGTCACCTAAGTGTCCATCTCCGTGCTTTGCTCCGCCCCTCTGGAAACCCCCTTCTGAAAATCCTGCGTTTGCCCCTGCAGCGGTATATATATGTCAGTCAAAACTGTACTATGACAGGTGAGACTCTGCAGCCACTGTCTTCCCTGACCGCACATTACTGACTGAATGGGATGTTCTGTTTTTGCCATTGTTCATAGAGGGAATGTCAGCATAATTTTCAGGCTGTACAAAAATGGCTAACTGGTCAAATGAGTGCATACATACATACTGAATGATATTGGTCACCGGCTGAGCATGCAGTCACTGACAATAGAGTCAGATTGAGCTGCATGCACAGATGACAGGGGGAGAGGGGGGTCATTAATGGCATTAAAAAATACACATTAGACTTTTTTAAAAGATATTGTTCAGAAGGGCCCCTTTGAGCAATATATCTTTTAAAAACTTGTATAATGTGTACAGGCTTAAATGTCCCTATTTTCACCCATAAATTTTGCAACAAACTGTGTGCATACTGTACAGATAAGGGCAGTCTATATAAACGCATTAATTCCCTGTATGTATGATGTCACAGCAATGATGTAATATACAGTGCCAGCAATGGAATGCTGGTGCATGGGTCCTTAAAACATGTGCCCCACAATCCCCCTTAGAATATCTTCCATATAAACTGTCTGCACAAATACTAGGCACCTTATTCTAGTATATGCACACCGCTGCGAATTCGCAACGGTGAGCAATGTTTCCTTACTACGCATGCACATTTCTGCGAGTGGCTACGGCGAACAGAGTGTTCGGGCGCTCGCACCTACCAGTGCAGGTGGGGGGCATGGGACGGCGGGTAGTCGCGCCCATGGGAAAGACCAGCGTTTCATGGGTGTTCCCATGAAAACATTGAGCATTCCCATGGTAATAACCCAGTGACTCGGGTGCCAAGGGCAGGCAGCTGGCATCACCGGATGTCAGCTGCCGGCCATGTTTCCCTCCAGAACACACGCAAAGCTAAGACACCTGAGAATGTCTTAGTTTGCGTGTACCTTCCACATCATTCAATGGTCGGCGACCCTCAAATGATGCGGGTTTGGCCCCATAGGCTGTGAATGGATTTTTATTCAAAACATCCAATTACAGCCGTGCGTGCGAATTCGCCCTGCGAAGGGGGGGGCAGCGGCCTGTGCGAGCGGCAGGCGGGCTTAAAAAAATACAGCGCGGCAAACTTTGCAGGGCTGCGTGTCAACTAGAATAACCTCCTAGATACCTTCTATCTTTGCCGTGTTGGGGACACACTGGTTCTTCTCAGACTTGTGACTTCATACTATCCTTGAGGTATGCGGCATCTCTTAGAGTTATGTGCTGAATTTATATTGTGGGATTACGCCAAATACTGAATCTTGGACCCAAGCCTAATCTGCATACTGAAATTAAGCAGGAAACACTCATTTCCATACTGAAATAAATTCTGAATTTCCAGAATGATAAAATATTTACTTTTTTTTTTTTTTTGGTCCAGGCACCTGAATCACAGTGAAATCAAGATCCAATATCCAAATCCTGTGGTTTAGATAGACCCAAATATTCATTAAACAAACAAACAAACCATAGTACTGTATGTGGTTGAATAACAAGTAGAATCCTAGGTTTGGTGCATCTCTAAAAGTTCACTTGCTTTTGGCTTCTAATCCTAAACAGCCTTTGGCAGAACTTACTAGAATGATATAAGTAAACAAAATATTCACTAGTTACAAAACAGCAAACAAGGCTGGATTCAGAATGAATATTAAACTAACAATATGTAACTGTAAATTACCTTACAGATAATATAAAGTGCCAAATGAAGTGCCTGATTTAGACTTGATTGCTGATCAGCGAATTCATGAATTGAGCGATAATCGGATGACTGCGCATGCACCAGCTCAATAGTGCCAGAAAATGCGTATAAAGCAGCCAGCACTTGACTGACAGGAAGCCGACGGTTAGGGGTGAAAACTGCCCATTTTCTGGGAGTGTCAGAGAATTTTAAGGGATGATCTGTGCCGTCATGCGCTGGTCTCAAGTGCAGATTTGTGGAAGGGTCAGACTTACTGTACATACCTTCCAACTGTCACAATTTTTTGCAGGACCATCCCATTCTTTTGGGTAGATCCTGTGTTTCGCCCACCGCGGGCAGTGTCCCGTGGTGGGGCAGCGGGGAACAGACGCTGTGCGAATGCACACAGTGTCTATTCCCGGAGACAGAGGGGCTGGGGGCATGGCCAGCAGCCCCCACAGCTGCAAAAACAGGGGCGTGGACTTACGGGGGAAGCATAGGCCAGGCCCCCTTGCCACTAGGCCATGGCCCCAACTTTCAGTCCCAATTTTGATCTTCACGTTGGGAGGTATGGAATTACTTACATTTACACAAACTGCAAAAATCATTTGACGGTTCGGGTATGGTTTTGTGAGTGGATTGCACATAGCGATCCATTCGCAATTCACTCGCAAATTTCTGTCTTTTCTGTCTGGGCTGCAGCTATGTACTTGCAGTCATCTGCAACTTTGCAGATCAGCAACCAGGACTGAATCAGACCCTAAGCTTGTATTTAAATCAATCTTCTGTTAAGAACAATAAAGTTAAAACATCTAAAGATGTCATTTTATATAATACTTGGAGATGAAAAGGTTTGTTTGATATCCATACAGATAGGCAGAATAAAATAAACCCTCTATGTCAGAGACAAAAAAAAACATATATAAAATTTACTTTAGGAAGCTAACAATTTATTTTTTCAGGTTTATATCATGATGCTTGACAAAATTCTAAACACTGGTCTGGTCAGTGAGGCGTACAACAGACTTGGCCACTAAGGGATTGCAAGAAAAAAACATACAGTACCAAATAAACAGCTTTGACAGCCCATTTTTTCCGAGACCACATAACTTTTTATCTTAACCCGAATGCACCTAAAGATTTTAAAGTAGATTGTTTAGTACAGACAAAGGGATGGATTCAAAGGCGATATGTCGAAGAACAAAACACGCATGGAAATTGCTCATGTTTTCCGTCACACGTATATGTAAAATTAATGAATAAATCACAGAGCGCACGATTCCTCTCCAGGAACCTGCTCAGGCAAACAGTTTACTAATTTGTGACACGCTCCATCCTCCATTGCACTGAGCACCTTGAGGTTAGAACGTTTCTAATCATTATTTGATAACAGAAGACGTTCGACATCACAGCCATAGAAACAGGAAGACTGTAACTAAGCAACAATGCGTTATAATCAAACATTTTCATGAAAGCCTTGCACCTCTTAGCAGGTGGGTGAGTGTGACACTGGTGATAAGCATTACAACCTGATCATGCATTGTGTTCGCCAACACCTCAAGAAGCACAACAAATCTATGAATGTGTTTAGACACTTCCCCATCCACAATTTACATGAGAACAAAAGTCATTTTACTGTATCTGTTCGGCTTTCAATTCATTTCTTCGTCTGTTACTGATTTATAATATTGTCTGTGTTTATTATTGTTTGTGTAGTCTATTTTTTGTTATAAGGTATATATTTTATTCATTATGCTTTTTAAAACTGTACAAGGATAGGGGTTAAGAAAAGCGGAATAAATTCATGTACATTAAAAAAGACATCATACAGAGCAATGGAAACTTTAAAACATATTTTTATGGCAGTCCTTATAATCAATTTAATTTATTTTCATTTCAGATAGGAACAAGGTGAATACCAGAACAAGAACAGATACAAAAAATGCATCATAATTAAGGAATAGCAATACAATCAGGCTACAGCATAAACATCTGACTTACATAAAGTGCCCAAGCGGAACTGCCATTAGCTGGTGCGCAAACAAAATTAATTTCATAAATTAAGTATAATTGGGGTGAGTTGGAATGGACAGGTGAGATTATAAATTGGAACCGGGAATAATGTCATCCTTCTGTCACAGTATTTTTATGACATTTTTCACATACATATGGATTTACAATATAAATAATATTGTATTAAGAGTATTTGCTACCTGTAAGTGGTTAAATATGTAGACTACAGGGCCTGATTTGCACAATGTTAATGTAAGACGTTAATGTAAGAGGTTGATTCTTTTTTTTACACCTGTCGTGGTTGCATGACCAGCGCACGTGAAGTAGCTTCTTCGGTACTGTGCATGTGCTTCAGCAGCAGTCCATAGAAGCATATTCACGGTCCTGGGTCCGGCACATGTGCAGAATTGTCCTCGGTACTATGCATGCACAGAACCCATTATTATGGGCTGCTGCCACAGCAGCCCAGAGGGAGGGAACACCTCCCAATGGGACTGCCTTTGGTGACTGGCAGGTCAGACTTCCAATATGACACACACAGACTGCATCTGGCGTCACACAGTGGCAGATTTTATCTGGGGGGGCTGCAGTCCTTCATCCCATAGTAAAAAACGCCACTGGCCATGACCATTTATGGGCTTTCTCTAGCCAGTTATTGCAAATGAATTTGCAGCTGATGAGCCCCCAGTCTGAGACAGCTTAGGGTTGCTCAGATGTCCGATGGTGCGACCAATATGCATCTAATGTTCCGCTTTTGTACATGAGCGACAGATGTGAGATGGTGGCAATAAGTGTCTCTATGCGCAAGACAGCAGCTGAGACCTCAGCCTATTTTGGAAAGTACCCTGCAAACAAAACTGCAGTTGCTGGACCTTGATTCAGAGTAGTACATAAAAAAGATGGTTTGCGCACTACTCCATTGATAGAAGCTCATGCACAGGATCTGTACTGCACATGCAACTGTCTTCTACTGCAAGATCTCTCACAGTTCCTTTAAGACACAGCGTGATTGACAGGTTGGCCATACTGTAGGTAACGCTATCTTAAATTAAGATTAATATAATATGAAACTTATATATGATAATAATCAAAAAGAGTATAAACGGTTGAGTCCAATGAAAATAGAGGGACTGTAATGTGATAACACATTTCTTAGGCACAAATGTCAGACAAAGGTGTTATTACGCTTCATAGATGGAAGGGAGACTGACCTATCAAAGGGCAAAAAGCATGTTGTTATTGCAAGCAGTGGGGTTTAATGTATGTATGTAATATGTATATAAAGCCATCTCTGTCTATAAGTTATTAAATGTCGGAACAGCGCTTAAATGCGATAATCAATAGATGTATTCATTTAGTCGTGCATGTTACAGGCAAAGACAGGGAGGCAGATGCCCGAAAGCCGTTTCTACTGATCTCTCTCAGTCTTCCGCAGGGGCACTGTTGAGTCGTCTAAAGACGCACAGAGATGAAAATGCACTTTCTCAAGATGCTGCAAGTGGGCGTCTCGCTGGTGTGCATCCGGCTCAGAATCAGCGCCTTTATCTCCTGTGCCCCGAAAGTGTTTTTGTACTGTGAATTTTATATGATGATTTTAGGAAATGATTGCTGCATCTGTAATGTGCACTAGTCTCCAAAATGCTTTAAGCAATTAAACTTCAAATAGTCAGATTTGTATGTTGCCATCTTGTCATCTGTATCTGATCTTCATGGGGGAAAGAAAAGAGTGGGGAACTGAAGATGTAATTGAAACAAATTAAGAAGTAATGAATGACATCACCAAGGGCAGATGGAGGACAAATGAGGGTCCCACGTTGGCTCAGGACAATAATATCCTGTATGAGAGTCAAGTGGCAAGTTACAATTATGTACTTATTCTCTAATTGTCACTGAGAAACTTTGTTAAAGCTCCAGGAAACCCAGCTATGTCTTTAATTGCTGAGAATGAATAGATGAGGTATATAACATAACACAATGATCCCTCGCTGCCTATACTCCCAGATCTATGACTCTGCTACAGTGCGCAATTAGCAGAGATCATGTGATACTTCTGGTTTCATGTAGCACACAACTGCCTATAAAGCTGGCGTGCATTGTGTGTGTGATCTCAGTAAAGTATTATAATGCATCGTGAAACAAAATAAAATCATTTTATTCCCCTTTTTTTATATTCTTTTATATTCCTTTAAATCTGTTTTGTTTTACCAACAGCTGTGAGAGCAGGAAAATGTATGAAAAACACACACTATTAAAACAGGATCAGGTTTCACTTTTTCAAAAGACCGCAGAGAACGTTTACCAGACACTTTTACAAAACTGTTGTTGCCTTTTATTTTTTTCGCCCATGAATTTCTTTACTTTCACTATTGACTTTTTTTGCACATTGATCATGAAGCTACAGTGTGGGGAGTGGAGGCAGCCATATTGTTGGCCGATCCGGCAATCGTGAGTTTTCAGTCACGCAGCTCACTACAAACATCACTGAAGTAACAGTTGCTAGATCCAAGCAGCACTTTTCTCATAAATATTGGCGAGGTCCGGAAAATGGATATCGACGTCTTAATGCGTTTGGCTTGATGGGTTTTTCTTTTGGTGCATTGACGTTCTGAAGTAATGATAGGAGTTAATTGACTAACACTGTCACTAATCAATTTAGCAAGTGTCCTAATCAAACAAATACAGAAGATCAATGAGCAAGAAACACGTTTCTACTTTTTTCTAAATCGTTATTGTACCATGTCTTATATACCTCATATCAATACATGTACAGTAATAGTTCACATGGATTTTTCTGTTTACTATTACAGGGTCCATTGCAAACTGTGGACCCAATTTTGTGCACAACTGAGAAACGTTTTCATTTGCACCTGCATCTGAGTTGCTCTGTGCAGGCATCTTGATATCATACATGCTGATATTGAGGTCCACTCCACAGGAAGACTGGACTCGGGGCCAGATGCACTAAGCTACAAAAAGTGATAAAATGGCGAGTGATAAACAACCATTTTATTTGTTCAAACATGGGGCAGTTGCTTTGAGTCTAATTGCCATTTTTCGAACATAGCTAATTGGCTGGTGTGTTATCATCTTTTACTGTATCTCTTCACCAGGCTTAGTACATCTGCCACACATCCTGTAACATAATAGTTAGGAGCTGATTGGCTGATTGTTTCTCAATCTCCACATTATCACCTTTTGAAGCTTTGTACATCTGGGCCACTGTGAGTCCAGAATGGATGCCAGACAGAATACAGGGAAGTAATGAACTTCCCTGCCTGTTCGGCCATGGTGTTCTGACTACGTCACGCTGAGATGGTGAATCTGAACACACATGAAAGTGGAATGTGCTGCAATCTGTCCTTTAATGAGTCCCACTCACCATACAAAAACATAGTCTTGCAATTTGGCCATGGAGCGGAGCTGCCGCTGGACAAGTCTGTAGCATCTCCATGGAAAGTGAAACCCACTCTGATGGCACTAAGCAGATAAAGGACTTCTCTGCCAAAATCGGGCCTTTTCTATGAAGAGATCCCATAGCCGCTTTTGGGCATTCAAACCCAGATTTTGAGGCATGGAGAATTTTGAGAAATTGTCCATGTTTCAGTAAATACATATTGTTATTCAGATTTGCAGACCCAACATGTTTTGGGTTTTGGATCCAGATTAAAAAAAAAAGAAACACAATTGATAAAACCAGTTAAAATCTGCAGTTCAAAATGAATCCCAAAAAATTTAAATCTGAATTCTGAAATGCAGGAAGATCCAAACTGGACAGATGTGTCTCTGAAAAGTGCTGCAAAATATGTATGAGCTATATAAATAACTGGTAATAAATAATAAATCTCAGCTACATGCAAAATCCATCTATATACCGGATATAATGATTAGTAATTGGATCCTGTCTGGATCTCCGGAGAAGATCTGAAGCAAACTGAGGGGTAGATGTATGAAGCAGTGATAAGGGAGGAGAAGTGCTAAAGTGCCTGATACTTTTTCACCAGCCAATCAGCTTATGACTGTTAAGTAACAGGTTGGGTTTAAAAAGGGAAAGTTAGGAGCTGATTGGTCAATGATACAGTATTAGGCACTTTATCACTTCTCCTCCCTTATCACTGCTTCCTATATCTATCCCTCAGTTTGCTTCAGATGGCCTGAGATCCAGACAGGACACAATCACTAATCATTATATCCTGTATATACTGTAGATGCATTTTGCGTGTAGCTGAGTTGTATTTATTATTTATTAACAGTAATTTATATAGCACTTACATATTTTGGAGCGCTTTTCAGAGAATATTTGAACATTCACATCACTCCCTGCCTCAGTGGAGCTTACAATTTGTATTTCCTATCATATTTACACCAGGGTTGCCGACTTCTAAAAGCTCCTCTCCGGGAGAAGCCGTGACATCATTAAGCCCCACCCCCATGAAGGAAAGTTACTCAATTTGCCTATCTCCATGGAGGGGGAGGGGCTAAATGATGCGATTATGACACCTTAGCCCCGCCCCCTCTCCGGAGATCTGCAGAGTTAAGGTAATTTAAACGCCGCGGTCAGGGGGGGGGGGAGTCGCAATCAGGGGGGGAGTGGGGGTCCCCCAGAATCCGGAAGGGTTGGCCACCTTTCTGGGGGGCCTGGAGGGTGACCCAATTTTTGGGACCCTCCCGGCCATTCCGGGAGGGTAGGCAACCCTGATTTACACCATAGTTGCCTACCCTCCAGCATGCTGCAGGAGACTCCCTGAAATAGCAGCAATCTCCCTCTCTCCCTGATTAGTCTAGCAATCTCCCTCATTTCACCTAGCCCACATTATGTTGCGGTTACATTTTTGGAAAAAAAAAGAATGAGAGATAAATACATTTACATTGGATCGACAGCGCCATTTCCAGCATTGGGGATAAAACACAATGATCCCTATTTCTACATGCATTTCTTGTGGCTATTTATATGGAACCTAGATAAGATAAGATAGATATCTTATCTTAGATTAACAATCCCTGACATGAATTAGTGACTTTTCTGTAGCAAGTATAGTAGCTCTTACTAACTGTTTTGGGGGTCAGCTACATTTGGATATGTCATTTTAAAAGATTCCTCTTAGATATAGCCGTACACACATACATGTCTAGGTCTCTCCATATATGGAAATAGACATGCCTTTTGGGTGGAGCATGACACGCCCCCTCAATGGGGGGCTGCACAAAATTATACTAACAACTATAATCTCCCTGAAACTAGTTTTCAAAAGTAGACAAGTATGATTTACACACAGACATTCTGTGGCTAATTTGTTGGGAGCTTAACGTTAAATGAAGGCCTACTGCAAGGGTTCTAGCCTTAGATAGAAATGCAGTATAAATGCATCTGGTTTCAGGCAGATCTTTTGTATCAAGTATAGGCAGGTATGGGTCATTGGGTCGACCCAATTTAGGTCAGCATGCATTTGGTCAATCACTGAAGGTCGACAGGGCTTAGGTTGACATCTGAAATAGGTGAACATGGCTAAGGCTGGCAGGGTTGGAAGGATGGTCTGCACTCGGCACACTTTTTTATTCTCCCACCACGCCGTAGTGGATGGTAGGGCATGAAATCGGCACACGTCTACTCAACAAAAACGTGAAAAAAATTGTCGACCTTTTGACTGTTGCATTGCCTTTGTCGACCGAATGCTTTTGTTGACCTTTCAACCCTCAAGACCTTAGCCATGTCGACCTAAGCTCCTTGGGCCTTTAGTGGTCAACCCAATGTATGTCAACTTAAATGGGATCGACCTAGTACGTATGCTGTATAGGCTTTATGAGCGCAATGATTTATGATCATGATGATATGAAGCAAACCATTCTGCATTTGCAGGAGGAGTTGCAGAGAGGTAGACTTAGCTGTAATAGACAGATTCTGTGATTAAATATCTGGGACTAAACGCCCTGCTAGAAAATGGAACTGTGCTGGACTGAACACAACTGAACCACCTTGACCCCATCCCACATTACTACATTTACATGACAATGTTTGGACAGACACATACATAATATAAGCATCTTATAGGACACCAGGGTCATGTCTACTCCCCCTTATTCATGGTGTTGACTGGCATTTTGACCCCAAAGGCTAAACTACAGTCTCAAGTCCCTCACAAAGACAAAGAGGCCCTTTTCCCACACAGTGCAAGTGTGTGGGAAATGTAAGGGTATTCTGCTATAGATCCTTGCATTAATATGGTTGTTAATATGGTTTGGCACTTGGCTTTCTGCAAATTGAAGTATCTATACAGATTGGATGAGCTTAAATCTAAAGACCCCCATACACTGGGCCGATTTGTCACTTAATATTCCATTTTTAAATGCAATAAATAGCATGCCATTTATTGCATGTAATACTCCCAGGGAGCTGCTGCAGTGGTGGGGGGTGGGCAGCAGTGTCTGGCCAGCTGGTGGTGGTGGTGGGGGATGGGCAGCTTATGGTGGCTGGCAGCGGGGTCTATCTGAGCAGTGGCGTTGGCTGGAAGGCTTGTAGCAGCATTTTGGCGTGCGACGGGATACAGCTGCTGAATATTTTCAAATGACTGGCCGGACCTTGATTGGCTGAGACTCTCAGCCAGTCAACGTCCAGCCAGTCATTTGAAAATATTCAGCAGCTGTATCTTGCTGCCAAGCAAAATGCCACTACAAGCTCCCAGCCGCCGCTCAGCAGAACCCTGCTGCCTGCCCCCTGCAACCACCACCAGCTGGCCAGACCCCACTGCCCGCCGCACAGGGAAGGATGTCCCAGGTTGGGTGGTCGAACGGCCAGGAGGTTCGACCGCCGGCTGAGAGGACATTGGTCCGATTTCATGGCTCTATTCATCGGAATGTCCTCGGCTCAGCATATGGGCACCTTAAGATTCACCAACGGAGAGACACATGGAAGATTTATCCATTGGAACTTGTAAACATTCAGCGAGGTAGGTTCTCTGCAGCACTGAGCTACTATTCTCCAGTGATTTCTCCCTGTGGGCCAGATGCACTAAGCTTCAAAAGTGATAAAATGGAGAGTGATAAACAGCCAGCCAGCCAATCGGCTCCTACCTGCCATGTCACAGAGAAGCTATGCACAATATGCCATATACTTATTTATTAACTTATTTATTAACAGTTTCTTATATAGCACAGCATATTCTGCATACAGTTTTCTAAGATTTAATGCTGACTAGCCTTAAGGGGAGTATTACATATCAGGTAAGTATTTGGGGTAACAGGTAAGTATTTGGGGTAACAGTAAGCAGCACAGTAGACAGCCAAAGTAACTTACCGCTTAGATAAAAAAGACTTCCGCAGTATGTGGCCAATTCCACCCAGGACTGTCATTAGAAATGTTGTAGCCCAGTACAAATGAAGCAGCCAGAGACCAAAACATACTGGCCCAGCGTTTCTCCACCTCCCATTCACAGGTTTTCGTGCGGGCCCAAAATCTTTTGATGGTCAACGACCATCGAATGATTTCTGCAGTACTCACTCTCTGGTTATTAGTGGTGCCCTGCTCTGAGAACAGGGTGGCAGAAGACAGTTGGCCACGCCCAGTCTTTTCTTGGGCACACCCAGAGTTTCCTGGTAAGCATGCGAGCGACCCCTACCGGCCTCCTGCATGCCCCCTCTGGAGCGAGCACCTCAGAGACTATGTAAGTCTCCGAAGGCGCCTGCAGTAAAGACCTGCACATGCACATAAGCTACTATGCGCATGCGCAGGCCTTTAACATCGGTTCCCTGTTGCAAATTCGCAGGGGACCAATTCAACCAGAATAACCCCCATAGTCAGATGCACAAACCTTCTCCCTCATCCAAAAACCCCCTTGTTGCCTAAATTTGGCAAATCAGAATTTAAAAGAAAATATTGAAAAAACAACATAGGTCAAAAAAGATTCAAATTAAGTGTAAAAAAGGGAGTTACACATAACTGTGGGATAAAGGGGTCATGATGAGCTTCCTGTGGGGCCAGGGATGACCGCACACATGCGAGCTCCCATCCATGGAAGCTTTCCTCCCCAGCCCCCGGAAAAGGATAGACTCGCAGATGGGAGAGGATGAGCGTGAAGGAGGCAGAGACGGAGGAAGAGGCGGAAGGGAGGTGGAGAAGGGGACAGAGGGCATCGGAGTGCAGCGACATCCATGGCTCCACCAGGAGTCCACCGTAGCCTCCAGCAGGATCTCCTGGCCGCTTCACCCGGCCGCTTCACCCGGCATCAACTCAGCCCCCAGCAATGAAGGAAGAGGAGTCCCCCAGCTGGATCCCCCAGCCGCACCAGCAGGACCCCCCGGCCATGACACACATGATCTTCCAGCCTGCAGGCCCCCACCAGTCTGCAGGAGCCTGTCTGCCCCCACCTGAGGCTTCAGTTCTGGGCAAACCCGGCCCCCAAGATACCACTACACTATCAGGGGCAGCCCAAAGAGGGCCCAACTCTGGCTCCCGGCCTCACAGACTCTTCCCCCTTGGCCTCACTGCCTCTGCCCCCCCCCCCCCCCGCCACCATCCCACCACCATCCGTGCTGGCCTGCTGAGCCCCTCTACTGCTGCCCTGTGAGCAGCAACGTAAAGATGGCACCGCTAATGGCTGCCTAGGATCTGTGCCGCTAGCCAAATATGTAACCTGTGTCACCCCTGTCGGGTCCCATATCTGTACTTTTTTACTGTCTACCTATCTGGCTGTTGAAGTCAGCAAGTGGCGCCACTAAATGGCTACCTGGGTGCTGTACAGCCCAGTAAATATATGTTCCCCATGTCCATGACCCCCATCGGGATACATCTAGTGCATATCTGTACATGTTATATTCATCTGTACTGTGACCTTGGAACACGTAAAAAAAAAATCCTACTATACGTAAGTATACCTGGCCAATAAACCTGATTCTGATTCTGATTAGACATTGTGTGGATCTAAGGTCAAGTCATTTGTAGGCAACCCAGCCACTGATGTGTTATTGAGTCAACCACTATTGCCTTTGTGTTCCCAATTCCTATAGACAGACGATTTTGTGATATGATATAGGGAATGATTCTGGTTGACTTGGATCGCAGCTTACCGAGTTTCAGAGAGCCTACCCCACCGAAAATCTGCCCCCCAGCCATTTCCCCTCGCAACCATGTGATGGGAAGTGTACTAAAGATATTTCGCCTCACATGTGCCCGCTGCTGGAGAAATCATTCGATGGTTGCCAACCATTGAATGATTCCTTCTGGGCTCCCAAATAAAATTAAGTGGAAACTGACTTTACACCTTGTCCCGCCCGCATCCCCATGGGAATGTCCAGCATTTTCATGCCCATTAAACGCAGGGCGTAGTCATGGGCGACACCCGAGTCTGCACCACATGCCCCCAGCTCGCACCGCTCCGTGCGAGCGGCTCGTGGACTATGCAAGTCGTCAAAGCCACAGGGACCCTGCACATGCGCATAACCTATTATGCGTATACGCAGATTGTAAACATCGGTCCCCATTGTGAATTCACCGGGGACCGAATTAATTAGAATATTACCCATACAGTGCTGCGTGCTGAAACATACAACGGATCTATACAACAGACACATTTATACACTCAACATACAGTATCACAAAAAGGGACAAAATAAGTAATTGTATATACAGTACTTTTATACAGTACTTTGTATTTTTAAACTATAACAGCTTTTTTCAGATTTTTTTGAAAAGGCAAATATTTCAATGACATCTCTGAAATCCTGGTCACGCAGTATATCATATTCAATACTCATTAATGTGAGCCATGAAAGATGAAGTTGATTCATTGTTGTTCTTAGTCTGTTCTTTATTATCGTCATCTTGGAATAGGAGCGTTAACCACGGCACTTGGACACCATCATTAGAAAGTCTATTCTCAGCAGATTTTCAACATTTGAATATGTTATTTTTGAATCTCGTAACAACATTAGAACAGTTCCATTGGCATGTTCTCAGTGTAGTCTTCATTCTTAGGTTTCGCAATGGCAGTAAAATACATTATTTTATTACCCGTGCTGTAAACTTAATCAAGCCTAGTGTGTCGCCACTGAGGTCAGGCATGCACAGACTAGGCCCAAACTGCCTTATTAGAGCACTGTGCTGCAAGCACACATACATTTCTCTGAAAAGCACACAATGCTCTTCCATGCAGCTTGGATAGCAGTGGGTGCCACAGGGAAGGGAGTCTGATAGTCTGACCAACAGCCCCTCCACAGTTCTGTAAACAGGGCCTGCTACTGAGTCAGACATAGGTCCATAAGCGGACGGTGGGCGGTGTGACTAAATTCATGAAGACAGATGAATAATTGCACACATATTCAAACACTCACTTTGGCATATGTTAGTAAATATGGCTGCTTTGGACGTCTGACTCATAATCAGGCACATAACGCAACTCTTTATTAATACTGTAGGTTTTAAAAGGGAGGCCAATTCCCAAGATCGTGAATGGAGGAATCACAGGATTTTGACCTCAAATCCCTGTAATTTCAATCCCAAGATTGGAGCTTCCAGTCGGGGGATTCATAGGTGCATGCACAAATTACCTTGTTTTTTAAGCCAGACAGTGCTGAGCACCTTTAATATACACTACCGCGGTGATCCTGACCATCTCTATGAAGTAAGGGGTTATTCAGCACATCACTGCAGCCATAGCGCTCCTTTCCACCAACCATACTGCTGTCGCCTGCCGGCGGTACTGATGCCGGCAACCCACCTGCTCTACTGTTCCTGTCTGCTAATCATGCTTATCCCAGCCGCCCTCTCACTGTACTGATACCAGACTCCCAGCAGGTGTACCGCCTACCATGCTGTTGCCACCCGCCAGGCAGTGATGTATCTACAGTATAATGGGTGCCAGGGGGTCCACACCGCACACACTGCACCCATTTTTGTAAAACTTACTCTCCAGAATCCAGCAGCATTGGCATGGGTGGAAAAATAAGGGTGACATTTCATCCCTGCAACAACAGCAACTCAACCACGATGCCAAAGACCACATAAAATCACACCGGGGTGAACGACTGGATAAGGCGCATGATGCACAAAAAAGGCGTCAAAGCTCTGCTCATTCCAAAGTTGAAGAGATCCGAAATTCCACTAGCATTAATGTAAGCATAACAACTATGCAGCAGCAGTTTAAAGGAATGGGTTTCCATGGCGGAGTAGCTGCATTCAAGCTTAACATCACCGAGACCAATGCCAAGCATCAAAGGCTTTGCATCCTTGTCAGCTGATAGGAAGTATACAGTAAGTAAATTTAACTTTTAATTCAATACTATTTTTAACTATAGTATTGTGCTATTTTGAATATTTTATTGTCTACACTATGTAGACTAATTAAATAAATGTATTTTTTAATTATTTGAACAATCCCACAGTGTACATAGCGCTGCTTTATTATTTGTTGCTCATACAGTAAGTGCTACCTGGGTGGTTGTGCCAGAGAGAACAGGAAACTGGTGATCCTGCCCAGTACAGTAAAAAGTCTAAAGTCTGGGCACCTGTAGACAGACTATTATTCTTCATGGATATGAACAAAGATGAAGTGGCACTTAGTAAGTTCACAATAAAAATGTTTTATTAACACACTAGACAATTGATATGATAATAATTATTAAATTAAAATAATTAAAAATGATATTAATAATAATAATAATAATAATATTAATATCCCATTGTGGGATGGGAGCAATGGTATCAATAGGATATGTAGTGGACCGGGCCAATGGTCCAATACCATTAGTACCAAATATTTGTTGTATGGTAGAGAAAGCTAGCTTCAAAAGGGGAATAGTTACCACACGACCACTGGAGGCTTGTATCCGCATAAGTTGGTATGTGCAGCTGATGTCCTCACTAGGGACCTTATTGTAGTTGACTCAGACGGATGCATATTATTGGACAACCACCGAGTGTTCTTAGCCCCGCCTACCGTACGGATAGCTCACAACTTCCGAATGCGGTAAGACGGCGAGCGAACGGACCGCGAGTGGATGTGAACAACTCCCCCATCTGTGCGAACCTCCCCAACCTCCGATGGTTGCCGACCATCGAATAATGGACCGAGCATTCAAACAGCTCCGAGTGCTCCAGACCACTCTGACATTTCTCCATGTGAAAGCAGGGATATGGGCGGGCAGCTGGCATCCGGATATGTCAGCTGTCCGCCCCCTACATGTGCGTCTTTGTTCATATTTATGTGTGGCACTGACTCCCCCACTTCTAAGTGGCTGCTTTTGGCTACACACCCCTGGCAGGGCCGGCTAACGCTACCTAGGTAACCTTTCTTGTGGTTTTCTTCATGGATCACATGACATTTCACATAAAAATTCCCGAAGTTTACTCCTCTTACATGCGTTAAACATCTCCCAAAAACAAAGCTTCACATCACAGCACATTAACACAACATTTCCAATGTTCTGCCGGGAGCAGATAAAGTGAAATGAATGCAGCGTCTTGTTGAGATTACTTCCTCACTTAAACTACACTTATTCCTGCAATTACAGAGCGGAATTTAATTTTCATTTGCTTTCATTTTCCTACCTTTTAGTGAGCCTTAATTGCCTGAGATAAGAAGGAAAACGAGTAAATCATCTAAATCCAGAGATGGTTACGGCTGCATTTTATTCTTTAAATATTAGTGTACTTCATGTCAATTGCATATTGGCAATTATTGGCTAATGAAGAAAAAAGCTTACGGCAAACAGCTTAAATATATATACCAAGCTCTGTCTACCTTTGTAGATAAGTCTATTTAATCCTTTTCCCCTTTGATGTGTGTCGCACGTTACAGATGACTTTCTACCTACAAGGCTGTAACTGATGCATTGCTAATATTAATATGTAGTGAGAAGACAATCTCAGCACACAGGTCATCTCACCGGTAATCAATTATATCCAGTTACCTATGGAAGGTATAAAGGTGCTCGCGGTACAAACTTGAATGTAGGTAAAAGAAGAAATCAACATTTTAACAGGTGAAGTTTGTACCTAGGACTCTCTGCATCCAAGGAGACAAAGCCATAATTAGTGACCCCATCACTACACCAGTGCTATAAATCTACCTGAAATACCTGTGCTCAGTCATACAGATAACGTGAAATCAAATAGCTAACTAACCTTTAATGGATAACACCACGAGACGCAAGACAGCACAATGCTAACATGTATTACATATGAGTGTATGAAAACTGGCATCTTTCATTTTATTTTAGCATGTCAATGTTTGTGTGGTGGGTGGGGGCAGGTTAGACTTCTTGGAATATTGATGTCAATGACACATTCTCTTTATAATGCTGCTCAATTGGAGGTTCTGCATCAGTGGTTCTCAACCTTGGTCCTCAAGACTTCCGCACAGTTCACGTTTCTAGGTCACCCAGCATGTGCACAGGTGCACTCATTACTCACTGACACCTTTTAAAAGATCCACAGGTGGAGCTAATTATTTCAGTTGTGATTCTGTGTGGAAAACGTGCACTACAGGGGGTCCTGAGGATCGAGGTTGAGAACCACTGCTTTACATAAATATATGATAGATAGATAGATAGATAGATACACATATAGATAGATAGATAGATAGACACACTCCCTCCAACTCTATTCTTTTTTCCAATGATCGTGCCTCTCCTCTTCCCTGATCACTACTTCCCACGACTGTAGCTCCAACTCTCTGGAATGCACTCCAGCAGACACTTACCTAGCCTCATTTCTTCATCCAATCCTACCACCCTTCCTCCTAAGCCTCTATCATCTGCATTTCCCTCTATGGAGCAGTATTAATTATGGAAGGACTCTTGTTTGCTTCCATACATTATCTGCAGAATGCAGGGTCTATTTGCCGCCTTTGGAAGTATAGTGCGCATAGAATCTGTCTACTTCAATAGGTGTATAAATGTGCAATGTGCCTTAAGCAGCTGTTGGCTAATTGAGTCCATAGTTCTGTGTCCACCCATAGCCCCTCTAGGATAACATTCCATTTCCAGTGAGTGGTGTAATATGGTGGATGTTATAAGGGTAAGGGGATACTGTACAGTTATGCGGCACAATGTGAACTGGGTACTGTATTGTTGCACAGCCCAAGCTGTGAGCACTATAGTGTGGTATAAAATTAACTGGCAATGTGGCAAAATATCAATGGGGAAAACACAATGTAGCATAATACGAAGTACAGTAGGGCCACAATGATGTGGTGAATTAACGGCAGTACAATATGGCATATTTTGAATTGAGGGTACTACAATGTGGAATATTATGAACTGGAGGCACTTCACTGTGGCATAATATGTTCCAAGAACATACTGGTGTACTGTGTGGCATAATGTGTCTTGGCAGCAATTAAAATTATTTTAATTAGTGAAGGCCCTTGCATTGCAGACTACATATTAGAATGGGAACTTACATAGGTTTGCACTGGATAAATTGATGTAATGTGTTAGTATCAGGGATGTTGGAAACCCATCTGAAGAGAGTCACCTTGACATGGTAGATGGGCAAGCATTTTTGGCCAAATCTTTATATTAGCAGTATTCTGAGTTCCTTGCTTCCATCCTTCCTTCCTTTCTTCCTTCCTTACTTTCTTCCTTTCTTCCTTTCTGTATCCACTATAGAGGGCCCAACTATGGTCTCCGGCCTCACTGACTCACTCTGACCCTCCCCCCTCTCCCAACATCTTGGCTTTCCCCACAGCCACAGCTCCAGCCAGGGCCCCTGACATGCTGGTCCATCCCCCAACCTCACAGATGTACAGCCTTAGGATCCATCCACGCTGGCTGTGGTGTGCTGAAGGGGAGATGGCCTGTTGAGCCCTTCTACTGCTGCCCTGTGAGTAACAATGATCATGATGGTGCCACTAATGGCTGCCTAATCATGTTCCCTGTGTCTCCCCTGTCTTGTCTATCACCCTCCCAGGGTACATAGAATGCGCATTTGTAGGTATCTGCACCTGTTCTATATCTGTACTGTCACTGTTTATTTGTTACCTACCAGGCTGTTGCAATGACCAGCAAATATATGTTCCCGTGTCCCCCCCCCCTGTCCATGTCCACCACCCTCCCCAGGGTACAACTAGTGTATATCTATACGCGTTTTATATATATCTGTACTGCCACTGGTTACTTGTTACCTACCTGACAGTAATCCAAATCTAATTCCTAGAATACGCAAATATAACCGGCCACATAAAGCTGATTCTGATTCTGGCGCTACAAAACCCTTGTGGAGCCATATAAATAAAAGATAATAATATATACTTTATTGTGATGGGAAGATTAGATAGATAGATAGATAGATACTGTTTATAAGACTGAAAACATCTCAGGTGAGATCTGTTAGCTATTAATCACGTAGGTAAGGTTAATAATTATAAGATGTACAACTCAAAAACCTGACCTCCCTGACAGGTGACAGCGACAAGGGACAAACAAGTGAGAAATGAAATATATAACTCATGTAAAGATTACCGGTATGTGAAGACGTTACAGATAAACTCACTTTCCTATTTTGATGTGTTATGGTGTCCCTAGTAATTGGAAGAGATTTGTCAGGACTTTCAAACTCTTTGTAGTTTTCAAGCTCAAATTCTGATTTATCCATTGACTTTATAAAATAAGGGCATCCTGTTTTTATCTTGAATTTTTGAGACTTTCACAAAAACTTAAACTAATATAAACTTGCAAACTTTTCAGTAAATCATCCCAAATATTTTCTAGACTACTAAAATATAATATAATAAAGAGTATTTTTGTGTAGATGAAACATGATATGTGGGTGTGATCATCTTGCTGACATGACTACCTGGTTCTTGTTAAGAGAGATACAAGTTTTTCAGCTATCCCAATCCCATGATTTGATAAAATGTTACAATGGACACAAATATGCGTTAACCTCTTGCAACCAATAATATTGCTTCTCAGCCTTTTGGCTAAGATCAAGTGTAGTATCTGTTCTTATCAGTGGGTGTGGACTGACCCCTGGCAGAAGAATAGAGAAAGGCTGGACCGAGAAACTGTTCCAATGGGCGGAGGGGATGGGATCTCTCATGCTCGGGCAGGGAAGTCTGGCTGAGTACCTTCACCCTGCCGGGGGGGGGGGGGGATAACATGGCCTCCCCCCACTGGAAGGAGGGGAGAAACACTGAGCCCAGTAGGTGGCTCTCTTGATGGGGTTTGTAGCCCCTGAAGGTTCAAACAGTGAAAAGCCATGACTAATATCCATTCCCAAGGAGCGGGGAAACACTGGGATTGAGTAGATTGCTTTCATTCCAGAGGTTTGTAGCCTCTGATGAGCAGACAGCTAAAAACCCAGCTTAGTACTGTACCTTAACCTTGGGATGCAAGAAACACTGGGACTGAGTAGATTGTTCTTCCTAGGGGGCCTTCCCAGGGGTTGGAAAACACCCTAGGTTGGAGTGGAGGAACACTTGGTCAGACACTGATTGGCTTGCTGCTTAGAGCCCGAGGTGTAGTGTGCCTTCAGGGAAACTCGGAGGTGCCCTAAACGTTCACTGGTGTCCCCATCAGCACACTTTGGCACTAGCACTGTGCACGTTCCCTTTAAGCTTGAACAGCATGTCCTTGCCCTGGGCCTTATGGCTGGTGCAGGACAATTTTGCACACCCCCACCCTGGCACTTTTTCACATATTCCATTTTTCGTTAGTTTGGTCATGTTTTTTGGGCTGTGTGTATGACCCTTATGAGCTACCCGCTCCCCATGTACCAAAGCTCTCTTCTTTGGGGGAGAGCAGCAGTTCCCAAGGGCAACCTCGAGCAGCTAGGCGGAGGAAAGCCTACCGAGGGTCTCTCCAAGCTTTGGCGAGTAGGACCCACCTGACCTAACCCTTCTGGGGGTTGAGGGAAGAGGGACATTCTGAGCTCATCGAGGAGGACTCACCGATCCCTATTTTCCCCTCTTGGGCCTTTTGGCTGAGAGGGGTCAGGGGAGTAACATGGCCTTTCTCCTTTGGGAGAGAGTCCATACATACCTACACCCCCTATGCATGATTTAGGTCACTGCATTGTGTCCAGTAAGAACTAGGAACAAGTAGAAGAAAGTAGATACATTTCTGAATATATTTCTATTTCTGGAAATCAGTGAGTAATTTTGTCCTTAAGGTGCCCATACACTAGTAAGATTTATCTTCAGATCTGGCTGGTTGGAACAAAAACATGGTTATGGATGAGTGACAGTTTGTCTGTTTTCCAGCATTTCCAAGCAAATGGTCAACTGTCATTTGCTCTCATCCATAACCATGTTTTTGTTCCAACCAGCCAGATCGGAAGATAAATCTGCGTGTGTATGGCCACCTTTACTGTATTAAAAATTGAATTAATAAATACCATTTAGATACAAAATACAGACAATTAATTCTATGCTATTTTGCTATACTATGTTTATGCTATGATGGCACAGTCGTTAGTATTAGTGTTAATGGTAAGACTGTCCTCTTGCTATCTCATCTGCAAGTTTTAAACCATACAAAAGGAATGTGTTACATTCACCTAGGAAGAGATGTAATGCGAGCTAATTCAATAAGATCCAGTATAAACTCTTTATTCAAGCAATGTAAGTCTTAATGACACATTACCTTTTAACTCCCATCTTGTGAGCAATGAAGGTATTTTAAACACAAACACATTTCATTCCCTTCATACTGAACTATGGCGCATGCTGTGCCAATTGGGGATTTGGGGTGTTTCATGTCTAAACTCCACAGGTTCTATTAAAGGGAACCAAAAATGCTAAGTTCAGATTTGCATGATAAATATTATACAAATATATATTTTTAAATATTTCGTTGATCTTTGATATCAAAGCTTCTTTTTGCAAGTAGTTTCAGCAATAAATATTCAAAGGAATGAGAGAGACAACTTGAAAGAGTCAAAGAGAATGGGACGAATCCTTTCTTTTTACTAGTACTGGTGCCACTCAGGCTGCAATGTCTTTATTTTAGTATCATTTAGTATTATTTTTGTATTTTTCATTGTAATTAATATTTAACATAGAACATGTTGCCCCAGACAATTTGGACTTTTCACTTTCTGGAGCTCTCCTCAATACAGGTGCACGCCCCCTTCCCCCCCCCAAAAAATAAATAATAATAATAACATTAATAAGCACCAGGCTCTGGGATCTAGGGCCACCAAGTTTGCCTATCTTAAAATCAAGGATGTCTATGAGAAGCCTATGAGGAGGAACTTATATGAACTCACCTCCATACTCCATTCCTTGAGACACATTTCTCTACTTTGCTGCTGCCTGGGTGGCAAAGGGAAGGGTGCGAAGGGCCCTCTTTGAAACAGGGGACTTGTCCCTGGGGACCTTCCGGGGGGGGGGGGGTGGGGGGACCACGTAATTTTTGGGAGCCTCCCTGCCATTCCAGAATGTTAGGCAAGTATGACTTAAGGGATTGGAAACTGGGTATTGGTGGCCATATCGGGGGGGGGGGGGGTTTGGCAGTAGGTTGAAGTTTTGCCTAGGGTGCTGAGAAGCCTTACACCGGCCATGACTAAGATCTATCGTTTTCACAGAACTGCATTTCAACTGGTTACAAATGGGATCTTGGGTGTTTATTGGGTCAGATGCAAAGTGATTCGCATTTGACTGCCGAGTTTACCAACAGCCAAACATGGGCAAACATGAAGCATCGCAGGGATCAGTCAGATCTGTGCCATGCTTCTACAGTATGTTCAAAAGTAAAGAGAAAATTAAATAAAAAAATGGGCATGGGGTCCCGCCTCCCAAGCATAACCAGCCCCGGGCTCTTTGAGCCGGTCCTGGATTCATAAATACAGGGAAAACATGGCTAGACATTACCTGTATTTTTAAAACCAGCTCCAGGCTTTTGAACCGGTCCTGGTTTTAAAAATACAGGGTACAAAAGAAGTAGGGTTCACTTATGTTTTTTAAACCAGCATCGGGCTACACCATTCAGTAAAGTAATGCCACAGCCAGGGGTCACTTTTATATAAGTGCCCACTGCCATGGCATTACTCTCCTTAATAGAGTGGGGAACTCCAACCCCCCCAGCCACACAAGGTCCATGGATGAATCCCAGGGCTACCCCCTTCACCCCTGGGCGGTGTGTTTACACATGCTGCTCCACCGTGTAAATAATGGGGATTCTACTGACTTCTGTTAATGGAAATCCCCTCAGCCAATCGTGGGAGAGCTCCAGAGGAGCTCTGTTCATGTAGCCCTGTTCCATCGAAGTCAGTGTTATGAGAATAGCATTGACTCCTATGATGAGAACCGGGTCTTCAGCCTAACTGCAAGTTATTTGAAGGAAACCAAAAAGTTAGTAGGTCACCTTTTTGGTTTCCTTCAATCAACTTTGCTGTCAGGCTGAAGTGTTCATACGAATGGTCATAAATTTGCTGGCATCCTGTGGCTACGGTGGAGTTCGGTTGAGTTCTATTGATGGCCTATTCATTCATACTTATGTTCGGTTGTGATTTCCATTCGTAAATTAGCAAATTCTGAAGAATTTGCTCATTTGTAAATCCGCTGATGTGCTATTCCTGGCCATGAATAGGATTGCATGGGTAAAATGGGTGTGCATTTTTGTCAAAATGGGGGTGGGAAGTAAGCTATGAAATAACAGACAAGAAAAACTAGAGTATGACTAGAACCCCATCAATATATCAGAGCAAAGAAAGAAATCTGTTCAAATTCAAGTTAAAACTGCTGAGTCTTGAATTATCTCATTGGCGGTGCCTGATTGCCTTAGCATTTACATGATATTGGGTTATTCATCATTATTATATTAGCGAATTAGACATTTATTTACAGGAGTTGTACACCCAAGCATCACTGGCTTTCACATCCCCTGTTTAGAAGACCTTTGAAGAATAGAGAGCATTCATGCTGCATACTATGGGGCAGATGTATTAAGCCTTAACAAGAGATGAATGCAAGTGTGATCAGGAGAGATAAACGTCCAGCCAATCACCTGCTCACTGCCATGTTACAGCCTGTGTTTGAAAAAAGTCAGTAAGGAGCTGATTGGCTGGACGTTTATCTCTCCTTATCACCCTTGCATTTATCTCTTGTTAAGGCTTAATACATCTGCCCCTATGAGAGATATCTAACACCTCTTCCAAGTACTAACAGCCAAATGCTGTACAATCAGGGGAGCACCATTTACATCACTAAGTTGTAGTATTCCATATGACTGCAACCATTTGGGGTATCTTATCAAACCTTCTGAAGAGGACAAAGGGAATTTGTTAACCATAGCAACCAGCGTCTTCTAGCTACAGTATAAATGATCAAGAACGCTATGAAATGATAGCTATGAAATGATAGCTGATTGACCAGATTCATCATCCCATTATCAGGGAATTACTCATTTGCTACCTTAATGCAGATCGGTTAGTACCCTTTATTTCCACTGTGATCCAATATTACATTGGATCACAGTACACATAACTACACACGTTCTCTAAACCTTGACTCACTGAATTGTATTTTTAAGCATTGCACTCTTGTTTTCTTTCAATGTCTGTAAAGAAACGAATCCTTTCAGCAAGCCACAATAGTATGGACAGCGGCCAGACCACCTGGGAATCAAACTAGGTTAAGTGTCTATCCCATAATTTAAAGGGAAGAAATGTTAAATTGCTATCACATGCATTTTTCTCTCCTTTGGCCCATTTCTGTAATATGTGGCAATTCAAAAGTGAATGTTCCCTGCCAGTGCCTATAAAATGTAAGACAAAGTTCTTGCTCGTGTTGTTCTCTGACACACACTGAAGTGTAAAAGAGGCCAGGGTTCCTTTGATCTGTTATTTTTGCATGATGTGTGCCCTATATGCTGTGAATAACACCTCATAACCTTTCTAAAATGTATCCTTGCTACTAACCTTTACCATAGTATCAGACCAAATACTGATGGAAGCTACAAAAGTGTCCGCTTTGAAGCTCAATGTACACCAAGTGCCAAATTGCCTCCAAGGGGTGCCGATATTACTATAAATGCTAGCACTTCCACTGAGGTGTGAAATTACATGTCCTAAAGACTGCAGGCAAATTAGAAATTACTTAAAAATATCTCATTTGGCCTCACAATGTCATGGCTAACATGTTTCTGTGCTGGAGTTCAGCTTAGATCACAAATGAGTCAAATGATATCCGCAGAGGATTCCGGGCAGCTTGGCCTTAGCACACGGCCTATACCGAAGTAAGACATCCAGAACACATGATCATGTTTATGTCAGATTTCCCAAGATCTATGCCAAGGGTTCTCCATTAGACATGAAGAAATGAGTCAACTCATTTTGGAATTCGTTGGATTTTGGCTGGTTCTTAAATTAAATTGGAACCAAAATTAGGACCGAATACATGTATAATATAATAAACTATAAATTCTAGTATAGTATCCTAATCGTCACTTCTACCACAGATCGATTTAGGTCCAAGAGATGAAATATGGGTACTCTGAGGCATGCCAGAACATTGCATGATGCAAGAAATAAGTGACAAAGGATTTTGGCTTAAGTTTCACTGTTATTAACTTATTAACCAAAATAGAAAATGGAAGTAACGATTACAAGAATAAATATATCAGGCGATTGCTTCCAATTATTTGGTGAAAAAAGCAGGAAGTTCAGTCATCTCTATTTTAAGCCATTTGGTCAGAAAACATGAAAACAGAAAACAAGAAGTTGGTCGCCATGGAAGCTTGTAGGCAGTGTCCTCCTAAAAAACATGTTGGCATACATGTCGGTATATGCAGATTCTACAGCATAGAATTAACATTACATAGTTATATTAAAGTACAATATGTTAATGTTAAATTTTAATCACAGTAATGCACTTCATTTTGTAATTAATGGGGCATTTATCAAGCATTGGGGCAGATGTATTAAGCCGGGTGAAGAGATAAAGAGGAGAAAAAGTGGAGATAAAGTAGGAGATAACACACTAGCCAGTCAACTGTGTTTGAAAAATGACAGTTGAGAATTGATTGGCTAGTGCATTTTCTCCTTCTACTTTTTCTCCACTTTATCTCTTCACCATGCTTAATACATCTGTCCCAGTGAGAGAGATAAAGTGAACAGAGATAACCTATCAGTTTCCGTAACTGTCATTCTTCAATAATAACATGTAAAATAATGGGTCCTACACACATAGCGATTTGCTGAGCGTTCTGAGCGATGCTAAATCACTGAGCAAGATCACACAGCACACAGCGAAGTGTCAGCGCAATCTGTCATGGCCAGTGTTTTCCGGTGAGAACACTGACACTGTCCAACGATATTATTAGATTTATCCAGAATGCAGGGTGATAGTGACAGATGGGGCTGCGCATTGCTATCGCTATGCCCCTACACAAAGAGCAATGTCACTTAATATATTAAGAAAGGGTTGGACCAATTTATATATATATATATATATATATATATATATGTTATAAATAGCTTGAACTCAATGGACTTATGTCTTTTTTCAACCTCACAAACTATGTTACTATGTTAGGTCTGTCCCACCTACAGTGCACATACTTTTGTCCATGTGCAAACAAAATATGCCCTGCAATCAGGTCTGAATTAGGCCCAAAGTACTTAACTGCATTGGCAATGTTCAATTTATGTTGACAAGTAAGCTCTGGGTAAATAAATTTCCTAAGAGGAGTTGCCTTTTAAGTAGTTTAAATATATTAACCTCAACCCTGGCATTCCAAATGCACCAAACACCCGATTCATGCTCTAAAGCTGGCCATACATCTACAGATCGATTGTCAGATCTGGCTGGTTGGAACAAAATCTTGGTAATGGATAAGAGAAAATGACAGTTGACTATTTGCTTTGAAATGCTGGAATACTGCTAAAAGCTGTCATTCAGCTGCTACCAGGTTTTTGTTCCAACCAGATCAATCTGACAATCGATCTGTAGATGTATGGCCAGCTTAAGACGCACTTCCTCCATTTGAAATGCATGGTTGGTTTTTACAGTGCTGCCCTCTACCTCTCTAAACAGATGTATTTCTAAAACCTTATCTCCTCTCAGTCTCATCTAAAACTTACATCATGGGCCAAATAGTGTGCAATAGTAACATAAAAAATTGCACCATATCGCACAATTCAGATGTGCGATTTTTTTAAATGAAGTTTCACATCTAATAGTTGTGATTTTTCAGAAAATGCCCCCAAAAATAGATTTATGGCAATTTTTTTGTAACAGGAATGTGCGATTTTTAATGCAAGGTGTGGTTTTTCATTTTTTTTTTAGTACAGCTAAAGTGCATTTTTTAGTTAAATAAAAAAAATGGCATGGGATCCCCCCTGCGAGCATTACCCACCCCAGGCTCTTTGAACCGGTCCTGGTTGCAGTAATATGTGGGATAAAAATAGCAGGGGTCCCCCGTATTTCCAAAACCAGCAAAATGCTCTTGGACCGGTTCTGCTTTCAAAAATACGGGTAGGCTTAAGGAGTAGGGGGCCCCCGTATCTTGGAAACCAGCACTGGGCTCCAAAAGACAATCTGATTGGTTGCTATAGGAAGTTGTACAAGGTGAATACCTTACTTTCTATTTCAGACGTTTAGTTACGTCTGTAGCACTTAAAGTTAGGGCTGGGGTAGGGGAAGACAGAATAATTGTAACTGGGGGTGGGGATTATAAAGTTTGCTATAGGGCCCCCTTAAACTCTAGTTATTCCCCTAATATTACATAAGGCAGCAGGTAAATTTGCTGTGTGAAAAATGATCAAACATTTTCTACATGTGCAGGCATTCATTATACAGCAGCCATACATGACCTGTTAATTGATGAACAGATTTAACATCCATTTTGTTGGTATATCACATTGATAACTGGCAATGCATTCTAACCAGTTACAGTATTTTGTACATCTTACAATATTCAATTGAAGCATAAATTGCCCTTGCTTGAAAAGGATGCTGTGGCCAAGTATCGGAGGGAGAGAGAGCAGCCTGAGAGACAGCCCAACAGATGTCAACAGCACAGCCCAGGGAAACAGGAGCAGATGGTGCAGGATGCACTGGAGAGAAAAGATGAATGAGAGGTTGCATGTTAAGATGAAATGTTGATTTATATGTACAAGAATTAAGAATTAACCTGCATCAGATCAACGTCCGCTAATATGGAAATTCTGAGCTAAAAAACATCAATGCTTACATAAAAATGGTTGTCCCTCTATTTACTAATCATAGATAAGAACACAGATGAATTAAATTGTTTATCTTTCAGTCAGGAAGTGTTATTACATCGTTATACTGACCTGCTCAGGAGGTAAAGTGAATTACTGGGAAATTGTAGCTTTTAAAGAGTTCATCAATAATTGATGGGAATCATCTTGATACCACCTGGCTGTTCTAAAGACAAAAACTCTTTTTTTTTTGTGTTCCAAGGGACTTCTAGTTTCCTGGTTGCAGTTTTAAATCAGTCCTATAATGGGAAAAAAAATTAGACTTTACGCTCAGGCATGTGAAAAAAAACAAATACACTAATATGTAGTCTTTGCCGTTACCTGTAGGAGGCAGTGCAACAGGGTAGGTGTCAGCGTCCGCCCTAAATTCTGCAATATCCCGCACGGATAAAAGTCAGTTTAGACTAATGCTGCATACTCGAAGGGCGATATTGCATACAATCCTTCGATTTCGACCTCATCTGAAAAATATTTGCTGCGGTGAAGCACAGCACTGTGACGAAGCATTGGCGTCGGGGCACAGCGGCAGCATAAAAAATGTAAAAAACTATTTAAAACACTGGGTGGCCCTCTGATTGGCTGAGAGAGCTCTCAGTCAATCTACCAATTATTGTTCGCCTTAATGTGAGGCCTCTGATTAGCTGAGAGCACTCTTAGCCATTCAGAGGGCCAAGTGTTTTTTTTTATCGTTTTTTCCAAATTCTGCCACCGCCGCTGATCCCCGATGCCACATCGCTCCTTCACAGTGATGCACTTCTCCGCCACCCTCCCTCTTCCAGCACCCGATGTGGCATTGCAGATGGCATGTGACATCAGGTTCTGGAAAAGCCACACTTGGGCACCACAAGATGCAATCGGATGCGATGGGACATCACATTGCTATGTCCCATAGCATCCGATCACATATGGGCACCATAAGTGTACACATCCACTCATATGCTAATGTTGGGATTCAAGCCCTCATTGTCATTTCACCTGGGTTTCTTGCTCTCTCTGGGATGGTGTAAATCATGCCCAGTTCACTTAGATATGCACATACAAAGCACCTATCGGCAGCTTTCAAGACCCGGTGGGGTGCCGGCATTGACTGGCAGGGAGAGAGGGACAGCACGGGGAGAATTGAGCAGCATTGGCCTCATTTCGAGACTCCGCAAGGTTGTGCATCGGGATCGTATCAGGATTAAATGCAGCCAACACAGTGCAATTATAACTATTTTGCTATCGATTTTGACTATATACACTGATCTAAAAAGATAATGAGGAATCAAATAGTACTGTAGGCTAATCTTATAGTTCCATTTTAATTTATGTAAAGCATGAACCTAGGAATCCCACCTTCAAATACAATGATTGTTGTGCACAGAAATAACAGAACTCAATGTGGGTGATCATGAGCAGGGACAGAAAAATATGTGCAAAGATACTTACTTAGTCATACCCAGTACTGCATTATTCATGTTCAGGTTATTTCCTAACAGGAAAATATGAGAGTGCTCTCTATGTTTAATAAGCCCCTAATGGCATCTTGCTTATCAGAGAGCTCCCAGAGGTCGATCTGCAAGTGGTGCAGCAGGTGCACTGATCAATGTCAGCAGACCTGGTGTGGTCCCACTGCCTGAGGACTTGTCCCTTATCTTAGGGAGACAGGGTTGACCTTGTGTGTGTGCAGCCATATCAGTCTTCCATTTAAACCAGAGTGATAGAGTCCTCCCACCTATCAGCGTTAATGATCACGGATGTATACTGCGTTTAATTCACAGTGAGCTGTCTGTTACTTAGAGGCAGGTCATGGCCAGTATAACTGCTGATGCCAACTTAAGGCCTCCATACACTAGTTTGACTTGTCCTATGGACAAGTTGGACCAGTTTGCCATTGAGAGCCCCCCCAACAGCTCCCCGGGAGGCTCGCTAGCAATTTGGCACTTGATGTGCCATTTTTACATGCAATAAATGGCATGCGATTTATTGCATGTTATCCCCAGAAAGTTGCTGCTGTGGCAGCAGGGGGGAGGGCAGTGGGGTTCAGACAGCAGAGATCCGGGCTTTGGCGGCTGGGAAACGGCATCTAGGCAGCAGGGTTCAGTCAGTGGCGGCTGGGATCTTGTAGCGCTATTTGCCAGGCAGCGGTGCGGGAAGCACTGCTGATTTGAAAACATACAGTACTTTGAATTCTTACAGGCAATCAGCGTCCAGTCGGTCTTTATGCGCAGTAGACAAATGCGCAGTAGACAAATCAAAAAGAAAATGACACAGGTGCCATTTTCCTGGAGACCTGTTCATGTGCAGTACACTTTGGTACAGTGTCAGAGCTTACTCAGTGCACGGGCCAGCAAGATAGTGGGCGAGATGTACTAAGCCTTGAAAAGTGATAAAATGGAGAGTGATAAACCACCAACCAATCAGCACCAATCAGCACCTACCTGTCATTTTTCAAACCCAGCTTGTAACATGACAGGGGATACGGTCATTAGGTCAACAAGTATTGGGTTGACACGACAGGGAGCAAGGTCGACATGGGTTTAGGTCGACATGGGTTAAGGTCAACATGAGCAAGGTCGACAGTCAAAAGGTCAACATTTTCAAAGTTTTTTACTGTTTTCTGAGCCGACATTCCATTCGGTATTCCATGCCCTACCATCCCCTAGGGCGTGGTGGGAGAATAAAATAGTGTGCCGAGCATAGCGAGGTACCGTGTCCAAAGCATCGCGAGCGAAGCAAGCGATGCGAGGGGACGCGGTGCACTTGTCGACCTTTTGACTGTCGACCTTGCCAATGTCGACCTAATGCTTGTGTCGACCTAATGTCCTGTCGACCTAGACCCATGTTTACCTAGACCCATGTCGACCTTTCTGCCTGTTGACCTAGTGGTGTCGACCTCATGCTTGTCGACCTAGTTGCAGTAGATCAAACAATCCTAACCCCATGACAGTAAGGAGCTGATTGGCTGGTGGTTTATCACTCTCCATTTTATCACTTTTTGAATCTTGATACATCTGGCCCAGTGTGAGCCGTCAGTACAGTCTTCCTTCTCTCTTAATCCACCCTTGGTTCTTCTAATCATTCTGATATTTTTATTACAATTGTTAAAATAGCTTTAATACAAACCAATTGTGAAGTGTTGTTGCTTTATACAATAATCTACCGATATATTTCCCTCCCAAAGCTCCATGTTTATAATGTAAAAAAAAATGTTTTCTGTCTCCGGTTTCTGTTTCCACATCGTCATCTGTATTTCCTTATAAATGGCTGGAAACTAGCTGCTCCTTACTTACATAATTAGCTGTCTAATGTTGGGTATCTCTGTGAAACCCGACTAAAATACTGTATACATCCTGAATGCTGAAAGGGATCCCCGTATGAGACCTGTCATCTACACAGCGTACTGGAATTATGAACATGAGCAAGTGATCTTTGCATTTGATATTTTAATGGCCCTACATCAAAGCATATTCTCCACAGTTTCCATGTCCGTAAGCGCATTCATCTTTTCCCTAAAGTTCATAATCTAAGTTCTGGTGAGGTTACTTGCTGCAATAAACTCTAACAGCTTTTTGCCGGCGTACTGAAAGATTCAGGACTTTTGTAGGTAAGCGTTAATAACTGCCAGTGTCAAGGAGTAGATTTTTAGATCGTTACATAATTAAAATGATGCATAAGTTACATAGGAAAAGAAGTGGTACAGTGTATAATGATGCCTAGAGATCCGGAGTAATTCACTGCACAGTGTTAACAGAACAGCATTTACAGCTAGCAGGGAGCCAATGATGGACACACCATCATTAAATGGGTCCCGGACCGGTACAATATCAAGAAAATCTAAAGTTATTTACTAATTCAGCAAATCGGTAAGGGACAACCGCAGCTAAAAGTCATTTTCATTTCAATTATTCGTTCACGATATACTGTATCGTACCTTGGAGAGTATTTTATGTTACAGAAAATATACATAAAATATAGATTTTCCAACTTTACAGAATTCGAAGAAGACTTTGAAAAAGGGAAGAAGCATCTGCACATCACAAATACTGGGTTCTGTTATTTCCTCTGTATTGTCCATTATTCAGGGGTGCGATAAAGGAAATTGCATTTTCATGCACTAATAATAATGTTATTAAAAACATCCAAATAAACAAATTGGACAAATAATTAAGACCATATGCCCCTTGCACGTACAGTATTACTTAGCGAATGGGGCTGGAGCAAGTTGTATTTTGAGGGAGAAAAAATTTCAAGTTTCAATTAATTTAGAGACTGGTAATAAAACATGTCAGCAGGCATTAATGCAGTCCTGCAAATCGCCATGCAAAGCGTTTGCACAGGTAACATCACCAAGAGGAATGTCACTTTTTCAAGGCGCTATAGCACAAAATGAAATACTCTGTTCTTCTTTTGCAGCTCCGCAGCTAGGAAAACAAATATTGCAATCTGTTAAGAAATGGACAGAGCTGAGACAAGATGAGTAAATGGTTCATAGGGTAGATTGGTTGAGTTATGAAGATATACCTGTACAAGAGGGGGGAATTTACTAAGGGGAAAAAATAGGTGTATTCATATCCAGAAATACACTTATTTTTTACAAATTCGTATCTTCTGGATTTACTATCCCGAAAATACAGCAATTCATATTCGTATTAATGGCACTTTCATATTTGTATTTACAAATACGAATGCATACACCATCGATAGAATAGGCCAGGAATCACCATTCAAAAAAATTGTATGTGATTGTATGTGTGGGATCTGTTTGTAATAAAGTTTTATTTTTCTTGTGTGTCAGTGTGTGTTTACTTAACTATTTGTATTGCTGTGGAACTATAAGTTCCAGCGGGCCCTTTAATGCCCCGTATTCTGGGACTTGTGGTTCTCCAAGTCCCTGTATGCGGGGGAGGCTTGCTGGGACTCATAGTTCCACAGCAACATACAATAGTTTTAATCTAACTTTTACACTTATCATCAGCCCAGTACCCATTGCCCATGGGTACCGGAGACAGCACCAGGCTTCAGCCTGGGCAGGTAAGTTCTGGAGGGGAGACCCCTTCATTGGGGGTGTCCCCACTCCCCCAGGACCCTTGACCAGGCTGACTGGTCAGTAAGGATGAAGGCTTTGGCAGGGGGGACTTGTATAAAAAGTCTCGGCTGTGGCATTATCCTGCTGGCTGGTTGGGCCTGGGGCTGGTTTTCAAAATACATGGGACCCCTACTCATTTTGTCCCCTGTATTTTGAGAACCAGGAGCTTGATGTAAAATATCAGTGAAACCCTACACATATTGTTTTCTGATTTTTTACAACCAGAACCGACTCTTTGAGCCTGCTGCTGGTTATCTGACTGATCCATGCAGGCTGCCTATACGAATTCCTAGTAGCGGCCGTATATACGGCCGCTACCACGAATGAATACGCCATCGGAAAACAGCCATATGCATTCGTATTCATTCGTATTAATAATACGAATACGATAAATCATATTCGTATTCTTAGTAAATTTCCCCCAAAGTATGAGGCATTAGTAAGGAGATACAGTATATATAGATTTTGAGACTGAGCATGTGTGGCATGTCATTTTGTGTTGCATTGGAACGACTAATCATCCACATCATATCGTGGGGGTTATTCATGGGGGTTATTCTGCTTGATTTGCTTGGATGCTAATTAGCTAATCAACCTATCCCCCCGGTGGTACGCCAGCCCACCATTCGCAAGGCGCATACGTTTGCACTGGCTGTGAAAGGATGTTTTACAGGTGACGATGGGATGATGTGAAATGAGCACGCATATGTCAGCTTGCTCTGAGCAACCTTACATATGAGTGTATGTTCTGAAGAAAGTGGTCGGGCAGCTGACATCCGGTGATGTCAGCTGCCCGCCCCCCACCCTCGCGTCATGGCCTCATTAGCATGAGAATGCCTAGCGTTCTAATGTGAAAGCCCAAGAAACGCTGGGCATTCCCATATGCTAATGGGGCCACACGCTGCCCCACGCCTCTCTCTGCCCCACACACACTGTCCTGGGTGCATGCACCCAGTGAACAGACTGTTCGCAGTGGGTGCACGCACCCTGCGTATGCATATGCTTATAAATGCGCATGCGCAGTAAGACAACATCGGTCCCCGTGCGACATGAATAATGTCCTGTGTGTATGCACTGTTGTGTGCCCCATGAGATGGGGTGTATCTAGGGTTCCTAGGGCCTGTGGCAAAGTATGGCGCTCACACCCCACACATTTTTTCTTGTCTTGGTGTTGATTGTCTCAATGGAGAAATGCATATTACCGCAAATAAAAATGGAGGGGATATAATTGCCCCTGGTAGGAAATATTACTTATTAGTGAGAACAAGATCTTCTCTTTTGTCTCTTGTTACAATATACTGAATCAGTGTCACGTCTTAAGAATGACCAATGTAAGGCTTAGCATCCGATGTTCATGATCATATCAGGTGGGGCTCCAAATTGCAAAGTCTGACCAAAGTATGGCCAACCACTGATTACTTTAAACACCATCAATTTTTTAACAAATTGCTACCCCTCAAAATAAAGCGTTAAATAGCAATAATTTACTAATCTGTTAATATATTGTTTATTTGCACATATTTAATTATAGGAGAAGTGTTTGGAAAAATTATGATATCCCCCTGCTTGTGAGTTGTAATTTTCAGTCTATTTGGAAATATTTGTTGTGGCACTGCTGCTCCACAGCCAATCAGAATTGCACATTCTCTAAAAGAGGGCCTCACTCTATTCTTCTAGGAGCAGAGCAGTGGCCTTTGGAGAGTGATCTGGCATTGGTAAAAAAAATCTCCCTGTCCCATGTAACCATTCCAGTGGTGGTACTGAAGCTCTGCCACTGCTTGCAATCTTCTTTTTCTGCACCAAATAAGGGTTTTTAAAACAGAAATAAATACAATTGGACTTACCAAGAAGTGATGAACCAACATGACTCTTATAGGTAGGTCCAGTGGCTTAAGTTTGTCCCAGTTGCTAAATAAGATGAATATTGGTGTCCCCAAATAGCTCAATCAGTAAGGTGTCTCCTGTAAGACAGGTCATGGGTTCTAATAGAGGGTGTGACACTTGCAAAAATGATGGTAGGAGGAGGAGTCAGCCCCAGAAGCGATATTGACGGCTTTCAATTAACTGATTCAAACTGCCAAAGGAAAGGTGCCCCTTGGGAGCAGGAGCCCGGCGGCGGATTACTCCATTGCCTCCCAGAATTACGCCTCTGGGTAGGTCTACACATTAATGAGTGGTCACAAAGGACATTCTATTGTTGTTTCTGTGGCCAGATCATTGTTTTCCCACTATACTGTATATATGAAATCCCCTCTGAGAGTAAGAAAAGGGTAAATGCTTATTTAACACATTTAAATTCTTAGGTTCCATAGAATGCAAATTCAATCTGTATGGGTGGTAGACCTCAGCATTGTATATTATGTCCATAACTATTTTACCCCACACATACAGTACATAGTCTTACCAATGCCCCGCCTCCCACCCATGTCATTTGTCTCCTTGTCTTTCTGTCATCTGTTACATACACTCTTCCCTTTCTTCTCAGTTCCATGTTACTCACTGTGGTGTACATCACGGAAGACCCAAGAGCAGAAAAACACACTCACCGTTTTGTACATTCACAATCGTTAATTCACTGTGTACATAAACAATTATGTTCTATTTCTAAGTCAAGAATAGGCATTAAATATTAATATATTAATTAAGGCATTTAGGCTTGAAATTAATTAAGGCATTAAATCAAATTAGAAGCTAATGCAAACAAGAGACTTCTATAAAGGAACAGCAATTCTTAAACAATATAAGTTTATTTTTCATAGACTGACAGGGCAAATGCCGTAATCTGTACATCTACAAAGGCAGAGTTATTTTAAGTCAGAGAGCAAAGGGAAACAGTCAGATGGCTTCTTACTAGTGATGGGAGACTGTACTTTTGTGAGATCTAATAGAGAAGTGTTAGAAGCTGTTTCAGCAGACATTGGGGGTGCTCAGAGTTCTAGAAGCATACTTACCTACCTTTTGAGAAGACCTCCGAGGGGATGTGGAGAGTGGGTGGTCTGAGTGTGAAGAGCAGGGGCTGTGGTGCCTTATATCTCTGCATTGTGGCCCCATAATCAAGCACATATGTTTTGGATAATACATTTATTGGAATAAACACTATTGTTATTATAATTTGATCCACCATTCTCTAAAACCACAATGAGTCTATTTATTAAAATAATACAATGGGTCCTCACTAGAGGTTGGGCTTCTTCCTATGCACAACACAATATTATGATATATATTAAACCAGAGGATACTGCATTGAGATCATGTAGGTAGACTTGGTGCCAATGTCACTATTGCCATGGCCAGTCTGTCAATGTTCCTCCTTGTTGCCTTGGTGTTGCATATACAGTTACTAAGGACTTTGCAATGACTCTGATGGGCGTCTATAACCTTTTCTGGGATGTTTCCCCTGTGATGTTTAGCAGTTCCGTAGCCTGAGAATTTGGAGCTCATACAAACAGGAATTAGGCACAATGCTCTGGGCTGTCAAAAGCTCTGTTGGGCATTGGTGTTAGGCAACCAATGCCCAACAGAGACCCCTGAGGGGGGCATGGCTGCACATTCTTGGAAGAGAGGGCTACACCTCTCCTGTACTACTTAGCACATGCCCCAGACAATGCTGTACTGAGTGGGACGGTAGCACAGAGCATTAAAACAGGATTCTCCAGACAACATTAGGCTGGCTGGCGAAATATGATTGGATTTGGTGCAATGATCGCAGGGACACTATGTGGATTTGTACATAGAGCTCTTAGTATACACAATACACAACAGGGATAATGCACAGGGAACATGTTTAGAAGATATATTTTCCAAATTTGAAAAATTTAAAGGGAAAAAAATGTATCAATAAGAGAGAGGGATTTTCAGTCAAATGTTAGTCTTTCATATGAGACGCATAATAATCAGCAAATACTCAGTTTGTGATTAGAAAAGGGAGACCATTGTTTGATCATTGAAATAGTCCTAGACAAGGTGCTAATATAGACTGGGAGTTAATCCAACATAGAGAAGTGATGTCAGTCCTGTAGGTGCAATTTGATTGATGCTTCAAAAATAAAATGACTGGTGTTCTTTGTATTGGCACAACGTTTAGAAATCTTGCCCTTTACTGTGGATGCACATTCATTGAAGTTCTGTTAAAAATGCAAGGATCTTCAATCATAGCTTGCTGTATGTATATATATATTTGTGCCAACCAACCAACCAATGTTTTGCGGCTTAGCAACCCCTTTGTCAAGGTGCACAGGTTAATTCACCTGAGCACCTTAACAAAGGGGTTGCTAAGCCCCGAAACTTGGTTGGTTGGCACAAATATATTTTCTTTGAAAGTCTCCTCGGAGTGCCGCCCATTCTTCCACCAGTGTATATATATATATATATATATATATATATATATATATATATATACACACACACACATATGCAGGATACCACAGCACTCACCATTCCTACGAATGGGGTTCAAACAGCACTCGCCAGGTTGGGGTGCAGTGGCCTGTGACCACTACTCAAATAAATACAGTTACAGGGGGCTCAACACTCACCATAATAAACTAACTCACCTTAATGTACAAATAATCAAATATATTATGGGGTTTTAGTTCATGAATTGTTCAATGCATTTAAGCTTGCAGACCATCACCAAGGGACCCCATTTCACTGCAAGTCCTACACTAACAATTAGGCTCTTAAGAACCTGGCAACTACCTTACGGCTTTTGAAGGTGAGACAATCACCAACACAACTCCTGAATTACTGTAGCACTCAGGGGCAGCTGTCACAGGTTTAGGATAAATGAGCTTACCTGGGGTGCATGAGAAAGCTATGATCACAGAATGTTTAATTAAAAATGTACCCATATATATAAATATACAGGATACCACCGCACTCGCCATTCCTACGAATGTGTCAGCAGTTACCTGTTACCAGGTTCTTAAGAGACTGGTTGTTAGAGTAGAACTTGCAGAGAAATGGGGTCCCTTGGCGATGGGCTGCAAGCTTAAATGCATTGAAGAAAGTCGACATGGGGTTTTCACTTTTTTTTGAGCCGACTTGTGCCGACAGGCGGTATTTCATGCTCTACCATCCACTTGGGCGTGGCGGGAGAATAAAATAGTGCCCAAAGCATGGCGAGCTCAGCGAGCCATGCGAGGGGACGCGGTACTGCGTTTTATTGCCCATGTCGACTGTGTCGACATATGGGTCAAAAGAAAACGTGAAAAACCCCATGTCGAACTTGACCGTCGATAAGTGAAATAGAATGAGGTGGTAGACGCAAATACAGTAGTACAATTTAAACATGCTTGGGATAGGCATATTGATATCCTTACAAAAAAATAAGGATCAAATATGGTTTCAGGTAACATGTTTAAAAAAGGGGCAGACTAGATGTTCTATGTTTCTATGTTTCTAAGATCTTCCCCATATCGACCTAATGCATGTCAACCTAATGACCCTGTCAACCTTGTGCATGTCGACCTTCAGTAATGTCCACCTTAATTCATGTTGACCTAGCGGTGTCAACATAATGCTTGTCAACCTACTTGCTTTCTACCCAGTGATCCATAGCCATCATTTCTTCTTTGGAAGATCGGGCAGTGAATGGCATTCCTTAGCTGACCGATGGACATTTCCCCTGATCCTTTATGTTGGAAGAAACAGTGAGATGTATCCTCCGCAGGGTAGGAGCGCAGGTGTCATGGCCATTACACTGTGGGCGGGTTATAACAAGGGCCAAGGACTTTGCAGCAAGGTGCAGCTTCTTGACCTCGCACGCCAGGCTGCGACAGGCAGCCTCAGTAAGAATAGACTTACTCAATCTCCAGTCACAGGTATACTGTATACTGCATACTGTATTAATGCAGATGATGTTCCTCTTGTACTGCGATCGCATTGCAGGCAGGGGGTGGTATGCACCTCCACCTGCATTTGCATTGCTTAATGAGCGCATATGTGATCCAAGCAGAATCAGTCACCATGACAGAACTCAGAACATTCTTTTATTTAGTGACCATCAATGTTCCATGTTATTGTGCCTTATAAACAATTAATAAACCTATGTATGTTTGAGTATTTCTGAATAAACTTCCAAACTGATGACAAAACAGTATTTGAATTTGATTTGGAAAATAATATACATTCCTTACACGTAGGCATTATTTTTCCAAGACAACAATTTCTTTCCTATTCAGCAGGTTTAGCATCAACTTGACTCTCTCTTCAGACTGCAAATATAGCAATTATACCAAGTTATGCTTTGACGCTGATACCACAGGCAAATGGCCACATTGCATCAGCAGTCAGAATATCTGAGCAACTTAACAAGATTGCTTTCATTTCAACAATAGCAATTGGAGGGGAATAATCCAACTTATAAAAACTTAAATAATAGAACATTTAAAAAAAAAATCTAGTGTTCAGTAATACAAATTACGCCACCATTACTGTCATCCAGGTGTCATTTCAGAGTTTCCACTGATAAATTATCTCCTTTTCCTTCTGTATCCGAGCAAAAGTTTTGCAAACAAGTTTCTTTACATCAGTCTTTATTCTCAGTTAATTATATTATTATTTACATGAACTTTTTGCCGGAAACAAAATTGAAATTGAAATCATAGTGTTTCGGGGTCTCAGAAGGGAGCGTCAGTGACCAATGTTTAGTTGATCATTTTTGAGAACAAAAAAGAACTGTAATATTGCACACAAAAGGCATTGATATCCAAAAGAATTCAGAATAATTTTTATTATATTCTCCAAGACAAGATATATCACATTTAATTAGGTGAGCAGTGCTGACGGGGTGCAAAAGCAATAAAAACAACGACAACAACAACAAAAAAAACATATGTTGAATGAGAAAGGTTTAGGTCCCAAACAGGCTGCATTCTTTCTCCCTGTGGCACGGGCAGTAATTGAGCATTTTAAAGGAATGAAAATGGAAGAATACAGATCGCAGCTCTGACAAAAGCTTTCAACTAAAATTTATTTTGGTCTCCCACCAGGTGATTTTTTTCTAAAATCATAACAGATATAAAAAAAACGTCAAAAAGATCAGAGTGAAACAGCACATAAAGAAGCCTTAACAGGCAGCATCATGGCATGAGACTAATCAAATGTATTTAGATGGTCTTTTTTTTATTTATTTTTTAAAATAATCAATAGCTACGCTTAAAACAATAACTTTTGCAATAAAAACAATCTCGCACAGCTTGAATCCTTAATAGCATGGTTAAAATGAGATGACACTCGCAATACAGTGGACAAATATATATTATAATTTCCCAGTAATTTTTTTTAATTAGAACAAGAAGAAAATATAGTAATTGCAGGCGACTAATGGACACAGAACTTTGGATACTTTGTGAAGGAAGAAATTATATTTTAATCCTGATTTAAAAAGCAAACATTTCAATTTTTTTTTTAGAACTTCCTATTTACAAATGAATGCCATATATTTTCATGCAATGAGTCTGTTCCGCATACCATGAGGGGTCATTTGCACATTAACTGTATTAAACTACAATAGAACCCCCTACACACACACATCCTTTTCAGGATAATCCTCCACTCAGGGGAAGTTAATCTCACTTGTCATAAACATGTACGTTTGAACCACACAATAAAGTTTTTAAAAAGTCCAGATACAGTAACTTCGATAGTTATGTTGTAAAAGTTATGTTTGGAACAAATATAGATGCAGTATATACATATTACCTAATTGCCGATATATATTACAATTGGGACAAATAAAGCTACATATCCTGCACCTATATGATAACAATTTACAATAGTGGTAATCAGCTGAGGGTGACGTATAGCTGACCATGAATGCAGTTTCAGATATACATAATGTTAAACCCTTAACCTCCCCCTAGTGCTTAACCTTAACATCCCATCCAGCTTCTTAAACCTTACTCTCACCTAGCCTTTCCCTAAACAAGGGCAGCAACTATGGGGTACTAGGGAGTCGCAAGCACCGGGTGCTGGATGTGATGCCCATACATGAATGCAGGATGGGGGAGATGGAGTACAGACAAATTACTGCCTTGCCCTGGGTGACAAAAATCCTAGTTTCAGCCCTGCCTAAGACACCCCTCCTGTACCCTAACCTTCCTCACCCACAGCCTAATCCTAATCCTAATCTCCAATCCTACAGCCTAATCCTCCACTCATGCAGCCAAACCCTAACTGTTGGCATTCTGAGAATGTCACCAATTCACATGTATAAACCTCACAACTGTCCAACTATTCATGGGACAGTACCACTGTAAGGGGGGGGGGCAGTTGAGAGTCCAACACCCTGCCTGTCGCTGCTCTGCATAGCATCTATTTAGGAGACAGAGGGGCTAGGGGGTTTTCCTAACTTGATAATGAATTTTGCCTTCTGTACACAGCTGCACAGAAGCATCAACACACTGGCTTCCAGGGGCATTATTTACTGCAGGATTAGGTGGCACAAGCAATGATGGACGATTTGTGTTCAACTCCGCATGTAGCCCGGCATTTCCTTATTCCCAGACATTTATATAAAACTGGGGTGAGCAAGTCAAACATTTGTAATTGGGACATAGTCTAATCATTAAATTTTTAGCAACTTTTAAAAACTATAGTTACTGTATAGCCCCACCCCATATAGGAACTTATTCAGGCCTGTTTGTTGGCTCGTGTGCATTTGCACAAGGCTGATATTTGTGCTTTGCACATTTCTGCGCATGTGTATGCGCTGGGTGCGTGCACCTACGGCAAAGAAATGAATCGCTGGATGCACGCACCCATCTTTGTGGGTGGAGGGCAAGTGCGCTTGGCTGGCCCCTTTGCATATGGGAATGCCCAGCTTTTCATGGACATTCTCATGAGAACGCTGGGCATTCTCATGCTTATGCAGCCTTGATGGATATCGGATGTCAGCTGCCTGCCCATTTCCCCCCGAGTGTACACGCATATGTAAGGTTGCTCAGAGCAACCTTACATATGTGTGCACCTTTCACATCTTTTGATGGTCAGTGACCATCGAAAGATGTCGGAGGGTCCAAGTGGCATGCAAATGGATGTTCCTGTAAAACATCCATTCGCAGCCAGTGCAAACGTACGCGCCTTGCGAATGGTGGACCGGCGAACCACCATTCGCAAGGCGGGATATGGTTCACTTGCAAGGATGCGAATTTGCATCCGAGCAAATGAATCAGAATAACTCCTATCATGTGTTCTAGATAAACCTTGTCCTAGTTAAAGAAAATCCAATTAATTAAACTTAATTTAATATAGCAAATTTCAGAATTCAGAATATCTCTGATAGACTGAACACTATTTTATCATTATTATTATTTACATTTTTACCAACATATTCTGCAGACAATGATAACAGCACAGCCTCTTAACTTGAGACACGCTAGAGATTACAATCTAAAAGCATGCTGAAGGTTTAAAACAGCCTTGGGCACCCGTTTCGGTTTGACTTTCCCATGGCCAGCGTGCATGAAGACACATCGAGCGCTATTTCTTGACGTGGTTAGAAAGTCGGTAAAGTGAGCCATGGTTGGAAGACGGTATTTATTTAGTAAACCTGTCATTCCCAGCATATGTATAATGAAATGATCAGGTTTCTTTCTGTGTTATGTGAGAGCCCAGTTCTGTAAACCACACTTACACATCCTCCGCATATAGGCTTTCCAATTCTGGTTCGCTTGCCACCAGACAAACCTGCATTCTTTAAGATGTGAAAGGCAAGAGATATTTTCAGACTGTTCTCAACGCATTTTATCTGCATACCTGACAGCTCATTTGTTAAACATGGCTACATTGACCGCCTGGTGAATAGATGTCAGGACACAGAGGAAACATGTGGAGAAGCTCCTGTTTCAAATAAACAAATTGATGTATGTACTAGAAAGATGCATTTGACAGGAGCATCACATCGCTACTCCATCCCAACGGTGGATTCCCCACCAGGCCACCTGTTGGGGGGAGGCGCAGCAGCCTTCCCTACATGAGAGTGGTTCTAGGCACTGACCATATGAGGACAGGTGTTTTTTTTTTTTGTCATTTTAATTTATGTTTTTATTTTTTATTTTGTATTAGGGGGAAAGATTGGACAGTTTATTGTTGTGAAGTTGTGGGGGATGAGATTGTTGCTGCTTTGGCAGACTATAGGTGTCTGGACCAGCCCCAACGTCAAGGAGCTAGTGACGTGATGTGGCTTGATCAATAACATTTTGCCTAGGGGCAGCCTGACCTTTAAATTGGCCCATGCTTTATGCCAGGCATGTCCAAACTATGGCCCTCCAGCTGTTGTGAAACTACAAGTCCCATCATGCCTTGCCACAGTTTTGCTATTAGGGATTGGTAAAACTATGGCAAGGCATGCTGGGATGTGTAGTTTCACAACAGCTGAAGGGACACAATTTGGACATGCCTGCTCTATGCCCTACAAAACTATATATGGTGCAGTTCCAATTTGGGGATTCTGCCCTACTTTCTTGATTGGGACATTTTTGTTTAAATTAGACCAGAAGTTGTCAAATATGCTCCGCAAAGCAAAACTAGTAAATGTTAATGGGTAATGGATGGTGGCTGGTTCAACTTTGGTCATGTGACCATAATGAATGACCATGACAGGTCTTGTTCTGCTCTCCCAGACCAGTTGTTGGGAGGTATGTTACCATGTGAGGTTAGAGGAGCATGCGTCTTCTACTACATCCTTGCTTACTCTCCAGAGCACCTAGGAGACGTATACCTTATAAGTCTACCTGGACTCCTGGGAGAAAGAGCCACTCTCTCAGATCCCACTTCTCATTTTTGAGGGTCTTGATGAATTAATTGCTGAGGGTCTTGATGACTTCATAGGCCCTCCAGCAGCTGCACAATGATTCCTTCATCATATCCTTGAAAATAGAATACGATAAAAGTGCCCGGACTCAACTCAAATGCACTTTAAAAACAACAGTAATAAAATGTTGTGCTGATAAAATTGTTCTACCTGCTGCCATTGTCCTGCTTTTAGTATCCCTGCACTCGCCAGTGTAGGGCTGTCTAGTACAGCACAATACAGAACCTCTCAGCAACAGTAATTTAAAACTTTCTTCTTTGTAACACACTAAACCGTCATAACCTGTCTCTTCCCATTTAGTTTAACCTACAACCACCACATACTGATTTGGCTGTGTGTGGCTTTCTCTATTGCCATTTATTACTCTGCTCGACTCCTGAAATTCTGTTTGCAATTTAAGGCCACAAATTAGAAGCGTAAGTCATCTGTTTCACATAATCCCCTGTCAGGAATGAAAACACATTTTGGAGTTGTGCACCAAGCAGTCCTGTGCAGCCTCTGAGATAGATTAACTAGTTCTGTGCTTGGGGAAGCATCAGACTAGGTTTCTACAATGCAAATCTTAAACATGCAATAAAAAAGTGTTTTTACAGCTTTTACCAAAACATAAACATCCCTACGTAGACATGTAGCACTGTAATACTATATATCTTTATTATTCCGTTTACTTTCTCTGATCTAAATAGTTTTTTTTTTAAAGATCGAGGATGTCAAACTTTAAAATTATTATTTTGCTGCCAATTTATAAGAGGAATTGTGTAGCTAAAATTTATTTTTGTTATATTTTGAGTCTGATATAAAGTAGGATTTCTGAATGTTTTTTTGCACATTTTGTACTGCGCACATACACTAAGGTTAGGCTTCCATCCATATGCAGATTAAGGGGGGTATTCAATCCCTCTTAAAGTGGCCCTAACCTATTCAATGCTGCTGTTTCTGATAGTATTGAAGACAGATTCAGACAAACCAGATTCAACTTCAAAACAAGTCAGATCTGTTTTGTCAGAAACGGACGTGCATTGTCAAATTCACGTTGGTTTTCTGACTTTCTAAAACTCAACAGTTGGAATATTGAATTCCAGCTATGAGTTTCAGTCAAACGGAACGAAAACGGTCTGGGATTCTGACTGTCGGGACGTTCTGACAGTTGGAATCCCGTATTGAATACGTTCCCCCTATTCACATTGTCCTGATTGCCGATCCATACATACAGCGTCATTAATGTAACTATGGGGCAGATATATTAAGCCTGGTGAAGCCTTCGCCAGGCTTAATAAATATGCCCCTCAGTGAGACTACAACACAAAAGTATATGCGTTAATTACTTGCAGATAATTAAACCTTGGTGCATAACATATAGATTGTAAGCTCCACTGGGGCGAAGTGTGGCGAGCACAGCAAGCCCCGCTAGGGGACGCGGAATACATCTAAAGTAATACGCGTCCGCTCGCGGGCTCGCTATGCTCGCCACGCTTTGGGCTCGCTGCGCTCACCACACTATATAAAATCAACTCCACGCCGACGTGGATGTGGGGGTATGAAAAGGTCGGAGGACGCGTACCGCCACCCCTCGCGGGCTCGCTACGCTCGCCACGCTTCGTTCATAGTGGGGGTGGCGTGGGGGTGCATTTAACATTGTAAGCCCCCATTAGGGTGCTTATACAATTAGAAATCGTATAGGGGCCTTATACAATTTAAAATTGCATCGCTGTGCATTGGGTGTATGGCATGCGATGGCATGCGATGCGATTATATATCGTACGACTTAATATCGTGGGCGCCGTGATAATACACATGTACCAATGATTGCGCTGGCCATGGGGGTGCTGGGAGGGATCCTACTCTCGTGTAAATACAAAAAGTATCACATAGTCTTCTGAAAGGTAAAAAACTAATAATACCAACTATGATTAAGTGTATGCAGGGATTAGTACATACAGAAAATGTGGTCAAGTCCAGAAAACTAGAGTTTGGGGGCATTTGGGGGCACATTGACTTTACTACATTCCATTCCATTGTCAGACCTGTAAAGGCAGCTATACTGTAAGCATAGGTGTTTCACCAAAAAATAAGTATTAAAAGTAAATGGCAGTAGGAGGCGGGGCCACGGCGGTACGGGAGTGAGGAGGTCGGAGTGAGAGCTCCCTGGTGGACCGATGGACCATGCCTAGCACTGACCTTTAAGCCGCGCCATGCAGCGATAACCCGGCTAACCCAAGACTGAAATCTCCGGTCCACCTGATATCCCCGTTAAAGAGGCTGGCAGATGGGGAGTATGAAGCAGCGAGACGTCATCTGTACACGCCGCACTCGCGCACACCTGTGACACGGCGTGGTCTGTAAAGCCGGAAGACGCCGGAGACAGGGCGAGCAACGTGCGGCAGGAGTAAGTGAGAGACCCCTGCTACCGCTGCAGACGCCCGCACGCAGTAGCTAGTAGCATCCAGCGGCTGCTATCTTCGGCTCTTGAGACCTCTGGTGAGACGCCACAGACCAGCGTCAGCAAGGGTGTTGGCGAGTAGCGTGGGGCAGGTGCTAGTGAGAGAGCCCTGATACCCCCGCAGTCGCCGGTACATAGGGTCGCTCTGAGGCTCTGTTCAGCTGAAACGTGGATGAGACGCTTCTTTTGTTCCTGGGGATAAGAAGTGGTGAGGGAACTCTTATCGCCCTGAGGACATCCTAAAGCACTCTGCAGACGCTGGAGCAGAACAGCCCAGTGCAGCGAGAGATACAGACGGCTGCCTAAGGACACAGACGGCAGTAGCAGCCATTTCCTTGAAGCTTCCAAAAAGGAAGAATAGTGTTGGAGCCTGCCACTCATAGAGAATAGTTGCAGCATTTGGATCTGAGGTGGAGATTGAACCCCGCAGAAATCACCAGCAACATCCCGGTGCAGTATCAAACATTTTACTATCTATTTTTTGAGCTTGAAATCTGTGTAAAGCCTGGGTTGAAAGGGGAGATTGCAGGCCCCTGTGGCGAGAGATTTGGCCGGGCTAGACTGGATTGAACTGCAAGAAGTTAAGAGCTGAAGTAATAGCCGCTGCTGTTGGGCTGTTGTATAACTTGGCCTGACTCCCTCTGCTTGGGGAAAGGGGCCCACGGTTGATAACTGGATATAAGACTCTGTGCCTGGTGGTACCAAATCATATCTATTGTCTCTGGGCAGTGAATTACTTTTGCTACATAAAGAGTTAATTGGACAGAATTATTGGGGCGTCTTAAACATTTGTGGCAAACGAACTGTAAATTAACAGGACATATATGTATATATCGCAGCTGGGCCTATATATATCTCTGGACATTTAGATACTGAGTTGTCATAATGGGGAAAACGGGCAATGCAACAGCTGCGGCTGCTCGCCTGGAAAGGTACGCCCGGACACAGGGTGGGACCTCGGCACAAACTCCCTCTTCAACACCACAATCAACCCCGGTAAAAAATAAAAGTCCCTCTAAATGCCCAGAAATAACGCTCCAGCAGGTGTTGGAGGCAATCAATAATAGCGAGCAGCGCTTATCCGAACAAATCCACACTGTCCAGACAGAAATATCAGCAATTAATTCTGAACTTAAAATGGCAGTGGAGAGAATTACGGAAACAGAACTGCGAATATCGGCTTTAGAGGATACAAACAATCAGTGGGGCCACAAGATTAAAAACATATCCCAACAGATGGCAGAAATGAAGTCTAAATTATCAGATGTTGAAGGGCGGTTAAGAAGAAATAACCTCCGCTTTGTGGGCCTTCCCGAGCAACAGGAAGGTGCAGATGCCCCGCAGTTTATTATTAAATGGATGACCGATAGGTTCGGTAAAAATTCATTTTCAGATCAACTGGCAGTGGAAAGAGCACATCGAGTACCGCTTAGGCCCTTACCACCAGGAGCCCCCCCACGAACATTGATTGTAAAATTTTTGAATTACCAGGATCGGGATACAGTGCTACGTCTAATTCGGACAGAGGGGCCACTTGAGTGGAACGGGACACGAGTGCCAGTGTTCCCTGATTTCGCACTTGATGTCCAGAAGGACAGAGCTAAATTCATTGCGATTAAAAAGAGACTCAGGGAATGCAACCTCAAGTACTCTATGATGTTCCCCTCAAAATTAAGAGTAGTAGCTGATAATGAGACAATGTTTTTTCAAACACCTAATGAAGCTGCAAAATGGTTAGATAACAGGGTTCCGGGGGACCGGCAGCTGGCGACGGAGTAGGCAGTATATAATAATATGCCTTGAAATACAGTCCTTCTGCCAGGGAGCTCCCCGCATATTGGCGGTCTATTTAGTAGCCTCCCGGTGAAAGGGGGATGTTAGTAGTGATATTAATGTTGTATGTGATTTGTGGTTTTTTGTTTTTTTTCTTTTTTCTGTATTTTTTTGTGTATCGACAGGTTGGGAATGGGGGAGGGGGAGCAGGTATGCCAGGGGCACTTAGGTATACAGGGTGGGGGGTGGGGGGGTATGTGTGGGTAGCATATAATGTAAGGCTGTGGCGGCAGGGGCAAAAATGGAAAGCGGGCAATGGACGGGGAAGTAACAGAGACATGGTCGGGAGCTGTGAGTCTGGCTTAACATGATTAGAGTATTATCTTGGAATATAAGGGGCATAAACGATCAGATAAAAAGGTCGCTGGTATTAAATCAGCTTAGGCAGTATAATGCCGAGGTGGTTTGCCTGCTTGAAACCCACTTGGTGGGAGGGAAACTAATGGCGCTGAAGAAGCCATGGGTCGGACACTCCTACCATGCCACTTTTACATCCGCGTCCAGGGGCGTTTCAGTCTTAGTAAAGAAGTCTGTTGTGTTTGTATGCAATAGGGTTAAAACTGATTCTAGCGGTAGATTTGTTTTTCTTGATTGTAAAATTAATAACAAACAGCTTTTGTTGTTGGTGGTATATATCCCCCCTCCCTTCTCGTATGAAGTCCTTACCAAGGCAGCGGAATTCGCGGCCGAGGCACCGCAGGTTCCTGTACTCTGTGTAGGAGATTTTAACAATGTACTAGACCCCCAGGTTGATAGGAGGAGTACAGGGCTCGGGCAGGTCAGGGGGAATAAAGGGTTTGCAGATTTCATAAAAAATATGGGATGGGTGGACCCATGGAGGGAGCAGAACCCCAATATATTACAATTCTCCTGTTATTCGTCATCGTATCAGGCGTTTTCCCGCATTGACCTGGCTTTGGTCTCCCGGAGCTTACTGCCACAGGTTGTCGGAATAAAATACAAACCTAGGGGGATCTCGGATCACTCCCCAATTATAGTGGAATTGGCCGAGTCCGGCACGAGAGGGCAGGGCTCCTGGAGATTAAACCCCAATTGGATAGAATGTATAGGACAGAGCGAGTTCCTGATATCTCAGTGGGGCGAGTTCTGGGATGTTAACCGGGAATCAGCCACAATGGCAGTAATATGGGATGCATTTAAGGCATACGTAAGAGGTACTTTTAAAAAGTGTATAACAGAAATAAAGAGGGAGAGTAGAAATAAAATCTTAGAAAAAGAGAAAAAATGTGAGGACCTTGAAGCAAGATACCTACAGTATAACTCAGAGGATGCGCGAAAGAACTGGCAAGAGGCTCAAAAAATATGGCTAGAGGCAATAGAGGAGGAGAATGGAAAAATAATGAGATATAGATCACAAAAAAGATACCAACACTCCGATAGAGCAGGCAGCTACCTGGCATTCCTTGCACAAGCTGAGAGTCCCCCTAGTATAATTAGTAGTATAGTAGATGAAAGTGGGAACCTAATGACAACCCCTACACAGATCGGTGAGGCCTTCAAAGAACATTTTAGTAATGTATATACTACTAGGCTACAATGTAGTCAAGAAGAAATACAAAGATATGTAGGCGGTATAGAATTACCAGTATTAAATCCGCTGGACAGCGCCAGTCTAGAGGCTCCCTTTACAGTAGAAGAGGTGATGACGGCGATAAAAGAACTCCCATCGGGGAAAGCTCCCGGCCTTGACGGGTTACCGTCAGAATGGTATAAAAAGCATAAGGATATAATAGGGCCACTCCTTCATGAGGCGTTAAATACAAGTTTTGACCAAGGTGCTATAGCAAGATCAATGACCCAAGCAAACATAGTAGTTATACTTAAGCAAGGAAAAGATCCAAAGTGTATGGATTCATATAGGCCTATTTCTCTCCTGACCTGTGAAGCCAAAATTTTGGCGAAAATGCTCGCGATTAGACTTAACAAACATATCTTAAAAATTGTGCATTCAGATCAGACCGGCTTTATGCCGGGTAAAGCGACGGCACTTAATTTACGGAAACTATTTAGTCATCTCCAGATGCCAGCAGAGAGCGAGGGGGAGCCAGTGGTGGTGACCCTTGACGCAATTAAGGCCTTTGATTCAATTGAATGGCCCTATCTATGGACGGTCCTTAGGGCCTATGGAATAGGGCCCAACTACATAAAATGGCTCCAGTTACTATATACAGAGCCAACGGCTAGGGTCACCATCAATGGCTGGACTTCGCCAGCCTTCAATCTTGCCAGGGGGACGAGGCAGGGGTGTCCTCTCTCGCCGATCCTCTTCGCCCTGGCAATTGAGCCTCTGGCCTGTATTATTAGGAGACACCCAAAAATTATTGGCTTCAGGGTAGGGGAGGAGAGAGATGTTGTATCGTTATATGCGGACGATCTTCTCATGTATTTATCAGATTACAGCACCTCCCTCCCCCCAGTCCTGGAAACAATTCAGGAATTCGGGAATTATTCAGGGGTTAGAATAAATTGGAGCAAATCGCATATCCTTCCCCTGGATGGCAAAATACGTACTACTCTTCCTCCTCCATATCCATTGGGCTGGGTACTGACATTTAAATACCTGGGGATTACGATATCATGCGACCCAAAACAATATATACAGTTGAACATTCAACCAATACTAGAATATATGGGTAAAAAATTTAAAACCTGGCGAAAATTGCCATTAACAGTTACGGGTAGAGTAAATCTACTCAAGATGGTGATCCTCCCCAAGCTGATATATGTCTTACTTCAGTCCCCAATTCTTCTCCCGGACTCACTGTTCAGAAAGATGAATAGTATGATGTCATCATTTACTTGGAACGGATCTAGAGCGAAAATTCGGCTGAGCACACTTATGAGAGACAAGACAGAGGCAGGCCTGGGGTTTCCGGACCTTAGAACGTATTACGTCTCAACCCAACTGGCACAAATTAAATGCTGGATGATAGAAGATCAGAATAGTAAAATAACAGCAGCCCTGGTAGCCTCGGTAGCCCCAGGAACGAGTCCCTTACATAAAATTCTTCAGGGACAAGTGTTGATCTCTGATCCTCCTCTAATAACTCAGGCCGTGAAAATATGGCAAGAAGCTAATAAGTATATAAAATTCAGATTAATTGATCTAGACCTGGGGTAGCCAACCCTAGTCCTCGAGAGCTACCAACAGTGCATGTTTTGCAGGTCTCCTCACCTAATCACAAGTGAGCTAATTAGCTCCATCTGTGTATCTTTTAAAATGTTTCAGTGATTAATGAGTGCAGCTGTGCAGCAGCTAGGTTGTCTGGAAAATGTGAACTGTTGGTAGCTCTCGAGGGCTAGGGTTGGCTACCACTGATCTAGACCATCCTATAGAAGACACCAAGATGCTAAGGGAACTACGGGAGTTACAGATAAGGGAGGTGTGGGGGCCATATACAATTGTTGCTCTTAGTCAGGTATATAATGCTGACGGGATGAAGTCATTTTCACAACTAAGAAGTGAATATGGGATACCCCAGACACTGTTCTTCCGCTTCCTTCAGTTAAGGCATGCGTTGGAGGTTCAATTCTCCTCCTCATCCCCAATATTTGGAGAATCTCTAATTAAAGGAATATTAAAATCAAATGATAAAACTAAACTGGTATCCAGATTGTATAAATGCATTAGGCGGTATAAAAATAGTGATGGTCTGGAAGATCTAAAGGAGAAATGGGAGAGGGACTTAGGGAGCATGGGGGAGGAGGATTGGAACAATGCAAAATCGGCTTTATTTAAAGCGACAAATGCCCTTCGGGTGCAACAAGTCCAATTGTATATATTTCATAGAGCATATATGTCAGGGCCTAGGATGTTGAAATTTGCGGCCCGAACTTCGAGTATATGCCCAAGGTGTAAGGGGGAAGAAGGTACTTTCTTTCATTTGCTATGGGAGTGCCCAGAGGTGGCTGCCTTTTGGGGGAGGGTTGTGCATGCACTGGAGGATACGGGAATTCCTGGAGAGATTCTAACGGGGAAGTGTTGTATTCTTGGCGTGATAGAGGGATCTAGTTTACAAGCGGGGGATAGATCTTATATTATCAATTTATGTGCCTTAGCAAAGGTTATTATAGCAAGGACGTGGATGTCAGAAAAAAGCCCAGAGTTCCAGACATGGAGGGCCCTGGTAAACTATACGGCCAGACAAGAAAAACAGTTGCACAGAAGTAGGAGAACATTGAAAGGATACACAAAAATATGGCATAGATGGACCACCTCAATACACTGGGAGCACAATGATTAGTAATTATATAATATATAATATATTATATAAATAGCATATATAGCACATAGCACATATAGAGAACACTGGGACTGGCAAATTAAATTTCACTTTGTCTCCTGAAAAGTACACTTTTATTGGATGTTTAACATATATCACGAGAGGGAGGAGATATATATAGATCTATAACAAGCACATATGTATAAATATAAATATATAATAAATTAGTTTTAGTTTTTTATTTTTTAATTTTCTGTTTTTTTTTTTTTATTTTTTTTTTATTTATTTTTTTTTTCACAAAATGTTATATAGATGTGGACAAATGCTTGGTTCATCAATGCCATAACTGATAGTCTAGGCTGGTTATAATATAATATAAAGGGAAAGGGAGGGAAAGGAAGGGAAAAGAAGGGGAAGAGGAAAAAAAAAAAAAAGAAAAAAACTAGGATGAGGGCGGAAGACACTATGGGGGCTGGAACGTTACCCAGGGGGAACTTAATAAAGAAACCTAAATCTAATATTGGGCCTAAAGAGGCTAATCGCAAGTGTGCTTTATTTTCCTCTTTATCTCTCCTTACTATCCTTTATCTCTTCCAAATTTGAATGTTATAATATATGTGTGTGGGTATGTATAAATGCCTAGGGAGCAATGGGATATGACAGAGCATGCCGCCTCGGAGTCAATAGACAGGGTGCTAAGGGTGTAACTAAGTAGGAGGGGGAACAGAGTCTGCCACCTCAGAATGGTAGGCTGGAATCGCACTATAAGAGAAACAAGTAGATACTGGGTCTAAAAGAGGCTAATGGTAATGTGCATTAATTTTCCTTTGTCTTTTCCCGCTATTCCTTTTTCTTCGTATAACTGAGTGATTGGGCTGCTATGGGGAAAAAACAGAGCTAGTAATAGGGGGTAATAGAACCAATTTCTCAAGTGTAAGAGCTATAACAGATATGCCAGGTCCAATGTTGGCAAGACTCTAGTGAGCCCTTCTAAGCTGGATATTATTAGAAATACTCAATTGTCAAGTAATACCGAGTGTTAGTTTACGCCTGCCTTAGCTTTCCATGGAAAATAAATAAAAAGTTACTACAATGTAGCCACCGCCATGGCTGTAGTACATTAGGAAATATGTATCGATATGTTGTATGCTGTTAACCATATGGCAAGCTGAGCGGCTTAAGAAGATAATGTTTGCAAGTAGATTTCGAAATATTAGCTCAAACCATATGGGTTATTGATTATGTGATGTATGTAATGTGTAAAGTGTTTGTCATTATATTTTTGGTATGTATGATTGTTTTAAAAAGCAATAAAAGAATTAAAAAAAAAAAAAAAAAAAAAAAAGTAAATGGCAGTAAATATGTTATAGCAGCTCAGTATAAAAAAACATGCAATACATTAATAACAAGCACTGTAATTGTTGTGTGGCGCATGTAAGCTGTCACTCTGTATCAGCAGCGAGCAGTGCAGCGTTCTTTCCAATAACAGGATCTTCCCACAATGTCACAATGGCATTGTGGGGAAGATCTGTAATTGTAAGGAATGCTGCACTGCTCACTACTGGTACAGTGACATCATCAGTTTGGAACCCGTTATCGCCGGTACCACTAACTATAGTGAGGTAGGGGCAGTTAGCAGGTGCAAATACCAGACCTTTAGCATTAAGTTCCCCATCAAACATTTTCCCATAATGATTGTAGACATACTGTAGAAATACTCATGCTTATGAACTAATAATAATCTTTTTTACAGACGCACACAAAAATTATAGCGCTCATTTTTATTGTATCTAATATTTCTTTGTTCCTTTTTTTTTAAATAATGATCTAATTGAAAAACAATATTATGTTGCAGAAATAAATAATTTTGCAATCATTAAAGTACCCTCTATACTCATTTGTACTGCCATTTAGTGAAAAGCATAAACTGACCTTCAACATATCACTTCACTAGGAACATCTCCAAGCTACAAAGAGGGGAGGAGCCACTTTCAATGATGTCATTGATTCTTAATGATTTTTTAGGCAGCCTTCTCAAAATGGCTGCCTTAACCCAATGTTATGACTGATGTACTTCAATGACTGTACCTCTTGTGAGTTTCATAAATAGAAAATTCAGATGAAAAGCAGTCAGGGGCTCCTGTTGAACTGTTTAAACATTGTCACTTTGAGTCAATGAATTAACTTATTGCTTGACTTTATATTGGAAAGGGCAACTTTACTGAGTATAATAAATGAATTCCTGCACTGTCTGGCACCCTGCCAACAATAACATCTTAGCTTGATGGTTCTAATAGTGTTTTAGGATTGTTACCTGTTAAAAGTCATGTCTGCCAAATAAAGTGACTCTTTTCTTACATCTCTTGTACTTCACGGAGGATTATTGACTGTGGAAAAGATAATATAAATATTGAATGGGATAAATCAAAGAGGTTTATTCAGTACAGAAAAAGCTTCACTAGATGAGTTTATAAAGCCAGTGTCAACCAGCTTTACTGAACTCTCTCCATTTTAAATGTTTACACTGGGCTGCCAAGTGATCTGTTGAGCTCCAGCAATAAGGGTGCCACTGTTAGGGGCAGGGTCACACCACTCCCAGAAGGGCCCCCAAGAAAGGCCTTGGTAGATTGTATCCAGCCAACCCTCTCTTAGCATCACCTATATACATGTCACACAGGTACAGCAAGCGAGAGAGTATAGCAAGTCATATAGTTGGTATGCTAATGTGACAAAGCCATCAGGAAAGAAGCAAAATCAGTTACAGGTGATACCATGATTGTTGCCCATTGCAAATACTTGGATTATCTTTTTCATACGTTGAGGCCAATTGGCACTTTCTCTTCTGAGCTCTCCAGCCTTGCTTAGTACAGTTACATACAGCTATCGGATCCGTTCAGCTGCCTCATCATACCCTGCACAGCGGCCACAGGACCCCAATGAATGTATCTGGATTATGCTGGTGAAGTGGACAATTCTAATTAGGGGTGTGCACCGGACACTTTTCGTGTTTTGGGTCTGTATCTCCGGATGTGTTTTGGATCTGTATCTTTTCCAAAATTCCACCCTTCCGTGTTTCGTGTGATAAGCCTGCCTGTCTGCCCCATCCATTTAGAATGTCAGCTCTCACGAGCAGGTGAACTTTTAATACAACGTTTCGGGGCAACACGAACCCCTTCGTCAGGTATACAGCAATGTTTTATTGCTGTACACCTGACGAAGGGGTGCGTGTCGCCCCAAAACGTTGTATTAAAAGTTCACCTGTTTAAGAAATCCTGAAGTGCCGTGCGCTGGAGTCTCCTTGGTTACCTCCACATCTGATGAGTATACTATACTTGTAAGGGCACTCAGGTGCAGTGATCTCCATCTGCAGAGTGCTGGTTCTACGCTGGATATATATATATGTATATATATATATATATATATCAGTGCTGTAACTAGGGGGTGGGGCTGGGGGGTCACGCGCACCGGGTGCTGGAGGGGGGGGGGGCATTGTCAGGTCCGGGGACAGCCAGTGGAGGTCTGGTGACAGGCAGTGGGGTTACGGATAGCCGCTGTAGCGGCAGCTTGACTCCGTCCATCTCTACTCTCTCCCACTAGCGCGGCGGCGGGAAGCGCTGGTGATGACTTTGAAAAGACTTGCCGGACACTGATTGGCTGAATTCAGCCAATCAGCATCCGGCAAGTCTTTTTAAAGTCATCACCAGCGCTTCCCGCCGCCGCGCTAGTAGGAGAGACGGACGGAGTCAAGCTGCCGCTACAGCGGCTACACCAGTCCCCGGAACCCCGCTGCCTTTCCCCGGACCCCCGCTGCCTGTCCCCGGACCCCCGCTGGCTGCACACAGGAGGTATGTATGTTGTCAGCGGGGAGGGGGAGGGGGGCACCAAATGACTTCCTTGGTCCGGGCTCCAGAAACCCTAGTTTCGGCACTGTATATATATATTTTTTTTTGTGTTTTCTAAAAAATTGGAAAGCCCACAGAGGATCCATTAGCCGCTGTAATTTATTATCCAATTGTAAAGCGCAACGGAATATGCTGCGCTATATAAGAAACTGTAAATAAATAAATAATAAATAAATAAATTGTCGCTAATTGGGATACTGCCCTTTATTTTATATACTGTAAGTGCATTTCAACTTCTCTGTACATACAGCACCAAGCAATTAGTGGCACCACCAATATAGTTAACTAAACTGAGGTGCCGTTTGGCAAATTATATAGTGTATACACACTGAACAATAAACAGTAGTTTACCGATATTGGGCCTTATTCAGATCTGATCGCAGTACAAATTTATTCTCAAAATGGGCAAAACCATGTGCACTGCAGGTGGGGCAGATGTAACGTGCAGAGAGAGTTAAATTTGGGTGGAGTGTGTTGAAACTGAAATCTAAATTGCAGTCTAAAAATAATGCAGCTAGTATTTACCCTGCACAGAAACAAAATAACTCACACAAATCTAACTCTCTCTATACATGTTACATCTGCCCCACCTGCTGTACACATGGTTTTGCCCATTTTGAGAACAAATTTGTACTGCGATGAGATCTGAATAAGGCCAATTGTTTAGTGACATTATTGGGTCCCCTGCGGTACATGCAGTTGCTGATGATATTTTCAAATTGAATTGACCATGGATAAGGTTTAACGATGCATGCATCATTAATGATATTGAGAGATAGCTTTTTAAAACTAGTTTAGCATGTATGGAGCTTTACATTTGAAGTTTGTAACTATAGTCATTTTAATATCCACTGTAGTAGGTGCACTCATTTTATGCTTGTTTATTTATTTCTTCTGTATTATTTTATTAGCAACACTTGGTCACTTATTGTGTTATATGCATGAATTATATGCAGTCTTTCAGCCAATTCAATCCGGCATTGCCCATTTCTTGAATGGGCATGCCAGTGCTTCTTAATCCACAAGCAGCAAATATAATGCATTTCTATACAGATATAACCAGTTGTTGGCATTGAGGCTGCTCTCCTAAATTCTGGAAAGCTGCCACAAAGATAAGGTCATGATATAAGGAACATGACAATTATTATTTTTTTGAACATTGCAGACACCTTTCTTTATGGCAGTGTCACATTATTGGCCAGCCACTACTAGTTAAGACCCTTTAAGTTACTGTTGCAATGTATAATTTTAAATTTACACACGACACTGGGATTAGGGTGGCCAGTCCCAGGATTAGGATAAATGGGATCCCAAGATTTGGCGCCAAAATTGCCAGGATTTCAGTTCCGGGAGTGGAGTTTCCAATACTGGGATTTCGGGATTGGACAGCACATGCGCATCTGTGCATCTGCTCAGATGCTGCCCGGCTTCCCCGTCCCCGGCTGTACGGCTCTCTGCAGAGTGACATGGTCAGAGGATACGCTGCGCAGGCCACACCGCCAAACTGTCCACTCGACTCCCACCCCCCACTGCCCGACTCCTGGCCGCAATGCACCGCCTGCACACCCGGCTACCGGCCGCACCACACCACCTACCTGGCTCCAGGCCACACCCACCAATGTAAGTAAGTTTTAGGGAAGTCAATCCTGAGATACCAGGAATACCCAGATTGAACATTTTTCAATCCCGGGTCCCTAATTGGGATGTTTTCAGCATCCCGGCGGTTAGTATGCCAGTGTTCATAACCTAACAACTGCAAGGAGACCAGCATCCAAAGGGTCATGTTGCAGACAAGGATGGTTAGGCACTTAAGGGTAAATTGACTAAAATGGGAGTTCTTTTGAAGATGGGATGCTGACCATAGCAACCAGATTCTACTTTTTATTTATTTAGTACCTTAGAAGATAATGGGCCAGATTCTCTAAGCTTCAAAAGTGATAAAATGGAGAGTGATAAACAGCCAGCCAATCAGCTCCTGCCTAACATGTCACAGACTGTGTTTGTAAAATGTCAGGCAAGAGCTGATTGGCTGTCTGTTTATCACGCTCCATTTTATCACTTTTGAAGCGTAGAGAATCTGGCCAAATAAATCTAATTGGTTACTATCTTCATCCCATCTTTAATAGAACTCCCATCTTAGTAAATTGACCCTTTAGAAGGGGGAGTTAGGGTTAATCTGCAAGGTGGGGAGGTTAGATTTAGCTAGTGAGGTATGGAGGTTAGGGTTAGGCTGTGGTGAGGGAGGGGCAGGGAGAAGGTACATATATTTACCTGTCCCTGTAGGGATTCCCTCCATTGGGATTCTGAATACCAGCATCCCGACTGCTGGTCATCCCAATGTATCCCATAGCTACATGTAAAATAACATAATGAAATAATACTGGGCCCAACCCTGTTCTTTTCGCTGATATAACTTTAGTGGTGTCCCAGCATTCATTGTATTTAAAATGACTTGCAAAGACAATCCACTTTGCTACACTTGGCCGTATCTAAATGAATTAAAGTGACACTTTTAAAAGATAACGTACATGTTGACTTTCTGGAAGCAAAGACGCTGCTACTTGTGTGTAAAATATTCCATACTACCTTATCCTGTTAGTGCTGTTACAATATTGAAAGCCTACCTGGAATCCCTTTCACTGGTCCCAGGAGGATGCCCTAATGTGTCAGAATTCCTTGCCACATAAAGCTTTTAACCTTACTCCTGCAAGAGATCTTCTTTTCATCTTCCTAACTCTTTCACGTTTTTCTCATCTCCCCTCTAGGGATGATAATGAACTGCAAGCGTGTACTGGAGGAACAGGCGTTCTCAGGCTGAGGTTGTGGCGCTCGTTAGACACCTGCACTAAATGCCTGCTTTTTATCTCTTCCTCAGATGTCGACTGCGCTGTTTCTTTTTTTTTTTTAATGCTGCTTAGAATTTTAGCTGAGATTGTTTCACCTATTTGATTGTCAAAATATTTTTTTCAGTAAAAAGTATTGTTTATCAGTACAAATTAGAGGTTATCAGGATAGATGCTCCCTAAAATCTGAGTATTTATCATTTTATAAAATTGTATTTATTTATTAACAGTTTCTTATATAGCGCATACATATTCCGCAGCGCTTTACAGAGAATATTTGAACATTCACATCAGTCCCTGCCCCAGTGGAGCTTACAATCTATATTCCCTACCACATGTACACGCACTAACAGACATTCTAGGGTTAATTTGTTGGGAACCAATTAGCCTACCAGTACATTTTTGGGCTGTGTGAGGAAACCGGAGTACCCGGGGAAACCCATGCAAGTACTGGGAGAATATACAAACTCCGCACAGTTAGGGCCATGGTGGGAATCAAACCCATGATCTCAGTGCTGTGAGGCAGAAATGCAAACCACCACACCATTAGTACTGCCCCAGTACTGCCAAAATTCAATATATGTTTAAAATTATTAAATAATAAATATAAAAACAGCATTAATATACTATTTTACGGGTGACTGGTACAATTTATAAATTTTCAGTTCTGCACTGTATACAGTTGGTTCGAATTTTTGGTTATATTAGACTTTCCTTAAACACTGGGACCATTTTTTCTATGTTAAATATTCAACGTGCACATTGAAACATGTGGTCAATTTGTAAATAACAGGTTACAGTGATGTCCAGATTAGTCACATGTATGCAGTCAATTGACTGACTTTTACAAGGCGTAATTACAGCCACCACCCAAATGGATTCCAATGAATATATGGTTTATACTGAAGAGTTGTCAATTGGGATCTTTTGATCTTTTTTGGGCGCACATACAGCGATATGGGGCCAATTTGGTCTACATTACTCAAACCTATTATCTAAATTGCTGAGTAAATAGGAATATTTCACATTTCTCCAGTGAACATGGAAAACCAATGCTTCCATTGCTGGGGAGACAGATCTAGTCTAGGAGGGGGGCCTGGCTGTATGAGAGCTTGACGGGTGTGGGGGCAGAGGCATAACTCTGGGAGTCAATGGAGTCATCTGCCGCCGGGCTCCTGCTCCCAAGGGGGCACCTCTACTCCCCTGCGAGTTTGAATCAGTTAATTGAAAGCTGTCAATATCCCTTCTGTGGCTGACTCCCCCTCCTAACATTACTTTTGCAAGTTTCCCACCCTCTATTAGAACCCATGAACTGTCTAACAGGAGACAGATATCTTAATGATTGAGCTATTTGCGGGGTACCAATATTTATCTTGCCTCCGGGTAAGTGGGACGAACTTATGCCACTGTGTGGGGGCAGTGATGAAACACATCTGCTGCACCAATGGTAGTTCCAACTCTGTGTGCAGAGTTTCAGAGCCACAGTGTGGGTATGGGCGGAAGCAGGGGAAAAATTACATGACCCAGCGTAAAAAAAAATAACATTTACTTACACGATGATTGGCTGATTGTTTCCAGTCACTACAGCCGCCCTGCTCTCAGCTGCAGCTGGATACTGCTGTAGTCAATCTAATGATGCTGAGCACATGGGTTTCAGAAGAGCATGTGATGAGCTGGATGGCCACCGGGCCCTAGACAGCTGCGTGTACTCCTTATGGGTAATCTGGCTCTGCTATGTTTTTCTTACACAGTTTAATAAATAGTTTTATCACTGTAGCTTCCATCTGCACTTTTTAGCAGTGTAGCACAATGTTTAATGGCATGGGTGCCACCTGAGGAAGATGGGGGGAGGGTGGAGTGGGGTGTGGTTCAGCCACCCACAAGTTTTAAAATATCTGAGGGCCCCACAGCTGTGGAAGCCTGAGAGATATAATAGGTGCAGGGTGGGTGGAGGGTCCAGTGTTGCCCATTCCACACATCCTGCACCCATTTCCTCAATAATTACCTTTCCAGAATTCCGCATCAGCAGCATTGCAAAACCATCAGGAAACCGGCACAGTGGCCATTTTCCAGATGTTTTACAACTGCACAGTGGGGAAACCTCTGACAAAATGTCTACCATGCCATTTTGACAGATACCTGTTTATACGCAGTATATTTTGGCACAGCACCATAGTCTACAGTGCAGCTCTGCAGGCTATAGAGGAGGGAGCCCGGACAGAGACTTTACATATTCCCTCTACACTTTTGATGCGCCCCTGGTGGAGGCCTATCTGCAATCACCCCAGCCTTGCCTTTTTTCTCCAAGCTTCATTACAATAATACTTCATAATAATAATACGCAGCTCATGTTATAAGATATTTATGTGTCTACTGCAAGGCACACCTAATAACAGTGACTTGCTGTAAGGTAATAGTCATTCATAATTGGGGATGACCCCTATACAGTATTTAGATGCTTATGAAAATACAGTACATAAAGGGATACCTGGTATATCCATTCAATATGCACAAAGCAGAGTTTGTATGTAAGGTTCGGAATAACCAATGCACATTTATGTTTCCGTTTAGTGTGGCCAGAATGTCAGCTAGGCCTGTTGTGGTGGAAATCTATCTCACTAAATATCTGCACCAGATGTGAAGTAAACAAGAGGAAAAGCCGGTTTGTCGTAACCACAAGAAATAATAAGAGTGGCAATCTGATCAAGGAAAAGGGAAGAATCTGCATTAATTTGCTGCATAATGTAATAATCTCGAAACATGGTGGTGACAATATGCTTCGTACTGTGAATAGACTTCCTGGCCTGCATCCGCCCTGTGAACATTAGATCTCTCACAAATCGCCAGATTCCCCGACAAAGGGCTCTGACATACACTCCGAGGGCAATGCTAGAACATTGTGCCACCATGCTTATTTCCATAGATTGTAGTGATGTTGTTTATTTTACTAAATGAAGTATTTTCTTTATTTCCCATTTCTTGGGGAGGGCTTCTCTGTCTTGCATCAGTTTGTAATGTTGATGGATAGAGAATAAATATAATCAAAAGAGAATCTTCTGTGTTGTTACTTGAAGTTAACCACGTGCCTGGGGTGGTGGCCTTGTTTGCAACCATACCAAGCTGGGTGCTATCTGATCTGGTTGCAAACAGTGCAACCAGTGAGAAACACAATGTAAGTACCCGTGAAGGTGAATCTACCCTCAGCTGCCGCTCTCATAGGGTCCTCATGGCCCATCTGCTTCCCAGCACCCACACCCAGTGCCTGATGTGCGGCCGATCACTGCTAAACAGTCTGCATGGCAGGACCCCTGCAGCGACACTGAAGAAATGTAAATAAACCCCCTCAGCACCCTAGTGTGAAACTGGCAGTTGTCATTTTTCCAGTACAGTCTGTAACATTACAGAAGCTTGGTGGGTACTTTATCTCTCTCCACTTTATTTGTCTCCAAGATTTGATTAATCTCCGCCATAAAGTGTGGAAATTTTCTATAGCAACCAAAAATGTCTGTCATGTATAGATGGTGTCAATAGCTTCAGGTGAACTTTTTATAGGCCTCAAGACTCCCGCAGTTTTTACCTATGGGCTAAAGAACTGCAGCCCCGCAGGTAAAATCCATCACTCTAGTAAAGCCAGATGCAGTCTGTGAGACTGCTCTGGCTTCACTGTGACTTGCATTGACTTCCTATTGGAAGTCAGACCAGTCAGTCACCCAAGGCAGTCCCATTGGGAAGTGTTCCCTCGCTCCAGGGCTGCCTCTTTGACTTATTTGGGCTGCAACCGAAGCAGACCATTGAACCAAGACCGATACTGCACATGCGCCAGTGCCTGCCATCTTCATTGTACAGGCGCTAGAACCGTGACGCCTGTTGTATGTGCTGCAGCCAAAGCAGTCCATAGAAGCTTAAGGTTTGTGCATGTGTGAGAGGCACGGAGTTGTGCCCTGCACCACTCGTTGTGCGTACTCCCCATGCTGCACTCTGTCTCTCACCATCGGGCCGATGATGGTCCCGGTACTTCCCTCTTGCTCCACTGGCTTCCGATGCAACGACACCTGTAGGAGAAATGGGGGATGAGAATCCTACAATGGGGGGAGGGGATGGTCATCACAGACACTAATGGCCTCAGACTGGTTACACCCACTTCTGGAACACGGCGGGTGTAACTTGGGTGGGGAAACGCTCCGGGGAGGGGAAGGAGCACAAACACAACAACAGATGCAACACAATTTATACTCACCAGACGTCTACCGGTCTTCCGACTCGCTTAGGATGCTGGAACCGGCACCTGAAAAAGGAACACCCATAACCTCCTGTTCCCTAGGGCAGGGCAATACGCCAACGCGCCTGTGGCTTAACGCCCACGAAACCTGCTGCCTGAAGCCATCTTATGTAACCTGCGACCTAGCGCTGGATATTCCAATGCCATGGCCTGCGACCTAGCACTGGATCCTTAGATGCCACAGCCTTGCGTCGCGCAACCTGGCTCCTACCGCCCGTGCAACCTACAACCTAGCGTCGCGCAACCTGCGGAGAACACAATCTGCACAGGGACTCAATTGCATGAACCAACGTAAAGCATACAATACACAGTGCCAAATAAAACAGTACAATGCAAACAAAACAACACTGCACCAGCACTCTAGTGAGGTCTTACCTCCCTCTGGCTGTTCCCAGCCATACCACAGTAGCCACTGTGGCGATACCTGAATTCATGGCCTATTACCCCTACTGAGAGGTCGCAGACATAGGAGAGTCTGGGCCTAGTACACAACAAGGGCCTGATGCCAGAGCAATGGGCCTAGTGCCCAACTACCCACAGGCCAAGTGCCCAACTGTAACATCCCTCAATGCCCCACGGGCCTACTGCCTGACTACCGCACCACAGGCCTAGTGCCTTAATTGGGCCCACGGGCTACTGTGCGAACACCTAGTTCCCAAACACCTAGAGGTCCTGGAGCGGCTGCTGGACCAAGCCTGGAGGTCTCCCACCACCTCCGGGCTTCCTGCAGTCTTCACTGGGGCAGCGGGGGCCGGGGCAAGCTCCTTTGTGTTGCACCCTGCTGCGCCCGGGCTTCCAGCATCCGCCGCTCTGCACTTTTCCCGGCGGGTGGTCGCATGTAGAAGTACTCCTCACATACCTGCCGCCTACCGAGGCTTCCGCCGTCTTCCACACTCAGACGGCAGCTCCTGCTCCTCTCGTCCTGGCCGCCGAACTTCCCTTTCCGTTCCCGACGCTGGTTAGTTCAAACCAGTGCCCGGGGCGGAGCTATGACATGGTAAGCCGGGATTGGCTTACCACCGCCACTTCCCATTGGCCGCCAGAGTGGGAGCTGTGATTGGCTCCCTAAATTCAAATTGCCGCAATGTGATTGGCGGGGCCCCTCTGCCATTGTCTGCGTGGAGCAGCGGTGGGGATTCACCACTGCCTCCACGCCTGCTGTCGACCACCGTGTCTGGGCGCCCACCAGCAGCAGGGCCAGTAACCGCATAAGTACACTGGCCCCAGCTGCAGGGGGCGGCACCACCTGATGGGGGCACCGCTCCTTTCGCTCCGGTGCAGGGGAAACCGACCTTGCACCGGGGCGTACCAGTAACGAGGATGATACTGTGCATGCGCCGGCCCCGGTGCTTGTCATCTGAATTGTACAGGCACCAAGGCTACAGCAGGAAGAAGCAGTGGGGAAGGGGGTGCCAGCAAGGGCATAACTACCATAGGTGCAAGGGGTGCAGCTGCTATGGGGCCCAGGGCTGAAGGGGGCCCATCTTTACTGTCTAATATGTTTTACATACATTTATCACCATCAGTTCCTAAATAGGGGGCACTTACAAACTTTTGCTATGGGGCCCACGAATATCTAGGTACGCCTCTGGGTGCCAGCATCGCAGCCAGCGGCAAGCCCCCTCCTATAATCAGGTAGGAGCTGCCGCTGCCTATTAGTGAACCCATTTTTAAATAATATAGATGATTACATGTTTTTATTAATAAGTATTCCAATAAACACAAACAATGGAATTTCATAGGGTCCTATTGCTCAATCCTAGTCAAGTATTAAAGTTACAGAGGTGTTAGTACAGGATAACAGGATCACATATGTTACAAAGCAATTCTTACGGGCGAGATGCACCAATCCGTGAAGAGAGATAAAGTAGCAATCAGTCAGTTCCTTACTGACATGTTACGGGCTGGGGTTTAAAAATTATTTAGGAGCTGGTTGGTTAGTTTTTTCAGTCTCTCCAAGTTAGTCCTCTCCAAGAACAATTGCCTTTCAAGTATCTGATGGCTAACAAATTGGTTGTGACTGCACACAGGTATGTTGCGGAGTGACCATTAATCCAATACAGTCATACATAAATGGAAAAACTTAAATGCAACCTTGATGATGCTTTTAATGCTGATATAGCCTATTGTAGTAAGATAATTCATTTCTATAATTAATGAAAACTGTGCATGGCATTGCAAATGGGTGTCTGATCTGTCAGATCAAAATAGCAAGTGTGTGCTCATTTTGAATTGATGGCGTTGTACAGAAATGCGATTGTTTATTCAGCTTAGTGCCGGCTTTGTTCTTCAAATATAAACTTAAAAGGTTTACATTTCATATAACCTATTCTGCAGCTGAATCCTGACACTGACAAAAAAGCTACCTTCACTTATACATTATTTTATTTAAAAAAGCAATTACAGTTAAGCTGCTTGGTGCGAAACACTGTTCCCTAAAGTTTTCAAACACAGAATAAAAAAAATGTTACTATCAGGTTCTGGAGGGTGCATCTTTTGCTGAGTTTCATCTATCAGTATGAAATATTTTAGTGTTTAATGGCCCATAAATACATTTTCAATAAGGATATCAAGTGCAAGGTTGTTTGTAATAAGTCACGGCCAAATCTCCGAGTGTTAAACACAGCTTTCCGAAACACATTTGCAAGCTTCAATGAAAATGTTTTAATGCTCTTACAATTTTTCTAGCGTAGAAGTCATAAAATATCCTGAAATGATTCTGTATTTTGTAGTAATTCTTCTTCTTTAGAGTATAAAATGAAATATTACTAAGAGAGACACGTGCTGATTTTTTTTTTTAAATGAACACAACGCTGAAGCCATTGTAAGCGTAAATTGACCTACAAGAAAACTGACAGCTTTATAGACTCTTGCCTCTGATTGAAATGTTGAGAAATCTTTTGGCAATTTTCCCAGACATCCAGGTAGAACAGTGAGTTCACTGATTATGCTAACGAAAACAATCTGGCTTTACACAAACACACCTCAGGCCTACCCGAGTGTGAAGACCCTATCATTGTGCCAGATGAAGAGAGAGACCTACTTACCACAAAACAGCTAAGTGACAAGACGTTATGAGATACCCGCGGCCATATTATTGCAACATTAGATGCATAACAAATCATTCTCTCAACAGAAGCTATATACAGTATACAGTATGTGTATATATATATATATATATATATATATTTATACACACACACACATTTACACATACATAAACATCTACAAAAACACACGCACACTAGTACCTACACTCATGCGCACCTGTCACTAATTCATAGCTCTTTGCGAGTTTGTTGAATACTAGTAGGGATATTGTAATCGACACCATATATTGGACCAGATCCAAATTGCTGTCACTGTGTCTGTATCAAATGGATAAAACTATGTGGACTGCAGGTGGGGCAGATGTAACATGTGCAGAGAGAGTTATATTTGGGTGGGGGTTTTCTTCACAGTGATATCTTTTTTGCAGTGTAAGAATAAAGCAGTCAGTATTTTCCCTGCACAGAAACAAAATAACTCACCCAAATCTAACTCTTTCTGCACATATTACATCTGCCCACCTGCAGTGCACATGGTTTTGTCCATTTGAGAAGGAATATGCCTTTGCAGCTGGACAAACCTCAGTCTCACAAAACAAAAAATGGCACCAGAAGTGAGGCAGCAGCAAACAGTATTCACATTACCCCATATGACAGGGGCAATAAAGGGGATGGTAGAGTACAAAGTGTCTAGGTGTCCCTTAAGCTTCTGGTAAGGGTGATTATAAATGGTCCATTCTGCCCTGTCTACCCAAACATAACCAAATGTGAGCAAGAATATGGGCAAGGCAGAGCAACACAATACAATACAATACAATATATCAGTACTGTGTACATAGCTTCCTGCAGAAAATGTTAAAAACAGATATTATGTTAAGGCCTCTTACCTTCTGGTGACAAAATACCATTACCTACTATAAGAAACATGATTTGACTCCATATTAATTATAGTTGTGGTCAGTAATGCTGTTCTTATTGTGTCTACTGTATTTCCGGATTTAAAAAGGCTAATGCTTATTGATGCTCTATACTGTATTGCTAGCTGTGTTTCAGGCATAAACACAAACAGTAGTGGCAGCTTTTTATATCGAAAGAGGAGTGTGTTTCTGCACAAACTCCAGTCTTCCTGTTCTCCAGGGGGGCTTCATTCCCTATCCCAAGATGGCTGCCAATATATTTATTTAGCAAGTGCTGTGGCCTTCTTCTGTTACTGTGTAGTGTACATGGTGGAAGACAAAGTTTTACTTAGCACCAGAAAGACCTGCTAATAAAAATCCCTACATTGCTACTCATGTTCAGAACACAGTCCCCAGTCTTTTATTGATCTAATCTATTCATAATAAGTTTCCTTTCGTGCAGCTCCTAACAGATCTCACTGATGTGTGCATGGTTCTGTCAAACTCGCCTTCCAGAACCAGGTCTATTTGTTCTGGAGATTTTTGCTAATGTTTAGGGTATGATTTGAAAATTTGCATCCTATTACATTTGCACTTTTGATATTTTCTATCAGAAAACATCTGGATGTGATTTTGACACTATAACATGTGCGATTTGTGTTAAATTTTTGACCAAAAATATCCCACAGTCTAAAAATCGCACCCTATTTTATCTCGGCCAATATGTCAGTTGCGTACAGTATCATAGCCTTCATTTTGGTAATAATACAAATTCAACTGAACTATATGTTTTAAAGAACCTGTGTAAGGGACTACTTCCTAAAGAGATTCCTATTGCAATATGTCATGATATGGTATTAATATTTCTTAATGCAAGTAACTTGTAGTGCTAAGCCTCTAGACTCTAGGGGTACACTCCATTGGTGGTCAATACTGTAAACCGACATTGGGGTTATTTTAAATGTCAAACCATCGCTCATGCCTATTACAGAATTCTTTAAAATACCATTACATCAATTTCAGCAATGGTTTAATTATTCCTCTCTGGAATGTTTTCAAAGGTGACTCACTCTACTGGAGGGGTTTCATTGGAAAATTGCTATATGAATGTTTTAAATGAGATTTGGGTGGGGAGATGATCGGTTCTGGAGCTTTGTTATTAAACCAATTAAATTCAATGTTAGAGAAGAGGGTATACAACCGCCTAGCAACTAACCACAGCCTCTTCCAGGCAGCTAGGAGTTAACGCATAATTCACAAAACACACAGAGTCACTGACCAATTTAGAGCAGTGTAACAGGGGGAGGAAGTGATTTCATTTAGGGTCTGTGCTATTTGGCTTCATAACACACCTAATGTTACATTTCTACTATTTGCAAGGTTTTTTTAGTTTTCTCTGAATAGCTGCTATAGAAACCATTGATATAATTACATCATAGACTCAAAATAGGCTAATCTGGTCTAATCAAGTATTAAGTAAGTAATGTTGTAGCCAGTTCATTCACAAATAGGGACACACTTTTATCAGTATGGGGCTCTGTATTTATTTAGTAGAGCAACACAAGGGATGAAAAGATTTAGAACTCTAAGGGCCAGATGCACTAAGCTTCAAAATTGATAAAATGGAGAGTGATAAACAGCCAGCCAATCAGCTTCTACCTGCCATGTCACAGACTGTGTTTGAAAAATGTCAAGCAGGAGCTAATTGGTTGGTTGTTTATCACTCTCCATTTTATCACTTTTGAAGCTTAGTGCATCTGGCCCTACAGTACAAGCTACAAGGCAATGTGAAGCCCTTAATATAAAAGTTTATCACTTCTGAAAGAATAATTGGATCAGTTATTTTACTTCTGCTCATTTGATAATAAAATGTTAATAGCTTGGACAATTCTACATTTAGCATGTACAGTATAAATTGAGTATTACATTATCTTTGGTTTAAAGGAAACTATTATGCAAGATAGAGGTATAATGTTTCTAGAATGTAATTCTCCACTTTCCAGAGATGAATGAGCCCATGGCAGAACGGACAGGCCATTTGGCGGTGGCATGAAGTTCCACATATGTCATACCCTGCCATTGCGGGGTGTCACACTGAAAAGCAGCTGTGCTGTGCTGTTCTGTTCTGCTGCAGCTGTGGCAGCCATTGCAGCTTCAGAGGAGACCAGAGAGAGGAGGTTGCCTTGGTGACTGGACTCAACTGAAACCGCAAGCCCGGTGCACCCGGCACGATTATGGTGGCACACACACAAGACACCAGGGAATGAAGTTATTGGTGGGAAGGGAGGAAGCAAGAGCTACTGTATTTACATTTTAAACAAATTAAAAAAAGAAAAACATTTTGAGTGGCTGGTATTTTTACCTAAGGAACCAGAGGAGGCTGTGTCGTCAGGGAGAAGTGTTTGGAAAAGTAGAACGTTGCCTCCAGTTATTTAAAACTGTACGGACTGACTGGTGTTAGAGTAAATGGAGGGATAGATCCTGGGCTGTCCCCTGTTTGGAGGTGCTGAGCAGTGCATCATTAAACACATGGTAGCTGGGGCAATTGCCCAGAAATCACTACAGCTACATCAGCAACAACAGTGCAGGAAGCATGGTTGCACATGTGAACTGGGGCAATACAGTGTGTTTAGCACATTCGTGGTGATAGGAGTGACATTATAAATATTCCCTGTATAGTCCAAAAAATTGCAAATCCTATTTGAATGTCAAGTTCCCCCATACTGTAGGTAATTGGCAGAAATATTAGTAAAGAGCTAGAATCATACATTTGTTGTCTTTTAAAACTATGCAAGCCTTCAGTCATTGCTCCAAGCTCCAATCCTTCAGCGGATAACCTTGGATTAGTTATTTGTAAACAGAAGACATTGGAACTATGAGGGTGATTCCAGTTTGGTCACTAAGTTTTAAATTCGCAATGGTGACCGATGTTTTATGCCTGTGCACGCGCATAATCACTTATGTACATGTGTTGGCCTTCACTGCGAGCACCCTCGGAGACTTGCTTAGGCTCCTTGGTACTTACAGCACGCTTGAAAATGCTGGGTGCACCCATGCAAATGAGGGCGGCTAACGGCCTTCCGTGGGCTGGCAGCTGACGTCACTAATGATGCTGCTAATCTAAGTAATGCAAATCATCCATTTGCAGCTGTGGGTAAAATCTGTGAATAGCGGTGGGTTGGCGGCACTACAAGGCTCGCAAAGCAGCAAACTAACGTTGCTTTGTGAGCCAACCAGAATGAGGGCCTATGTCTGTGTGGAATATTTACCTGTAACACTAGATTTGGGATTATTTATGTAGATAACAAGCACCAACGCCACCTGCAATGGTAGGGACTGACCTCATTAAGAGAATCATAAATGCATATACAAATGTAAACTGTTTCCATATGATGTAACTTCAGAGAGAGACTAAAGTTTAATAAGAAAAAGGGGACATGGCTTTACTTATATTGTAAAGCTATATGAATTTATATACCGTATACAGTATAATTGAGTATAAGCTGAGTTTTTCAGCACATTTTTTGTGCTGAAAACAACCCCCTTATACTCGAGTGAGGGTCACATTGTGGGGACATGGGGAGAAGGGAGGACGGAGCTGCCGCTTCCGGAAGTGCGGGGCAGGAGTGTGGGACACGGAGCTGCCAGGAGCGGAGTGGGAAGCTCCGGCGCTGGAGACCCTGCACTGCTGCCATTGTAGAGACCCGGGAAGAGAGAGAAGCACACCCGGTGCTGGGGAGCTGGGACCCTGCGCTGCTGCTGCGTAGATCCGTGCTGGAGATCCGTGCTGGGGACAGAGAGAAGGAGATCTGGCCTGGGGAGTGTGTGGATGAGAGGAGGTACGGTGGGGAGTAAACCCCTGCTCTCCCTTCCTCTCCTAGACTTATATATATTTTATAAGTTTTCCCAGGTTTTGGGGGTAAAATTAGGTGCCTCGGCTTATATTTGGGTCGACTTATACTCGAGTATATACGGTACACACTTTTGGTAGAAATAATTTGTTACAGTACTATTTCTGAATTAGTATTGCAAGGAATATGTAAGTAGTAGTGAGAATATAAAGTAATATTGTTGTATATTGGTATTTCACCTTGCATGAATTAGAAAATAAGTTTATATTGTTATAACTTAGTTTTGTTGCACACATTCATGATATTTTAAATGTAGTATGTTATTTATTGTAGACTGAATGGAAGTGACAAGTGAAGAATGAAAAAGGTACATTTTTCCTATTACTTAAAAAGGAATTATCAGGTTTATACCAGTGTAATAAAAGTTAATCTCTGTTTTATTGGTGGTGTCTTACTGAAAAAAAGGGAAGAATGTGATCTGAAGCACAGACTGCTGGGAAGAAAGTGAATAATGGCACAATTCTTCATCATCAGGTAAATTAAAGTAGGAAATATTTAAAACATTCAAGAGTTTGTCCTTGCCTCTATCTACTCATTACACAAACATACGATTTGAAAAAAAAATGTTTAATTCAATAATGTTATTACATAATCTTTACCACTTCATGACATATTAAAAATATATATATCTTTGGGTACTTATGTAATATCTGGGCTCCCGTTTTTCTTATGAGACTGCGTCCCCTCGCGGGGCTTGCCACGATTCGGGCACAGTTTCGGGCACAGTGGCTCTCTGCGCTCGCCACACGATTATAAAATCAACTCCATGCGTAGTTGGATAGTAGGGGTATGAAAAAATGGGGTGCATTTAACATGGGAGCCCTGATAATACATAAGTACCTATTTTTCTATATTTTAAGCCCACATAGTCCAAAGTGGAAAAAAATAGACCATATACATTATTAACAATTATAATATAATGCCCGTGTTCTCTGCAGTGCTCTACAATTAGAAACAAATACAGTAAGAGAACAGGACTCAGTAATCACAACAGGGATCACAGTAGAATGCACTGTTCCCAAGTTAACAATCAATAGGGCAAAAAGACTTTAAAAAATGAGGTGAGTCTAATAGATCACTGCCATTACTAGGAGTTAGCAAGTGGTGCCTGGAGCTTTGCTAATGGGTGCCCTTTGGATGCTCCAGTCACACATTCTGCAGGTTATAGACCCACCTGGAGCTTTCTAATGTATGGTATACTCCCAAGGTGGCACAATGTCTTGCTTCAGCGCTACCATAGATTTCAGGTATGCCCATTCAAATTGAAATTGGAAAAAGTATTTAGTATGTTATATGATTGATTCACAGCATTTTAACTCCCTGGGGTTCAGAAGGTTGTTTGTGTTTACATGCAGTCAAATGGTTAAAAGTTACAAGCTGTCTCTTAACTGAATGTTATTGTGCATGACTCATTCTCAACAATAACATCACATGTCTGAGTCACAGGATGAATGTTGTTTATGTGGCACTATAAAAGGGTTTACATGTGCCCAAGTCTGTCATTATGTTATTGAAGCATTACAGTACGGTATGGTTATCTAGTCCTAAAGAGATTTAGACCATATACATTATTAACAATTATAATATAATGCCCGTGTTCTCTGCAGTGCTCTACAATTAGAAACAAATACAGTAAGAGAACAGGACTCAGTAATCACAACAGGAATCACAGTAGAATGCACTGTTCCCAAGTTAACAATCAATAGGGCAAAAAGACTTTAAAAAATGAGGTGAGTCTAATAGATCACTGCCATTACTAGGAGTTAGCAAGTGGTGCCTGGAGCTTTGCTAATGGGTGCCCTTTGGATGCTCCAGTCACACATTCTGCAGGTTATAGACCCACCTGGAGCTTTCTAATGTATGGTATACTCCCAAGGTGGCACAATGTCTTGCTTCAGCGCTACCATAGATTTCAGGTATGCCCATTCAAATTGAAATTGGAAAAAGTATTTAGTATGTTATATGATTGATTCACAGCATTTTAACTCCCTGGGGTTCAGAAGGTTGTTTGTGTTTACATGCAGTCAAATGGTTAAAAGTTACAAGCTGTCTCTTATTTATTTATTTATTTATTTGCAGTTTCTTATATAGCGCAGCAGATTCCGTTGCGCTTTACAATAGTTAACAGTGATAAAACAAACTGGGTAACAACAGACAGACATGGAGGTAGGAGGGCCCTGCTGCAAGCTTACAATCTATAGATTATGTCTCTTAACTGAATGTTATTGTGCATGACTCATTCTCAACAATAACATCACATGTCTGAGTCACAGGATGAATGTTGTTTATGTGGCACTATAAAAGGGTTTACATGTGCCCAAGTCTGTCATTATGTTATTGGAGCATTACAGTACGGTATGGTTATCTAGTCCTAAAGAGATTTAAACCTTATTATATTGACTGCTGTTTATCTTCTATCACCTATATCATTGGTATCATCAACAAATCTGCTTTAGTTTGGAATTAACTTGTAGACTAACCTCCTTGTTCACATCTGCTACAAACCTTATCAATTTGTAGGGATCTGCCAATAGCTTGAGTGCAGAACACATGTAAATGTTGAGTGAACTGAGAAAATCTATGTATTTGTTAAGATTACTTAAAGGGCTAATATTAATGGGAACTCTTGAAGGTTAAAAGGATATAAGAAAGCTCCTCACGAGAGAGGCATTCCAGTTGCACCACAATAAATGTTTTGAAGCAAGAAATACAATCAGGTAATGTTGATAAAAGACGAAAATCCGAACAATGCAAGAGTAGAATTAGGAGAATTTCGAGACAAGTAATATAGAAGTTGGTTCAGTTTGTTGATGGCTTTAATTGTTGTTAGTAATAGAATAATACTATTTTGCACCTGATATTCACCAAGTCATTAGCTATTGTGGACTGAATTGCTCAGGATTTTTCTTTGCCCAACTCTGTCTTTCTTACTGTATATATGAATGACTATTTGTGCTTTCTAATTCTAAAAGCTATAATGAAAGAATTCACGCCACACATCAAAAAATGCAATAACTGGTCAATACACAATTACGCAATGAATAAAGTATTCCTAAAAATATATATAATATATAAAGTATTTTATATTAAGACATAAATAATAGTTAGAATAGGTAAATTGAGTAAAAGTCTAAGTCTGAATAATCCATTAAATATGTTTGAAAAAGTCCTCCAGGTAAGATAATATAAACATAGAAAATAAAAGTCTGTGCCACGTATGCTGTGGTCCACAATGGTTAATATTAAGTATAACGTCTTCACCTAGTGCTGGTATGCAGGTTATAGCGCACTGGCTACTGCTTGGGAATATGTCTGTTGCCCTGTCACTGAGTTTATGCCTTATGCCAGGGTTCTGTGTGTTGTTGGAGTGTCCAGCTCTCTACCAGGAGAGCAGCGCAGTAAGCACCTGGCTATGGTGCAGTGCCTAATCGGAATCTTCCTTGTGATGATGAAGGACTGGTAAAGTACAACTATGCGGGTGACATCCATAGCGATGAAGTGGAAGGTCAGGTCCTTATTGTGCTAACATGTTTTGTTCCTAGCGGGAACTTTATTGAGTTAAAGTTCCCGATTAGGAATAAAACGCATTAGTCTTTAATGCATTTTATTCCTGATTGGAAACTTTATCAAGTTAAAGTCTCACTACGGCATGTAATATAGATTGTAGAGATGCATACTTACCAATATTTCAAATACTCCCAGAGGGATTCAGGACTAATCACAACTGGATAAAAGGGTGGCCTTGCACAAGGCCGGCTCACCCATTATGCGGAGTACACAGTTGAGTAAGCACTGACAATGTCTACTCCATTGCTGTCAGTGCCCTGATTACTATAGTGCCTTACTGTGCAGGGAGTTGGGGACAGCCACCAGCCGGGCAGAGAGCGGTGACAGCCCAGCAGGGAGAGCGCAGTGGGCAGCCTGGCGGTATTCAGAGCAGGTCTGCAGTTATTTGAAATTTCACGCCAACTTGCGAGCCAATTGCAGCTCGCGGTCTGGCAGCCAATTAGGAGCACCAGTGGTGGCTCCTAAATGGGCGGCAGGACCGGGAGCTCTGACAGGCTTACAAGCCAGCATGAGATTTCAAATAGCCATGGACTTGCCCTGAATACTGCAGGGCTGCCCACTCTGCTCTCTGCCTGGCTGTCAGCACTCTCTACCCGGCCGGGGGCAATGAGCATTTCACTCCCCCATCGCAATGAGCATTTAACTCCCCTGTGTCAAGGAGCATGTACTTCCCCTTGGCAACAAGCATTTAACGCCCCTGTGGCAACAAGCATGTTATCCCCCTCTGACAGCAAGCAGGTAATTCCTTGTGGCAACAAACATAACCAGTTCACCCTGGGCTGTGGGTGCCGGGCTGATTGTTTGTGTAACAAGTAGAATTAAAATTTTTGTTTTTAAAAGGTTGTTTTGGGTTGCAGAGACTTGGAGAACCACAAATCCCAGCATGTAGTTACACAACATGCTCAATGTTAAAAAAAATACACACACATATCAAGAACAGTACAGTTTTAATAACATACAGTACATGCATACACATACGCAAACATACATACTCAACTTGCCACACGCTCCCTCGGAGGTCGGTCCTCCTGTCCAGTAGCACTGCAGTGGGTTAAAAAAAAATTAAAGATAAAAACTACTATACTAACCCTGCACTTGAAGCACACCATCTGTGTATATTGATGTCTCTTCCCAATTACTGAGGGAAATCCGTCACTGGGACTCCCCTCAACCAAGCAGGGCTGAGCTCAACCTTTATTTGATGTAGCCATCTCCATGGAAAGGCTACATCCAATCAGATGGGGAATTCCTCTGGAGCTCAGCCTTGATCGGTTGAGGGGAGTCCCAGTGACTGATGTATGCCCTTATCTTAGTGTAATAATTAGTTTCGGATAGATAAACTTCAACCGGGAGAATTGTAGACTTGTTTGGGAGCTCCAGAGGATGGGTTGCATTGCAGTTCAAAATTCAAATATGGGAGGCACAGCAACTGCCACCAAATGCCATTCCAAGCTGACTCACATGGCAGTGGGTGTGGCACCCTATTTGAATTTTGGACTGTGCTGCAGCCCCACCTCTGGAGCCGCCGCTGCTTGGGAGTCATGGAGGCCTCTCATACATCCAGAACCACCGGGACATTGTGAAACCTCTGCCTCTCATCTTCTAACCTGCAGCACACTAACTGCTGAAGTTATATTAAGTACAGCACATTGGTGCCTATAACATAGCACCCTTTAATATCAATTCTGACTGAAGTGTTACTGAATTGATATAAAAGGTTGTGGCTTAGAATTTCCCTTTGAATTCTTAGGTTTCCTAGTAAATAAATGATGGGAGGGTTCCTTGATGCAATATGATTAGCTCTCTCCGATACCAAGCTTATGCCGGGACAACATTATTATATGTGTGCATCATCAGTACTTCAGTTTCCACACTGATATCCACTAGCTCGTCTGTGCATCTGCTTGGTGTTAAGAGTGACAAGTAACAGAGAGAGGCTAATGCTAATTTTTCATTGTGTTTTCAAACCCTATCTCTTATTTAATGGCTCATAGGCGGCTGTCAGCAAGAGAAGAGCCAAATAGGAGTTGTACGCTTCAAAAACTACTGGCACTGACATATTCCTTGCTCGATTTCTGCACACGAATGACCTGGCAGATTTGCTCAATGGGTAAGGAATGGAAAAAGGAGGAATACTGGCCAAACATTTGAAAAGGTTATATCATTGCTTAATTCTGCTCTCTATCACATGTATCTGGGAACCCAGGCTCAATCCTATTTCATCTGTATAAATATTTAACTCCTAAAAATTAGCTTATTACGCAAACTGTATTTCTCCAGTGTCCATAAATGTTAGAGGTGAAAGCTATAAATGAAAACGAGAACTATTGAAGTACAATTCACATAAATGGTAAATTAAAGCATTGGTGGAGATTTATGACATAGGGGGTGATTCAGGTTGGCTCGCAAAGCACATACAGATGCAGCGCCCCTCGCTCTTGCAGGGGATGGCGGAAGATTCACCAGCCGCCATCCCCTGCCAGCCGCTGTTTGGGGACGCGCGCGTATGAAATGCCCGCCGCCTCGCCGAGGGTTGCCCCGAGTCCCCGCCGCCTTGCCGCCCCCCTCCTAACCCTGTCCGTCTCCCTGAAGCGGAGACGGACAGGGTTCCCATCCCCCCGCCGACGGGAAACTGAGACGTGCGTGCGTGTGAGACGCACGCGTGTCTCAGTAAGATGGGGCGCCTCTCCGCCGGCGATCGCCAGCGGCCAAATTCTGGCGCTGGCGAAGCAATAGTGAGAAGCGCTCCATCTGTATGGGCCCTCATTCGTCCTGAGATGCCGCCCAGCCAAATATAACCATGTGCATTGCAGGTGGGACTGATGTAACATGTGCAGATAGTGTTAGATTTGGGTGAGTTATTTTGTTGCTGTGCAGGTGTAAATACTTTATGAGAGTCTTCTGTTACTATCTCTCTTATATATATTTTTGAAGTGGGTGTATTGAAATTAACAAATATTCCTATAATTGCAAGTCCAGAATTATTGATACCATTTTTCTGTACAATCATAAATAGCTTTGAGAAAAAAAAATTTATTGTGAAGAAGCATCAGATTAACTGTTTAAATAACCCATAGAGAACTTCTTTCAAAGTTATTTCCTGTACTACTGTACTGTATGGTACAGATAGCTACAAATATATACGTGTTATTCTTTAAACTTGCAATAGTTTGTGATACAATATTTCCCTCTGATCTCTTCTTAAGGTGGTTAACCATTTGTACATAGATACATCCATTGTATATATTTCTTCACAGGTATTTGGTTTTTCCCATTGTTGCAACCACCACAAACTGTACATAAAAAGGTATCCCTCAATACATTTCGCGAGCTGATACTACCTTATATTTTCTTAGTGACATTTAATTAGCACTAAGCTAAATTAACAATAAGAGGAATTGATTGTAATTATGTATGTTTGTCTGTGTTTTTGTTTTGTTTTGTGGTTTGAACCTCTACAGTTTTATAATAATTAAATTAAAATAAAAGTTAAGTTTTAAAAGTTAAGAGAGTGTACTTTTTCTTTTTTCTTGTTCTTCAGGGTAAATACTGCCTGCTATATTTTTACACTGCAATATAGATCCGTTTGGAGTACACTCCCCACCCAAATCTAACTATCTGCATTTGTTACATCTGCCCCACCTGCAGTGCACATGGTTTTGTCCATTAGCAAACCAAATATGCTTTGCGAGTGAACCTTATTCACCCCCATTGTTTGGGAGACTCCCTGACTTAGCAGCAATCCCCCTACTCCCTGAAGAGTCTATCAAACTCCATGATTGCACCTTACACACATTATGTAACTGTTATATTGTTGGGGAAATACACTTCCCTGCATTAGTTATAAGGCACAATAATCAGCATGCCTACAGGCATTTTCATTAGGACCAGCTCTAGAATTAAGCAGCTGCCTAGGTTGCTGGGATCTGTAGGGTGCCACAGAGTCTACCTATCACAAAATTAAAGGTGTCTATGAGGAAGACATCTGTGTTGTAGGTGGTGGCTGTGAAAATACTAAGATGCCATGTCCATACTTTCACTTGAGGGGCTGGAAAGTGGGCAGTGGTGACTATAGGCGAATCTAGAATTATGGTAATGGGTGGTCCCAGATCCAGACACAATAGCAGGGGGACCTTTGCGCTGCGTAGCCGCGGGGCAAAAAGGGGTCGTGGCCTCATGGGAAGGAGGCGTGGCATCACAAAAAGTAATGCCCATACACAGTAATGCCCATTACACATTTTAGCAAACTCCGTAATACCCATTACACATAAAGCCACACGCCATAATGCCAATTACACATAAGGTCACACACCATAATGCCCATAACACATTGTGCCACACATCATGATGCCCATTACATACTATATAACAAACCATAATGCCCATTACATATTTGCCACATAAGTGCTGCTTACCTACGTGCTCATTGCTAGGTGGTTCTTGCTTAATGGCACCATAGTACCCATTACACATGATGCCGCACACCATAGTACCCATTACACATGATGCCGCACACCATAGTACCCATTACACATGATGCCGCACACCATAGTACTCATTACACATGATGCTGCACACATAATGTCTCTTACACATGATTCTGCACACATAATGCACCTTACACATGATGCTGCACACATAATGCTCCTTACACATTAAGCCACACATTATGCGTAATGCCCCCACATACCGCCACTTGTAGCGTCCCTTAAGCAATGTTCCCAAAAGTGCCACTTACTGTAAATTTTTATATGAGCTTTCGCTGCTGCTGCAGGGAGAGATGGAGAGCGGTGCAGCTGCTTCTATGGGGAGAGGAGCAGAGCGCAGCACAGAGCACGCTCCCACTCCCCTCCTGGTGTCCCCTCTAGCCGAGTGGACATTTGAAATATTGTGTGCGCACTGTTGTGCGTGACGTCGGGGGAGCACGCTGGGCGCCGGCACCACATGATTAAAGGGGAGGCGGGCTGAGGTGAAAGCGGGGAGAAGAATTGGAGCGGAATCTGCAGGGGTGACAGTCATTGACAGCTGGGCAGAGAGCAGGGGGCTGCCCGGCTGTATTCAGAGCACTGCAGGTCATGGCTATTTGAAATAATACCCCTTTCACAACAGAAAATGCAAGGATTTAGACAGGAATATGGTCCCGGGATCATGCAGGGACATTCCCAGGCTGACCCCTTATACACCAGCCTAGTCCCTGCATTTTCTGGTGTGAGGGGGAGAGACAACCACTCCCCTCTCCCTACCCCCCTTTAACCAACCAGCTATATCTTCGGAACCAACCGACCCATTTACATGAGACCATTATCATATTGAAGAACTTTTGAGTTGGCTTCAAATGATTTTGGTCCCGTGAACTGGGCTGTTTGGTTCCAGAGAAATCTGCCCTAAAAGAACATAAAACACAAAAGTCATGAAATTACATTTAAGAAATTAAAAAATCGGTTTAACCTCAATATCCCTGGAACCAATTAACCCATATGGATCCAGCCTGGTATCAGATTGAAGGCCCAGCGATTTGGGTTCGACTGAGATCAACCTCGAGCTTCAGTGATGCCGAAGGGGGAACAATACTGTAGTAATATTTTGGAATTGAGATACCATATTGCTGTGATTTATTGTTTCTATATCTTTAGAATGGATATTTATGTAGCTCTGACCAGATACATCATTGCACCCAGGCTAGCTGTTTCTTGTTTAATACAGTTGTTGTAAGGTCATGTGCTAATTGTAGCTTAGCTAGGTTGGCATGGGAGAACACACACTGAGAACCACTTGGAACTGTTGTGAGCTGTTCGCTTTGCAGATGCAGACAGCAAGCAGTTCATTTGTCCAGATGTATCTACATATCTTTGTGAGAATTGTTTTACCTCATTGTATTTCCTCTGTAGGCAGCAGGCAGCATCTGAACGGTACTACTGCAATGGGTGGCTGAGAGGCCATGCAAGAAATAACATTACACCCAACCCAGTCGGATTGAGGATAAGTGACATGCACTATCAACCTTCAGAGCTGTAGAGAGTGGGGTGCTAGCAGTGTTGTCATCTGGGGTGCAGCGCACTGTGAGCAGCTGCCAGCACTGTTGCTGCCCCATGGGCCCTGCACCTGGTTACTTCCCTGTTGCCACTATTAACTTACTAACTATAAGCTGTTAGCCTTTATTAGAGTCATTTCTTAGAAAACCTTGTCCTAGAATTGACCACAAGAGCAGTGGTGCAAGTAAGGGGGTACGGTGTGGTACGGCGTACCTTTAAGAAATATGTTGCAGGTACGCCATACCACCTCGTGCCCCCCTGCTGTAACTGCAGCCTGCAGGCACCCATCTTCGGATCAGTCCGACCGCGGGTCAGTCCGCCCATCCCTCCCTCCATTGTCCGCCGCCGCTTCCAGTTCTGAGGGGAGGAGAGTGCATCGCGCAACTCTCCTTCCCCTCACTGAGTATCCCTGTGACTGACTGGGCCGTCAGCCAATCAGAGCTCACGGGCCGGCAGCCAATCAGGAGCCGGCCAGCGAGCTTTGATCTGCTGAAGGCCCAGCCCCAGGCACAGGGAGAAGAGGGAGCAGAGGAGCCTACCAGCCCAGCCAGTCCCGGACACTCCTTTCCCAGCAGGAACAAAAACAGTAAGTTCTGCTGCTGGCACAGTGGACACAGGCCTGGCAAAGTGGACACATGCCTGGCAAAGTAGTGGGAGCAATGGTGGCACAGTGGGGGCAATGTTGGCACAGTGGGGGCATGCCTGGCACAGTAGGGGCATGCCTGGCACCATGGGGACATATCTGGGGGGGAGGTGCCTATGACAGCTGCCACCTGGGAGAGATTACAGCCTCTCTGCATGGCCTGGACAATTCCAGTTTTTACTATCACAGGACTATATCAGGAGGCTGCAATCTCCCTCCCCTTCTTTCTAGTGACAGGTGTCACAGGCACCCTCACAGGAAGGGACACTGCCACCCCCCGGACAGGCACACCCCAGAACATACACTACAAGCTCCGGAATAACACGTTTGATGACAGGAGCCTGTCCAGTCCGGCGTTCCGGGGTCCAAATGGTTCCAATTATCCCCATTCCCTCTAATACTTTTCCCTGGACAACAGGAGACAGGTTACTATTACACCGGTAATGGTCACTATAGATAACCCCTTAAAGAAGTTTCAGTGGAACAATGCTCAGTGAATTGAATGCTAACCAGTGGCTGTAAACAGGACAGCTGCCTTTCTGCTAATTGGTGGAGGGGAATCATTCTTAATAAAATTTTGCATAGGCTTCTCCTTTAATTCTGAGAGAGCTATTTATCTCTACAACAGCTGCATAATGTTGTGGTTTCCATAGAAAGCATGAATGAATCTGAATTACCTGGCTGTCCTATCACAGAGGTGATCTCTGCCACCCTGATCTGTCATTTTTAAATAAATGATCATTTATCACATCATTATGGATGCACGTGGGAGCCCTGTGCAATATGCTAAGGTAAATGTATGTAAATATCTCTCACCTGCTGGATAATAGCAGGTCTCACATCCTCTTCGTAATAATGGATGAATATTAATTAATGTTAATGACTAAAGTATACATTCTCTAAGGTGGTGATTGGGAGGAATTAAAATAAATTATCAAGTGCAATGTTACTGCTGCCTTTTCCTATGTTACAATATTATCATAAAGCACAATAGTAGAAAATAATATAATGGGTGTGATTTACAGATGCAATGCCTCATTTACAGTCATATGTATAAGTCCAAGTCCATTCCTGATATGTAATATTCTGTACAGGAAGCTCAAGGGCATGTCATTTGGGCAGCAAGATTGCCTCTCAGCACTGAGGTTCATGGGATCATTTGTCAAGATGCAGGAGTCTACCCACCACAATGGATTTTCTCTGGTTGGTCCATATCCTTGTAGTCCGCAATGGCTCTGGACACGTGTATCCACTGCTCCAGCCAATCCGAGGCAAGCTGATTCACTACTTGCAGACAGAACCCTTCATCTTCTTTTTTTTTTTGTTGGAGACAATATTGCCTTGACCACCTGTTTTTATTTTTTTAAATCCTCGAAACCGCTCACCGCTCACCGCTCATCGCTGCCCCGTACACACTGGGCGGCTTTTGAGCTGAAAGCAGCTAAAATGACAAAACTGAGCTGCTTTCAGTTCAAAATCACCCAGTGTGTATGTGTGAAGATTTCAAGGTTCATATCTACACGATGACAATTCTTTGCAAAGGAATTATTTTTACATTGCTGGGGATTTTCTGCTGCCACTGCCAGTAATAGTGATTTACTCCTTGGGTATTTTCTGCTTATAACAAGCTACATATGCAAATAGGTTTATATTTGATACTCGTGATACTCCCACACATTGAAGGAATGCACCTGTTTTAATAACCAACTGAGGGACCTGTGCCTGCTGTTTTTCAAATGTGTAGATTATTATTATTATTATTATTATTATTATTATTATTAGTATTATAATAATAATAATAATAATAATGATTATAACAACAAAAAAACGGGCTATTAGACGTGAATACACTTTTTACATTCAAGAGAGCAAATAAATATACACAGTTCAATGAACCAAATGCATAAACACATAATAAATAAACATATAAACACATAACATAATGATGTACATTATACACATATCTAATTAAAAGAAAAGTTTTAACAAGGAAATTTTGAGGAATTAAATAATTAGCCAGAACACTACGGAGCCCTGCAGAGAACTGGCTGCAATTTGCTGCGTTCTACAGCCACAAACCTGGTCCCCCTACAGCAAGTAAATCTAAGTTTCCTAACAGTGACACGCGGAGAAGTGAACAAAACACTAAATGCAAATCCAGACAATTAAGTGCCTAATATAAACATTTTTATTGGAAACATATATCCTTTAAATAGTAGATTGTCCACCATACTATATGTGAGGACATAAATGGAAACAGTTCTTTTAATACCTGATTACAATTCTATTCCCAATAGATTTGGTTTTAATTTGGAAAATAGAAACCTTATGTTCAGCCTCACTCCCTTAGCTGGTTTCTAGAACTGGAGGAACAGGCGTCATGAGGTGTGCTTATAACTTCACTATTTTGTGTGTGAGAGAGAGAGAGAGAGAGAGAGAGAGAGAGAGAGAGAGAGAGAGAGAGAGAGACTTTACAGTCACTATTTTGTAAGAGAGTGAGAGATTTTTACAGTGTGTATGACCAGCTTAGAATCCTGTCTTGAGAAGTTAATGACTAAAAACAAAATAAAGGTTAACATTACCAAACAAATCCTTGGGTTAATAAAAGTTAGCTACATTGTAGATTTAAAATGAAATAGAATCAACTGAAACTTAATACATAACTGTTTAAAAAAACGAATACAATTTTTAATTAAATGTTTTATGTCAATTCTGACTATACTTAAAGGGGGTCTTCTGCTTGTTGGAGGTACAGTATTACACCATACCATCATTTTTTCACAGCTTCTCAGCACAGTAGGGATCAGTGAGGAAAGACTAGGCCGTTGAAAAGGAGTGTTGGGTTGGGATGTACGGTCCTAGCGTTCTCTAATCATATGAGTTTGTGCAGCAAGTAATATGGTCATAAGGTGCCAACTAGCGTGTCATGCATATATCAGGGGAGTCATATGTATGCGATATGTACACTTAGTCCTGTTATTCCAAATATAATATAATATGAACAGCATTTGTTACATTGACCTTTGCTTTGTACTGAATACAGTACTTTATCCCTACATCTTCGCTGGGTTATGGATCATTAGGTCACCAGCAAGTACAGTAGTTCGACAAGCATTAGGTTGAGATCACTAGGTCAACATACAGTAAGGTCGACATGACTGAAGGACGCCATGGGTTAGGTCGACAGGGTGATTAGGTCGACATGGGTAAGGTCGACAGTGAAAAGGTCAATGTGTTTTTTTTTCCAGTTTTTTTTCACCCGAATGTCTACACAGTCAACATAAACACTAAAACGTAGCACCGCATTCTCTCTGTCGGCACATGTTGTGTCGACATGGATACCAAAAAGTACCACCACGTCCCCGCGCATGGCTCACTGCGCTCGCCATGCTTCGGGCACGGTGCCTCGCTACACATGGCACAGTATTTTATTCTCCCACCATGCTCTAGTAGATGGTAGGGCATGAAAAACTGCCTGTTGGCACATGTCGTGTCACAAAGCAGAATAATGAAGTGGTGTGGCGCAACCCTCTTGAAGGATGTTTTTGCATACAATTCTTAATTTAAAATAATTTTATTTGAAGCAGAAAAACAAACAATAAATGACAAATGAATGACAATAACTTGCATAGATTGGATGCAATCCTTGAACACTTGATTGGGGGAAGCAGCAAATGAAAAAACACATTTGGTATCTCACCATGTATGTACACCGCGGTGGGCTATGTTTTTTAGGATAAAGACTGCGGCACCACCGCAGTGAGCTTCTGATGTACCGTCCCCAAAGGATAAAGTGCAAGGTGCATCCTCAGTAAAGTGCGTCCAGTATAAAGTGATGAAGTGCCAAGGTGCTCCAAGATTCAATAGTGCAGAGGCATCAATAGTAGCAGCAACGCGTTTTGGAGGAACTTCTGTCTCCTTTATTAAGCTGAATATGATTCCTGTCCCCTTGGTCTCCAATTTATACCCATTTCCAGGGTTGGTGACCAATCAAAGTTCCGCTCTTTTCGCGGTCCGGAAGTGCCATGCGTTCCACCTGGCACTTCCGCTTTGCGTTCCACAGGCCATTCACGCACTTCCGCTTCCGGTTTTCGCAGACCTGGTGTGTATATCATTTCTTATTCTGTTTTCTATATCTTCCTTTTCCTTGTGGTTTGCGGATTTTGTTTCCCGGCGGATTACTTATTTAAGTTCTTTGTTCTATTCAGATTTCCCTTTCGGAAGACACAATTTAGTTCCGTCATTTTACTTGTGGGCAAATCTGTGGGCAAACCACTATTCCGCATGTTCTGGGGATATTTTTAGAGAATGGCTGCTCCTCACTCTTTCTATGCCGTACTTTGTATTCTGGACAAAGTCCATTCCTGATTACCAGGAGCGCCATTCCCCATAATCCCCCTTTTTTTTCCTTCATAGATTTACGGGTATACATGGAAGAGAATAAAAAACTTAAACTAAATTTATGAATAAAAGAATACTGTTAAAAATACCAGTAAAAAGAGAAATAAGAACTTATAAATTAATCATCTAAAAACCATTTGAGTTCGAAATCTGAGTTATAACCGTTGGGTAAAAACGTGTTTAACATAAAAATCCACTTAATTTCGCTTTTAGCCAATCTAACCTCCACATCTCTGTTTTTCCAATTTGCAGTAATTGTAAATAAATGTATCCCTCGCATTTCTGGTGATGTTTTGTGAAATGTTCAGAGAGGGGGTGCGTCATAAGACCCTTTCGGATGTTATATACATGCTCAGCAGACCTAAGTTCTAAATTCCTGGTTGTTTTGCCTATGTACAGCACCTAGATTCTTTCAGGGCTTCTTCTGGATACCCTTTCTGTGTGAAACTATTATCCATTTCTGTAATTTGCTCTTCTAATACTTCTTCCTTCAAGCAATTTCGTTTGAGGCGCATATATTGACCAACAGGATGGTGTTCGCTGTTAATCTGAATGTAAGAATTAGATTCGGTGGCCTTCCTATGGGTTTTTGTGTGTATTTTTCCTGTGTCAATATAAATATTAAGATCTAAAAATACAAGTTCTGTTTTGCTTATATTAAAAGTTAATGTAATATAAAAATCGTTGCTGTTTAAAATATCACAAAATTCTTTTAAAAGGTTTTCTTCACCCCTTCATATAAAAAAGACATCGTCTATGAACCGCCACCATGATACCAGGTCCACCCACCCCGCCCCCACCCCCCCCCCCGCTACCCTGTCGTCCACCATGCATGTTTTCCAAAAGGCCATGAACAGGTTGGCATAACTGGGGGTAAACCTGGTACCCATGGTGGTTCCTTTCATTTGTAAAAAGTAACTTCTGTTAAAATAAAAGTAGTTGTTAGTTAAAATGAATACAATGGCTTCTATTAAGAAGTCCTGCAATTCTGTAGAATATTCACTTTCATTTAAGAAAAATCGAATTGCTTCTTGACCTTTTCCTACTCGATAATGGTGTACAGGGAGCTGACATCTGCACTGGCTAAAAGACAATTTTCGTCCCATAACACCGGTTCTAATTTCCTTAGGACGTTTCTTTTAGAAATGATTGTGTTTTTTAAACCAGTGGTTGCAAGTAAAAATCAACCAGGGCTGAGAGGTTAGATGAAATACTCCCAGTCCGTGTGATTATGGCCCATCCTGGGGGTTTGGTCAAGTGCTTGTGAATCTTCGGAAGTACATATATCGTGGGAGTGGAGGGGTTGGAAACATTAATAAAATCATATTCCTCTTTAGACAATATGCCTTTGTACTGAGAATTTGTAGATTTTGGATTACTGTGGCTGTAGGGTCACTTCTTAGTTATTTGTATGTGGTGGAATTACCCAATTGCCTTTCTATTTCTAGGAAGTAATCTGTTTTGTTCATAATCACCACCCCTCCCCCTTTATCCGTGTCGACATGGACACCAAAACGTACCACCGCATCCCCTTGCATGGCTCACTACGCTCGCAATGCTTCGGGCACACTATTTTATTCTCCAAAATACTGCTTGTCGGCACATGCCGGCTCATAAATAGTAACAAAAACATGTTGACCTTTTGACTGTCGACCTTCCCCATGTCAACCTAATCACTCTGTCAACCTAATCACCCTGTCGACCTAATCCATGTCAACCGTAAGTCATGTCGACCTTCCTGCATGTCGACCTAGTCGTGTCAACCTAATTCTAATACTTGCTGGTGACCCAATGACCATATCCCCTTCTTTGAAATGAAAGGCACATATATCATAAATGGGTGCTGCCATCTTATTCCTTCTTCTAAAATAGGCAGCTAGTATACAGATGGAGCGGGTCTCATCCTTGCAGGGGATGGCGATGGCAACGCCAGCCACCATCCCCTGCCACCCGCCATCTGTATCTGCGAAAGGGGACGCACGCGCGCGAGATACGCGCGCGTCCCCTTCTGACAGCTTCCCCCGGGTCCCCGCCGGCTTGTCGGCGGTCACCCGGGGTCCCCACCACCTCCCCGCACCCCCCCCTAACCCTGTCCATCTCCCTGAAGCGGAGATGGACAGGTTCCCGTCGCCCTGCCGCACGGACACTGAGACGCGCGTGAGAAGCACGCGCGTCTCAGTCAGATGGAGAGCCGGGCTGCTGCCGGATCGCCAGCGGTGACGTTCTGGCGATTCGCCAGCAAGAGGGAGCCCGGCTCCATCTGTATGATACTGTACTAATCACCGTTCTATACTTAAAAAACAAACAAGCGAGATGTATATAGAAAAGTCTACAGTAGCCTCAGCTAATCCTGCTCTACAACAATCCATCATACATAGGTCTCTATTCAGACCTAATCGCACGGCTGCTAATTGGCACAACAGGTGATTATCGATACACTGCGCATGCATACGGTTCACATTACACCTGCGCTAGGCCATCCTGCGATGAACTCCTACAACTATTTTCTGTTTGCTGGCCGTTAGCAAGCTGGCTGACATAGTGGGCATGTGGGGGTGGAAATCGACTGTTTTTTTAGAAGTGGCAAGAAAAATGCTGGGCGTGTCGGAGAAAACACCGGCATGCCAAACCTGCTTAGGGGGCAGTTTGTGGAGTCAGCTTCAGCCCGGATGTGCCTGATTTTCAACAAAGCCCTGAGTCTCAGGCTACGTGGAGCCTGCAATGCCTTGTGCCCTATATAAAAATCATTCAGTGGTGAGCCTGTTACAAAGGATTTCAGACATATTCCCTCAGGTGCGAATGATGTGCACCCATACACATCCATTTGCACAGTGTGCACATTAATTAGCAAGGATTTCACTGGAGCAGGGCGGCAGGCTTAACTGATCGCTGGCTATTGCAAATTTGCACCCGTTCAATCACGTCTGAATTACCCCCATAGATCACTATAGGACAAATCACACCCCTTAATTTGTCTATGCTGGATTACAGTTTGCCCGTATGCTGCCCTCTCTGCCAGAAACACATAAAGGCAAAGATTCCATTTGGAGATTTTCAAAATCCCCAGTGTCTTTAGCATTTTTTTCCATTAGATTTAACACATACTTGTGCACCCTCCCAGGGATGGTCCCAAAAATCGGGTCCGCCCCCGGCCCCATGGAAAGGTGGACAAGTCCCCCACAATGGTGCCATCCTTCCACAACTCCTCCTCAGCGTGGGGGGGTCCGTACTACCCGATGACACGAATTGCGGATCTCGTCATCATGGGCCCGACATCCGTAGTGTAATGACTGAAATAACGGCATTACACAGTGAGGGGCGTGGCCATCATGATGCAAATGTAACACACCCCCACATTAATGCTAACATCGATAGTCCTGTCCCTGCCTCCGCCCCTTTATGACACGGCCAATGGCCCCAGCCCGTATAATATCTAATGCAAAACATCTTGGGTTTTGTATTTAGTAAATGTGCCCCCAAATATTGCACATTTTATTAGTAAAAAATTCCTTTTGCATTTGATTGTTTTGCTCTCCTTCGCTGTTTTTTTAATATTTGGTACCATTTGTATGTCATTTTACTAGGCCTTATGATAGGGATACCATTCTTAAGAAATTCAGCAAAACAATGTTTCATTGTACTTCCTGTTAGAAATGCCTGAAGCAATATGTTAACAAGCTGTGGGTATGCGCTGTCTTCTAGGGAAACGATCTGGTGACAAATCTCAGGAAATCATTCAGAGACATTCACGAATCAGGGGGGATCTCAGGCCCAAAGTGAGGAAGACTAGCTTGCAGATGATAAAGCAGCACTCAGCATTAGGAGGTACAGCATGAAGACGTCAGCGTCAGGCAGACACCGAAGGAAATAAAAGTCAGTTTAGATTGACATTTATTTCCACAAGGGGAAAGAAATCAATCGATGGTCGGCGAATGATATCTCTCCCTTTTGGCCACATGCAAGGGGATGTGTTTGCGTACATTATCTCACATGTTGCCGAGAAGATCCCTGGGAGGGGGCGGACATTCGATCAGGACGTGGGAGGCGTTAAGCCACGAGCGACCACAGTGTTGAATTAGGCCCTAAGTGTTGGGTACTAGTGTGTGTTGGAGGGAGCATTTATTGATGCTATTTACAGTAGTGCTAAATTGGGCAAGACTATGGGCGGTATTCAATGAGGCTGATTCGCTAGGTTTTTATGGCGATTTTGTGCTGTAAGGCGAATTTCTGACTAAAACGGTGAATCACCCTATTCAATGACCAGATGGCGAATACATTTCAAGGTTTTTTTCGCCATGATTCACCGAGTAGCAATCGCTATCTTTTTATGGTGAAGTGGAAGGTGAACTTTTAAAATAAAGTGTTTTGTTTATTACAATTGGTGTCAAAAAATCTGGAATTTTATTCTGAGGAGGGACATGCTATTTTTATTCATGTGCTGTAAGCAAATGAATATATATATTTAATTTAAAAAATGTTTTTAGTTTTTTTTTACACAGACCAGCCAGCAGGGTGCCGGAGCCGAGCCGCTCATTAGATATTCATATATTCACTTCACCCGATTATTACATATGCATGATCGGGTGTAGTGAATATACCTGGTCCCCTGCTGGCACCCCCGGGGGGCAGCCTGTGCTGCCTGGCACCCGGGGAGCCCACCTCCCACCCACAAACGTTCTGGGGCAGGCAGGGAGACTTCCATCTCCCTGCCTGCCACCGTCCTCAGGCTCCCTGCGGCGTTCGCCGCAGGAGCTCATATTCGCCGGTCAGGGGCAGCGAGCCCCTGACTCGTTGAATACCGGAGCCGGCGAGGCTCCGGAACGCGGCGACCAGTGGCGAATGTGCAGCGAATCCTAAACAGGATTCGCTGCACGTCGCCGGTATTCACATTGAATACCGCCCTATAGCTATAATGCAGGTGTTACCAATGTAATGTTTGAGGTCAGGAGATGAAATAGGCCTTTACATTTTCACTGTGGCTTCCTATTATTGCATCTGGGAATTCAGCCACGTTCACTGACACGCCCAGGACACTCCCACAACACGCCCACTCAACTTTACATTATAGCGTGCAATACAAGCCAGTAACTGCCCGGAATACCTATCTCTTTTCCACAATATTCTGACACCTTCTTAATCGATCACAACAATGCCTATCTGACTACTTTCTGTGTAACAATGCGCCATAGGGGTTGTCGGACAATTTCACGTCTAAGCAGTGACGAGAGAAATCACTGACCTACATGTATATCAGCATTACCTGTGGATTGTGTGCGGCTCTGAATTAGGCAATTAGCATTGGGGTGCACTTGCCTGATTTTATAATCAATAAACAACACGGAAAACATATTATCAAAAACAAATCACGTGAATTACCTTATGGAAGGCACCAACTCTTACTTTCTAGACTTGCATAGTTGCAGTATATCCGTCACTCACATCTTTGGAGACATTTGTGAGAAACTTCTCACGTTGTGCATTGCACAGCCCTCCAAATGAAAGATTTTGATCTGCAGCCAAAGTTTTGGTGAAAGCTCATTATACCATAAACTCTTCCTCCACTGTCCCAACAAACTTTCTCCCACATCTAGAAAGTTAAAACTGTTGCCCCATAATAACCCACGTTCTCAGCACAGCCCAATAACTGATGTCCCGTCCAAGTAAAATACATTTTGTCATAGTTAGGGAATGTTACCTTTAGCACAAGTGTAGTGTTTCTGCCCAGCAGAGAACCTAAATCAACATTATCTATTATTACACAATGTTAAGACCAGAAAGGAAGGTGGGTGGTGGATTTTAATAACAACTTAAGCTATTTTCGAAGAGGCAACTGAGAAGTATAAAACCAGAAGTTTAATTTTTTTTTTTGTGTGTGTGTCTTGTTTTGCTGCATCAGCAACCTGAACTCACCACAAACACAAGACTCCTTGTGACCCAAATATAGTTCTGCTTTCTGTTCTGATAAATACTGTATTGTTTTAGAGACACATTAGAACTGTTATCACAGCAAGGAAATCATTTCTTTCTCACATCATGCAGGAGCATAAATCGACAGTTGTGGGCCCCATAGCATAAATAAAGGTGTTTCCTACCCTCCTGGAATGGGAGGGAGAAATGCCCCCCCCCCCCCCCCCCTTCCCCCCCCCCGGCCACTCCTGGAGAGCTATCCGTCTCCTGCAACCCTTCCCATGGCTGGGGGGGGGGGGGAATCCGTGGGTCAAATTATGTGAATCGTGTAATTTTAGCCCCGCCCACCACAGTGCAATGCCTGAAATACCAGCACTGCAAATACCGGGGGGGGGGGCAAACAAGTCTTCCCCTCCCGTGGCTTTGCGCCGCCCCTTTTCACTCTCTCCACTGATATGTACAAACAAGAGGTTCGTTATTCGCACAGGACCCTCATTAATTTGGAGGATAATAGGTGGACCCCCCAGTGAACTACATACACTGGATATTTCTTATAGAGGTTCTGTAGGGGGTGTGCTACCACTAGACATAATAAATTGTAGACATAAAGAAGAAAAGAGAAAAGTATGTCTTAGCGTGGTGCACCTGAATAGACTCACACGAATAAAAATCAACTTTTATTTACGTTATTTAAGATAGCGAAATATAAAAACACACAAACAAAGAAAACATGAATATGATGTGTTTAAAAAAACGGCGGCTCTCTGACTTCACACAAACTTGGAATGCCTCAGTATATTTATAAACAGGTAACTGTCAGTTGACACTTGGTATAATTATGTAGTATCAAGTCTTATAGTGTCTTGTTCACTGAGTTCCCCAATGTAAAGGTGCATAGAACTGGTTTTTGAGTGCCCTGCTGGTCTGGTCAAAATATGATATTACAGAATACTGGCAATCTTGGTTTGGTTTATACCAATGATGTAGGCTTCTGTTTATTTTTGAAGGAAAATAGAGGGTTTGGAATAAGGTCAACACGAGTGTCGACTCATATCAGTTTGTTTTACACCTTGAGAAAATTAAACTTAACCATACATTTGGCAGTGTGTATGACTTTTTTATATAACAGAGTATCAGGAGGTAAAGATGTCATGCAAAATTTCAGAGAAAAAGTCAACACAAGTGTCGACTAATGTGAATTGTTTCACACATTACACAAATCGCACATCTTATCTCTTTCACTACACTTTTATTACAGGAGATCATATACTTCCACCCTATTGCTCAATAGGAGTGTAACAATAAATTTTTGCAACACTGTGTGCGACCTCTTTATATATCCAAGTATCAAAGAGTGAGAGTGTCATGCAAGAATTATAACATATTCCTGTCTCAAACCCAGGATTGCCAATGTGTATTCATACAGTAAAGGAGATTACACTTAGCGAGGACAGTGCTATGTAGCAGGTAGATATCTGTCCCTTATCAGGTTGCCATATAATTTCGTGTATCGATGTCATGTTATAGGCACAGGGAAAGTTCCACTTGATGTGGCCAATTATCATCAGTCACAAGGATCAAAAGTTGGCTGCCCACATAGTATCGGGGCTTGTTAGGACAGCATATTTAATATGTACAGATCAAATTAGATTGTGTCCAAGTTCTAAAGCCAAATATTGCTCAATAATTTCAGTCTGATCCTATGTGTGACTCCCCGTTTCTATTGGAGGCAGTAGTGCTGAGTTTCAGAGGTAAGCTCCAGAATGTCCGCCTGCTGCATGGTATACTCAGTGGCACGATAGCGTCACTGAAGAGACCTGCCACATTAGCAGAGATATCACTCTCTACATCAGTTTACGCACACATATATGGGACTCCTGTAAAGTTAAATCACAGATCAAAATGCATCCTAGTATAAGTGCGAATCAGTGAGCGTCACCGCTAGCCGGCGCGCGCTTTGCTGTAGCTTTTTCAAGGCCAACCCGACTGGCCCAACTGAGGCTGTTTAAATAAGTTCCCTCTCTGGGGGCGCGGCTAAGTCTCGTCATGATTGACAGTTGCCGCGTCTATTGCCGTTACCGCTCGGTGAGCAGTTCAATGCTGATTGGTCAGAAGATGTATCAGCATCTTAGTTGTATAGATCTGGGTCTTTGCTGATTTGTACTGGTATCGTGCTAATAGGTACAGTGGGATATATTCTTATATAGTCGCTCTGCGTGCGATATATATTTATTGTCAAACTTGTCATTTATGTTTGTGCTGGCTAATGAATCACACTTACATACTGTATGTGTGTGCACCGTGTCACCTATTACCGGGGAAGGGAAAGGATTGTTGGTGATATCTGTCTGTCTTACTTGATGTGAGTGAGTCCATTCAGGTGCACTACGCTAAGACATACTTTTCTCTTTTCGGTACTCTTTACCTAGCACGGCGCCCATCGCGGTCATCACGGGCATTGAATGCACTAAAAAATCGGGTGCGACGCGACCGACGCGATGCCCGCGATTTCCCATAGGGACCAATGTTAAATTTCTCAATTGACCCGATTTTTCTGTTCAATGCCTCAATTTACACGATTTTTCCATAGGAATCAATGTTAATTGGCCCACAGAGGCCAACTAGCCACCCTGAAGTGTGAAATGGCCCCCACAATTGTTAACGCCACCCCACGATCAACGTGAACCCGAAGCGTGGCGAGCGCAGCGGTACGCGTCCTACGACCTTTTCATACCCCCACTATCCACGTCGGCGTGGAGTTGAGAATAGAATAGTGTGGCGAGCGCAGTGAGCCACCGAGCCCGAAGCGTGGCGAGCGCAGCGAGCCCCGCGAGGGGACGAGGATACCTGTGAAGCCCGCGAAGGGACGCGTTTACCTCGCGGGGCTCGCTGCGCTCGCCACGCTTCGGGCTCGGTGGCTCGCTGCGCTCGCCACACTATTCTATTCTCAACTCCACGCCGATGTGGATAGTGGGGGTATGAAAAGGTCGTAGGACGCGTACCGCCGACCCTCGCGGGCTCGCTGCGCTCGCCACGCTTTGGGTTGACGTTGATCGTGGGGTGGCGTTAACAATTGAGGGGGCCATTTCACACTTCAGGGTGCCTATATGGCCTCTGTGGGCCATTTAACATTGTTTCCTATGGAAAAATCGTGTCAATTGAGGCATTGAACAGTAACATCGGGTCAATTGAGAAATTTAACATTGTTCCCTATGGGAAATCGCGGGCATCGCGTCGGTCGTGTCACACCCGATTTTCAGTGCATTCAATGGCCGCGATGCCCGCGATTTTTTTACCTGCGATGCCCACGATCAAAATCGTGGGCGCCGTGCTAGGTAAAGAGTACCCTCTTTTCTTCTTTAACTCTCTCCACTGATCAGTCTGTTAATGTAATCAATAGGAAGCACTTAAATGTCAGCCAATCACAGTCTTCCTATTGGTTAAATTTGTTACAGCATTATACACTATGGGCCTGATTCAACATGGGTCTATTATTATTATGATATGATATGATAATTATGATAAGCTGTTGGCAGCAGCTTAGCATATATTGGTGGTTATTCAGACCTGATCGTTGCTGGACGAATGGGCAGAGGCCAGTGATTAGGTAGACGCTGTCCCCACTTTAGTGAATTCCAGCCTTGCGAATTGATGTGCATGCTGTGCGAATGGATTGGTACAGCTAGTGAAGAATTTGCCGCAGAGCAAAAATGTCCAAATCCCGTAGCAAACCGCTCACCATCTAATGATTTGTTACACTCGTCACCACTCATCAAAAGCATTGAGTAGCCCTGGACTTACTGTACTCGACTGCAGTGGACTCGTGCATTAAGCTTCAAAAAGTAATACAATGGGAAATTATAAATAACCAGCCAATCAGCACCTAACTAGCATGTTACCAGCTGGGTTTCAAAATGACAGAAACTGATTGGCGGGTTGTTTATTATTCTCCACTGTATAACTTTTTGAAACGGTGCATTTAGACCATTTTGCGGGCAAGCAAACTGCATATAAGACAGTCCTTGGAGTCGCCATGCCCGGGAAACTGGGCAACATGATTTTCCCGAACAGCATCAGCTTCCGCCCCCATTCTTCCCCGCAAACGCTCTGCCTGTCAATCAGGCAAGGGTGTTTGCACTCTTGAGATCACAGGACCTGTTCTTCACATGCGCAGAACGGCTCATGAGCGTCCCCAGGGAAAGTGCGCTATTGATTGCTTTTGAGATTAATACTGAATTAGGATAAGCGTTCATTATATTGTCAAAGAATATATTGTGAGAGCATCAGTTGGTGTGTGCAAGCTATAAGCCTATAAATGACATCGGCCCTACAACACAGGACAATGCCGATATACTGTATGTTGCAGATTTGTGGGGGTATTCAATCGACAGTTGGAACATTGTATTCCAACTGTCGAGTTCCTGATGAAAAAGAACAAAAACGGACTGGGATTTCGATTGTCAGGATATTCCCACAGTCGGAATCCTAGATTGAATAACCCCCATAATGGTAAATCAGGATGTGTGTACGGCCAACACTACTATATGTTGGCAGCTGCAGCCATTGAAACTGATGTCACAAAGTGGGCGGGCATTCAAATGACTGCTGCCAGACATATCGGGCGATGAAACGGTGAGTGTTTTGTACAAGATTGTTTGCCTGTACACTTTGCCACTTACAACTGATTGTTGGCTGGGTGTGTGCCCACACTATGGGGGTTATTCAGACCTGTTTGCATTTTCTTAAGCTAATTGAATGCTAATTGAATGACTGCGCATATGTCTGGGCCAGAGTGCGCATGCACTACGGCACACAGCGGAAACAAGCAGCGATTTTTTTCTGGTTGCAACTAGGCTGCAGTTTGATTGACAGGAAGCCACCCTTTGTGGGTGTTAACTGGCCTTTTTCGGGCAGTGATAGTTAAAATCGCAGGCTTGCCCAGGTATTTTCAGAGAGGGTGTGTCAAATGAAATCATCGTTTATTGTCACTACAACATTAAAAAATGCATAAGTGAAATTCCAAGGAAGAAAAAGAAGAGAGAGAAAGAAGTACTCACAATTCACATACTACAAATTCAAACTTAACCTAAGAACCTATAATGTTTCCCAGAGGGCAACAGGGAGAAAAGAGAATAACAAGGATGGCTAGGATCTAAAATAATTTTATTAGCCTTAACTTTTCCCCTTTTTAAAAAGAATGTCTGCCATCCTAGGCAAGGGTTGGCCAATGACTTTTTCTGCGGCCTTGACTATCCTGTCTAGGGATCTCCAATCAGAGCACTTAGAATTCCCATACCATACCGCAATGGCATAAGTCAACAGACTCTCGATTACACAACAATAGAAATTCATAAGTATTGGCCTAGATAACCCTGCTGCTCACAGTCTCTGCAAAAATGAAAAGACGTTGCTGAGCCTTTCCAACTGCTATAGCGGTAAGTGAGGACCAAGACAGATCTTCAGTAAATGTTATCCCCAAAAATGTAGTATTAGTAACCCTCTCCACCTCCTCGCAATTTAAAACCAGCGGTCTGATGGTTGATCTTCTCGATCTTCTAAAATCTATGACCACCTCCTTTGTTTTTGTCTTTGTGTGACGTAAGCTCTGGCCTCGATCAGCCAGTCTCCATTGCAGACTTGTGGAAGGGTCAGAGTTACGCACACTTGCACATTCTGGGGAAATAATTAGATGGTGAGTGAGTTGCAAATTAATGTGCTGACCAGCGATCGATTTGCAAACCATTTATAGACCTTCACAGGGCGGGACTACACTCTGGCGGGGCGGGATTACACTCTGGCGAGGCGGGATTACACTCTGGTGGGGCGGTGGCTATCTGATCACTGGGATCTGCAATATCACACAGCAGCAATCAGGTCTGATTTAACCCTTAATATGGAGAAGGTGATAACATTTCTGCCCATTGGTGCTGCATGGGGCTTTGGCATGGTAGGCAAACATTACCACTGCTTGCCCTGTAATAGATGCACCCTTGTTACCAATGAAATTACCACTGCCTAAATGGATTCGCAATCATGTGCCCATGTAAACTACACCATTCAGTAACAGCATATATCCCTAGTACATAACTTAAATAATAGTTGTTGGTTAATTTCACTGCCAATATGCCAAGGTGTTTAGAAGGAAAGGAAACACAACCTGAGGCAAATGGGCACAAATTGAGTGTCTGGTGTCTTCCTTTCTAGTTTCAGGTCCACATTCACTCTGCGTGACATTCACACATTTCCGCATGAATGCATGACACCCATGCCGAATGTGTCAATGTCACACAGAGTTAGTTATACTTGGGGATAGAAACAAGTAGTGAGGATTTCTAAATATTGGTTTCACTTTTTTATAATATAATAATAGATCTTTTACATGTATTTATATAGATAGATCAATAGATAGATCAATACCAGGGTCATATATAGAGGGGTATGGATCATTAGCTCACCAGCATTAGGTCGACACCATTAGGTTGACATGCATGTAGGTCGACATGAGTTACGGTCGACATGCAGGAAGGTCGACATGACTTTAGGTCGACAGGGTCATTAGGTCAATGTGGGTAAGGTCGACATTGAAAAAGTTGACATGTTTCTTTTTTTTTTACCAGAATGTCAACACAATCAGCATAAACACTAAAACGTACCACCAAGTTCCCTCGCATGGCTCGCTATGCTCATCATGCTTTGGGCACGGTGCCTCGCTACGCTCAGCACACTCATTTATTCTCCCACCACACCCTAGTGGATTGTAGCGCATGAAATACCGCCTGTCGGCACATGTCGTGTTGTCATGGACACCAAAACGTACCACCGCATCCCCTAGCATTTGAAGCTTAGTGCATCTGGCCCATTGTCTGAAGCATGGCAAGTTCAGCAAGCCATGCAAGCAGACACGGTGCACTAAAACAGTGTCCATGTCACATAGCCGCCAAAAACCATGAAAAACATGTGTCTGCCTTTTCCTGTGTTCCCACGATAATCACACTGTGATACCCCAGATAATGGGGTTTTCACCACATTTTTAGTTTAGAGAATCTCCTCCAGGGTCTTTACAGTAATGACATGTCTGGAGAAAAGATCTTCATAAATGTAGACCCCACAAGAAGTGTACAAGTGCACTCCCAGTGGTAAATATACTAAGATGGGAATTCTATTGAAAATATGATGTTTCCCATAGCAACTAATCAGATTCTACTTCTGATTTATTACAGCACCTTCTAGAAGATAATAGATAGAATCTGATTGGTTGTTATGGGCAACATCTCATCTTCAATAAAACTCCCATACTCCCACAGAGTAAATTACAAAACCTAAACAAAGACAGAATACCCTACCCCTGTGCAGAGGATATGGATTGTCTCCAGTAAGTTTCAGAAACATTATGAATTCCTTTAACCTTTTGCATACTGATGAATATTTTTGTCAGTTCTTCAGGTGTCCACGTGTCCTTATTGCAACATTACCCACTAACCACTAGTGTCAATAGATGAATCATTTGTAATAGATCCCCCATTGGCAAACCCTTTACCAAGAAGTCCTAAGACACTCAGGGGTAGATGTATAAAGCAGTGATAAGGGAGGAGAAGTGAGACAGTGGAGAAATGGCCCACAGCAACCAATCAGCACTGAAGTAACATTTATCATTTGCATAAAATAAAATTATACAGAGCAGCTGATTGGTTGCTATGGGCCACTTCTCCTCTGGCTCACTACTCCCTTATCACTGCTTTATACATCTAACCCACAGTGGAAAACCGAATCCTCCAAGAGATTTATGAGTTTTACATACCTCCCCCAACATTCAGAGACAGGGAGGGGGACAGGGCGGGGGACAGCTCGCACGCCGTAGGGGGGGTGGCTACCGAAAGGGGGCCTGGCTGATACCTGTGATGCTGCCGTGAGGCCACGCCCCGTTTTCGCCGCTGTGGGGGCATGCTCACGCTGTGAGCTGCTGGCTATGCCTCCAGCCCCTCTGGCTGCAAGAATAGATGCTGTGCACATGCACACAACATCTATTCATGGATGACAGCGGGGGACTCACAACTGCCCACCCCCACCACGGGGAACACTTCCGGCTGCGGGAGGGATGCCGGAATGTCCCAAAAAAACGGGGCATTCCCGTGATAAGCGGGGCGGTTGGGAAGTATGCTTTTATAGGATACCAATACCTCATTGTTGAATTCAAACTTTTTTCACCTATTGGAATGTAACTGGTTGCAGCTCACAAACCTTTAGCACTACAATGCATTTCTACTATCATAATTGTGGGCAAAACGTAATAGTACCACTACAGAGCTTACTTCCGTGTTCCAGTGTACAGTGTACTGTAAATGTGTCTCATTCCTCTTGTGAATAACTCTCTGCAAATGTGAAGGTTATTGGAAATCCCAGAGGAATTTTGTAACCATATATCGAAACAAGGTTGCAGGTTGAATATTTTTAATAAGGGGGGGGGGGGGGGGGGGGGGGGTGGTTGGTGAAACTGCCCATTTTACTTGTTATCAGTTTGGCTAATGAAGTTACATTACATGGTTATGAACTCTGGCCCTCATTCATGTTTGTAATGTATGCAGTTATTCCTGCCTTAACAAGACAAGCTGCAGCCCATGAATGGACAGAGACACTTAAGGGACACAAACTTATGTGCAATTGCATACACATTCACAGCCTATAGGCAACAATAGGTCTAGGTGTAGCTCTGGATAGGGCAATAGCGACGCAGGCACCATGCTTTTCTACATACAAGCTCACGGTAATTAGACATAGAACCACAATCCTCAATGTGGGCGGGATCGCACTTATGCTGTGGCGCATGAGCACTGTGACATGACTGTCTACTGATAATCACCCATGTGCACCAGCATCAGTCATAGCATATAAGGTACTTGTTTCCTAGCACGGCCACAAATCTTGGCCATCGGGGGTAATTTTAGTGGCCTGCGACGCGACCGACGCGATGCCCCCGATTTTTCCATTGAAATGCATTGAAAACAGTGAAAAATCGGGTCGGTCGCGTCGTGTGCGCCTAAAAATGCTTAAATGGTCCACCCGCGATGGCCGCGATTTCCCCATAGGGAACAATGTTAAATGCCTCAATTTACCCGTGATGACCCCGATTTCCCATAGGAAACAATGTTAAATGGGTAAATTTACCTAAATCATCATAGGGAAGAATGGTAAATGGGCCAGAAAGCCCAAAAACACCCCTGAACATTGACATGTCCCCCCAAAAGTAGTTCACGCCACCCCGTGATGAACGTGAACCCGAAGCGTGGCGAGCGCAGCGGTACGCGTCCTCCGACCTTTTCATACCCCCACTATCCACTAGGGCGTGGAGTTGAGAATAGAATAGTGTGGCGAGCGCAGCGAGCCACCGAGCCCGAAGCGTGGCGAGTGCAGCGAGCCCCGCGAGGGGACGCGGATACCTTCACAGGTAAACGCGTCCCTTCGCGGGCTTCACAGGTATCCACGTCCCCTCGCGGGGCTCGCTGCGCTCGCCACGCTTCAGGCTCGGTGGCTCGCTGCGCTCGCCACACTATTCTATTCTCAACTCCACACCGACGTGGATAGTGGGGGTATGAAAAGGTCGCAGGACGCGTACCGCCGCCCTCACGGGCTTGCTGCGCTCGCCACGCTTCGGGTTCACGTTGATCACGTGGTGGCGTAAACTACTTTTGGGGGGACATTTCAATGTTCAGGGGTGCTTTTTGGCCCATTTACCATTGTTCCCTATGATAATTTGGGTACATTGTTTCCTATGGGAAATCGGGGTCATCGCGGGTAAATTGAGGCATTTAACATTGTTCTCTATGGGGAAATCGCGGGCATCGCGTCTGGCCCATCGCACCCGATTTTTTTGCGCATGCGATGCCCGCGATGGCCCCGATTTTACCCCCGATGACCGCGATTATGATCGTTGTGGCCGTGCTAGGAAACAAGTACCGCATATAATGTAAAGTTGATTAAGAGCATATGGGGAAAATTTACTAAGATGTGAGTTCTATTTCAGATGGGATGTTGCTATAAGCAACCAATCAGATACTTTCTATTATCATCTAGAAGGTGCTAAATAAAAAAGAAATAGATTCTGATTGGTTGCCCATAGCGACATCCCATGTGAAATAGAACTCTCATCTTAGTAAATTTCCCCTTATGTATTTAAACTTGTTAATAGATTTATTTATTAACAGTTTCTTATATCTCGCAGCATATTCCGATGCACTTGGTATTTACAGACAATCAAAAGGTAGGAGATGTGAAAAAAATGGCTGCCAGTACAAATGTTTTGTGACATTTTACAATTTTTGGGAGGGGGTTAGTCCCAGGGAAAGCATCCACGGTACCAGGTAATGGGCAAATCTAAAGAGACGTGGCTAGATTATACAGTAAGTTCTGATGCCAGGAAGCAGCTCCTTATTCTGCCCCATGGGGCTTTTGTTGCTTTATAGGGTGACATTAGTCCCCTTTAGCAGCACTCAGGGGCGTAACCACAACTTTGTGCACCCCATAGCAGCAAATTAAAGGCCCCTGTTCCAATGTTTTGTGACAGCAATGATTAATTATGCCTTTTAACACTGCCCTAGTTAAGTGTTTCCCAAACATTTTGGGTACTTCCTCATCTTTGTGGCCACCACTACGCCAGTTACGTTAGCCGCTACTTAACCGTTACATAAGAATTTTCGTCGAGGAAGTACCCCACACTTCTGTGTCCATGCAACCCTCCTGTGTCCTTTATCACCTTTAGTAAAGTTGTGGCGAGCCACCATGCACGAAGCGTGGAGAGCAAAACAAGCCCGCGAGGGGACAATGGTGCTATGTAAGTTCCATAGCATAAGCAGTGGCTGCAAAGATAAGGAAGTACCCATTTTTTTTAACACAGCGCTTCGGAGAATCATAATTGTTTTAATTGCACCGCTAGGCCAAAGGTATATAATTGAAAAAGTCAGAAAAAACTATAACGTTAATTGTGTTTATATCTGATCACAGTTATGTTCTAATGGACAGAATTAACTTCTGTAAAATTCATTTTAATTGGTCATGGGCTACCAATCCAGGGCAAGTCCCCTAAGGCACCCCAGAGTGCTAAGGCACATATTTTGGGAACCACTGCCATAGGCAAACGCAGAGGGGGTTTCTAGTTGCCTGGAAACCCCCCTCGTCTTGACAAGTGGCTCAAATTATGACAGCAATGGCAATGGTATATAAATTGATTACTATAGCTTTCGGGTTACCTAATTAGGTTTAAGGCACAGAGCGGGGCTGCTGCACATGCCAAGTGTAAGCAGCTTCTTCTGCAAAGTTTGCAGTGTGTGGACCAATGTTCTTCTAATTCTCCCCCAGACTCCTGCACTTTGCTCCAATGTTCGGCAGAGTGAGAGATTGTGGTCTGCATATGGAAACCCCCCTCTATAAATCCTGTGCTTGCCACTGACTGCCCTAGTTAATTTTCTGAGCCATGGTAGTTCCCTAGTTTATTTTATGAACCATCATACTGTTGTTCTTTAGTTTACATGTCAAATATTAGGATGGCCAGTACACATTATGCAACACAGTGTCCTCAGTTCACATTGTGCCACATTAGAGTGCCTCCATTCACATTGTGCCACATTAGAGTGCCTCCAATCATATTGTGCCACATTAGAGTACCCCAGTTCTTATTATGTAACATTATAGTGCCCTCCACATTACAATGAGCAGATTAGATTATGACACAATACAGAGCCCGCCCCGATGCTTGTGAGTAGCTTGGTGGCTATGCAAGTCACTAAAGGCATTCACAAATGGGGGTTGCACATGCGCATAATTGAGCATGAGCATGGGCAGTCCCCAAAACATCAGGACGAGGCCGATGAATCAGGCCCATTATCATTACTGAAACACATTCAGTTGGGGCAGTGAAGGGGTACTACCAGCTAACTATTAATAGAATATCTGTAACTATTACTACAGTAGTCATCTTCAATACTTTGCCAAATATATCTGGCTGATCATGGAGACCTATCCTATGTGCTGAGTAGTTGGGTTCTTTGGGTCAGAGAGCAGAACCCGCCATCAAATCCCAATTTTGAACCAATCGGATTGTATGACAGTCCTCATCATATTGACCTTGTGTTACTTGGGATAATTAATAATTTGCTAGTAGAGTGATATTTTAGTGTGTGTGTGTATGTATATATATATATATATATATATATATATTTGTTTGTTTATAGTGACATAGCTGGCCTTTGGAATTGCAGTATTTGTGGATGGACACCTTTATACATCATGGAATAGATGTTTTTCAGAGCAACTGAAAACACGGAACAGATCTGGCTGAGGGTTAACGCAAAAAAAAAAAAAAACTTTTCTCAGGATATCTGAGAACTTAGTGGAATACAGAGCCTTGGACATTTTGTTTAGTCATAACTAAGTCATATCAAATAGCATGTTTTGCTTGTAGATAGAAGAGGTGAACCACACAAAAGGAAACATTACTGAACCAGAAGTCAAGTTAAAATAAATAATCGGCATTGAAGTTCTACAGGAAATGTCATTTAACTCAGTGGCAAGAGACATCACATAGAACAGGCATGTCCAAACTGTGGCCCTCCAGCTGTTGTGAAATTACACATCCCAGCATGCCTTGCCATAGTTTTAGCATTCCCTAATAGCAAAACTGTGGCAAGGCATGATGGGACTTGTAGTTTCACAACAGCTGGAGGGCCATAGTTTGGACATGCCTGACATAGAATATAGCTTTAACTCTTTATGTGAATCAAGTTTTGGTACATTGTGGACCCATAAGGAGCAGAAGGGCAACTAGAGAGAGGGAATCCGGAGTCACGTGGGCACTGGGCATCTGTAGATTCTATACAATCTAGCTGTCCACTTGGAATGGCCCTCCAAAAATGGCCTCCACCTTGGAGGAGACTGAGGATATAGGTAGCATGTACAGTGCTACCATGATGTTGAAGATTCTGGGAGTGCTGGTGCTCTGTGAGTTTGGAACCCCATTGGCAATGAGAATAGAGACACATAACAACAAGCATGTATCCCCCTGGAAATGAGCATAGGAACCATTTTTTTTTGTCTAGGAGGCACAAAATTTCTAGTTATGCCACTGATACAGTGCTGCATAAAAGAGATACCTACCCACAAGCAATGGTGAGGTTATGCCACAATATCTATAGTGTGTATTACAATTATAATTTGTACATTTAATTAGGTGCAAGCAGCGCTACAGTATGTGCCATTGCAACAGAATATAAACGCTGTCATATCATCCTGTCTCACCTTTATCTTTTTGAGAACAGAAAACCAGAGGCGTAGCTAGGGTGGAGCCGGTGGAGCACAAGCTCCAGGCGCAGGATCATCACCTGGCGCCGGAGCAGTGCACCCTGCCACCGGCTCCCCCCTGCCCTGCTCGCCCGTTCCCTGCTGTACCCGGCGAGAGCATTGCGGTGGCGATAGAAGCCGGAGAATGGCGCTGCTGACTGAAGCGCTGAGGTCACAGCACTTCAGTCGGGCGCCGGAGCTGGGAGCAGAGGATGCAGAGCGCGTCTCTTGCACCGCACGGCACCTGCTGAGCAGAGGATGCAGAGCGCGTCTCTTGCACCGCACGGCACCTGCTGAGCTGAGCGCCGGGACCCACACAATAAATTACAAGTCGTCAGCTCCGCCTCCGTCCACTGCTATTTTTCATTCAAGTCTCTCTCCTGACCTGCTGGATCGCGGCGCTCGCCAATGAGCGCTTGCAGTCCAGCAGCCAATCAGAAGCATTGGTGGCAGCTGGACTGCGAGCGCCTATTGGTTAGTGCCGCAGTCCAGCGGGAGACTTGAATTCAAAATAGCAGTGGACGGAGGCGGAGCTAACGACATGTAATTTATTGTGTGGGTCCCGGCGCTCAGCTCAGCAGGTGCCGTGCGGTGCAAGAGACGCGCTCTGCATCCTCTGCTCCTGACCTCTTGTTGCCGGCTACCATAGCCGCTCTGTCTGTCAGGCAGCACCGGCTTATCTTCAGCACCACTCTCTTATTCACCCTCCTTCCTGTGCTGCTGGGGCTCCTCCTCTCTTCATCTTCCTGCAGCACTGGCAGCAACTATAATGACGCCTATTCGAGCAGAGAGGAGGGAGGTCCTTCATGTCACTCAGCCTCCAGCTGTCCCTACTCCTGCAAAGTAAGTGTCCAGACTCGTCTCCAGCATTCTGTGAGCACTGAACCTACAGTGGGCACTGTGTGTATAAATGGTGCTACAATTGGGGGCTTTATGTGTATAAGTGTTGCTAATACAGTGGGCATTATATGCAAAGAGCATTATGTGTATATGGCACTATTGTATGCATGTGTATCAACAGGACTACTACTACAGTGAGCATTATGTGTAAAATGGGGGGGGGGGGCGCGAAACATGCCCGTGCTCCGGGCACCATGGCACCTAGCTACATCACTGCAGAAAACAGAATTCAGTGCTAGATCCATAAATTCCTAAAGTCCTAAAGGTACTGAACAACAATGAATACACAGCCCGCACGGCGGCGGGACCACATACATATACTCACCAGCTCAGCCAGGGCCAATACCTCACGCCGGCTGCACGACACGCTCCGTCTCCCTCCAGAGAACGGGGCGCCTCCTACTGACGTCATCGCGTACCCGCTGCTAGGCAATGCAGCGGGACACAACGCGTCACCAGCGTGGGGCGAGCCCACCAGTGCTGCGGCCAATGGGACCAAAGCTGGCATAATAATGTAAACAAACAGCGTGCAGAAATATAACAATAAACAGTGCATAATGTAAATAGACAGCGATGCCAATAATAATGATGACAGGGCTGCTGAGGATAAGACGCTGAAAAAACATAAGAAAAAGAGGAAAACGAAAAAATGAAATCAAAGAAAAATACTCCAGTTTAGTCTATCATTGAGACCATACGGTTTTACAGTCTGTAACTTATGGATCCATTTAGATTCCAATTTTAAGAGTTGACCATCACGATCACCCCCCCTCAAGGATGCAGGGATATGATCTATAAGGATAAATTTAATGTCAGACACTTCATGATTCGCCTCCAGACAATGCCTGGCCACCGGTTGGTCAGATTTTTTACTGAGCTTGGCATTGTTAATGGCAGACCGGTGTAAAGCCATACGTTCTCTTGCGGTGCGAATAGTCTTGCCCACGTAACATAACTTGCATGGGCAGAAAAGCAAGTAAATAACGTGGGTGGTCTGGCATGATAACACGTGGCGGATTTTAAACATTTTATCATTATGAGGATGCTTGAAGGTCTTGCATACGACCAGATTTTTACAGGTAGTGCACTTAATGCACCGGTAGCACCCCGGAGCTTTACGTAAAAAGGTGGAAGTACTGGTGGAATCAAAGCCGGTGATGTCCGTGCGCATAACATGGTCTTTAATGTTACGCCCCCTGGTGTAACAAGCCATGGGTTTGAGCTGTTGGAGTCCAGACAAAGACCTATCAGACTTAACTATAGGCCATAAAGCATTTGTGGCTCTTTGCACCACCGGGCTGGAAGTAGAGTATAGTTGTTTCCACGGTAAGATTTGGGTTAGTGGGGGGCGTGGCCTGACGGACCAGGAGTAGGACGCTTGTGCTGGCTCTCCCGCCCGACATCCTAAATAAATATCCTTTGCAGGCTACTCTACCCCCTACAACTGGCACTAGAGGCTGGGTAATATACACCATACCTCTAGCAGTGTCCTGGCGAAGTCTCCCTCCAGCCATTCTACACCTGTGACCTGGCGCTCTCTCCGGTGGTGCCCGCCGGCGGGATACTCCGGGCTTCGCTGTCTCCCTGGCGGGTGCTGTGATCAGTGGCTGTGTCTTCTTTCCACTCGTCTGGCAGGGCTGCTGGCATTTTGTCCGGATCGCGCAGCTGTGTCTACGGGTCTGATCTCCCACGGCTATTCTCTAGTCCTTTGCCGCAGACTCTAGGAGCCTGAAGACGTCCCGCGGCCATCTTGGAGCCTCCTAGCTGTGCATCTTTGCGTGGTGAGTGAGAGCAACACTTGCAGCAGCAATCATTCTGCTTGCCGATACACCTGAGAGATAGAGCTCTGTACTCCTTTTACCACTGCCATATTCTAAACTTAACAGGACGCTGGCTCTTGTTTCTGATCATAGTGCTGGTCACCTTCCTACTGAGTGACTGACTTCCATATTGTGACGCAGCACTGTTCCATTCACATACTCTAACATGGATATCTCTCACATACTTAAGTTCATTCAGGACTCAAGCCAAAGGCTCCTTCATAAGATCGACCTAATTCACGCGGATTTAACCTCTGCTATACCTACTCCTATACATGAAGTCGAGGAAATTGAAGTTACCACGTCTATTAACTACAATAATGTTACTATTATTTATCCGGAAAGCAAGCGGGTGGACGCACCTTCCTATATATGCACCTATGCAACGAATACCGAAGGGGCTGGGACCGTTTTGGGGTCTGGTTGTGACTTTATATCTGATCTTTCCACGGTTCCTCAAATGAACGGTTACTCACCTTTGGTCTCTCAGGAGGTACCCGATACTGGCGATAAGGGTACCACGCTCCCTTTTGACAATCCCAATATCCTTGCTAATCCTGCCATTCATATTGTATATGTGATTAGTTACACTGTCGGCCGGATAGGTTTTCTGGCTATACACCACTTGCGGGCCTCTGGCTACTATGTGCTTGAATTGCATGGCGTGGATGCTTTGCTCTCAATGATATCGCAACTACTACTGCTGGATACAGGGATAATCGGAAAATTTGTATACATGGGTACTACTGCTAAGTATCCTTCACTACCATGGCATGGGACTAGCAATATTTTCTCACACTTTCGAGATGTTCCGCGCTGGCCGGACTGAGGACTCTTTGCATCTGTTTGCTACAGCAGCCCTGATGGCTTGAATTCTAAACTAACTGGACCGAAGACATACCTTATCTAACTGCTGTTGATGTTATCTTTTAACTTTTATATTTCACTTTTACTGAATGTCGCTGACCATTAACATTTCATGCCTGTAACTATACTGTCTGCTTCTAAACATTTTGCATATAATGGGCCTGATATACATGTTCTGGCGGGAGAGCCAGTGTTATCCTGGTCATGGGTCATTCGTTTTTTGTCCCTCCTTATGGGTGGTGGGGGGGTATAGTTAATTAGTAGGGATAGTAGAGGGGTACGGGTAATATGTTTAGGGATCCAAGTATACCAAGTTGGGGATAGGTCATACAGGGTGGGGGGTTTTGGGGGAAGGTTTAATTTTGGGTATTCTTTGTGATAGATGGGTTCGTTATTATTTTATTATATTAGTTTGTCTTATGGCATTACAAACTCTATACTCTCTGAATATAAATATATGTGTATCCTTAAAAAAAAAAAATGTTTAATATATTAGAGGCATACTGTATCTCATATTTCACCCTCGTTTATTTGTGATTAAACCTGTCCGAATGGCGCCTTCGGGCAGATGCGGTACAACGCTATACTTTTAGGGTGTTATACTTCAATATCCGGATTTGACTATTTGACACTTACTGTAGCTATCGTTTACAAGATGATGCACCTCTACCTTCTAAAACTGTGTACAATGCCTACAAATTATTGTAAACCCATCTGCATCTTTTATGTTTTGCTTGGTTTATGTTGTTTGTCATTCCAAAAATCAATAAAAATTATTGAATTAAAAAAAATAAAAAATAAAAGATTTGGGTTAGTGGTTTGATGTTTGGCTGCAGGAGGGTTGTTCTGGGTGTAGCCAGGATCTCGGATTGGGTCTGCCTAAGAGACCTCATGTTATAGCCTCTCTGCGCAAACCGCTGTACCACTCGGTTGGTGCTATCGGTGGCTGCATCTGGAGAACTGGAGATGCGAGCAACCCGCATCAGTTGTGATTTCGGTAAACCCTTTTTAAGGGGTGGTGGGTGATGGCTAGATGATAAGAGTAGCATATTCCGATCCGTTGGTTTGTAGTAGACTTCTGTGCTGATGTGGCCTCCATCCAGTTTCACCAAAACATCCAAAAAGTTAATACACTTTTCCTGCACATTGATGGTATATTTTATGGGAGAAGGACTGGAATTAATGTTGGTGACATATTCAGTCAGATATGCAACAGGACCAGTCCACATAAAGAATATGTCGTCAATGAAACGGACATACGTTAGTATATGTTGGTTAAAAGCAGGGACATCCAAGAATTTTTCATGTTCTTCTTTGAACATGTAGATGTTAGCTAGGCTAGGGGCCACGGGGCTCCCCATAGCACACCCGCTAGTCTGCTGATAGAAATGTCCGTCAAATAGAAAGTAGTTACGTTCCAAAGTTAACGTTAAGAGAGCAAGAAATAGTGAGTGATCCAAGTCACAGATGTTAAGGTGCCTCATAAATTCTGCCACTGCTGCCACCCCTGCTTGTTGGGGGATGGACGTATACAGGCTACTCACGTCCATAGTAACCAGTACGGTGTCATTAGGGACAGACTCGATTTCAAGTAAGCGATGTAAAAAGGCAGTGGTGTCACGAATGAAGGTGGGTTGAACTTGGATGTGGGGCTGTAAAATAATATCCAAAAATTTAGAGATGGGCTGATAAAGAGACTTGTTTGCACTTATGATGGGACGTCCGGGGGGTTTTTCAATGCATTTGTGTATCTTTGGAACGGAATAAATCAAGGGGACAACGGGATGTTTCTGGGTAAGTGCCATGGCTAACTTGGAGTCCAGTTGGCCGTTCTGTACAGCATTTTGAAGTATGCGGTCTAATTCGTCTTTGTAGACTCCAGTGGGGTCCCTGTCAAGTTTAATGTAGGTGTTAGCCTCACTTAACTGCAAATACAATTCGCTTTTATAGTCTGCCAGATTCTGGATGACGATTGCGCCACCCTTATCTGCCGGGCGGATAGTAATGTGACGGTAGCTCGCCAGATCTTGCAGTGCCTGTCTCTCTAGGGCGGAGAGATTCTGATGGATGGCAGGTACAGCGGCATTGTATTTTATGACGGCTTCATTGACGAGACGAGTGAAGGTAGGTATGGACCTATTGATGGAGGTGGGGTCAAACGTGGATTTAATTCTGGACCTGATAAATTTGGTGAAAGGCTCATTTTCACTAATTTGAGCCGGTTGATCTTGAAAATGTTCTTTAAGTCTCAAGTTTCTTTCAAAGCGGTATCTATCAATCTCCCACTGGGTGTCATTGTGTACTGTGGTGGGGATGAAGGACAAACCCCTGTTTAGTACAGATTTTTCAGCTGGGGAGAGAGTGTGATTTGAGAGATTATAGATTAGCTCCTCATGAGGGCCCGCAATTCGCGAGAGCCTCGCGTTTTGGCCGCTGCGGCGGGTGGTCTTCCTCTTCCGCGCCTTTGTGGTGCGGGTGCCTGGTCTAAAGGGCCGGCTGTTGCTGAGGAGGGATCATCAGAATCTCTAAGGCGAAAATCACTATCAGAGTTTGAAGTGGGGGCATCACGTGACTGGTATTCACGCCTACGTCGGTAGTTGTTAGGGCCACCCCTGTTATAATTTGGGGGCCTGGTGTCACCACCCATGAGCCACCGATAAACCCTGTTATCTTCATAGTCCTTAGAGACAGTGTTGAATTTATTGGACTTGAATTTCACCAGTTCCTTCTTATATGTGTCTATTTTACTAGACAAATTCTGGTGCCACTCCGGGTTTTCATTGAAGACTCTGGGGATATCCATAGTCGACTCAAATTGAGTGATTTTCTCCTTAACTGCTTTGAGTTCACGAGCTGACTCTTCAATGACCAGCAGCATAAGGTCATTGCTGCACTTGTTTAACACTCCGATCCACTTAACACAGAAGTCGGGATTAAAACGTCCGATAGTAGGTGTGTTGCGGACACGAAAGCCCCTGGGAATAAGCTGGGCTCTAAAGTATTTGGAAAGGGAAATGCCATGTTGTGAGTAATCAATCTCTCTTTTCCTTAATTGCAAAAGCTGATGGGCAATGTCCTCCAATGTGACATCAACTGAAGATTCTTCATCGGTTTCGTCGAATAAAATTCTATTGGCCTCAGCGTCATTGAAGCTATGCAGTACCCCTTTAGTGGGTGGCATAGTTCTGCAGCCAGTCAATGATGAGGGTTCCATGGCCACGGCAGGTTTTCAGGCCAAGCAACAAAATAATGGGTAGGTGCCTTAATCCGGTCGGACAGAAACTGTCCTGTTTACAGGTAGGGGGAGCGATTCGGCACTCTATCCTCCAAAGTTCACCAGACCCCGGGTGCTCGAGACAAATATGTAACAGCTAGAGGGAAGACTCGTCACTCCAAGGGATTTTTCAAAAATGGTATATTTGAAGCAAATAGTACAAATACCAGGTGCACAAGTACAAGTAGCCGACGTTTCAATACATGAGTATTGTTTTCAAGGCCTGAAAACCTGCCGTGGCCATGGAACCCTCCTCATTGACTGGCTGCAGAACTATGCCACCCACTAAAGGGGTACTGCATAGCTTCAATGACGCTGAGGCCAATAGAATTTTATTCGACGAAACCGATGAAGAATCTTCAGTTGATGTCACATTGGAGGACATTGCCCATCAGCTTTTGAAATTAAGGAAAAGAGAGATTGATTACTCACAACATGGCATTTCCCTTTCCAAATACTTTAGAGCCCAGCTTATTCCCAGGGGCTATCATGTCCGCAACACACCTACTATCGGACGTTTTAATCCCGACTTCTGTGTTAAGTGGATCGGAGTGTTAAACAAGTGCAGCAATGACCTTATGCTGCTGGTCATTGAAGAGTCAGCTCGTGAACTCAAAGCAGTTAAGGAGAAAATCACTCAATTTGAGTCGACTATGGATATCTCCAGAGTCATCAATGAAAACCCGGAGTGGCACCAGAATTTGTCTAGTAAAATAGACACATATAAGAAGGAACTGGTGAAATTCAAGTCCAATAAATTCAACACTGTCTCTAAGGACTATGAAGATAACAGGGTTTATCGGTGGCTCATGGGTGGTGACACCAGGCCCCCAAATTATAACAGGGGTGACCCTAACAACTACCGACGTAGGCGTGAATACCAGTCACGTGATGCCCCCACTTCAAACTCTGATAGTGATTTTCGCCTTAGAGATTCTGATGATCCCTCCTCAGCAACAGCCGGCCCTTTAGACCAGGCACCCGCACCACAAAGGCGCGGAAGAGGAAGACCACCCGCCGCAGCGGCCAAAACGCGAGGCTCTCGCGAATTGCGGGCCCTCATGAGGAGCTAATCTATAATCTCTCAAATCATACTCTCTCCCAACCTGAAAAATGTGTACTAAACAGGGGTTTGTCCTTCATCCCCACCACAGTACACAATGACACCCAGTGGGAGATTGATAGATACCGATTTGAAAGAAACTTGAGACTTAAAGAACATTTTCAAGATCAACCGGCTCAAATTAGTGAAAATGAGCCTTTCACCAAATTTATCAGGTCCAGAATTAAATCCACGTTTGACCCCACCTCCATCAATAGGTCCATACCTACCTTCACTCGTCTCGTCAATGAAGCCGTCATAAAATACAATGCCGCTGTACCTGCCATCCATCAGAATCTCTCCGCCCTAGAGACAGGCACTGCAAGATCTGGCAAGCTACCGTCACATTACTATCCGCCCGGCAGATAAGGGTGGCGCAATCGTCATCCAGAATCTGGCAGACTATAAAAGCGAATTGTATTCGCAGTTAAGTGAGGCTAACACCTACATTAAACTTGACAGGGACCCCACTGGAGTCTACAAAGACGAATTAGACCGCATACTTCAAAATGCTGTACAGAACGGCCAACTGGACTCCAAGTTAGCCATGGCGCTTACCCAGAAACATCCCGTTGTCCCCTTGATTTATTCCGTTCCAAAGATACACAAATGCATTGAAAAACCCCCCGGACGTCCCATCATAAGTGCAAACAAGTCTCTTTATCAGCCCATCTCTAAATTTTTGGATATTATTTTACAGCCCCACATCCAAGTTCAACCCACCTTCATTTGTGACACCACTGCCTTTTTACATCGCTTACTTGAAATCGAGTCTGTCCCTAATGACACCGTACTGGTTACTATGGACGTGAGTAGCCTGTATACGTCCATCCCCCAACAAGCAGGGGTGGCAGCAGTGGCAGAATTTATGAGGCACCTTAACATCTGTGACTTGGATCACTCACTATTTCTTGCTCTCTTAACGTTAACTTTGGAACGTAACTACTTTCTATTTGACGGACATTTCTATCAGCAGACTAGCGGGTGTGCTATGGGGAGCCCCGTGGCCCCTAGCCTAGCTAACATCTACATGTTCAAAGAAGAACATGAAAAATTCTTGGATGTCCCTGCTTTTAACCAACATATACTAACGTATGTCCGTTTCATTGACGACATATTCTTTATGTGGACTGGTCCTGTTGCATATCTGACTGAATATGTCACCAACATTAATTCCAGTCCTTCTCCCATAAAATATACCATCAATGTGCAGGAAAAGTGTATTAACTTTTTGGATGTTTTGGTGAAACTGGATGGAGGCCACATCAGCACAGAAGTCTACTACAAACCAACGGATCGGAATATGCTACTCTTATCATCTAGCCATCACCCACCACCCCTTAAAAAGGGTTTACCGAAATCACAACTGATGCGGGTTGCTCGCATCTCCAGTTCTCCAGATGCAGCCACCGATAGCACCAACCGAGTGGTACAGCGGTTTGCGCAGAGAGGCTATAACATGAGGTCTCTTAGGCAGACCCAATCCGAGATCCTGGCTACACCCAGAACAACCCTCCTGCAGCCAAACATCAAACCACTAACCCAAATCTTACCGTGGAAACAACTATACTCTACTTCCAGCCCGGTGGTGCAAAGAGCCACAAATGCTTTATGGCCTATAGTTAAGTCTGATAGGTCTTTGTCTGGACTCCAACAGCTCAAACCCATGGCTTGTTACACCAGGGGGCGTAACATTAAAGACCATGTTATGCGCACGGACATCACCGGCTTTGATTCCACCAGTACTTCCACCTTTTTACGTAAAGCTCCGGGGTGCTACCGGTGCATTAAGTGCACTACCTGTAAAAATCTGGTCGTATGCAAGACCTTCAAGCATCCTCATAATGATAAAATGTTTAAAATCCGCCACGTGTTATCATGCCAGACCACCCACGTTATTTACTTGCTTTTCTGCCCATGCAAGTTATGTTACGTGGGCAAGACTATTCGCACCGCAAGAGAACGTATGGCTTTACACCGGTCTGCCATCAACAGTGCCAAGCTCAGTAAAAAATCTGACCAACCGGTGGCCAGGCATTGTCTGGAGGCGAATCATGAAGTGTCTGACATTAAATTTATCCTTATAGATCATATCCCTGCATCCTTGAGGGGGGGTGATCGTTATGGTCAACTCTTAAAATTGGAATCTAAATGGATCCATAAGTTACAGACTGTAAAACCGTATGGTCTCAATGATAGACTAAACTGGAGTATTTTTCTTTGATTTCATTTTTTCGTTTTCCTCTTTTTCTTATGTTTTTTCAGCGTCTTATCCTCAGCAGCCCTGTCATCATTATTATTGGCATCGCTGTCTATTTACATTATGCACTGTTTATTGTTATATTTCTGCACGCTGTTTGTTTACATTATTATGCCAGCTTTGGTCCCATTGGCCGCAGCACTGGTGGGCTCGCCCCACGCTGGTGACGCGTTGTGTCCCGCTGCGTTGCCTAGCAGCGGGTACGCGATGACGTCAGTAGGAGGCGCCCCGTTCTCTGGAGGGAGACGGAGCGTGTCGTGCAGCCGGCGTGAGGTATTGGCCCTGGCTGAGCTGGTGAGTATATGTATGTGGTCCCGCCGCCGTGCGGGCTGTGTATTCATTGTTGTTCAGTTGAATAGGGCACTTGGCGCCTTGAAAACAATACTCATGTATTGAAACGTCGGCTACTTGTACTTGTGCACCTGGTATTTGTACTATTTGCTTCAAATTCAAATATACCATTTTTGAAAAATCCCTTGGAGTGACGAGTCTTCCCTCTAGCTATATATATATATGCGAGTGCCGCCGTTCTACTGTATGGTTATATATATATATATATATATATATATGTGTGTGTATATACTGTAAATGCAATTAAATATATACACACAAATATACACACACACACACACATATACACTTTATTTACATACATTAACTAGGCAGTGGGCAGCAGCCGCAGTGTGAAGTACTTGGAGTGATGACAGGACAGAGCCCTGCAGCAATCACAGCAGCAGCTGTGTGTTCTTTTGGCAGGTTATCGAATTTCGTCACAACCCGCTATTTGCGCATGTTTGTAAAGGGGGCTGGGCTAATTCCAGGTGCAGGGCTTAATTGCTGGCCGTGGCAGTGGGTTTAAAACCATTTTAAAAAAAATTGCTGTCGGGAGGCGGGGGGGGGGGGGGGGTTGGGTACCCAGAACACCCCCCTGCGTACGCCACTGTCTGTATCCGAGTAATAAACACTTTCACATGCAGTTAGTCGTACAGCATAAAGTTATTGCTATTGCCATGTACATTGCAGCGTGGCTACACCCCCTTTCTTGGATGGCAGGCACAAATATAGCATTTTAGAGAGGGTAGGGCGTTGTTGTTGTTTTTTTCACACTAGGAGTCAGATTGTCGGTCCTGCTTCTGATGAACAAATGATTATTTGATTGCATCACCTAAATTAAATATTACACAAGTAATGACTTATTCAACCTGATTGAACAGGCAACTTTGCTTCCTCAAATCAGAGGTTATTTGTGCAATACACCTCATGACCAGTCATCATCCACCTTCACTGTTAGTTACGCAATACTGGAAACAACACACAGCTGTTTATCTGCAGCCCAGATACTTTCTAAAACTCCACAATTTAAAGGAAAATTGTGACTAAAAAAGGACAATACCTAAGTGAAATATCCTATATAGACACATCATTTTTCAGGTATATTACCTGCAAATGAGGCACTATCACCTGCACGCAGGAAAAGGCAGCAAATTCCTCAGCATAGCTTAAAGCTGCCAGAAAAGGGTTAAAGGGTCATATGCCCTTGTATCCAAGCATGCACTTCAATGGAGTAATGCCATCTTCAGGTAAACATACTTAAGACACCATACCCATTAGATCCCTTGGAAAAGGGGCAGATTGGCAATAGCTGCCACAGGGAAGATTACCAGTGGGCTGGAACCCCGTGGGTATGCATGTGGGTGGGAGATTGTAGAGGGTGACAGACTAGCGGTGTATATGTGTTAGGGGGTAGAGGGTTGCATGCTGGTGTGGGTGTGTTAGGGGGTAGAAGGTGTCAGGTTGGGGTTTTAGGGGGTAGAAGGTGGCAGGCTGGTGTTAGCTTGTTAGGGGGTAGAAGGTGAAAGGCTGGAGTGAGTGTGTTAGAGGGTAGAAGGTGGCAGGCTGATATGGGTGTGTTAGAGGGTAGAAAGTGGCAGGTTTTTGTGTTAGGGAGTAGAGGGTGGCAGGCTAATGTGAGTGTGTTATAGGGTAGAAGGTGGCAGGCTGGTGTGAGTGTGTTAGAGGGTAGAAGGTGGCAGGTTGGGGTTTTAGGGGGTAGAAGGTGGCAGGTTGTTGTGTTAGGTAGTAGAAGGTGGCAGGCTGATGTGAGTGTATTATAGGGTAGAAGGTGGCAGGCTGGTGTGAGTGTGTTAGAGGGTAGAAGGTGGCAGGTTGGGGTGTTAGGGGTAGAAGGTGGCAGGTTGGTGTGAGCTTTTTAGGGGGTAGAAGGTGAAAGACTGGTGTGGGTGTGTTAGAGGTTTGAAGGTGGCAGGCTGGTGTGGGTGTGTTAGAGGGTAGAAGGTGGCAGGCTGATTTCGGTGTGTTAGAGGGTAGAAGGTGGCAGGCTGGTGTGAGTTTGTGAGAGGGTAGAAGAAGGTGGCAGCCTAATGCAGGGCAGCCAACAGCGCTGCAGGGCGCTGGTAAAAATAAGGGGCATGACAAATGGGGGGTTGCCACGTTCCTGTAAAAAATAAAATAGCAGGGGAAGGCACCACACGCCAAGACCACTAAGGACCCCAGGTGTCAGCCATGGCAGAGGTTGCAGGGTCCCTTCCTCCCGCCACCGACGTGTCGCCAGGGGTGCTGGGCTGGTCTGGAGCCAGATACTATCTATGGACCCAGCTCTTGTTTGAGAGGAGGACGCTGACACTCAAACATAGTTTGTCTGAGATGCACACCTTATTGGCTATATAAATCCTATGTTGTTTCATTGAACATTGGTTTTCATTGGTGTTCCATGTTAATTTGATGTACACTGTTTTGGCCCTTTTTTTTCAACATATCTCCTTTTTCCCGTTTTTACTGATCCTTAGAAGTTCAGGTCACCCTGACATTCCTACTGTTGGCCATTTTTAATAATTCAGTGCTCTTTATTATACACTGAGTCTTGGAAGTCCAGGCTAAACTCATTCTGGTTAAACTTACGATTTGGATGAACCACCACATTTATACTTTATTATGAAACAAACTTACCTATTCAAGATTTACCCCTGATGAAGTCTCTTGCAGATGAAACGTGTCAGATTTGTGCTTTGTATGATATGAACATCAACGGCTCTGAAGCTGAAATTATATATCAGCAGCCAAGTGACTTTTTATTGTATTAAGTAAATTATCATTGTAACATATATGAAAAAAAAAACATATGAAAAAAACATAACGTAGTTTGAGATTTTCATGATACCATCTAAGTGGGAAGCGTATTATAAAGTTATCTATAGGTGCCCATTCCACTGTCAAGTGGCCCCGTTTCACTGCAAGTCCTACTCTAACACCTAGACTCTTAAGAACCTTGGTAATTCACTCTGTAATGGTTATCGTAAACACTGCAGGGGCTACCCCCCCTCCTCCTCTGGAGACTGGCCACATCCCTAAACATGCCCCCCAACAAACAACCCCCCCCCCCACCACCACCACCACCATCACTGCATTCCCCCAATAGGCCCTTCATGTCCCAGTCAGATGATAGAACCATGTGCTCTGCAGGTGGGGCTGATGTAAAAGGTGCAGAGAGAGTTATATGTGCATATCTCCCAACTTTAGCTCTGGAGGATCCGGGACACTTGCATTTGCGCAGTACATTTTGGGATCGTGGCCTAATGGAAGGTGCGTGGTCTATACTGCAGCTCTCCCGCGAGGCCATACCCCCTTTCATCACTGTGGGGGCATGCCCCGCAGCTCTGAGAGCTGCTGGCTATGCACCCAGCCTCTCCGGCTGCAGGAATAGTGTGTGCATAAGCGTAGCATCTATCCAGGGTGATGGGGGACTCCCAAAAGCACCCTCTCCTCCCCCTACCGCGGGACACTGTCGGCCGCAGGAGGGATGCGGGAATGTCCCAAAAAAACAGGACGTTCCCGCGATAAGCGGGACAGTTGGGAGGTATGTACTTGGGTGAATTGTGTTATTTCTGTGCAGAGTAAATAATGGCTGCTTTATTTTTACACTGCAATTTAGATTTAAGTTTGAACACACCTCACCCAAATGTAACTATCTCTGCACATGTTACACTAGCCCCACCTGCAGTGCACACGGTTTTGTCCATTAAAAAGGAGTTTGCTTTTGCAAACCAACCTGAATTAACCCTGTGTACAGAAAACGTCCCAATGGAAGGACATTTTCTTACAGCATAGCCTGTCTTTTCAGATATAACTCATACTTAAGTCCATTTAGTTTCTTGTGAAAACAAAACAGTGTAAATGGCATTAAATATGTTTTTTTTTTCTTTGTTTTTCTTCATTTCTCAACGTTTGCATTGTTATTGTTTTTTTTTTCTCTGAAGATTCAGTAACAAAAGGGGACTTTCGGTGAAGTTTCAGCATTTTCTTTATTGTAGAGAGCAGCTGTTTTCTTTTCCCGGTCATATTTATCACTGTGACTGCGAACAAACAGGAAGTTCTCATCAGCAGACTCCTGCACTGTACAGGGCAGATATAAAGGTAGAGGCAGAAAGGAAACAGAGACACAATTCTGTAACCTATCATATCAGCCAGACAGATTAAAACCAGCATCCAGCTCGGCAGGATGACATAGAAGATCCTGAATTTATGTGGTTAGTGAATTTAAAGGGATAATACCAAGAATATCAAGTTCTTTTTGTGTGTGTTTTTTTTTTTATAAAAATCTCAAGAAATGTTTAACAATTCTTTAAGGAAATTATATTTGACCGAAATAGGCATTGTGGGGGAGTCATGTTTGCTAAGCAGACCACATTTGTTGTCAGTAGGACCATCAAAGAGCATTGTAGCTAAGTTTGAGTTTAAAATGACTGACATCAGTGAAGAGTAACATCCCCCCCCCCTCCAAAAACACCCGGTTTTGGCCCAGAAAATGTAAGTTGTTACACTTAAATGTTATATATGTATATGACTTTCAGAAGCTACACATATTCATGGGTAATTAAGAAAACTCACTTTTTCATTAGAGTAGATGTGATTTGCACAAAAGAATTTATGCAGCTTCATTTTCAGTTAAATTAATGCAGATGATTGATTCATTTCTATTCCAGGCTTGTAACTGACACCTGGTTTAACCTGAGTATATGATACATGCTAATATTCTAGTTTTTACAAGTGAAAACTTCTCAATGTATCTTTTTTGCATTTGCATTTTAGGGGTTATTCTGGTTGATTCTCTTGGATGCGAATTCGCACCCTTGCAATTGAACCAGAACCTCCCCTGCGAATGGTGGTACACCCACCCTCCCCTTGCAGCGTGTGTTCGCATGCAGGGCCTGCGATTGGATGTTTAATATATCCATTTGCAGCCTGTTGGTGACTATTGAATGACATAGACTCTCAGGTCACTTAGATTTGCCTGCACCCTCTGGAGGAAGTGGGCAGGCAGCTGACATCCGGTGATGTCAGCTGCCCGCCGCCGACACCGACATCACGGCCAGATTACCATGGGAACCCCCAGCATTTACATGTGAACGTCCATGAAACGTTGAGCGTTACCATGGCCGCAACTATCCGCCACTGCGACACGTCCCCCCGGCCCCTCGCATGTCTCAGCTGCAGGAGAAATAATTTGAAGGTCCATCGAATCGAATGATTTCTCCTAGCTTCGCAAATAAGAATCAGAGGGAACTGACTTTTATTTGCAAGTGCCGGGACAAAGATGTGGCGGGCATCTGACGTCCTGTGACATCCCCAGCAGACATCACGCTGCCCGCATAGTGTTACCATGGATGTTCCCCCGCCGCCGTCCGCCCCCAGATCAACCCGATGTATGCGAATGACTCGCCAACTATAAAAGTCGCTGAAGCCATTCACAAACGAGGCCTGCACATGTGCATAATAGACTATGCCCATGTACAGTCCCAAAAACATTGTGACGGAGTCAAACTCGCAGTACTGCAAGTCACCCTCTTAGTCAGCTGGTAGCGAGTGCGAGTGTGCTAGAGTGCACACCGCTACACAGAGGACACTCAGTAAGCAAGGGTCTTAGTGCTGCATAGTAGGGAGTTATAGGGCTGGGGGGGGCATGTTATAATAAGTGATTTATATGAGGAATGGGTCAGGTTGGTAAGTGGGGGTAGATCTTAGCTCCCAATTCAGACCTGTTCACTGTGCTGCAAAATCACATGAGCGATTATCGGACAACTGCGCATGTGCATGGAACTCTCTGCGCATGTGCATGGTACTCTCTGCGCATGCGCTAGCTGTACGTACAAAGACCGCCTCCACTGGCTACTTGCACGGTAATTGACACCCTTCGGCCATAACCATGCAGTAAACCACAGTCGTTCCCGGGCTGTTGAGAGGGAGGACCTCTGACATCAGGTCTAGACTTCTCAGGGCTTGCAGGCAGGGGGGAAATCATTCGATGATGAATACTTTTCCCCCTGCGTGCACGGCTGCACCAGTGCACAGGGGCGGGGGGATTGAGCTTGGCATTTACCAGCTGCAGGTCATGGAGACCCAATGGGTGCCTTGGTCTGAAAAAGTTTGGGAAACACTGAAATAAATATTTAAATAATGGTTATAAAAGGTTAAAAATACCAATATTACTGTAAGAATGAATACATCAACTAAAATTCGCACCCCAGGAACTAAATGGGTAAGGAAACTATGTGTTGCTTTCTTCAGGTAATACGTTCAACCCAAAGAGCCTTAAACTCTGGTTCTAATTATCGTTTCTTGTCTTGAGAAACTAATTTGAGAAGTGATAACATAAGGGAAGTTAAATGGAGTGGTTAACTGGTGAAAGACTAGACAATTCTTCCTTCTGTAGCTCTATTTTAATTTTTATGGTAAAAGTATAAAATAGTTCAAGTTCCCTACAAGGCCAGCTTCCAGTCTTTCTATACAATTATTATTATTAATTAGTATTGTTATATGTATCCCTACAGCAATTAAAAGTCTGTGATTATATATTCAGCAACCTCTACACCTCGGAGATGGTACTCCTACCACTTATGTAATGATTCTATCAAACTATGAAAAGTGACAATGGCAGAACACTTTTACGTGCAACTCAGAATCACGCCCTTGGTGTTTTAGATGCCTGCAAACCAGGGCCGGCTCTACCATAAGGCAGTTGCCTAGGGGCTGCAGAATCTGGGGGCGCCCCTAAGACTATCACAAAATGAAGGATGACTGACTGACTAAGATGGAAGTTCTATTGAAGATGGAATGTTGCCCATAGCAACCAATGGTACTTATGTAATATCTGGGCTCCCGTTTTTCTTATGAGACAGCGTCCCCTCGCCACGCTTCGGGCACGGTGGCTCGCTGCGCTCACCACACTATATAAAATCAACTCCCTGCATAATTGAATAGTAGGGGTATGAAAAAGTGGGGTGCATTTAACATGGGAGCCCAGATAATACATAAGTACCCAACCAATTATATTTTACTTGTTTATTTAGCACCTGCTACAATACAATAGACAGAATCTGACTTATTGCTATGGGCAACACTCCCATCTTAGTAAATTTACCCCTGAGAGAGGCACTCTTGCAAAACATAATGCAACTGACAAATGATAAACTTGTAAGAAACCATCTCCATCTCCATCTGAGGTTCTGGAAAGTCGGTATTGGTGTGTGGCTGCAGGGGCGGATTAAGAGTTGTAACCAGCCCATGAAATACATTGAAGCAGTTGAATACCCGACTCATCCAACCTGCCGCGCCGCGGGGGAGAACCGTGTGCGGGCAGCAAGGGGTTAATCTGGTGCACAGCTCAGCCGGAAGGTGTCCACATCCAGCCGCACTCTCACATGCAGAGCAACATAAGCACACAGCCCTCCCACGGCCATCTTTAAACAGGTCAATATTTAGTTTGGGCAGGTCAAAGCCACGGCCATATTTAGTTTGGTCAGGAAGGATGCTGCTAACCGATGTGGTAGCGGGGTATGCAGCAAAGCCAGGGAGGGAAACGGCGGCCCAGCCAGGGGGTGGAATCTGCCCCTGTGTGGCTGGTAGTGGGAACAGCAAGCTGAAGTTTTGTCTTGGGTGGCAAAAAAAAAAAAAATGGGCAAAAGTGAACCTAGAACCATATAAACTCACCCCATAGCAGAACCAACCCTGTATTTATATACAATTAGCTGTCACTTATACTGACTCACAGCTGAAGTTTTTCATGAATACTTTAAAATGCTATACCCTACTGTATATAGGGTTGTAATTTTGAACAAATTATTATTGTATTAAAGTCATAATCTGCTGTATCTGTAAATTTTTCTATGTTTCTAAAGCTAACCACACGGCCAAAACGTGATGCAATTCATGTCAAGTTAGGTGGGGAAAATCTGGTGTTCGCATCATATAATATACTACAGATAGTCACTCCCTGCTAAATATTTGTGGTCTCTCATGAGTATTCCAGGTCTCTACCTACTTCAAGATTCCCCCAGACAATTTGGGAGATGATCTCTTTATGCAGAGAGGGGGAGGAAATGTAAAGTTCCTGTTGACCTGAGCTAAAGCTTGCCTGGAGAACCCATATCTTCTGCAAGATATATGAGTCTGTCAATGTTGAAGGCTCTTCTCAATCAGAATTTCCTGTTGTAAGTTTTAAACATATTAAAAATTATGCTCAACTGGATATAAATAACAATATTTTCATTGTTTCTTTGAATGTATTTAATATGTATGCAAATGTCATACCCAGTACAGCAGGCATGACCAAACAGTGGCCCTCCAGCTGTTGTGAACCCAAACATCCCAGCATGCCTTGCCATAGTTTTAGCATTCCCTAATAGAAAAACTGTGGCAAGGCATGATGGGACTTGTAGCTTCACAACAGCTGGAGGGCCATACTTTGGACAGCCTGCAGTACAGTAATGTATTATAGTAATACATACACAAAGCACGTCCAGGATTTAACCCAGTTGTGAGTGGACGGTGCTGGTCCATGTATTGCCATTTGGAGGATCTTGGGGTGCTTCCATAGATATAGATAGATAGATAGATAGATAGATAGATAGATAGATAGATATGTATGTCTAGTGTCCGTGTGTAACCGAAACACTGCCATCTGCTGTCAGCGAGTGATACTACATCTATTTCTCTTTCACACATACAGAAACACAGATGCAATCACAAGGTAGCAGACTAGCTTTTCAAAGCGTTTGTTACAAGCGGGCTTAGCTAGTCATACATAATAAAATAAAAATGTTGCAAAATATCAGTCACACTTGGTTAAGGTGCTACAATTATATATATATATGGTCACATTCTCTCATGCACCCTGTTTTTAACTAAGATTCCATAGCTTGTGTTAGCCATTTCCCTAGATGATTAGTGACAGGTGTGTTGGTAGCTGCTCACCTATAAAAGCAAAGTCTGCTGTGAGCTTCAGACCTGATAGCATGCCTGGTATCAAACATTGATGTGATAGCTATGTGTATTGCAGCCATTTTCAGCGATAGTGGTAGGACCTGCAGAACAGTGGGGTCCCTTGACGGGGGCTGCAGGCTTAAATGCATTGATCAATTCATGAACCAAATCTTCACTATTTATTATCAGTTAATTTAGTGTGTGCAGAGCCCATCCAATGTCTGTTTAAACAATGTGGTCACAAGCCATAGGGCACCCCAAAACTAGGAAAGGTGAGTGCCGATGTTAAGTGTATATATTGTTTATTAGATTAATTTTTTTAATTAGTCTTATTGTGGTCACATTCTCTCATGCACCCTGTTTTTAACTAAGATTCCATAGCTTGTGTTAGCCATTTCCCTAGATGATTAGTGACAGGTGTGTTGGTAGCTGCTCACCTATAAAAGCAAAGTCTGCTGTGAGCTTCAGACCTGATAGCATGCCTGGTATCAAACATTGATGTGATAGCTATGTGTATTGCAGCCATTTTCAGCGATAGTGGTAGGACCTGCAGAACAGTGGGGTCCCTTGACGGGGGCTGCAGGCTTAAATGCATTGATCAATTCATGAACCAAATCTTCACTATTTATTATCAGTTAATTTAGTGTGTGCAGAGCCCATCCAATGTCTGTTTAAACAATGTGGTCACAAGCCATAGGGCACCCCAAAACTAGGAAAGGTGAGTGCCGATGTTAAGTGTATATATTGTTTATTAGATTAATTTTTTTAATTAGTCTTATTGTGGTCACATTCTCTCATGCACCCTGTTTTTAACTAAGATTCCATAGCTTGTGTTAGCCATTTCCCTAGATGATTAGTGACAGGTGTGTTGGTAGCTGCTCACCTATAAAAGCAAAGTCTGCTGTGAGCTTCAGACCTGATAGCATGCCTGGTATCAAACATTGATGTGATAGCTATGTGTATTGCAGCCATTTTCAGCGATAGTGGTAGGACCTGCAGAACAGTGGGGTCCCTTGACGGGGGCTGCAAGCTTAAATGCATTGATCAATTCATGAACCAAATCTTCACTATTTATTATCAGTTAATTTAGTGTGTGCAGAGCCCATCCAATGTCTATATATATATATATATATATATATATATATATATATATATATATATATATATATATATATATATATACAGGTCGGGTATCTCCCGTATCCGGGCATCCCGTATCCAAATTATTCCAAAAACCGTGTTTTTTTGGAATAATTCACATTTTTTTTGGGGGGGGGGGGGGGGGGGGGGGGGGGGGTTTCCCCCCCTAACCCTCTTTTAATACTTACCAAATCCTCTGGCGTCCACGGCAGGCTTTCAGCATCCTCTCCGGCGTCTCCAGCGGTCCCAGGAGTGCTTTGCGCGAGTGCGCCGGCGCGCCTGGGAACTTGCGCAAAGCACTCCTGGGACCGCTGGAGACACCGGAGACGGTGCTGGTGGCCTGCCGTGGACGCCGGAGGACTCCATGGACGCAGAGGGACCATCGGGGATAAGGGATACTCAACCTGTATATATATATATATATATATATATATATATATATATATATATATATATATATTGTATATGTATTTTTATACAATTACTAATTAGAAAGTGTTACCTGTAATTCCTTTTAACTATGGTGGTCATTGATAGTTTTAAACTGTAAGCAGAATAAAGTGGGATTTGAATGAATAAGCAGCGTTCCTTCGAATACGTAACAATGGGATATCTTGAAAGAAAAGACATTCTGTGAAGTTCCAAGGTTAGAGAATATCCTTAATTTTATTTTTTTTCTTTGAAAAGCAAGTATCACCTTATCGCTTCCTCAGCATGGCTAAGTTATGTTTCCTGAGTGGTATTTTGAGGTAAAATTTATTGTGCGAGTGCCGCCGTCCCTCTACATTGCTCCATTTACCTGACTCACGGTTGTGAGTACAGGTTTAGGAAGGCACCGCATCCCTTCAGCCTTTACCTGGGAAAGTATCCCTGTTGGGACTCATTGCTCATTTGGAGTGCCGCCACAGCTACCCTGCATTTGATTTGGACCTGCTTCAAGTCTGGATCCGGCTGGCACCTACAGCTATCTTTTACTGCCGAACCTCTGGGTTTCTGGGACTTTGTGTTTCACGTGCACCTGACACCTATTTTAGGTGTTTTCACCACTTCCTCACTGGATTGTTTGTCCATCCTAAAGACTCCAGCATCTGTACAGCATATTGGATACTTGGCTATTCAGCCAAACCAAAATGGACAGCAATACTCCCCAGAGCAGCGCTGATTTGATGTCACAGACCCGGGTGGAACTGGCCCATGGGGCCATGTTTAGCTATTCCGACACTGACTATGACCGTCTATTATTTAAAGAGGACATGTTTACATCAAGCGGAACCCCTGATAACATCCAACTCTACCACGAGTGGCTTAACCTAAAGAGGAGAGAGGTGGATTTCCACTACCATGGAGTCACCCTCTCCGACTACGTGAGAGAAAAAAAGATCCCTCGCGGATTTCGAGTAAAAAATAAAACTACACTGGGACGGTATAACATTCAGTTCTGCAAAACATGGACCTCTATATTAAATAAATGTTCGTTTGATTTAATGGTTGCCGTGATCGAGGAAGTTTCACGCGAACTAGGAGAGACTCGGGAAAAGATAAAATCCTTTGAAGCCATTAATAAAAACACACTGGTTGCTGACGACACCACTAATTGGTGTGAAAAAATGTCGATACAATTGGATAAGCATAAGAAGGATCTCATCCAATACAAGAAAAACAAAAAGACTAAAGTCGACTATGACTATCAACGACACCAGGTGTATCCCTGGCTCACTGGGGGCGACCAAACCAATCGCCCTTTTAAGAAGCGCTCATACACACGCTTCCAACGTCCTGGCAGAGATACGGAATCATCTCGTGATGAACAATCTTATCTACCATTGGCTCTGGTTCCAACCCTTTAGGAGCACGCCCCAAGGATCGGGCACTGCACGCCTCAGAAAATTTACCCGTAGGGGGGGGCAGTGGAAAAGGTTGCGGCAGCAAGACACGCTTTCAGCCGAAGAGGTTCCCAAAGAATTAATATTTAATCTATCTAACCGTGTACTAACACCACTGGAACACAAGGTGCTTTCTAAAGGTCTCAGCTTTGTGCCTACATCCAAGCCAGACCCTTTCACGGTTAAAGTCGAACAATATAAGCTGATTCGACAGCTTAAACTTCGGGAATTCTTCCAAAATAGGACACTACCCCAACTCTCCTCTAGTCAATCCGACCAGTTTCCACCTTCCCTTAAGAAGAAATCGAGATTTGAGCCAACCTCGACCAATCCTTCAATTAAGACTTTTTCAAGAATGATTGACAAAGAAACTTCCAAGATCATTGCATCCCCTTCTCCTAACCACTCCAACTTCTCTGCGCCTGAATGGCAAGCTCTCAAAGCATTAAGTACGGATACCTCAATATCTATCCGACCGGCAGATAAAGGAGGGGCCACGGTCATACTTAATATGTCGGACTATGTTGCGGAAGCTAATCGCCAGCTACAGGATACTACCACCTATTGTTCCCTGTTGAAGGACCCTACTGCCCAATATAAGACTGAACTTGACCTAATTCTAGCCAATGCGGCCAGAGATGATGTTATTTCACTTATCACTAAAGAAGCATTAACCACAGATCACCCTGTGATTCCTTTGTTTTATTTACTACCAAAAATACACAAAAGCCTGGACAAACCCCCGGGGAGACCTATCATCTCTGCCCGGGGGTCCCTGTACCAGCGCGTGTCTGTGTACCTGGATTTTTTTCTCCAACCATGTGTGCAGGGCATGGAATCATATCTTAAGGACACTAATGCGTTGCTGTCCAAACTTGCAACCATTGACACTATTCCATCTGAATGTTACCTGTGTACCATTGATGTGGTGAGCCTGTACACGTGCATTCCTCACCAAGCCGGCTTGGATGCCGTGTGCAGGCTCATCACCGATAATCCATTATACAAAGGTCCTCCAATTTCATTCTTTCTAACTTTACTTAATTTGACACTTAAAAGAAATTACTTTTCCTTTAATGGTAAATTTTTTTTGCAGCAACAGGGCTGTGCGATGGGGTCCTCTGTGGCCCCTTCGCTGGCTAACGCTTTCATGTACTCTGTCGACCTACAGCTGTTTCTAAATAATCCCATCACAGCTGGCAGCCTACTGCTTTACACCCGCTACATAGACAACCTGTTGGTCGTATGGGCGGGTGCAGCAGAGGCACTCAGTGCCATCCTTGACCAACACAATTTGACCATGTCTCCGGTTAAATTTACCTATAACATCCACCCGGAAGAGACACACTATCTTGATGTAACTATCAAAATTGTCAACAATCATATCAGTACATCTTTATATGTCAAGAGCACTGCCAGGAATAATACCCTTTTGGCTACCAGTCATCACCCCGTTCCGTTGAAGAAGGGGTTACCCTTTTCCCAGATGCTCAGGGTACGACGTATCACAAGTGACCCTGGGGATCTGGAGCAGTCTCTTAATGAGATGATAAAAAAGTTCACACAGCGGGGCTATGCTCAGTCGGAGCTTTTAAAAGCCAAAACTAAGGTATTAAATCTTACCCGTGAACAAGCATTGGTAGCCTCAACCAAAAATAAAAATGTTGATCACAAAATGATCTGGGTAAACTCATTCCACAATAAGAGCCAGCCGATACAAAACATCACTAAAAAATACTGGCCGATAGTAGAAAGTGATCCAGCGTTGCCCAGCCTCCATAACAAAAAAGTCATAACAAAAATTTGAAGGACCACCTGGTTAGAAATAACATCAGTTATCCACCTTCTCAAGTCTCTACCTTTCTAGGTACCCCCAAACCAGGCTGCTTTAGGTGCTGCGGCTGCACCACCTGCAGCTATATGGTAGTGGGTGATAAATTTAACCATCCTTATTCCGGCAAAAAGTTCTCCATCAGGCATAGGGTCAGTTGCCACACCAAGTACGTGGTGTATCTCCTAAGTTGTCCCTGCGGCCGACATTATGTCGGTAAAACCGACAGGGCATTCAAGGAGAGGGCAACTGCCCACAGATCCAACATTAAAATTGCATTGTCCGCTGGACATGGCGAACACCCTGTCAGCAAACACTTCGTTGAGGCCAGGCATTCCCTGACCTCACTCAGATATAGAATAATAGATCACATACCTCCCTTGACCCGGGGAGGTGACAGATCTCTCATGCTGCTACGGGCGGAGTGCCGATGGATCTATACCTTGGACACATTGGCACCCCGCGGCTTAAATGAAAACTTTGGCTTAAGCTGCTTTATATGATTATTATAATATTGTATTTACTATTGCAGTATGTCCAATCTTTTTCCTTATGCGATTTACTGTTATCGATATACAGCGCTTTGATTACTACGTTGTTACTGGGCTGTGACTTTGGATTTTTAACTTTTATATGTCTTTTCTACATTGCTATTTTGTTACAATGTTGCTTTTTTGCATTATTGTCTCATCCTATTGTTATTGTTATTGTTTACACAGATCACGTGTCACGGGTCTCCTTCGTGATTCACGGCGTCAACGTGGACGCAGGACGTCATCACTCGACGCAGCGGAGACGGACGCCGGGCGTCACGAACGGCACCGGGGGCTACTTAAGTAAGTCTGTTTTATGTTTGTATTGTTCTTTGGCACCTTGATAAAGTGGCGACACCAGCCACGAAACGTCGGTTTAACTAAACCTGCCTTGGGTCTTTATTGTGCGAGTGCCGCCGTCCCTCTACATTGCTCCATTTACCTGACTCACGGTTGTGAGTACAGGTTTAGGAAGGCACCGCATCCCTTCAGCCTTTACCTGGGAAAGTATCCCTGTTGGGACTCATTGCTCATTTGGAGTGCCGCCACAGCTACCCCATATATATATATATATATATATATATATATATATATATATATATATATATATATATATATATATATATATATATTGTATATGTATTTTTATACAATTACTAATTAGAAAGTGTTACCTGTAATTCCTTTTAACTATGGTGGTCATTGATAGTTTTAAACTGTAAGCAGAATAAAGTGGGATTTGAATGAATAAGCAGCGTTCCTTCGAATACGTAACAATGGGATATCTTGAAAGAAAAGACATTCTGTGAAGTTCCAAGGTTAGAGAATATCCTTAATTTTATTTTTTTTCTTTGAAAAGCAAGTATCACCTTATCGCTTCCTCAGCATGGCTAAGTTATGTTTCCTGAGTGGTATTTTGAGGTAAAAAACCTGAGGTGGTGAAAAACTAGAGGCAGCGGAGACGTCCAATCTGTCAAGCTCCATTTTTCGAAGAAAGGAAAACTCAGGAGTGAATGTATTTAGCAGGAGCTGTTTCCTGCACTATGAGGGAAAAAAGAATGTTACTAAGTGTGTACATGAGGAGATCTGTGCTGCTGTTATCTCTGACCTGCAGCTTAGCCCTTGTGTCTCAGCTGCCAAAAAGCTCCCATTCAACCTTATGCTGAGTTCATCAGTGTTTCACGTGTCAGGATTCTAACCGGCAAATGCAGGACAGACAGTCACTCCATGCCACCGCCTGGGGACACCGTGACAACCGAAATCCCCTCACAGACTGCCCGTATCAACCTATGACAGGTCACAACGCATAACCCTTCTAGAACCGCAAGCCCCCTTCCTCTGTTGTCAGTGCTGTCACTTAAACAGAACAGGGAGTCTTATCACAAAACCTGACTTGAGTGTGACAATTAAGATGAATTGCAAAATACTGCTGGTGCCATACATTGAACAATAACTTGGCAGCGGATCCCACGCAACTGTTGGGTGGTATAGGGAGAACTTTATCCCTGCTTAGCCTTGGAATTAGCATATTTAGCAGCATGGAAGACAGAATTCTAAAGACTTAAGTATTTGGGTTTTTAAATATATACTATATAAATGTAGTTTTTATCAAAAAAAGGCACTGTCCACAATTTTACACTCTAACCAGTCAGATGAGTCTTTCTAGAAGGCCCAATCATGTCGATATTTATTATTATGTATGTGATAATAAAGATGTTATTTATTCACAAATGTTTCTGTTGAGCATTTTTTCTGTAGTCCATGTTGATATCATCAGAAGCCTGGCATAGAGATCCCTTGCTTTTAAAGGGATGTAGATACACAGGTTGAGTATCCCTTATCAAAATTATTCCAAAAACAGTAGTATTCGGAATGTCCTTTTTTTAAATAGCTCACACCCCATGTTTTGCTGCACACCAGGCATTCACTCATTGCGCTGCCTGCCACATAAAGCTGCTGCAGCTACCGGCCCAGCTGTTTCTGTATTCCTGGTCCCAATGAAAGATTTTTCACCCGAAGCCGGACGCCGGGAACGCATCTAAAGTGTCCTGGGCTGTCTCAGTGTAGGTTGAGTATAGACAATGGCGGTCAGGCCCACTAATCGCCCTGGATTTAAAGGTCCCAGGCCCAGTGTGTGAGGCCAACTGTGACTGGAGATTGGACAGATGCACCCAGGGTAGGTGATCAGCCACCAGCATCCGTATTAGTCCATGATTCTGTCCCCTCAGGCAGCGTCTGAGTGTCCCCTGGCACAGGCGCACAGTGTCGAACAGAAGCAGCAAACAACATTCTTGAAAAAGTGCACTAGACGCACGAAACATGTTGGCCACGCTGCAGCCCATGGACCCCACTTTCCTCCTCCATCATAATACTGTACCAAGCAGCGTGAGAGAAGAAGCCACTGTTACACAGTGTCGTCCCTGACGTACCTCACCCTGCCAATGGATATCTTTAGAGGCAGGCTTTTAAAATAAGTCTAGAAGAGTTGTAAACATTGATTTTATTCTTTCATTGTTACTAATCATTTTTTCCCACAGGTGCATACTTTTCTTTTCTCACTGTTCTCCTACTCCTTTATCACATTTATCTCTCATTCTATATTTTATTGTAAATTATTTTTTATTGCGCTGCTTACAATCAATCACAGTGTCTACCCCTTTTTTATCATTGAAATATAAAAATATTCTGAAATACGGAATAATCCATTATCCAAAATGCTCCTGGTTCCGAGCATTTGGGGTAGTGGATACTCAAACTGTAAGTGTCATTTTTAGAACTATATCCATGTCATTCTGCTTTTTACTCAATTCCATTTTGACATGGAGACTAGAAGGATCCCATATTCCACAGCCCTCTCTTCCCCAATTATGAAGCATCTTCTATAGCAGTGGTTCTCAACCTCGGTCCTCAATTTCCGCAACAGTGCACATTCTCCAGGTCACCCGGCAGGTGCACTCATTATTCACTGACACATTTTAAAAGATCACAGATCACATGCCATATAGCCGCATATGATGCATGCGATGCGATGAGTTTTTTAATTGTACAAGCACCCTGATGGGTGCTTACAATGTTAAATGCACCCCCACGCCACACCCACTATCAACGCAAACCCGAAGCGCAAACCCGAAGCGTGGCGAGCGCAGCGAGCCTGCGAGGGGCGGCGGTACGCGTCCTCCAACCTTTTCATACCCCCACTATCCACGTCAGCGTTTAGTTGATTTAAGATAGTGTGGCGATCTCAGCGAGCCACCAAGCCCGAAGCGCGGCGAGCGCAGCGAGCCCAGCGAGGGGACACGTATTACTTTACATGTATTCCGCGTCCCCTCGCGGGGCTCGTTTCGTTTGCCACGCTTCGGGCTCGGTGGCTCGCTGCACTCGCCACACTATCTTAAATCAACTCCACATCGACGTGGATAGTGGGGGTATGAAAAGGTCGGAGGACGCGGACCACCGCCCTTGCGGGATAGCTGCGCTCACCACGATTCGGGTTGGCGTTGATCATGGGGGTGGCGTTGACAATGGGGGGCCATTTAACATTGTAAGGACCCATCAGGGTGCTTGTACAATCAAACATCATATACCATCGCATCGTATGCCATTGTACTATATCGCATAGCATTGCATTGTATACCATATTAAGTGTTATGGTATACGATGCGATGGGCGCCGTGCTAGGAAACAAGTATCTATATATATATATAAAGGCTAGGGAGCAGTCTGGGAGGCAGTCCTTATAACAGCTGAATCCAGATGTCCTCTCTTCCTGTTCCTGTCAGTGGGACACTTCTGGTCGGGACAGGAACCGGAAGAAATGTGGATTCAGCTATTATACGAAGTGCCAACCAGACTGCTCTCTAGCCTTGATAAAGAGACCCTGTGTCTCGAAACATTTTGGTCTAAGAGCAGCACCCCTGGACTTTTTTGGACCTCATTCTCACCAAGAGATTGTTTTGGTGTAAAGGTAAGCTATCCACACACTTCAATTAAGAGTATTCCATCTGACTTGGAAGACATTGTTTCTATGAAATATGGTGATTCCTCCTACTCCTCACCCTGCTTTGAATTTATTTATTTTTTATACAAATTTTTATAAGTTCCTATAAGTCTATATCATGTCCCCACACTCCTGAGGAGAAAATAAATATATTTTTGGATTCCCACTGGCGCGAATTGTTTTCATCTTCATGCCACCAATTTTATATAAAAAAAATAGCCTGATGTGATTCTAATCGAGAGCTTTTATTGAGATCCATCAAAAGATACCTTTGTACAGTATGTTTCGCACCAATCCTGTGATCATAAATAGTGGTACGCATCCCCCTATCCTTTATGTAAATAGAAATTCCTTTAATGTTTCCACCCTTCTTGCTGTGTAAGTTGGGTTACACATCTCTGCTAACCCATATATCAGCAACTTAATTTTAACGACAACATTACTACCCATTGTCTGCTTATATCTTGTTTTCACATATTTCAACTGGAACCCATGAACATCATTCCACGCAAGGGAAATCCTTCACCGTGGATAAGTAAAAGAAAAAAAAATGAAGACCATCTACGACAGACAGGAAAGTAACTCTCCCCACCTCTTTTCCCTCCCTCCCTTCTCCTCCTCCCAGTTTGACCCATGGGCACCCACCAGCACATACCCACATATCCTATATATCCTAATTTCCGGGTCATAGGGAATAGAACCTGGTTTTTGTGTCCAAGGCTGAACCTAAAAATAACCAATCTCACAAATAAACCCTTCTTTCACAGTAATGGTATTGCAGTCCTCACAAATTGACCTTAGACTCTTTGGCTGGACAGGTTCTTATCAATATGCAGTTACACTATGGACAAAAATATTTGGATGCCTAACCATTACACCAACAGGGACCGTAATGACATTGTATTCAAATACATGTAGTCACTGGGGTTAAGGTCCATGCTCTATGCGGGTCAGTCAAGTTCTTGCACACTGAATGCATCAAACCATGTCTTTATAGTCCTTGCTTTGTGCACTGGGGCCCATTCATGTTGGAATAGAAAAGGGCCTTCCCCAAAGTGTTGCTACAAAGTTGGAAGTGAAGAAAAGTATTTAAGTCTCTCCCCGTGCGCACTAGGCTGCCATTGGGGCAGGTTCCTCACACCTATGTAGAATTATGGTAAAACAAGTATTGAGAGGTATGCCCTTTCGTCGCCACAGGTGGGAAAATCAAGAAAGAGGAATTGTGCGTCCATTGTAGGGGAGTCCAGTTCCTCTTCTCCGAATGAGTCAGTGATCTAGGAGATACTCCTGGGTCTGTCCAGAATCAGTCCAGGAAACTTCCTACGTTCTGGTAATCCAACATCCTCCTCCCATCCTCCTCCCAAGGTTCCTCCACTGCCCAGTACACCAACGCATTTCAATTGCTAACTGCAATCTTTTTCAAGGTCAGTATTGGAAGTTGGAAGTATTGCATTGTTTAAAATGTTTTGGTACGCTGTATAAAGATTGTTTCACTGGAGATAAGGGGCTTAGCCCAAACTCTGAAAACCAGCCCCATACTATTATCACCCCTGCATCAAACTTCTCAGCTGGCATAATGTAGTCAGGCAGGTAACATTCTCCTGGCATTCATAAAACCCAAACTCGCCTAACAGAGAAGCGTGATTTGTCACTCCGCAGAACACAGTTTCACTGATCCACAGTGTAGTGTTGGTGTGCCTTACACCACTCCATCTGATGCATGGCAATGAACTTGTTTATGCAAGGCTGGCATGCCAATGCTCGACCATGGAAACCCATTCCATTAAGCCCCCAACGCACTTTTTTTTGTGTTTACGGTAATGCCAGTGGAATTCCTGAACTATTCAGCTATGGAATCAGCAGAGTGTTGACGACTTTTATGCACTTTAACAGTCGTTGACCCCGCCCTGTGATTTTATGTGGTCTTCTGCTTCGTGGCAGAGTTTCCTGTTGTTTCAAAATGCTTCCACTTCACAGTACCATGCAAAGGTGGCATCCTATCACAGTACCATGCAAAGGTGGCATCCTATCACAGTACCATGCAAAGGTGGCATCCTATCACAGTACCATGCAAGGTGGCATCCTATCACAGTACCATGCTTGAATTCACTGAGCTCTTCACAATGACCCATTTTGTATGACAAATGTTTGCAAATGGAGACTCTATAGCTAGGTGCTTGATTTTATACACCTGTGGCAATGGGGGTATGTGCAGTGGTATGTGCAGTGGTTCCTTGGATCCAATAGAGAAAATTCAGCTTGAAGCTTGTCCCCTATGAATACAGAGAAGCCTTATGCTGCCTGTATATGGTGTTTTGCAGCATATGTCCAGATATACTGTGCACTCTAAATGGACAGCACCAGGAAGCACCCCATTCACTACTGCAATGATGGGGGACATTTACCAAAATGGATTCGTATAATAAAAGTGTAAAAATTCGTATTCGTAGGCGTATTGTCGTGAATTTCTGGCGTATTCGTGAATTCGTAATTTATGAAGTAAAAAAATCGTAGTATCGTGGAAATTATCTTGGCGTGAACTTGTGATATTGAGGTCGTATTCGTATATCAAAATACGACTACGCATGTGTACGAAAAGTCTACACCATCGATAGAATACGAATGATTTTTGCATGGGCTAGGCGTGTTTTCATCATGTACTAAAAATTCGTATTCGTGAAGTTGTAAAATCGGATTCGTAAACAACTCCGATTCGTACAAAAATTCGTGAAATAAAATACACCCTCCTTGACAAGGTCTATTTTAAAGTGTATTTCACCGGCTTCAATGGAACACATGTGTTATCATTTGAAAAACACATCACAGACCTTAGAAATCACACGTGTGCCTTATGAAAGCCAAACATCCACACACAAAAAAAATTAAACACAAACAACACAAAACACACTCCTACTCCTTTCCTCAAACAAACACACACACACACACAAACACACACAAATATCGACTATAGGACAAAAAAAAAAAACCTAATGGGACAAACTTTGAAAAGGACAAGACAAACAATAGCACAAGACAACTTTCAGAACAATACATACTCAGAAATCACCTTTAACAAACTCACCAAAAATCACCAAACAACTCACCACTGCACCTCTCTCCTACACACTCCAAACTACACCCACAACAAGTTTTGGCGCCTCCACGACTTATATACAGTATGGGTGTGAGAGCCCTCCCCAGTGTAAAAGAGATACACCAATCACGCTTGTAGTTTCATTTTCGTAGTGAGCCATGTGGTTGAATATACGAAAATTCGTATTTCATTTCACGACAAATTCGTGAAATAACAGGCTTTTCAGACAAAAATCTCTACGACATTCGTATTTCACCTACGAATCTACGACACTACGAAAACATGCGTAAACCAACATACGAAAGCCTACACCATCAGAAAATACGAATTTGAAAAATACGACTTTGTAGTAACTTACACTCCGGAACACGACTTTTTCAAGATCACTACCATTCGTACACATTCGTATTTCCTTCGAATACAAATACGAATACGAATTTTTAGGGAATCCATTTTGGTAAATTTCCCCCGATGTGCCTGGGAATGGACCTTGGCAGTGGTGGCTCCAGGGGGTGCTGCAGCACAATTCAAAATTAAATTTATGTGGCTTCAAGCGGGTAACTGCTCCGGACATTTCTTTATGTCTATAGACGCATTTGCTCCAGACACAGATTTCCATTCTCCATATTCATGACTTAGAATAGCACAGACCTCAATCTATATGCACACAAATCTCCCATTAAACTACCTTGGTATTTCCACAAGCCAAACAGTTCTGTGCAATCGCATCATCATAAACCAGCTCCTGCCTCGAAATGCCCATTTCACATAAAGCGTAATAAGTCTTTTTATCTACACCAATGACTGCACCTTGGTGGACACCTCAGTAAAGCTCCTCAAATTTGCAGATGACACCACGCTGATAGGCCTCATCACAGAAGGTGACGAGTCTGCCTATAGGATGGAGGTCAAGCGGCTTATCTCCTGGTGTAGCAAGTACAATCTACTGCTAAACAAAACAAGAACCGTGGAAATTATCATCGATTTCAAGAAAATCCGTTATTGAGGACAGCGTTGTAACTAGGGTCGATTCCATCAAATTCTTCTAATATTGGTAGTATTGTAGGAGAGGCCCAACAGAGGCTATACTTTCTCCGTCAACTAAGAAAGCTCAAATTGCCACAGGAGCTTCTCATACTCTTCTACACGATGATCATCCAGTCAGTTCTATGTTCTTCAATAATCGTCTGGTTAGGCTCGGCCTCTGCTCAAGATAAACATAGACTGCAACACATAGTGAGAACAGCTGAGAAAGGCACAAGGCACAAACCTCCCTGCAGTTGAGGACATCTACCATGCCAGGGCGCTGAAACGAGCAGGCAAGATCATTGAGGACGCGTCCCATCCTACGAATAACGAAAAAAGAGGGCAAGTTGTAGGTGTGTAATGGGAGTCAAGAACCAGAAAAAAGAGAAGGTACAGCGCTGTACTGAATGTATAAGAAATATTTAATAAAAATTATTCACAGTAAAATACACTAATACAATTAATACTACATACAAGACACACAAACATTGAACATACAGTCTCCTTTTGGAGTTAGAACTGGTTAGTAGTTGTTAGGTCAGCAATTGCATATATTCTTTGCTCTAACTATGAGCCAGTTAGTAAATATTAGGTATGAGAGAGTTCAAGTCCCCACAAAATGTGCACATTTAATGTGGTTATACTTAATTGTATTCCAGGGGTATTGTGGCTTGTAGTTTCAGCGATGACTTTCTCCGACCGCCCACACTGCGGTCATATCCGAGATAGTTTCAATCTGCTGGGTACAATAGCAGCCTGGTAGTCCCCTCAACGCGTTTCTCCGCCTAAAACGATCAGCGGCTTCCTCAGGAGTAGTACACTACAAGTGGCGCTGTGTACCATCAGGGTCTAGTCAGCCAGACTGTATCCCGGCCCAATTCTCATCTCCACTGTTGTTTTTTTGTTTTTTTTTTTATCTTTAAGAGGGTACAGGGGGTTACCTGCTGGGCTTCTATAGTTATGCCATTGCCTCCAGGGGGGTGGGTCTTAATGGTCTCATCATCAGGGCTGTTTCACACAGTACGGTTCCTGCCGCACGGTGAAATCCCGTACGGTCAGGGAGCCGCGCCGCACTCAGAATTTTATAATGGCAGGGATGGCCACAGCCCGGCAGCCGTCCCTTCCAGTGGGGGGATCCGGCTGCAGCCGTGCGGCCGGGCCGTGGCCGTCCCGTGTGAATGGACACAATAGTGTCCATTCACAACTGATGAGTGCGGCACGGCTCCCTGGCCGTACGGGATTTCACCGTGCGGCAGGAACCGTACTGTGTGAAACAGCCCTTAGGCTCTAAAACAGGGAATTATTTGCGGGTCTGCAATGAGAGGGCGGAGCTAAAGATCACAATCCAGTCATATAGCTTTACCACCTTTCCGCGACTCCAGTGATTGCTGGTGAGTAACATAACATCTTGCCAGCTTCATTAGGAAGCAGGCAAGGGTGCGAGAGAAATAATCTATTCACCGTGACCGCTCGCACACAGCGGCTGCACATGCGCATAACTGACAATGTGCATGCGCAGTCACAAAACATTGCTCCCCTCCACAAACACGCAGGGGAGCATGTCAACCAAAATAAGGCCCTTATATGCAGGATTTTCATCACCTGAGGAAAGGCAATAACTTGGCACCATGCCATCTCCCCTCCCTGCATGCACGTATGAGTGTCACATCCAGCACCGGGGCATTCGACCCCCTAGCGCCCCCTAGTTGTGGCTCTGCTCTAGGTTTATATATTCAAAATATGTTGTTGTTGTTTTTTTTATCATGTCATTATTTATGCAGCCTTTAGGTAATGTTTATTCATTCACATCAGTCCGTACCGTGGTGATGCTTACAATATAATTCCATACGACACGTGCACACACCTTCTGAAACCAATTTACTTAGAAGCAGTCAGGAGGAACATATGATTGCAGCGAAAACAGACAAATTCCACACAAATAGCGCCCTACTTGGCATCCATGCTGGGCACAGCCAGACATGTGCCAACATGCCCCTTAAAACCGATACAAAACTGTTGTTTAATGTAAGTCAATAAGTTGACCTAAATGGTTAAATGAAGTATATTCAGTTCACCCTGCATACATCAGGTTGGAAGGTATGGAAAATAAACTGACTTATCCTGAGCTGTTCTGCAGCCCTATCTCAGGGTTTTAGTTCTGGTTATGGTACAAATGTGTGTTTATAATCCCCTGTGAAAATAAAATATTTTCTGTGACAGCTAAGGCATTGTCCTCCGTGACATCTGTGTTTTTCTGCTGAGGATTTCCTGCCAAATGTAATAAGACAACTGCGTGACCCACCTTGACAGGGGGGGACAGCACTAACTGATTATAGCACAGCAGGAATAGGTGCCTTTCCTAACAACGTCTCCAGATCCGCCCAACGTATTTCCTTTAAGTACATTAAAAAATTCAGGTGAGCAGGGGGATCCGCCGTATGGAAGCTAGATTAGGAATGCGGTACAGCAAGCTCCTTTATAGGACCAGCTGAAGGATGGATTAAACCACCTGTCAGCCTTGGCAACAAAACTCAAAATGCTAAGTGTGACAAAACAAAACAGGTGCACAGGTACTGTAAATGCTTCCCCCCCTAAAATTCTTTTTTTTTTCTCCATGTTTAACAGAGGAATGCCCCGACAGGTGCAGAAGTTCAAGTTACCGTGTGGAAACAGCAAATAAATACACTCACAGCATTAATATCTGACGTGCTCTGAGAGCACCCGGGGATGTTAATAACTGGCAAGGTACACTAATCTCTGATTGCAACATTTGGTTTACCTTAATCTAGAGGGACAGCTGTATTAAAGAGGGAATTACACTAATCAGTTCAAGGCCCTTGCATATAAAACTTCCCATTAGGCTTAAAGTACAACAGCTTACGTTTATTCTGTACGAGCCTACATCTGGTTTTGAACAAGGCATGCTCTCATTTGCAAGGTACAAACTGAAAACAAGCGAGGAGGGGGCTGACAGTTGCTGGGGGAAGGGTGATAAAGGAGCAAGCTACTAATACTTTGAAAATATGACTGCACAACATTGTCTTCGAGGCATCTCAACACTTAAAAGCAGCCAGTTTGTTATCAACCCTCGGCCATTTTTTCCTGTTACCGGAGGTGGATGACATAAAATAAAATTGATGATGTCAGTCAAACGAGCCCAGCTAAGCAGAAAGCTCTCCTGTGTTATCTTAAGTCAGAAGGTATGATAGGTCTGTACCATATGGCTATAATCCTGCTCTATCTCCCATCACCTACAGAAAACCTTCATGGAGAGTGACCTTATTTGCCTGGTCTCAGGTTGGGGCAGGCCTTGGGGCAAATGCACTGTTCCTGCTATATCCAAAAGGTTTATGTTGATTTTTTTGAGCTTTGGAAAGTATAAATCCGTCTGATTACTCTGCACTCTTTTGCTTCACTGAGCCTTTACAATCAGACATCCCCGTTAACAATAAGCTCCTAATGAATCAAACATCTACAGAATTAGTTTCACCTAGCTGCCTCGTTCCCAGGCAGAGCAAGTCTTTGTCAGACCTGGTTTGATGGGAAATGCTAGTGACACAGAGTGCACCTATTGATAAACAATTCAGTAATGAGGGACACGACGAAAAATTACCTAAAACAACCTGATTAAAAATGACAAGCCAAACGCTGCAACGCCGCGCCTTGATTACTAGAAATTGTTGCACTTAAAATAAAAATAATTAGGCAAAGTGCAATTCAATTTTGCTTTTCTAGATCTAACTCCCAATGCGTTTCCTGTCTAGAAGCGACAGAATAGACGGAATACATTTTAATGATAATATCAGGCTCTACATTAATAGTCATTTTTCTTTAATATGATGTTATTGGAGTTTATGAATGGTGAGCTGTCGAGGCCATAATTAAAGGTAATGTGACCTGATTAAATCACACGCACACACAAATGAATTCAAATCATCTTTCTGAGGACACAATGTTTTGCTGACCCTTCCCTGTGGACAGGAATAAATAAGACTTGCATTCGTGTGACATGCCAGGGGATACAGTAAATATGTTAGCTGATGTGCTGTGCTTCCCATCATGTGAATGCATGGAAACCTTTAACTTGGAGAAATTGATCACATGCTTATTTCTCGCTCACGGCCACTGTAATGCGTGTGAAAACAGTATGCCGTATTTGATGATCTGAGTGTGACCCGATATGACCAGTCAAGCCTCAATAAAGGATGTTTCATTTCTCTCATCACGTATACCATAGTTACCAGCCTTCAATCAATTTACTGACAGTAATAAACATGTAGGGACATTTTCATCCATCAGTAATAATACATTCAGGTCTTCCAATTGTTCCTTATATAGCACATATTACATTGCAAGGGGGTGGGAGTCATCACTAAGGTAGCCATACAGCTGACGGGGCAACTGAAGGCTCTGTGGCTGGAATTTGCACTGCACAGGCACCTTGTCTCTCTTCTTAATCCCCTCTGATCTCTGCACTCACAGGAAATAAGGCACATTCAGCAGGAAGATCATCAATACCCCTTTCACACTTTGTCAATGAGCAGGGTTATTGCACGTGGACACGCACAACTCGGGTTCCAGAAGGGGGATAGATGAAATTACCCATTTTAAGCATTTCAACACGGGTAGTGAGCATGGTTGAAAAATGGGTTTGTGGCACAGTGTGAACGGATAACCCAAGTCAATCCAACCCAGGACTCATTTAAAGCATAGGAAGAGCCTGCACTTGGAGATGATTTAATCATCTGTTTACATGTTCACAATAGAATCTGTTTACGTGTTCCCATTTGGAATGCAGTGCAAAATGCCATCAAGTGTCTGGCCCCGGATAAGTACATAATGAATAAGTCCTGTTTTATAAGATATGTTCCATGGACCATGATGTCTGCAGGAGCTAGGATGACTGGCCCCATGTCATCTATCCCGCCCCTCCTTTGCTCCTTTGTTTACAGCAATAGAGAAGGGTAGTCCAGTTTATTGTTGACCAATGGCAGCTCCAGAGGTGGGGCTGTAGTACAGATGCAAATTCAATTAGGGGAGCTGGCACTAACTTCCCTTAAGTCCATTTGGAATGACATTTGGTGGTTGGTGTGGCTTTCCTATTTGAATTTTTGGTACTTGTGAGTTATCCGGGCGCCCGATTTCAAAATCGGGTCGGATCGGGACATCGCATCGCATCGCATGCGACCATCGGATGCGATGCGATGCGATGCGATGACCCGATTTTTCCATAGGAATCAATGTTAAAATGGACTGAGTCCATTTTAACATGGAATTCAGTGGGAAAAAGGGGTCCTTTTCATACCCCTACTATCCAAGTGGGCATGGAGTTGGATATAAACCTGTGGCGAGCGTAGCGAGCCACCGAGCCCGAAGCGTGGCGAGCGTAGCGAGCCCCGCGAGGGGACACGGAATACCGTCCCCTCGCGGGGCTCGCTTCGCTCGCCACGCTTCGGGCTCGGTGGCTCGCTATGCTCGCCACAGGTTTATATCCAACTCCATGCCCACTTGGATAGTAGGGGTATGAAAAGGACCCCTTTTTCCATAGGAATCATTTTAACATTGATTCCTATGGAAAAATCGGGTCATCGCATCCGATGGTCGCATGCGATGCGATGCGATGCGATGCGATATCGCATCGCATCGCATCTGATTGTATGCCTTAACTTAAGGCATGCAATCAAAAAATCGGGCGCCCGGATAACTCACAAGTACCGAATTTTTATATGTGCTACAGCCCCTGCCCTGGTGCTATGCTTTTTGCACATGAGCCCACACATGTAAAAAATGCAGCATAACCCAATTTCAGACTGAGACAGGAGTTAAAATGTTTGTGTTGTGTGTGTGTGGGGGGGGGGGGGGCAAGAACCCTACCACTGGCCCTGACTTTGCCTAATGGGGGGATGGGAGGGGTAATTGGGTGGTAGAGTAAAATTTGTTTCCCCACCTCTCCAGGACCACTTTAAACCCTGGACTCAGGCATGGATATTATACCATCTGTGGCTGGACATCGAGGGTGAAACCATAGGCATCAGATCGTAGATAGCTGCTAGATCAACAATGGTTGATTAACAACCCTAGTACAGATGCAGCAACCTGGTATAAACATATATAACATAATAAATGTTAGAGGAGTGTCCCTTGAGTGAACATGGGCCCACAGGAGGTACACCTTATTCCACCATTGCATAGTTGACTTTCAGACCCAGCCCCTATTCACATGGCAAAATCAACCTTTTTTTTTTTCAGTGTAAATGATTGCCGCTTTATAAAAACTGGGAAAACTCTCCCAAAATCTATCAATTCCTGATTCTCACACCCTATTGCATTTGGCTCATGGTGTTTACAGGTAAAAAGAGTCTTGAACTTGTGGGGTATGGACCCGACCTTGAAGCATAGACATACATGTTGTCACTCCTGGAGACGCGGACTGCCCCGGGGACCAGTCTGTGCACAGTGCCGGCTCTTACACAGGAGCTGGTTGCTGCCAATAATGATATAGATTCCACTGGGTCAGCGCTTCTGGTCACAGGATTTCACATTTAAAACCTAGATGCACAGCCAGAAGTTTGTAGAACAGTATTTTGTAGGGCCCCAAATCCAATACCCGCAGAATCTGATGACCGTGCATGCACAGTACTAATGCCAATGTACAGCAAGAGTCTGATGACCGTGCATGCACAGTACTAATGCCAATGTACAGCAAGAGTCTGATGACCGTGCATGCACAGTACTAATGCCAATGTACAGCAATATTGTCAATAATTAGTGTCAATAATTAATGTATTATTACTGCAATAAATGATCATTATTGGAGCTAAATTAAATTTAAATCAAATTAAAGGCTAATGCAGGATGGGGGGGGGGGGGGGGGGGGGGAATTAAGCCATTTGAGCACCAGTGGGCAAACAATGGCTACCAATGGAGCAATTCAAGTATTGCTCTGTTGGGCACCCACAGCCACTGGCGCTGTCATTAATGTTATGTTGGTGTACAGGATAGTAACTGGTTGTTAATAAATATAGGTCTGAACTGTCTTCGTATATTTGGTACCGAGAACCACCTTACATTATGGGCCACGCATACTTTTAAACAGCCTTTGAGGGCAGTAGCATATTTATAAGGGTGCAGGGTGTGTGGGGGGCCTATACCACACCCTGTTGGAGGAGGAAGCCAAGTGAGGGGTGCAGGGGTGTCTGTACTGCTATAATGTCGTTTTTGCCCCAATCCCCATTTTTTTAAGCTAAGAATTCCATGATCAAACCACTGGGCGCACTCTTTACTCAAGACACTAGACCATTTTTATTAGTCTGGTAGAGCATAGCCAGATTGGTGGGTGAGGGACGCAGGGCATACTGTACCCCAGCCCCCGCTTTGTTAGGGGGTCCTTCAACTGAAGCAAACTGACATCATTAGCTGTCCCTCTTATGCAGCAGCAGAATTAGGCAGTCAGAATGTGAGCAGGACAGTTTGCAGTGCAGGAAGAGACACAGAATTATCAGGTTTCATGAGCTAATGACAGAGCTTCCCAACCAGAGAGATAGGAGGGGAAAGAGAGCTGTAAGTGACACAGGGACCCCAGCTTTTCCTCCTCCCTGCCAGGGTGTCTGGCATTATTACACTATTATTTTAAATATAATACACACAATTGGTTTAATTGTACATCCCAAAATGAGGAAAAACATGCTCTCTACCTGAACTTCCTCCTTAAGTTATATTTGCTATACATGTGGTAAAACACCTTTCTTATTAATTAAATAGTTCAACACAGCTGACGCCAATCATAAAGGGCCTTATTCTGGTTCACTCTCAGGGGCAAATTCCTTCTCAAATGGACAAAACCATGTGCACTGCAGGTGGGGCAGATGTAACATGTGCAGAGAGACTTAGATTTGGGTGAGTTATTTTGTTTCTGCGCAGGGAAAATACTGACTGCTTTATTTTTACACTGCAATATAGATCTCACTTTGAAGTAAAACCCCACCCAAATCTTATTCTCTCTGCACACATTACGTCTGCCCCCCTGCAGTGTGCATGGTTTTGTCCATTTGAGAAGGAATTTGGCTCTGAGATTGAACCAGAATAAGACCCATAGTAAGAGAGAAGTCCAAGTAGAGAGAACTTGTCCCTCCGGGAATGGGTCATTTTGGGAGATATGTACAATATAATATAAACCCCACACACACCTTACATGCCCCCCACCCTGTCTTTAGTGCCCCGAACACTCCCAAGCCTTAATCTGACCCAGCGGCAGAGCCCCCCAAAATGAAGAAATTCTTTAAAACATTTCTGGAAAGTTGACAACTTTACACAAACAGATACTTATGTGTGCCTGCCTGTAGCCTTATATTCCCAACTTCTTCCATTCTCTTATTATTTAGCAATACAATACTATCCTTTAGTATGAAAGTTTGTGTTATACCAGCAGCTATCTACCCTGACCCATGCGCCATTCTCAGCTGCAAATTAAACCCTCTGCAGTACTTTCTGTTGTCCTAATACTTCATGTTCCTCCCAGAAGCAAACAAAGGACTGTAACCCATCACACAAATAAAGTACATGTAAAAGGCTTTAGCTTCTGGCTTTCTCTCCCCCAGATCGTTCACTAATTTGCTGAAAGCATATGGTCATTTATTACAAGAGTTAAAGAAAGACAGCAATGATGAGCATTGTTCTGGGCACTTACAGATCTTGTGGTCTGAGCATTGACAGTGGATACATGACACTCAGAGATCCGGGGACAGCAGAGAAGGGGGGGGGGGGGGGGGGAGTGTGGTGACTCTCCAACTGCATCTTATTACTTTCCTATTCTTATTTCCCTTATTATTATTACTTAAAAGTAGCACTAAAAAAAATGTTAGTGTGTCAATATACTGGAGAATAATGTAGTAAAAGTAATAATCATGCTTATTATACAAAACTCATTACCAGCCCATCACAATGACGGCATAACATAACAGTGATCTTCATGCTGGTGGCTGTGTGCGGCTGAACGTAATAATGGATTGAATTGCTCCACTCGGTTCCATCTAGTGGCCCTCAGCGCGCAAAACACTTGAATTTCCCATACACAGGTAAGGAGCAGCGTTAGTCTGTTATTATACAGTATAGGATAACCATCCGCATAGCAAGTTGTTCTTCCATAACATACTCCGGGACTGAGTAGCACATTAGATTAGTGCAGCTCGCATGAGCTCTGCTCAGGAAATAAGGACACACAAATGCAAGAATGCAGAGCCAAAACACTTGTGAATGTAGCTACAACACAAGAGGCATTGGGTGTGGTCATCTCAGTGCTCGGTACTTCTTTACTTTCATGGTGCCAGCATGGCGCCGCGCTACTTCCGGGTTACGCTCGCCACAAACTAAGTAAAATAAACGAAGTTAACGCCATGCCAACATGGATAGTTCATACCTCCACTATCCATGTTGGCATGGAGTTGATTTTAATTAGCGTGGCGAGCGTAGCGAGCCACCGAGCCCGCAGCGTGGGCGAGCAAAGCAAGCCCCGCAAGGGGACTCTGACGCGCGGCGCAATGCTGGCGCCGTGAAAGTAAAGAAGTACCCAGTGCTCTGATTGGGAGAGCTTCCCTCTGCATTACTAATCATTAGTAATGAGTGTCATGGTGGTAAGTGGCAGGATGTAGCACAAGTGGTTGGTACATCCCAAGACCCCGGGAGCTAATGACTTCGGCAAGCCGGTCGCTCCAGGGGGGGCCGCAGTGTGGAGCAGGGTAACACCCAGTGTTTTATGTGCATACCCATGAAAATGCTGGGTGTTCCCCTGGGAACGCAGGCAGGCTGATGCCTGCTCTGGGTTGGCAGCTGATGTCACATGACATCACATCAGCACCCGCCCCCTTTTCAGCGGTAGAAATAAAAGTCAGTTTTCAATTATGTTTATTTCTGCAGGGCAGAGAAATCATTGAAAATCAAATGAGTTCTCTTCCATTGGGCCGCGTGTGAAGGGACACATCCCCTTGCATGTTACTTAGGGGATGCGAGTAGCGCTGACGGCAGGGGGGGGGGGGCAAGCATTCGGTGGGAGGGGGGGCAGGTGACGTTTATATACTCGCTAAGCAGCAACAGTCTGAATCAAGCCCTTAGTACATAGACCCCTTAGTGAGGGAGAGCGGCAGGGGCACCCAGGGTCAGGGCAGATTCTGGGTGGATTTATATAACTTGCTGAGGTAAATGTTAAGGAGAAGAAGGTAGCTAAGGACATGATCTAAACAGTTGCACAAATGTGAGCTACATTATCTATGTGGCATGGATGAAGGATGTCCTAGCATAGCCACCCTGGTGGAAGATATTATTATCTTTGATGACAAGTGATGTCAGAAGTGAACAAAGATAAGAATATCTTTCACAGCTGTTTATGCCAGTATTCACACCACTCATGTATTAACCCTACCTATTCTGCGTGTTAACCCCTGCACGGTACAGCTTCTGAGATCTTCTTCATATCTAGCTGTCTTTCACTGACAGTGGTACCTTCTGTTGTACTATAGTATGGGGGAGATCCATCAAACCTTGTAGAGAGATAAAATGGAGAGAGATTTAGGGTCAGATGCACTAAGCTTCAAAAGTGATACAATCAAGAGTGTCTCTTTCCACTGCATCTTCCTCCAAGGTTTGATACATCTCTTCCTATGGGCCAGATGTATCAAGCTCCAAAAAGGGATACAGTGGAGAGTGATAAACAGCCAGCCAATCAGCTCCTACCTGCCATGTCACAGACTGTGTTTGAAAAAATGTCAGGCAGGAGCTGATTGGCTGGCTGTTTATCACTCTCCATTGTATCACTTTTGAAGCTTAGTGCAATAAAATCAGTACTTTATGCAATATATATATTTTTTACATGGCATACGCAAGCTGTATATAAATGTAACAAAGCCAAACTCATTTAATGGGCGTATTTTTCCTGTTATCGCTGATTAGTTGCCATCTCCACAATCACGGAATACAAGATAACATTTTTTTGAAGCTGATAAAGTTGTACTTGTTCAACTGTCACTGCTAACGATTGCCAGACTCTGATAACTTTTTCTTTCAAAAAATTATGTATTTCAGAGATTCTACAGATACCGTTATCTGGCAATTTCTCTAACAGCACAGCTAACCAATATGTCTCTCATATGTCAATAGTAAATAATTATTTATTTATAAGGCGCACAAGTGGCAGCGCCGTACATAGGCGCACATTAGATGCAGGGTAAACAGAACTAAACACAACAGTAACTGAAAAACTAAAACAGAACACAGGTAACCATTAGCTTAGCAGCACAATTCTTAGGGCCCATACACTGGTCCGATTTGCCTGAGGTACAAGCATAGGCGACCCGCTGCTGGGCCACCGTATTAACTTGCTAATTTGCGGCTGCAGCATCCTCATCGCCGGACCCGCCACCTGGGAAACAGTATGCCGGGACGGCGGGAAGAGTGTATTCTGTCCATGGAGTAATATGTGGACATGGGGCGGGCCAGCCTGTGTGTGCTCTGTGCGTGCTGTGCGGCACTGGTATCTGATGTCAGACGCCAGCACCTCGCATAGTGCGCACTGACTGAGTAGCTCAGCAGTGGCCCACCCTCCTGTGTCCCACCGCACTCCCCCTCCCTCATCGCCGGCACAGGTACTGTGGGGGCATTTATGTACCTGCACTCTGGGGACATTTATGTATTTGGCACTGCTGCCGCAATTTGAATATTGGAGACAACTGTGCTGCCACACCCCTATATTTTTGGTTTGAGCACCCACCAGCAAAAACATAAATTGGCACCTATGGGTACAAGTCGGACCTGATTTCCCTCTAACTTCCCTGGCAGCTCCCCGGAAGTCCTTCATCCGATTTGGCACTTGATGTGCTATTTTTTACATGTGATATCTCTCATGTACAGATGGAGCAGCGCTTATTCAGCCCGCTGGCACACCAGAGCAACCCGTCTCTGCGCGCTGTTCCCAGGCACGTGCGAGCATCTCACACGCACGTGCATCCCATTCTCAGTGAGCTTTGGCGAACAGCGTGCTGGGATGGGATGCTGGCCAGCTGGATAAGTGCGGCTCCCTCTGTACAAGGACTCCCAGGAAGCTGCCTTGGGAGTTCAAGGGAAATCAGATGCGATATATCGTGGGTAAAAAGCATGCGTGAAGTGCACTGACGGCTACACATAGGATTCATCTTATACATACATACATATGTACAGTATTTGTACATTATATGTACATTATTATATTACAGTGATCCGATTGATTGATGTTCATATACGCTTTGCACTGTTTTGTAAAGCATTGTTGTTTTCACTGAATATGTAATGAATTTGTTACACCTGTATTGCAAGATGATGGATTCACACACCTGTGCCTGAGGCATACGCCCAGCAAGGCGGAGCAACAGAACACAGGTTGGTGAAAGCACGTATCACGTGGGATGGGAGGTTCTATCCCCTGGCCCACGTGACATACACCTGGGGCTATTTAAATGGTTTTAATCTATATGTATGTTGAGCCTGACGAAAATGCACATGCATTGAAACGTTGCTTGCCTTCTAATAAAACTTTTTGGATTACCACAAGCGTCTGGAGTGCTACGTCCACACCCGCTAAAGTCTACATACTTCTTGACGGGGCACCCGACCAGCTACAGCAACAGGGCAGTCGTGCTCGGCCACAGCACACAAGTATATATTGGATCCTCCCCATTGCGGTTCCAGGTTCCTGCCAGCAGCACCCCCGTGTTTCTTACCTGCAAGGTCAGCGTCTCCATTGTCTTGCACAGCTCCCTTGGAGCAGTCTGGGAATCACCTGCACGCCACAGGTGTCCAGGCATACAACATGGACAATCCCACTTCAACTGATCAGCCCGCGCCAGGTTTTACCAGAATGACCCACCCGGCTGGGGATAGATAGATAGATAGATAGATTTCAGCTACACAAGAACGGAAGCTGATAACATTCTGTTACAAAAACTCATAGCTGATCAGACGGAAGCTATCCCCCTTGAATTGATTTATCGGGACCTATTACGCTTGCAAAAACGGGAAACAGACTACTATTTCCATGCACTTTCCCTGAGTGAATATTATCGGGCTAACCACATACCCCGCGGTTTACGCATCAAAAATGCCCCCACAATTGGCAAATACGATGCGGAATTCTGCAGAAAGTGGGTGGCAATAGCCAACAAGTGTTCCTTCGATTGGATGTTACTCATTATTGGGTTTTCTACAAAAGAAGTAAAATGCTGCAAAGAAAAAGAGGCAGCGTTTGAAACCCTGCATAAGGCTAATCTTCTGGCCGACACGTCCACTAAGTGGTATGACAAGTTGAGTGCAGAAATCCAGATCTACAAGAGAGAACTGATCAAATTCAAACAAGAAAAGAAAATTAAAGTAGAATGAGATTATGAACTGCACACAGTCTACCACTGGACCAACCCATACCGGGACAGGGATGGAGGCAAAAAAAACACTATTTCGCCGCGGCCGCAACAAACCAGAACACCTGCCCAGTTCTACAGATTTCAACACGTCCAGCAGCGATAACAGCGGCTCACGTACCAGGAACCGCAAAGCACCCATCCCTTTAGGGGTGACCACGAAGGCCCGTGTCGAAGACACCGGCGAGTCACCAGGAGGGGCGGGAAGAGGAACCGGGAGAGGAAACAAAAAAACCCCCAAACCGAGCAAACCGTGATCATCAATTTATCTTCACATACACTGACCGATCCCGAACATTCAATTCTATCCAGGGGACGTTCGTTTATCCCATCGGCTCGACATGATGACTTAACATGGACTATCGAACATCACCGGTTAATGCGATCTTTACGGCTAAAAGAGTTTTACAACAAACCCAGGGCTCCGCCCATCGAGACTGTGAGTACCCCTTCCACTACCAGTGACATTATCCCTACCCAGTTACGCAAAATATTGCCCAAATCGGGCTTTGATCCCCAATCACACAATGAGTCTATTTTGGCATTTGCCAAGGTCACGGACTTTGATGTTAAAACTGCCATTAAGCAACATACTCCACATAGGAACAATGTTACTAAACGAGAACGTGAGGCCTTGCAATTGCTGTCCAGGGACAGATCGCTAGTGTTCCGTCCTGCAGATAAGGGCGGAGCACTGGTAATCATGGACCTCGGCAGCTATAATGCACAGGTCATGACACACTTGAACGATGTTAATACCTATAAAGTATTGGTGGCAGATCCCACCATGGTTTTTCTGAAGGAATTACAGGATGTATTTCAATGGGCAGTAGAAGGGGGTATGATCTCTGATACATTGAGGAAAGCACTTATCCCTAGCCATCCGATGGTACCACAATTTTATTGTGTTCCGTAAGTCCACAAAGCCCTAGTGGACCCCCCTGGTCGACCCATTGTGGCCGCCAGGGGTTCTCTCATGCAACCTACCTCGATCTATATAGATAGCATAATGCAACCCAGTATCAGAGCTTACCCCCGCTACTTGCTGGACACCACAGAATTGTTACGTCAATTGGCACTAATTCCTGATGTTTCTGATATAGTATGGTTGTTCACCATCGATGTCTGTGCTCTGTATACGTCGATCCCCTATGCACAGGGACTCACTGCACTTAGAAGATTTTTAACTGGCAGTTCCGTATACGATGGCCCTGACATCGAACTGATATTGGAGCTTATGTCTTTAATCCTGACCAAGAATTTTTTTGTCTATGGGGATAAGTTCTACCTGCAGTTGATGGGCGTGGCTATGGGGGCGGCGGTAGCCCCCTCATACGCCAATATATTTATGTTCGAATTAGAACAGACTATCTTTTTTGACAACCCATCAATTGCGGGTAGAATTATCCACTACAATCGGTACATAGACGATCTCCTCATTGTGTGGCGGGGGCCTCCGGACGATCTGATAGCATTAATTGAGAGTGAAAATGTTGGCAATAATCCTATCAAATTTACCTATGAACATAGTGATAAGGAGATCCACTACCTGGACGTTAACATTAAAATCCATGAAGGTAAACTGTCCACAAGTCTGTTTGCTAAGCCATCTGACCGCAATAATCTGTTAGAATATCATAGCTGTCACCCTAGGGCCACTATACGAAGTCTCCCGTATTCCCAACTGTTAAGGGTTAAACGCATAGTATCAGACCCCACCATAGCAGATTCTCAGATGGAGGACATGATAGCCCGATTCGCACAATGGGGATACCCCATTGGTGAGTTGCGAGCTACAAAACAGAGAGTGCTGGCCTTGATAGACAGGAGTTGCTGACCAAAAAACCTAGAGAAGATACATCGGCGCTACGGTTGCCATGGGTAACCACCTATGACAATTATAGCTCTGTAACCACTACACAAGTGCGCAAACATTGGCCGATGATACAAGCAGATGCGAGCATCGAACTGAAACACACCACTTTAATGCCCAGCTATAAAAGGTCCAAGAGCATCAGAGACATTTTGGTGTAAATCTGATGCTTCTCTCCATGCTCCCGACAGACAATCCAGCAGGACAGGCTGCATTAGATGCATTTGCACGACCTGCAGTTTCCTGATCCCAGGATCTAAGTTTAATCATCCCCAAACAGGGAAACCGATTGCCATCCGACATCTCCTCACCTGTAACACTCCCTACACTGTGTATCAGATCGTCTGTCCTTGCGGTCTCTCCTACATAGGGAAGACGGAGAGACCGTTCAAGGAACGGATGACAGCCCACAGATCATCGATCCGCAAGGCCATAGAGAAAGGGTCTAGCGACCAACCGGTTGCTAGACACTTTCTCCAGGCGAAACACAGCCTAGCTTCGATTAAATATCGGATGATAGACCACATACCCCCGTCTATTCGGGGAGGAAATCGGGGTCTTCTATTATTGAAATGCGAGGCTCGCTGGATAGCTAAATTAGGCACGGTCACACCTAATGGCCTTAATGAATATTCAGGCATTAATATTTTAAATTGAAGCGATACATTACTGGGTACATAGGGGAACCTAGGTCGGGCCAGTTCTGTGGGGTTCCCAGTTATTATGCCCGGTTCAGCAGCAGTTTATTTAACACTAGTGATATATATTTAATTATACAAAAATAGTACTATGTAACACCTTTCTCCTCGGCTCTAAGAGGAGTAACGAACTGCACTGAACTAATTACCAGCTTTTTTTGTCTAAGTGACATCTTATATATACCTGTTATATTGATACCTGTTTTTATGTTCACACTAGATTTTCACATTTTTTTCACAGTTGTTTGTTGTGGTGATACCACTGTTTTTGTATATGGTTGACATAATTGTATTACAGTGATCCGATTGATTGCTGTTCATATACGCTTTGCACTGTTTTGTAAAGCATTGTTGTTTTCACTGAATATGTAATGAATTTGTTACACCTGTATTGCAAGATGATGGATTCACACACCTGTGCCTGAGGCATACGCCCAGCAAGGCGGAGCAACAGAACACAGGTTGGTGAAAGCACGTATCACGTGGGATGGGAGGTTCTATCCCCTGGCCCACGTGACATACACCTGGGGCTATTTAAATGGTTTTAATCTATATGTATGTTGAGCCTGACGAAAATGCACATGCATTGAAACGTTGCTTGCCTTCTAATAAAACTTTTTGGATTACCACAAGCGTCTGGAGTGCTACGTCCACACCCGCTAAAGTCTACATACTTCTTGACGGGGCACCCGACCAGCTACAGCAACAGGGCAGTCGTGCTCGGCCACACCACACAAGTATGTACAGTATACATTCACTGTGAGTCTGCAGAGGTTTTTCTCGGTTTGTGTTAAGGCCCATACACACTGGGTCTCGGTTTGTGTTAAGGCCCATACACATTGGGTGACTTTGAGCTAATAGTCGCTCAAAACAGCAAGTTTGAGCGGCTTTCAACTCAAAGTCGCCCAGTGTCTGTGACCCAGCGATGAGCGCTGCTGCGTGCTCCCGCATCATCGGCCGGAAATCTGATTATCAGCTGGTATTACCAGCAGATGAACGGCTTTGAGGATGGCTTTGCATAGCTCTGCGCTACGCAAAGCCCCCCTTTGCTGTCGGCGCCGGGCAGGGGGAAAACCGCTCAGTGTGTTTGCACTGAGTGGCTTTCCCCCCAGCGATGATAGCGATCCTCACTGTCCATACACACTGGGCATTATCGCCCAGTGTGTATGGACCTTAAGAGTGCCCTGGTTCTGCAATTTCTGGACTACAAGCCATTAAATAATGGGGATTTGTCTATGGTGCTTACAGGAGCACATTAAAAGCTGATAATATGGAACATACAAGGTTATTTAAGTCATCAAAAGAGACACGGTACAGTTAATTGTATTATTCCTTATAAACATAAGCAGCAGATGTTAACAAAAAAAACTTTTTTTTGTTGTTATAATTTTACTAAAGTATATGGTACTTCTTTACTTTCACGGCGCCAGCATGGCGCCGCGCTACTTCCGGGTTACGCTCGCCACAAACTAAGTAAAATAAACGAAGTTAACGCCATGCTGGCGCCGTGAAAGTAAAGAGGTACCAAGTATATTATAGTACACTTACATTAGTATTTTCACTTAAAAACATGTTTCCTCGATTTCCAAATAAGAAAAAAAGTGGAAAACTGTGTTTTGTGATAGATGGGTGATGTACTAATCGCCTTGAAGATAAATAAAGTGGAGAGAGATAAAGTACCAGCCATTCAGCTTTTAATTGCTATGTTTTAAGTTAGGAGCTTATTGGTTGGTACTTTGTGGATAATTCAGACCTGATCGCTTGGCTGCTAATCTTCAGAGCCCAGCAATCAGTTAACCGCCACCCGACACAGTGAAATCCCGCTCATGTGCAAAAGAATATCGGCAAATCCATTCGCACCAACTCACCATCAAATGATTTATAAATGTCACTGAATATACGGTGTTAATGGCCCCCACACATGGGCAGATTCAGGGGGGGGGGGCTCAATCCATGTGGCATTATGTGAATTTTGACACAATCCATGTGGCATTATGTGAATTTTTTGCTCATTCCATTTGGCATCATGTGTAAGGGGCAAATATAATGGGGTCTAGTATTTTGTTGCATATTGTGCAGTTTGTCTTATCACTGTCTACTATTGTAAAGCGCAACGGAATCTGCTGCGCTATATAAGCAACTGTAAATAAATAATAAATAATAAGTTGTATATAGTGTGGTACATGCCCCTTTTGAGTGACCACACCCCCTTTTCCAGAGCGGCACGCACAACTACTTCTTTCACTTTTGTCACCAAGGCGGGCCTGTGTACTTTAATCGCTAGGGCCTAATTTTAATCCCATTCCCGCCATCTCTCTGCTATTTTCTCTCTCAACACTCTCTTAGCATGTACACTGGTACCACTAACAGCCCCGCCCTCCCCCTTCCAAGCCCTCTACTATCATGATGCCCCCCCCTGTCATTTTCTCCGGGATCCATCACTGCCCCCACACACTAGTCTCACTTACCTGATTTCTCATAGATCCAATAAATCACATGCGATTTATCGCATGTTACTCCTGGGGAGCTGCAGGCGAGGGGCAGGAGAAATCAAAAAAACAAATTCAAAAGAATGGGTAGCCGCTGATTGGCTGAGAGAGCTCTCTCAGCCAATCAGCGGCTGCCCATTCTTTTGAATTTGTTTTTTGTATGGGTTTTTTGTATGGGTTTTTTAATTTCCTGCCCGCTGCCTGCAGCTCGCCACCCACAAGGGATACAGAGCCTCTCCTGCCCGGCTCTTCCCCACTCTGCAGATAGGTGTATACCAGCCCACACACCTATGGACCTTATTGGATGCGATACATTGCAGATGCTAAAAAGCCTATGACAACTACACATACAGTATGAGTTATCTTTTGTGCAGCCCATCCGACATCTGACCTCCGACCTCTGGACCTCGGTCCAATATGCACGGTATCGCAGCATCGAATAGGATGACATACACATGCGATTTCTCTGCCCGATACCCTGGAATCGGGTGAAATTGGGCTCAAATCGCATAGTGTATGGGGGCCTTTAGACTTGTTGTGTTATACTACAACTAGTTAGTCTTCTCAGTGAACAGTTGCGGATTTCACCTTTGGGCTGCAGGTTTAAAAAAGGTAAAAGCAGTGGCGTAACTATAGCACCGCAGCCCCCGCGGTCGCGGGGGGATGCTGTGCATGTGGGGGTGCTGGGGGGCTGCGGTGCTATAGTAATGCCCCCGCCCCCCATCCCCCGCAGGCTTACCTGTCTGCGCGTCCCGGCTCCCCTCCTGGCTTAAATCAATTCTATGGAGACGGACCACGATAAAATGGCCGCCCCATAAAGCAGACAGTTCTCTGAAACTGTCTGCAGTATGGGGGCGGCCATTTTATCGTGGTCTGTCTGCATAGAATTAATTGAAGCCAGGAGGGGAGCCGGGACGCGCAGACAGGTAAGCCTGCGGCGATGGGGGGGGGGGCACGGGCGGCCGGGGGGGGAGGGGGAGGCCGGCAGGGAGGGGGGGCGCCCCCCCATTAACGGCAGGGGGGGCGCCCCAAACCTAGCTACGCCACTGGGTAAAAGCCTCCCCTGATGCTAACACCCACAAAAGACAATTGCACAAATTAAAAGTGCATCTACGTTTAAGGTGATGCAAGAATATCCGGAGAGGCACATGGTGCAAAGTGTAATTATCAAATTAAATAGAAGTGCCTTTATACCATTGCACAACGCACAACTCACAAATAGAATAGGATCAGAGCAGATCTCCAGATCGCTTAGAAAATGCCCCTACATCACTCCATGTGTAGGGGCATAGCAATAGCGATGCGCGGCCCTGTGCGGCGCTATCGCCCCAGCGATTAATATCCAGCACGCTGGATAAATCTAGTTAATCGCTGGGGTCACCGGGGTCAGGGAGAACACTCTCAGGATTTCTCAGCGGCACATCGCTGTGCAGTACTGCGTGCTGAGCCATCTAAGCATTCTGAGAGATCTAGCATCGCTCACAATGCTCATCACTACATGTGTAGGCCGCAAACGGTTGAGGAGGTGGCTGCTGATGATCCCCTACTTATGTCAGATGAGGACAGTGATGACATGCCCACCCGAGGGGAATAACCAAGACCATGGGACAGGTGCAGGAGGTTTTGTAGGCACCTCACTTGCTTTTTGGGCATGATTCTGCCAGCACATTTGAAGGAAGCACATGTCACACAAACACCCCAGTCACAACACCACCCAGATGAACACCTCACACCAGAGGTGGGTCGCAAGCACCATGGGGTAAGAAGAGTTGCTTAGATTTTGGTTGTGTTGTGTGTGGCAGAATCACATTGGTTGTTAACCCCTGTTTAGCGTTAGCACATCTCCGTATTTTTAAAATTAGTCAACAATGGCAGAGAAAGCAATTTGACCAAACGCAAAGTAGAGCGCTCATGTTGAAAATGGCGCCAATGAACAGTACCATGCATTACTGCAAAGGGGTCGAACAGAGAATGATTACAACTCCCCTAATCTACAAACATGCCCATGGCTGTGTGCTCGTACAAATGCATCCCTTACTAACCCGGAACGAGTACTCAAAGAGGGCTATAAATTAGTCATACCAAATAAAGTCACCTATTGACTCTCTAATATGTCATGCACAACCCAACCTGCTCTGTGGCACAATGCTAAACAACAATACGTGTTCACCCTTGTCACATTACAAGTGAGCGGCCAGAGAACATTATTTAATACAACTCTACAATACTCCTAACAAGCATCAATTTGTCATTATTTGTTATTGCTGATAAGGAGAAGAAAAGGGTCTATGTTTACTCAAAGGTAACAAGTTAGAACTCTAGCAGGAATTACATTAATGTGAATGGATGAAGACATGCAATTACACACGCCAACATCACATACACACGCTATATTGTATAGTGAAACAGAATATTCAGTTGTTCTTGCGGATATCTTCACATCTGCAAGTGGAATGTAAAATATTGAATTATCTGAGCTTAATTGGTTGTATCGTTTCATTTGTAGTAAATCAGAGGAATTTAGGACAGTTAATATTGACCAGAAACCTAAACATAACCCACTAAAAATATGCTTACATGCTGAACTAGGGCCAGATGCACTAAGCTTCAAAAGTGATAAAATGGAGAGTGATAAACAGCCAGCCAATCAGCTCCTACCTGCCATGTCACAGACTGTGTTTGAAAAATGTCAGGTACGAACTGATTGGCTGGCTGTTTATCACTCTCCATTTTATCACTTTTGAAGCTTAGTACACCTGGCCCCCAGTGAGAGAACTTGTGCATTTATTAAAAATGAATAGTTTTGCAGAAAATACATTTCTTGCGTTTGAAGATCTTCATAGTGGGGCGATTCGGACCCATTCGGTGTGGGCCGAATTTGCTACCCCATCCGATGTTTGGGGTCAGCGCATGTGTACGAGTACACCCCCTGGAGCAAACGCCTTCTGCTAGTTTCACACTCGCTGGGGCATTAGCTCCAGGATGGGTGAGCAGCTGGCGGGCGCAGGGGACTGTCCAGTGTTTCATGGGCGTGCCCACAAAAACAGTGGGTGTACCCATAGAAATACCGGACGTACAGCTGCGAAAGCAGATGTGTCAATGCTTGCTTGAGGTGGGCGGTTGACGTCACATAATGTCCGTTCCCGGCCTGAATTCGGCCATTTCTGGCCAGGATAAAAGTCAGTCTAGTCTGAATTAGGCCCTTTATCTAATATCATCTAGAAGGTGCTAAATAAATAAGAAGTCAATTCTGATTGGTTGCCCATAGCAATCTTCATTAGAACTCCTATCTTAGTTTATAAACCCCCTACCTTTGCTGATTGCATGGACTTTATGGCCCATTTTGAAGTAATTACATATTTGACACTAATTTTATTATTTATTATTTATTTATTAACAATTTCTTATATAGCGCACACATATTCCGCAGCGCTTTACAGAGAATATTTGAACATTCACATCAGTCCCTGTCCCAGTGGAGCTTACAATCTATATTCCCTACCACATGTACACGCACACAGACATTCTAGGGTTAATTTTGTTGGGAGCCAAATAACCTACCAGTATATTTTTGGATTGTGGGAGGAAACCGGAGTACCCGGAGGAAACCCACGCAAACACAGGGAGAATGTACAAACTCTGCACAGTTAGAGCCATGGTGGGCATCGAACCATGTCCTCGGTGCTGTGAGGCAGTAATGCTAACCATTACACGTCCGTACTGCCCCCATGAAAAATAACACAGACAGCCCCAAAAAATGATCTCTTGCAGACTATACACACTTGAATACTAGGGGTGCTGCTTAAACTATAAGAGCATTATGTCATTTGCATTATAGTATATATGCCAAACCTGCTTAGCATGGTTTAGCATGCTGAACACTCACATTCGCTGGGGGGGGGGAGAACTTGGAAATATAGATAACCGGATACATTTGTTTAGTGCTCTATCTTGCGCTGTTGTTTTGTTTTTGTTCTTTTTTTTTACATGAAATATATTCCTAATAATTGTGACAAGAACTAGGAACAGCCATCGATCTCTCGCAACAACATTAGGTGAGAATTGTTCAGTAAACATTCTATGCTAATCCACATGAAGGGATTGACTGATCTGATAAAGAACACATTCCTTCGGCTAATCTGCTCATATTGGTGGGCTCAGCTGATTAATAGTACACATTTTGCCTTTAAATGGCTCTTAGTGTGTGTCACAGATCCACACCTTCGCAGCTATTATGCTTTTATTGGTTGAAATATGCTCTTCATTTTGTTTCATGGGGTTTTTCACATCGGATGAAGAAAAGACATTTATGCATATTTCTAAATGGAAGCTATGTGATCCTATATTTAGAGCACTCAATATTAAAAAGATAATTTTCTTGCAGATTCATACACACTCCATCAGGACACCATCCAAGCAAATGTTTTAGCTGCAGTCCAATATTCAGAGTATTCTGTTACCTGCTGTATGAGAATATTAACTATGAAACTATAGCAACTTGTATTTTGATATTAGAGATAGACAGTAGGGGGGTGATTCTGATCTTCTCGCTATTTTGCGAGTTTGGCCCCGTCCTGATGTTTAGGGGACTGCGCATGGGCGTGGTCTATTATGCACATGTGTAGCTCTGCTTAGCAAATGACTATGAAAGCCGCCAAGCCGCAAGGATCGTGATGGGCCAGGGATGGAAGGGGACGGAGATCGCCCATGACCAGGGTTTTATGTGCATTCCCATGAAACCGTTGGGCGTTCCCATAGGTGCGCGGGCAGGATGATACCTGCCCTGGGGTGGCGGGCAGCTGACGTCACAGGGCATCAGCCGCCTGCCCTCGCCCCAGCGCTTGCAAAAATAAGTCAGTTTAGAATGAGTTTTATTTGCGAAGGCAGGAGAAATCATTCGATGATTGGTGACCATCGAACGATTTCTCCTGCTGCGGAGACATGCGAGGGGATGTGTTTTCGTAACACATCCCCTCACATGTTAACGAGAGAATTGGCGGCAGCAGGGGGGCGAGCATTTGGATGGGAGGCGGATGGCAGGCGGTGTCTCCGGTGCATGGTAAGCAACAATTTTCACAGTTTACTGAGCCAACCAGAATCAGGGCCATAACGCAGTTCGTAGCAATTGGATTATATTAATATCAACCGTTTGCTCAGATGAAACAGTCCTGCTCCAACGGTGTTTGTTCCATACGATAAGCGGTTAAGACGATAGATTATGGATTTTCTGAATGCAACATGTTGCTGTTTGCCGGAAGTTAAAACCATTAATTCCAGGCAATATAACCCAGTTTTCCAAAAATAAAGTAAGACTTCATGGTGGAGATGTTTCAAAGCTTGGAGAGACACAAAGTGAAGAGACGTAAAGGGCCTAATTCAGCTTTGATCGCTGAGATGCGAATTCCCAGCCCCAGCCATAATGTGCAGGGACTCCCGGAGAAGAAAGCCAATGTCTTCCTTTCTTTGCTGGTCATACACAGGGTGATTAACAGGCGATCTGTATTTGGGGGTGGCACCCGGCGGTTTCCTGGGAGTGCCAATGAAAGATGCAGGCATGGACAGCCGTTTGAAGGGAGGATCTCTGATGTCAGCTCTGGCCCCGATCTGCCTGTTTCATCGCAGCTGCTGAGTAAGTACAGGGCTACTCAGCCAGTGCACACAGTGGGGCAATCATGTGATGGTGAGTTTGCTGCAAATGGATTTGCTTTTTTTGCAGGGCTGTCATATTATCACCCCAGAGGGGCGGTGGCTATGTGATCGATGAGCTTTGCTTTTTAGCAGCCCTGCGATCGGGTCTGAATAAGGCCTAAAGTACCAACCAATCAGCTCTGGACAATTTTCAAACAGCACCTGTAACATGGCAGTTAGGACCTGATTAGGTGGATTTTTAAATTCGCTCTCCATGTTACCTCTCCCTTTGGTTTGATACAATTCCCCCTTTATACATTCTGAGACAGTGATGTTTAAAATCAACTGTCAAAAAGTATACATGAAACCCCTTTTCTTGCTGTTTTCTCTGATCTTGCACTGTTCATGCTAAAAACTATACTACAGGTTGAGTTACTTTACTTTTGTATCAGACCCTTGTGTAGATGGGAGGAGCACTGGAGGTAGAACATGGAGGGGAAAACAGTAGACGGAAATTATCCATGACAATTAGAGGCGGCCAGCTGTTTGTTACTAGTCAATGTTTCCTTCAGAAATGTTTTCATATAAAGGTGGAACATTAATCAGTGAGTTCCTGTGCACAACATCAATAACCGTATCAAAATTTTCATGTTAGAGACTTTTTGATTTAAAGGATTTTCATCTTTCAGGCCTGAGGACTTAAAGGTTTGTGTTAAGTAGACTCTGTGTATATCCATTTAAGAGTAAAAGGAAACATATGGAGGAATGTATGTTTACTGTGTTGTGGTCCTGTAATCTAATTTTAAAATTATAATTGTTTTTCTTTTGAGTTGTTGGTGTTTGCTTTTTTTTCCCAAGTGGACACAGGTCATATATAAAGGGCAAAGCTGCTTCACTAGTAAGTATATCTCTTGAGCCACCCTGTGCCCCAATTTGTGCACATTTGTCTGATTCCAACTGCATACCCTTCAACTGTACATTTTTTGGTGGGCACAGTGCAGTTTCTGTTCTGGTCTGTACCTGCAAAAAAGGCTTTGTACCGTTTTTCTGGGTCTCCAACTATCTATTGAAAGTATAGGCAAGGGGGCATGGCCATGGCCCCCTTCACCCATGGCCACACACCCGTTTCAAATCTGACATAGTTTCTGCCCTTCAGATGTTGCAGGGTATGCAGTAGTGAAGAAGCAGAAGTTTCTTCAGGAAGAGGGGGGACTTGGCCATGGGGGGAGGGTGCTCCCACTAAGGAACAGAGGAGCCGGACACTGCATTTTGCTTTTCATGGTGAAGATAAAGGTATAGGAAGGATGAACAGCCATTACCATTCACAGTAGAATTGTGCACCAGCTCAGCGCTGATGAGGACAAAGGGAAAAAAAATTCTACTGTACTTACTGTGCCTAGAGCAGCAATAGAGATCACAACAATGAGGGATAGTTCAGTCCCATCCTGTGCTTTAACACAGTGGTTTCCAAACGTTCTTGAATCACAGTGCCCCAAAGTATAAGGTACACCTAGGAAAAATATATATATAATTGATATATTTGGAAACAATCATGAAATGAAGGAACTTGTGTGTTGGCATACAAGAATGAACCATGTTTTATGATTGGCAGCCACTAGCACTGGTTTTTATCACTTTGACATACATAATTTGATTTGGTCCTGGACCACCAATCCAAGGCACTGCTACAAAAGGCTCAGAGCACATAGAATAGTTGTTTCAATAATGGGTGCAGTGTGTGGTGCACACAGGCCCCAGGGGGGCCCACACCCACACTTACCCTTTGGGAGTCCAACGGAAAGTACCCTTTCTGAGTGATATGCACAAACACACTGGATATGTGCTTCCCTTGGACACCATGTTCCCGGAGACCTGCACAGTCATTAGCCCGACGTTGGGATCCCGACTGCCCGGACTCGGGGGAGTGCAACAAAGCTATTCTATTCTCCCTCTATAGGGTCGTGAAAAATAGCCAGTGACCGTCGGGACCCCGAGTGTCAGGGTTTTAACAGCCAGGATCCTGACGTCGGGCTAATAACTGTCGGGATCCCGACTGTCGGGACCCCATCCGGCACCCCCTCCTTAGCCATTGGCTGCACTGACAGTCTGTTTTCATAGAACATTATGTGTATTATTTATTTTAGTGAAAGTTAGTGAAGGTCCTGGAGTAAAATTACCAGGCCCACTCAGACTATAAAGTTATAAAGCAATTAAAAATCCCATTAGCAGCCATTACAAGTCTCTAGAGAGGAGAAAGAAGCAGAAAAACACATCTTTCCAACGTGATACCAGTTCCTCTGGAGCTCAAGGGGTTACAAGATCCTATGAAACTCAATTTCTCTGAAACTAAAATTTACTGGCACAATTTCACAATCAATTATTCTCACTGGGAGTGAGAGTCAGAAAATTACACAGAAACATCTGTCTGCCCATATCACTGTTTTATTTTGTAACCAAGGATCTTTCAATTTAACCTTCTTATATTGGCTTTAAAGAAGATCCACCTTGGCCAATGGCATATGAGAAAAGGGGCATATGAGAAAAGGGAGCACATTAACCTTCTTATATTGGCTTTAAAGAAGACCCCTGCATAATGGAATAGCCAGTCCTGTCTCTTACATGTACATGGAATATAACAGCTCTCTCCCATTCCAGCAATGGTGGACAGTTGGAAAGCTAAATACGGTAGGTTGAGATTACCATTAAAGAAGGGATGAAGAATTTTGATACTCAATTAGTAATAGATCATTAGGACCAGAGCTTATCTTGGTTCTGAAGAAGTGGTGGAACTAATTTGCCCCTTATACACATAATGCACACAGTAGTGCCCCTTATACACATAATGCACACAGTAGTGCCCCTTTATGCACATTTCTGCTTCTGTCACTCCAGCAACTCACTACTCCTGTCTCACTACTCCTGTCTCTCCAGTAGCTCCATGCCACATGTCCCTCCAGCAGTTCCATGCTCTGTGACCTTCCAGCAGCTTTCCAACACCTCTGTATCCCTCCATTCCCCTCTCACCTTGTCTTCAGCATGCACAGTCTGCTCCTCTTAGTGGCCTTTCTTCACTGCAGCAGTGGTGACATCATAACATCACATTCCACAGTGAATGTGAGTACCAGTAGGGGCAGGCCACAGTTGGAGGAGAACCATGGAGCTGCCAGGTCCTGAGGAAGGGCAAGGTAGCTAAAGTCATCAGTAACACTAGGATCCATATGCATCATCTAATGACATAGATGGTGGGGTTGTGGTGGTGGAACTAGTTCCACCTTCCATTACAGCTGGTAGAACTCAGATCCACCCCATTCCCCCCCACGTTTAATGCCTGATTAAGATAAGGACAGTCAGATGTTGGCTGTGGATAATGCAGTCTATTTTAGCATTGGAAGATCAGACTCATAGAGCTAGTGTTTCACACTGTGGCATATTAGAGTAACATTAAATATTAGCTGCTAATACTTAAGGGGCCTACACACGGGGCATCACTGCTGAGCGATCTGAACAATGTAGATCACTTAGCAAGATCGCTCAACACACAGATCTGCACAGCAATGTGTCAGTGCTGTGTGCTGAGTGATCTGTCAGAGCCAGTGTTCTTCGGTGAGAACACTGCCCCCCCCCCCCCCCCCCAGCGATTAACTAGATTTATCCTGCATGCTGGATAGTTATCATCAGGCAATAGCAACACATGGGGCTCTGTGCATCGCTACCGCTACACACAGAGCGATGTAGGGGCATTTTGTAATCGATCTAGCCCTGAAATTGCCCCGTGTGTAGGCCCCATTATATAGGAAAATTTAAAATTTGAAGTTGAGTGGTCCTTAAAACACAACCAAACTATTTTTTTTTGTTATATACCATATTAATATATATGACATTGAATTGGTCTTAAGGAAAAACGCGATTGACATTCCTCTGAACATTTGGTCAGTTGCCCAGTTTACGTGATCAACAGGCAACCACATCACAAGGGCCCATGCAAATACCTAACTACCACATTTCGCAGTCTCTCGGATTAAAGTCCCAGTTGAATTTTGATTGGACAGGATAATTGCTCTGGGACCACACACAGTCATGTACAATCAAATGAGAAAATTGCAATGTGTGTGGCCAGCCTTAAGCGCAGACCTACTCGCTCTAACCCAAGTCTATTTCTACAGTCCTCAAATGTTTCCACCTGACTACCTACTGTAGGTCACTTCAGGCCTATATATAGTGTCAATAAAGTATTAGCATTCCACTGTGGATAATCCCTCAGCCACAGAAACCTCCTGCACTACACATACCATTCAAGATCTTTGCGAAGGAACGGGGAAGATACAGTTATTTTTGTGACTCTTGGAAGAAAAGAATGACCGTACTAAGCGGCGCAGCTCACTATACACATCCAGAAAGTGAATTCATAAAGCGGTGAAATAAGATTTTATGTAAGAGGTTATTAGCCTATCAAACAGATGTGAACTCCTCTCTGTGTTCCCTCCGGCTCAATATATTCATCTTCTTTTACAAGGTAAAGGATTTTCACAGACGGTGACAATATTATAATAATGGTACAGTAAATGAGGCTCGTAAGGTATGTAACAATTTCCAGAGGATAATAAAACACCACTAAGGGGGAGTTACCTTCAACAAGGTTCCATTTAGTGATAGTCCCACTCATTCACTCACTGACTGCAAATCAGCATTTTTACTGGACAATAGGCTCAGCAGTGGTCTTATTATGATTGCTCCTTTTCAAATGGTAATGGGTATTCTAACTCTTCTGCCAGGTTTTTCTTACCAGAACACAAATTGCAGTTTACAAGGCTCGGAGGAGAGAAAAAAAAATGTTAGCTGAATTTCTTTTTTTTTTTTTTTTTATTCTTTTCTTTTTTTTTTTATTCGGCAAACTGACATGTAAATTACGCTCTAAGTGCTCCTCTCTAAGACTCTGATCATCTCCTAATTGTCGCAGTCAATTGTAGCCAACAAACTCTTCAATCCCAAGCGCTTTGACAACAAGCGTGAGGATCAAAGCAGGATCAACTCTCTTCAATATACTCGTGTTTAGGACGCTAAAAAAGAAAAAAACTGAGAAAGAAAGGTGTGAGGGTAGTAGCATAGAGAAAGGAACCTATTACAAAAGCCTTGTCCTCTGGGCTGGGGCCATGACTACGTAGACTCAGGACTGAAAAAATGCTTTGAGATTAAACAACAACAAAAAAAAAAAGCATTTTCTATTTAGAAATAGTTTTCAGTTATTAAAAGTCAAAAATAATAAACCTTTATAATTGAATAAAGTTATATAAAACTATAAGACCGTTTTAAGACTGTGGCAATAGCAGAGCTAAATCCTGTTCCTGATAGCTGTTTAGATAATTGCCAATCAGACATAGGCTGACATTCATTAAGTCGACAGTTATAAAAGCTTGACCTTTAAACTTGGTGGAAGAATGTCTTTATTCAAACTTACTATGGGCCTGATTCAGCCCTGTATGCTAGGCTGCGTATCAAATGCTGCACACTGCCCCGGTTGAGTGCCCCCCACCCCCATGAGCAACTCCCCTCTCTAACAAATTCCCTCGCATGCGGCCTGAACGGTAGAGAAATCATTTGATGGTCGCATACCATCGAAGGATTTTTTTTCCCCTTCTGTGACTTTTATTCTGGCCGCTATCCGCCGAATTCAGGGCGGGCGCTGATGACATGTGATGTTGGCTGTCTGCCCCAAGCAGGCATCGACACATCTGCATGTGCAGGGGAACACCCAGTGTTTTTATGAGCAGGTTCCCCTGCTTATTCCTCCCAAAAGTGGGCATATTCAAAATGTCGACATGGCAGACGTCGATACATGTTTTCCCAATAGATGCTTGATTTACTATCCATGTGGACTCCGATTAGGAATACTAACCTGTGGTGAGAACAGCGAGCCACCTTTCACCTAGGCTGGTAAGTGAAGTGAGCCCGCGAGGGTATACGTTCCTACAGATGGTGGTTACATATTACCAAACATGCAAGATTTGACCCAAACAAACAAAAAACTTGCATTGACCATTTCTGCATTAAACATTGTTTGGTTGACCTTTTGACCCTTATTGACCTTTTGTAACTGTTGACCTTAACCTCTGTCGACCTTTTATCTGTCAGCCTTTTGAATCTATTGACCTATTGTACCTGACAAGATAATGCACGTCGACCATTTGGTGTCAACCTAAATACTGTAGATCTTCTATACCACTCTGGGTGCCAGATTCTATAAGCTTCAAAAGTGATAAAATTGAGAGTGATAAACAGCCAGCCAATCAGATCCTGCCTGACATTTTTCAAACACAGTCTGTGGCATGGCAGGTAGGAGCTGATTGGCTGGCTGTTTATCACTCTCCATTTTATCACTTTTGAAGCTTAGAGAATCTGGCCCTGGGTGTGATACACAGAGGTGGTTGCTAATGGCACATTTCTGTCCACACCAGCTGTGTAAAGTTATACAAAAGCCGCAGGAGGCATCTTAAAATAAAAGATGCTCGCTGCCGGCTTCTCTGATCTGCTGCTATGTCCGAAGACACAGCAGCGGTTCAACTGAGTGATCATCGGACATCTGACCAACCCTCAGGTTACTCAGGATGCCGCCATGGTCAGTTACGCCGCATGCAAAGATCTACCCAACTGCTTTGGAATTGTACGCCCAGAAAAAAACGCTCCTTGTCACCGCCCGCAAATGCCAGCAGCAGCATGTCAATCATGCTGTGGTTTTGTGGCACTGAAAGTGACGTGTTTGACTAGATCTGCACATGCTAATAGCAGCTCTTGTGCATGTTTATTTGTTTATTTATTTATTAGCAGTTTCTTATATAGCGCACACATATTCCGCAGTGCTTTACAGAGAATATTTGAACATTCACATCAGTCCCTGCCCCAGTGGAGCTTACAATCTATATTCCCTACCACATGTACACGCACACACAGACATTCTAGGGTTAATTTTTGTTGGGAGCCAATTGGATTGTGGGAGGAAACCGGAGTACCCGGAGGAAACCCACGCAAGTACAGGGAGAATATACAAACTCCGCACAGTTAGAGCCATGGTGGGAATCGAACCCATGACCTCAGCACTGTGAGGCAGTAATGCTAACCCTTACACCAACCGTACTGAATGTGCAGATCATCAAACATCGGAGGTTTACATAAATATTGGATTTACAGAATACTCAAAGTTATCAACAATTCCAATGCAAGATATATACTCCAGAGAGAATGTCCTCGTCTATTAATCAGCGTCACGTGTTTGTCAACAAATGCAGATCTATGCGAAGACCTCGACATTTATTTCCCTAAAACTTGCGTTCTGAAAGCCACAGCACGTTACTTCAAAGACATAATGCATTTTAAACGTAAATTCTAAATAATCTTTTCTGCGCTGTTTGGTAAATCTGCATAATTAATGTATAGATTCTTGTCAACTTAGCGAAAAAAAGTCAATATATTCCAGTCGTATTTTTTTCTTTTATATTGTTTCAACCAAGAGTTGTTTTCAAGCAATTCAGCAAAAGCGAACGGATATACAGGGAGGCAGGGACCCAATAGCATAATATTTCATTTTGGGAAAAGGTCAAATTCTGCAGCACACTTGGAAAGACACACCTATGCTGCACACTAAACTCATAAGAAGTCACAGAGGATGTCGTAAATAACGGGGTTTGTTTTTATATTGCAAAAACTTTGGGTATATTGTAGAATATTATAGAATATTATATTGTACCTTTAAACCTCATCAGAACTAAAATAGGAAGAATAGAAAATACATGGATAACAACACTATTCCCCAAGAAATAATGTTTTGCACATGTGATAGGACTAAAAAATTAATTTGTTATTGTTTAATGTATGGGGTAAACATTTTGCCAATTGTAATCGCAATCCAAATAAACCAAAAAATGCAAAAACGTCATCATGTAGTGCATGGGTCTTCAAACTGTGGCCCTCCAGATGTTGTGAAACTACATGTCCCAGCATGCCCTGACAGTTTTGGCATGCTCATATAGGAAAAAAATGTGGCAATGCATGTTGGAACTACATGTTCCAACATGCATTGCCACATTTTTTTCCTATATGAGCATGCCAAAACTGTCAGGGCATGCTGGGACATGTAGTTCCACAACATCTGGAGGGCCACAGTTTGAAGACCCATGATATAGAGCTTTGGGTGGCCCAGGTGTGGTCTGCTGGCCATTGCCTCTTAGCCTTCCCCAGCCTGTATGCAGAGGCAACCTAGGCCCAGCAGGTCCCAAGGGGCCCCATAAAGATATCCTGGCAACCCAAAACTTCCCTGAGGAGCATTGCATGACTACCGCATGACATCATGACATCACATAGGCCTGCCCACACATGGAAAGTCCCTTTGATGTCCTTTGATAGGATACAAAATATATTGACACACAAATGATATCATCCACTGTATGTGGGCAGTCAGTTTACTTTAAATGTGACACGAGTATTAATCCTACTTCCAAAAGACCTAGAGCCTGATTCAGATTTGTATGCAATGTCGATGCCACCCCCTCACACCTTACTGGTCCCTCTCCCCAGTTCACCATCCCATTGCACCTCACTGTCCACATATTTCTTCCCTAACCCTCACTGCCTCCTACTACTCTCATTGTTCTCAATACAGCTGACTGTCCCATTATCCCTCACTGCCTCATTCCGCTCACATCGCCCTCAACACAAATCAATGACCCATCACCCCCAAACACCATACCCTCCTGCTCCTGGACTTCCCTCTTACTGTGTGATTGCTATCACCTGCGTTGAAACACCTTTCTCATCAATTAACTAGTTCAGCACAGGTGATAGCAATCATACCGTAAGAGGGAAGTCCAGGAACAAAGCATTTTGTACCTAATGGAATGGTTCATGTTGGAGGGTATGTTCCACTGTCCCCTACTGCTCACATTGCACACACTCAAACACACAAACACTGCACATATACGCACACTACATATGCACACACTACACAAATACGCACACTGCAGATGCACATATACATATACACACACAGTACACATGCAAACACTGCACACACATATACACATGCTTACCTCATAAACAGCCAGGGATCTGCAGCATCCCCACCTTTCTCTCCAACAGCAGCAGCCCCACCTCTCTCTTTGACAGCACTAGCCCTCTGTTTCCCTTGTAGCTACACCTCCTTGCTGAAATGTAAAGGGGCCCATACACTTATCCGATTTGGGCCAATTTGGCCCGATTCCGACAGATTGGGCTGAGAAATCGGCCCAAATCAGATGTGTTTGACATCCCCTCTGACCCGATGCGTGTTCCCGTGCACATCGGCTCGGAGTGGGGAGGTCGGACAGGCTGCACATTAAATTTATCGGATCGGACCCACCTATGTGCAGTGACGGGCAGCAGTTTCTCTGGGGCGGGCAGCAGGGTTAGCGCGGCGGCTGGGAACTAGTAGCGATATTTGCGGGGTAGCGGGACGGGAAGCTGAATGTGAAAAATATTTTTAAAAGACTGGCTGGACACAGATTGACTGAGAGAATTCTCTCAGCCAATAAGATGGGAGGCCGCTGATTGGCTGAGAGAATTCTTTCAGCCAATAAACGACCGGCCAGTCTTTTCAAAATATTTTTTCACATTCATTCAGCAGCTGTTTCCCGCCCCGCCGCCTGGAAAATAGCGCTACTAGTTCCCACAGCCACCGCACGGACCCAGCTGCCTGCCCAGCACCGCACAGACCCCGCTTCCTGCCAAGCACTGCATGGACCTTGCTACCTGCCTACACACCGTATGGACCCTGCTGCTTATTGCCTGCCCTGCCAGCTCCCCGGGTGATATTACATGCAACACATCTCCTGCAGCGGAGGCTTGCGAGGGGATGTGTTTTTTATGTTGCAGGCGCCAAGCATTCGGGTGGGCGACATCTCGATGTTCGTAGCTTACCTAGCAAACCAGAATTAGGCCTATTGTACAGCATTATAGAGTTACAAGAGACCTCAGTCATAAGAATACCGAATGCCGGCAGGAGACCCTGCTTTAAGTTTCTAATCAACAATTTGTAGCTCTCGCAAACACATTCTATCCCATTAAAATTAGATTGCAAGATCGCTGGGATATAAAGTACCTAGAACTAAAAATCCATTTTTCAAATTGTAATTTACCTGCATTATAGTAGAATAAAACAGAAAATTATGCCAAAAAAAGAGAGAGAAGTGTCTCCATTTTGAAGTAAGTAAGTCCATTATTTATGCATGTGACGGCTTCAAATTAATCTTTATAGGATGGGATGAGACATGCCAATGTATAAAGAGAAGTAAAGAATCAGATACAAAAGATCACATCACTCAACTGGAAGCCCTTAAACTGTTAAGAATTAATAATGGCAAGCTTTTGTGGCAATTATACAGAACCATTCATTCCTGTCCCTCTATAATTAATGAAGACAAGCTTTTACTTGGGTCTTGATAAACATGTAGACAATTAAATGTCTAATACATGTGTATATTTGCTTTATAGCCTAAATGATGTATCATGCATAAAGTTATGTGATGTTTGCAGTCAGTTAATTTACAAACAAGCCTTCTTTCTCTATTCCAAATGGGCTGGGTGCCAGCTTATACTTATATTAGCAACAAAAAGATGACGCCTTGGGTAACTGCCTGATGTCAACATCTCTGTTATCACTCGAGTCATCTCTATTCTCTGTGGAGCATATTTTATAGAAAAAAAAAATTCATGAAATTTTCCCTGAATTCCCTTGTTTAGGTTTGTCCCTCTTTGGATACCGTATTATATATGTCTCCATTCCCCCCCCCCCCCCCCCCCAACTGTAATAAGTAACAAATGTGGCTTATTTAATGCCATAAAAAACAGTACTTATATAGAACACATGTCATGTGATGGTTATTGACAGGGGAGGATCAAGAGGAGGGGCTGCAGCAAAGTTCAAAATTCAAATAGGGGAGGAATAGCAACTGCCACAAACTGCCATTCCAAACTGACTCACCTATTTGTATTTTGGACCATGCTGCAGCCACTCCTCTGGAGCCGCCACTGGTTATTGCCACTTTTTCTCTCACTCAATCAGCACATTAAACCATACTTGCCTGCTCCTGATATTTTCCACTAGTCCACAGCATCTCCAGAAATGTAACGGCTCTTCCACACCCTGGCCTGGTTCTACCATTCGTCAGCTTTAGGATCTGGATGGCGCCACAGAGTCTGCCTATCACATAATTAAGGATGTCTATGAGGAAGACGTTCTTGTTGTACCTAATGCAGGTGGAGGCAGTGGAACTTCTAATGCATCCATACTTTCACTTGAGGGACTGGGTGTGGGGTGGGGGGTGGGGATGGGGGGGGGGGGGGGGCAGGAGGTCGTGATTGTGATGATGTATAAAGGAGAAAGGGATTAATGATGCGATTCAAGTAATTAAGCTCACCCCCCTGACCATGGACCCGTGGACAGGGGCGGATCCAGGATAAAATGACAGGGGGGGCACCATGATAAAAGAGGGTTTAGGTGGGGGAGGGCCAGTGTTAGTGGTGCCAGTGTACATGCTAAGAGAGCGGCAGAGAGAGGGTGGCAATGGGATTAAAAATAGGCCCTGGCATTTAAAGTGCACAGGCCCACCATGGCAACAAAAGTGAAGGATGTAGTTGTGCGTGCGCCGAAGGCACGCTCTGGAAAAGGGGGTGTGGCCACTCAATCTGTCCTTGAGTGTAGTGTACAACACCATATACAACATATATATATATATATATATATATATATATATATACTACACATTATGCAACAAAATACTAGACCCCATTATACTTGCCCCTTACACATGATGCCAAATGGAATGAGCCAAAATTCAAACAATGCCACATGGATTGTGTCAAAATTCACATGCCGCCACACGGATTGAGGCAAAATTTACATAATAACACACGGATTGAGCCAAAATTCACATAATTCCAAATGGATTGAGCCAAAATTCATGTCACGGCTAAAGGGCTGGATGGAGTCGTGTGGTGCACATGAACCGGAGACGGACCAGGAGGAGTAGGATTGAAACGTGCAGGTTTAATAACGGATTTCATAAATGATAAACTTCACTCAAATACTTCTTTAAGTGACAGTTGGAATAAATTAAATAGAGTCCAGCACAATACTAATAACGGGCAGGGAAATCTGGAAACGTATACTTGGTGAGCCAGAGTACATAGATGAGGATCCGGAAGGAGTTTGATTTGATGACAGAAGAAATGGATCCGGATGACTGAAAGATGATGGAATGAATGAGTTGTATGAAGGAGGACAGCGGGAAGCTGTGCAGGGTAATTCTGGGACACAAGCAGGAACAAGCACTAGGTAGGACTTGCAGCATTGGTGTCAGGAGAAAACTTCCTTGTAGCAAGATGCAGGGAGCAAGGCACCAGAGTCAGGAGAGAAAGAGCCAGGATCCGGGAATCAGCTAGGAGTTGTGAATGACTCCAAAGACTCATTGCACTGACACTGAACAGCCTAGGCAGATCCCCTATATCCCCAGGGGATGGCTGCCATTGGCTGTCAGCACAGGATGAGGAGGGAACCTCCACTCTGGGCCAATCTGTCTCCTGCCCTCAACCAAGATGGCGACGCCGGCCTCCCGGCACCACTACTGCTGCCATCCCTACCCAGAGCTGCCGCTACCCGCACACCGCAGACCGGAGCCTGCACACGCTAGCCGGTGGCGGGCGCGGACGGGTGAGTACTGTACCCGCCGCGCTCCGTCGCGGCTACGTGTGACAGTACCCCCCCTTTTCAGGGTGACCCCAGGGCGCCTATGGGCCTTGTGCGGATTTCTCTGGAGAAATTGCTTTACCAGTTTTGGAGCGTGCAAATCAATGGAATCCACCCAAGAGTTCTCTTCGGGACCAAACCCAACCCATTCCACCAGATACTGGGTACGAGAATTGCGGCAACGAGAGTCTATAATGCGTCTTACCTCGAATTCAGCCCCACTTTCGGAGTTAATCTTGGGCGGTTTGGGAATCTTCTTTTGATAAGAGTTCAACCTTAAAGGCTTGAGGAGGGACACATGGAAGGAATTCGAAATCCTTAGGGAAGGAGGAAGTTGAAGTCTATAAGCGACAGGATTAATGACTTGGATGATAGGGTATGGCCCAATGAACCGGGGAGCCAGCTTCATAGAGGGCAGACGGAGGCGTATATGGCGGGTAGACAGCCATACCCGGTCTCCGACTTTCAATCTGGGCGCTGCCCTTCTTTTCCTGTCTGCCATCCTCTTGTATCGGGCGGAAGATTTAAGAAGAGCGGTGTGGACATCCGACCAGATTTTAGCAAAGCGTTGTAATGAAGTGGTTGCTGCAGGAACTTCGGGAGAGGATAATTCTGAGAAATCCGGAGATCGTGGATGTTTGCCGAATACTGTAAAGAAGGGGGTGGTTCCGGAGGAAGAGTGATAGGAGTTGTTATGCATATATTCTGCCCACGGGAGAAGATCCACCCAGTCATCTTGGGAAGACGAGACAAACAGTCGGATAAAGGCCTCCAAGTCTTGATTCACCCGTTCTGTCTGGCCGTTGGTCTGGGGATGAAAGGCAGTGGAAAACTTGAGTTTGACCTGTACCGCGGCACAGAGAGCTCTCCAGAACTTTGCAACGAACTGTACTCCGCGGTCGGATACAATCTCTTTGGGCAGTCCGTGAAGTTTAAAAATGGTTGAGATGAATAGCTGAGCCAGTACTGGAGCAGAGGGGAGACCTTTTAGTGGGAAAAAATGGACCATTTTCGAGAATCGGTCGACCACTACCCAGATTGCGGTATGACCTTTTGAGGGAGGTAGTTCGCAAATGAAGTCCATTGACAGATGGGTCCATGGTTCTGTGGGAATGGTTAGAGGGCGGAGAGGACCAGCGGGAGTTGTTCTGGGCACTTTATGCTGAGCACATCTTACACAAGAGGCAACGAAGTTGGTTACGTCGTGGCGGATGGTTGGCCACCAATAAGAACGTGACAGGAACATCAAGGTCTTTTGTGCTCCTGCGTGCCCTGCGAAGCGGGAAGAATGTGCCCATGACAATATTTTCTTGCGAAGTTCGGGGGGAACGAACGTTTTACCTGGAGGAGGAGATGGCTGTACGGTTACTTGGGCGAAGACCAGCGGATCGAGGATTGGACGAGGAGGTGTCTCTAGGTCAGAGGTCGTCTCAAAGGAGCGGGATAGAGCGTCTGCCTTAGTATTCGTGGTTCCAGGTCGGAATTTAATTTGGAAATCAAAGCGTTCAAAAAACATGGCCCAACGGGCTTGGCGGGCAGTAAGGCACTGAGCCTGTTTAAGAAAGGACAGATTTTTGTGGTCTGAATACACGGTGATCTTATGTCGTGCCCCCTCCAGAAGGTATCGCCACTCCTCTAACGCAGTTTTGACTGCAAGCAACTCCTGTTCCCCGATGGGGTAATTCTTCTCTGCTGGGAGGAATTTTTTGGAGAGGAAGGCACAAGGGTGTAATTCTTGATCCTCACCTTTTTGTGACAAGATGGCCCCGATCCCTTCCGAGGATGCGTCCACCTCGAGAATGAAGGGCCTGTCGAGGTCTGGTTGGAGGAGGATTGGTGCCGTCATGAATGCTCTCTTTAACTGCTGGAAGGCAGAGGATGCTTCTGGCGACCATCGGCTTGGATCAGCTCCCTTGCAAGTGAGAGCAGTGAGGGGAGCAGCGATAGTAGAGAAGTTCCGGATAAATCGCCGGTAATAGTTTGAGAACCCTAGGAATCTCTGAATTCCTTTGAGTGTTGTGGGGGCTGCCCAGTCTTGGATGGCTCTCACCTTCTCTGGGTCCATTTCTATCCCAGTGGCGGAGAGAATGTGACCCAAGAATGGAATGGACGTGACCTCAAAAACGCACTTTTCCAACTTGCAGAACAGTTGATTTTGGCGAAGACGTCGTAGGACTTCGGACACTGTCTGTCTGTGAAGTTGGAGATTTGGAGAGAAGATGAGTATATCGTCTAGATAGACTACGATGGAGTGGTACAGCAAGTCCCGAAAGATATCATTTACAAACTGTTGGAAGACAGCGGGGGCGTTACAAAGGCCGAAGGGCATCACCAGGTATTCATAGTGGCCGTCGCGCGTGTTAAAAGCCGTCTTCCACTCGTCACCTGGACGGATCCGGATCAAATTGTAGGCCCCTCGCAGGTCCAATTTAGTAAAGATTGCTGCCCCTCTGATCTTGTCGAATAGTTCTGCGATAAGGGGTAAGGGATAGCGGTTTTTAATGGTGATGTCGTTCAGGCCCCTATAGTCGATACATGGCCGAAGACCGCCATCTTTCTTTTTCACAAAGAAAAACCCGGCCCCGGCCGGAGAAGTAGATGGTCGAATGAAACCTTTGTTTAAGTTCTCTTGAATGTACGAGGACATGGCCTCAGTCTCAGGTAGCGACAGGGGATAGATGCGGCCACGAGGAGGGAATTTCCCGGCCACCAGCTCTATCGGGCAGTCCCAAGGACGGTGAGGAGGCAGGGTGTCGGCACCACCTTTACTGAATACATCTGTAAATGAACGATATGGTGCGGGTATCGACAAGGGTGGAGCTGAAGAGGATGAAGGACAGTTACCCTCACGTTGTGGATGGGTCTGGTAGACCGGAAGGATCTGAGGAATGCAAGTAGACTGGCAATCTTTTCCCCAGGCCTTGACCTCCATATTGGTCCAATCGATGTGTGGGTTATGTTTGGAGAGCCAGGGAAGGCCCAGGACCATTTGGTGTGAGGACTGTGGAAGAATGAAGAATTCGAGGGTCTCTTGATGTAGAGCTCCTATGAGCAGTGTCACCGGGGTGGTCTGATGGGTGATTTGTCCACTACGAATTCGACTCCCATCCACTGCAGTGAGGACCAGCGAGTGATCCAGGGGTTGCACAGGCAGGGCATGTTGGGTAACAAAAGAAGAAGAAAGGAAGTTTCCCGCTGCTCCAGAGTCCAATAGGGCCTGAACTCTTTTTCTCCCTTGGGGACACACAAGGGTAACCGGAATGGTGGAATCAGAAGAAGAGGGAGATGGAAGCAAGACTCCTAATCGGACCTCCCTCGGGGAGATTAGGAGCGGTCGTTTCCCGGCCGCAGCGGGCAGGAAGCCAATAAGTGAGCTGAGGAGCCACAGTACATGCATAGATTCTCTCGCCGTCTTCGGGACTTCTCTTCGAGAGAGAGACGGGAGCGGTTGATTTGCATGGGCTCATCTGTTGACACCGCAGGAGGCGGGGTTGGTTTGGAGGCTGGTGCGACATTGGAAGGAAATCGAGGGCGAAGGCGATCAGAGCGATTCCTCTCAAGTTGGCGTTCTTGGAGTCGCAGATCGACTTTGTTACATAATGAAATGAGTTCAGCCAGGGTGGAAGGAGAATCGCGAGTTGCTAACTCGTCCTTGATGCGCCCGGCTAGGCCGTTCCAGAAGGCAGAAACAAGAGCCTCTTCGTTCCATCTGAGTTCGGAAGCCAGGGTTTGAAATTGTACGACATATTGTCCCACTGGGCGACTGCCCTGACGAATCCTTAGGATCTCCGTGGCTGCGGAGGACACTCTGCCAGGCTCGTCGAAGATGCGACGGAAGGAGGCCACAAATTCTTCATAGTTATTGAGGATGGGATCCGCACGCTCCCAAAGGGGGGACACCCACTCCAGGGCTGGACCCGCCAGTAGGGACACGATGTAAGCCACCCGAGTCTTGGGAGAGGGGAAATTGGAAGGCTGGAGGGTAAAATGGACGTCACATTGATTCAGGAATCCTCGACACCCCCTCGGGGACCCGTCATATTTACTGGGGGTTGACAGGTGTAGCTGGTGAGGAGCAGCTGGCCCAGGGGGAGCAGCAGGGGCCGAAGCTCCGGAGGTTGGTGCTGCTGAAACTGAGGGAGCCGCCTGAGGTGATGACAAGGTCTGGAGAAATTGAGCCACTTGACGCTGGGTAGTCTCTACTTGTTCCAATCGAGCCATGATGCCTTGAAGAACATCCGTCATGGAGGCCTGTGCTTCACCCGATTCCATCGGGTCAGTGCAAACTGTCACGGCTAAAGGGCTGGATGGAGTCGTGTGGTGCACATGAACCGGAGACGGACCAGGAGGAGTAGGATTGAAACGTGCAGGTTTAATAACGGATTTCATAAATGATAAACTTCACTCAAATACTTCTTTAAGTGACAGTTGGAATAAATTAAATAGAGTCCAGCACAATACTAATAACGGGCAGGGAAATCTGGAAACGTATACTTGGTGAGCCAGAGTACATAGATGAGGATCCGGAAGGAGTTTGATTTGATGACAGAAGAAATGGATCCGGATGACTGAAAGATGATGGAATGAATGAGTTGTATGAAGGAGGACAGCGGGAAGCTGTGCAGGGTAATTCTGGGACACAAGCAGGAACAAGCACTAGGTAGGACTTGCAGCATTGGTGTCAGGAGAAAACTTCCTTGTAGCAAGATGCAGGGAGCAAGGCACCAGAGTCAGGAGAGAAAGAGCCAGGATCCGGGAATCAGCTAGGAGTTGTGAATGACTCCAAAGACTCATTGCACTGACACTGAACAGCCTAGGCAGATCCCCTATATCCCCAGGGGATGGCTGCCATTGGCTGTCAGCACAGGATGAGGAGGGAACCTCCACTCTGGGCCAATCTGTCTCCTGCCCTCAACCAAGATGGCGACGCCGGCCTCCCGGCACCACTACTGCTGCCATCCCTACCCAGAGCTGCCGCTACCCGCACACCGCAGACCGGAGCCTGCACACGCTAGCCGGCGGCGGGCGCGGACGGGTGAGTACTGTACCCGCCGCGCTCCGTCGCGGCTACGTGTGACAATTCACATAATGCCAAATGGATTGAGCCAAAATTCACATAATGCCACATGGATTGTGTCAAAATCCACATAATGCCACATGGATTGACCCAAAATTCACATAATGCCACACGGATTGAGACAAAATTCACATAATGCCACACGGATTGAGACAAAATTCACATAATGCCACATGGATTGAGCCAGAATTCACATAATGCCACACAGATTAAGACAAAATTCACAATACGCTTCATAAACAAGGACATTGTCCACCAAAGGCGTGCATTAAACATTTACACCATAATGTCCATTGCACGTTAAGTTACACGGCATGATGTCCATTATGTATTATGCCAAACACCATAATGCCTATTAAAAATTATGCTACATACAGTAAGTGCTGCTTATCTACATGCTCATTGCCAAGGGTTCCATGCTCATTGCCAGAGGTTCCATGGTCATTGCCATGTGGGTTTACATGCTCATTGCCAACGGCGAATACATGCTCGTGGTAAATGGGGGACAGCCGCCGCCAGGCAAAAGTGATAGCCACTGACAGTGGCAGAGCCTGGCTGTATTCCGAGCACTGCAGGTCCCAGCTATTTGAAATAATACCCATTTCACACCAGAAAATGCGTTCCCAAGTTGGCCCCTTTTACACCAGCCTAGTCCCTGCATTTTCTGGTGTGAGGGGGAGAGAAAACCCCCCCTACCCCCCCCCCCCCCCCTTTAACCAGTTATCTCATTTAACCGGCTATATCTTCGGAACTAACTGACCCATTTACATGAGACAAGTATCATATTGAAGAACTTTTGAGTGGGCTTTGAATGATTTTGGTCCAGTGAAACTGGAACGTTTGGTTCCAGAGTAATCTGCCCTCAAAGAACATGAACAGCATTGAAATTACATTTAAAAAATAAAAAAAATCGATTTACATGCTATATCTCTGGAACCGATTGACCGATAAGGACCAGCCTGGTATCATATTGAAGGCCCAGCGATTTGGAATTGAATGACTTCAACCACAAGCTCCTGTGATGCCAGAGGGGGAACTGGCAGCCGTCGGAACCGGGTGGGGGTCGGAATTGACGGGTCCCATATTATCCTATGGGGAAAAAATGTTACAGCTTTGCCAGGCGATATCTCCGGTTCCCGGGGGGCTAGAGACATGGGGCTGGGCTCGTTGGAAAGCTCTGGTCCTCATCTACAAAATGAATGACAGGGGGGGCACGTGCCCAGGTGCCCCCCCCCTGAATCCGCCACTGCCCGTGGACCACTGCTTTTTTCCCCATAGTGAGGGTTGGAACTTGGAAAGTGACCATCTTCCCCTCCCCCATTGTGAAGTTCCCAATAGCATCTTCTCTCTGGGCTTCTCACAGAGAGGAGACAGAAAAGTATGTAAGTATGAATAACATTAATGAACTCGAAAATCATTTTGTACAATTGCAAAGTGCTCCACATTGCTACGGTCATGGTTTGTTTTCAACCAATAGCAACCTTAATATGGAGTTTATATGTTCTCCTTGTATTTGTGTGGGTTTCCTCCCATGCTTATCCCAAGTTATACTAGTGTGATCATTATATTCTGATTATTTAAACCCTATTGTCTGTCACTTCATGTAAAATGGACTATATATTAAATATTCTAACTGTACAACGCTGCATACTATGTAGGTGCTATACGCAATTTAATAAAACAGGGATTAACTGTTAAAATTTCCTTTTACAAAACAAAGGCTTAAAAAAAAGAACATTTGTAAGCTGTGTGTAAAACTATATACTTCTTCCATCAAAGATAGTTGTCACAAGATTTGAAGCTTCTTTCCCTTTCGGAGAATACTCCCCCTTATATTCTTTTGGTGCTAAAAGGTCTTGTACTCTGAAAATGTAGTGAAAGAAAACTAGTAATGACTCTTCTTGCAAAGTTGTTTTTCTTTGCTAGGTCTAGTTTTTGTTGTATTTTATGCAAGGCAGGGAATTTGGTATTTGGCACCAAAAGTGCACATGAAACTAACGGCTTTACAAAACCGCACACTTGGAAACACAATTATTTCCCTGAAACATAGTTTTGGTTTTCAAGCTTACAAAGAGCTTGGAAATGCATGTTTGATTTTAAAGTTGCCAGCACTTCAATCATATTATTAAACATATTTTTGGACATTAAGCATAGTGAATCGGGCAATAATAACGAAAAAAGTAATGGTATATGCAGAATATCTGTAGTGTAGAACTATTAGCGCCCCATTTAAAGTTAGGAGTGAATCCAGATTCCAGCTAAAGGGAACAATTTTGCACCTGGGCAAACAGCGTTGTAATGGTAGGGCAGATACTATTTTTTCCCATGCAGAGAGAAATACTGTTGTGCAATATACAAATAGTGGGCAGCTTTATTTTAGGAAGTGTGATTTAAGTTTGAATGCCCCCCCCCCCCCCTTTAAGTCTACATATGGCTGCACATTTTAAATCCCCACCCCCTGACATGCTATATGGTTTTGCTGAAGTGCATAGCAGAGCATTCTAATTGGTATTAGTTCTAACGCCAGTGCCGCAGAGAGTCTAGGGCCCTTATTCTGGTTCACTCGCAAAGGCAAATTCCTTCTCAAATGGACAAAGCCATGTGCACTGCAGGCGGGGCAGATGTAACTTGTGCAGAGAGAGTTAGATTTGGGTGTTAAAGCAGGGAAAATACTGGGCTTTATTTTTACACTGCAATATAGATCTCACTTTGAAGTAATACCACACCCAAATGTAATTCTCTCTGCACATGTTACATACTTTTGCGAGTGAACCAGAATAAGGGCCTAGGTGGATCCCAATAATGGGGAGAGACTGAGCCAACAAGGCATGCCTATGCCAGGTCTGATGCTCTTTGAAGATGCAAGTTATCCCTGCTAACTCTACAGGAGGCCCCTTGAAATGTATTTTTACTAGAACTTTAAAGGGAAATGCTAGTCAGAAGATTAATATGTTACCCACAAACCCTTCCCTAACCAATAGAACAACAAAGAGAATAATTCAAACAAACAGATTTAGGCAGGAGCTGATTGGACAGAAACAGAGTTGTCCGCAGAATGTTCTTTTACGTTTCTGGAAGTAGAGTAGTTTCCTAATGATGATGTTCCAGGCCATGATAGCCTCGGTTCACACCAGTTGAGAATGTTAGTGTTAAGAACAGCACCACCATCAGCATAGCTCTCATTTGTTCTGTTTGTCTGCAGGACAGTCCTAATATTAGGACGTTCATCTCCCTTTGCTGTAGGCTGGGATATATTTCCAAATAACAACCTAAAAAAATGTGAAAAAGCTGAACGTGTCATGGCCGCATCCACAAGTATGTAGTCACAATCTCCAAATTGCTACCTTCCAATGTTGGACACTATGTTATAGAACCATGTTGTGGTAAAGAGTGTAGGGACTCACAAATGAGTGTTACGTAGGTGCATATTTACATTCAATATTTTTGACATATACCCTGAAAAACACCAGTTTTTGGAGGATACCTGCAAATCTTAAGAATCACTCTGATGTATGAAGGAGGGATATATCTGATATCTGCTGCAGCCCATCCATTTCCAACAGCAAAGCTGTCAGATTTCCCCCACCCCGGAGTTTGGCCTCAGCAGCTAATGCCATCTGCAGATAGTGTTGGCCCTCATAGCCTCATACTTCAAAGATCAGAAGAGAGCCTGCAGAACCTGACATCACACATGCTCTGTATTTTGATGCATTCAGGTTAATGTTAATGGGCCAGATTCTCTAAGCTTCAAAAGTGATAAAATTGAGAGTGATAAACAGCCAGCCAATCAGCTCCTGCCTGACATTTTTCAAACACAATCGGTCACATGGCAGGTAGGAGCTGATTGGCTGGCTGTTTATCACTCTCCATTTTATCACCTTTGAAGCTTAGAGAATCTAGCCCAATGTCTCTTTACTTCAGATGCATCAATGAGAAATTACAATCACAAGGTCTAAGACCTGATAATTAATACATACTATATGCCTCTTATACCCCTTTCAGACATACTACCTGGGAGTTTAGACCCGATTCAATCCCGGGTTTTTAAAAATTCAGGGTCCATTGCAGGTGCGCAGGACCCGGGATTTTAGAGGACATACTCTGGTCCGGAGATTGTGCCTATGCACGTGAAAATTCACGGGCGTATGTCTGAAAGGGGCTTCAGTAAACTACTGATACTGGAGCTGAAAAACTTCAATTGGACCAAAACTTTATTAAAAGCAGGGAAGGACAGCTGAGGTTGAGTAAACTAATTTAAGAAGAGTTTGGAGTCCATAAAAGCCCAGTAAAGCTCTAAAACATAGAAGCTCTGGAAATGTTGGTTTGCCTGCTTGTCTTACATCTTATACCCCTTTCACATCACCTGCAAATTACTGGGTTAAAACTTTTCAACCCGGTAAATTGCTGAAGAACCCAGGTTTTTCGGTGGTGTGAATGGGTCAACACAGGTCTTAAATCCTGGCACTCTGACCCTGCTCTTGACCAGGGTCGGAGTGCCTGGATTTAAGACCCGTGTGGACCCTTTCACACCATCGAAAAACCTGGGTTTTTCATCATGAAAAGCTTTAACCCAGTAATTTGCGGTGGTGTGGATGGGGTCTGGCTGCACCCGGCAAAATGACCGGGCACTCAAAAATGCCGGGTTATTGCCGGGTGGTCAGTGTGAAAGGTGTAGAATTGTCTGGAAATTAGATGATGTAAGATGTAATGCTGGGCATATATTGGAGGAGATGTACTAAACCTTGTAAAGAGATAAAGTGGAAAGACAAAGTACCAGTCAATTGACAGTTAGGGGTGTATTAGCTGGTATTTAATCTCTGTCCACTTTATCACTCTCAATGGCTTAATACATCTCCCCATTAGCTGATAAAATGTCTTTCATTCCAATTTTATCTAATAGTTTGACAACATAAATTATCATGGCCATGAACTATGTGATATTTCACAGCGTTTGGCCAAACAATATCTGTGCTCCTTTCGTGGCATAATCTGTGCCTGGCATAAACCAATCACAATCAACATTTGTCTGGAATATATATTTGAAAGTTTTTAATAGGCTGTGGTAATTTTCTTGTAGCCTTCTTCTCCCCAGTTCCCCAGTGTTTCCTCCATTGTAGGTGTAGAGTGATGACATCTTCACATTCCACCAGCCACAGGGAGATTGCTGGAGTCTTCAGGGAGTCAGGGAGATGGACACTTTTTAAGGGAGTCTCCCTGATGTTCAAAAAGAGTTGACAAGTAAGTAGTCATTGCTGTGAGTAATTGAGGCTATATCTACCCCAGACACACACCTTTTTGTATTCAAATATCCACAAATCTGTGCTGAGATTAATAGTGAGGCTGGGACAGTCCAGCTGCTTTATTAACCATGTGTCTTCCTCTCCATCCTCCATATTACTAGTCATGCCTCTGAGTGTTTCCTTGAGGGAGACTGTGATAGACACACCACAAAGCCTACCACTGCCAATGTGTCACCACCGCTATGCACTGCATCATTCCACTGTAACCACTGAGTGTGCAGGAGAATGCAGGAGTGTGCTAAGGACCACCACCAGTGGCTGGTTCTGTTACACATTCCAGTATTGTGTTCCTGCTGCATTAACCCTATGTTTACTTGCATCCTAATTTCTACCTGGTTATTTATTTTATTTATGAACAGTTATTTATATAGCACCAGCAAAGTCAGTTGAATTCAGAGGAAATTTGAGGAAGAAAGAGTAGTAGATAAGTGGAATAGCCTCCCATCAGATGTGGTAGAGGCAAATACAGTATAGCAATTTAAACATGCTTGAGATAGGCATATTGATATCCTTACAAAAAAATAAGGATCAAAAATGTTTTGAGGTAACAGGATTAAAAAAGGGGCAGACTAGATGGGCCAAGTGGTTCTTATCTGCCGTCGAATTCTATGTTTCTATGTTAATTCCATAGAAATTATTCTTGAGTAAGCTATTTATTGTGTGGACTGACTGACACCACTGACAGTTATCAACATCACAGGTTCTTTCAATATAAATGAGATACTGTATATGGTACAGCTTTACAGAGGCGGACCAAAACTAAACGCTTTTTCTCCTATGACTTAAAAGACATAACTGAGGGCGTTATTCAGACCTGATCGTTGTTGTGCAAATTTGCAATCCTATCGATTATCTAACAACTGCACCTGTGTATGGATCATAGCACGCATGCGCGACGCCAGATAGTGTCAAAAAACAGCAACGAACAGCATCTGTTCACAATCACCTTGCAATTTGATTGACAGGAATTCACCATTTGGGGGTTGTAGCCTAAAGTTGGTCGACCCACACCTAACATGATTACGTTTTTTTGGACAGAACTTTTGGACTTGGGATAAGGCTGATGGGGGGTATGCTCTAACATCCGCGCCCCCTTACCGCCGCACATCGCAGCAGATCGACTACATAATTATCTCATATGCTCTAACATATGCGATAATTATGGCAAAGGACTCTCTTTAGAGCTGTCCTTTGCGGTGAGAGACAGCGGGTCCCATAAGCTCCCGGTGGCTCCCCCTCCCTCCCTTACCCGGCGCTGCTGCTGTTGCTGCTGCTGCGCCGGGCTCTCCTCCTCCCTGCACCCAGAAGAGGATCATAGTGCAGGGAGGAGGAGGAGGACACAGGTCTGGGCAGCATAGCACTGTGCTGCCCGGACACAGATGAGGGGGGGTCGATGCGGGGCGGCAGGGGGTTGGTGCGGGCGGCGGTGGGTCGCGGTAAAAGCCCATAGGCTTCTATGGGGCATTGCCAGATTTTTCTGGTGATGCCCCCCATCGCGATAACCCGTCGGGGATGCTTTGAGCATCCCAAAATGCGGTAAACACCCCGGTAATGGTTTAGAGAATCTCCCCCGATGTGAGTGCACACTAATAATAATGACAGTTATAAGTACAAAATTACAAATTCCAGGTCCAAGTGCAGAGATACATCAAATGAGGCATACAGGTAATCTATGCAATTTATGCAGTGCTTACAATGTGGGAGCAATTAAAGATCTAACTGTACCAGTGATCCAACATATGCAGTCCTTGAAGCTTATAACATCTTGCGGTTCTCCTGCTGGTACAACACCCCTACTTTCAGCTTCTAAAATATGTTTTAGAAGTATAAAATCAAATGTGAGAACGTTCTTCAGCTTCCATTCAAAAAGGTGAACGGAACACTAGGATTTACCAAAATTTGGGCAAATGCTGTAAATTCCAACAGCATCACCCTTCACTCTGGACCAAACGGTAGCAACTGTTATATTCAATGTAACACACGCTTCACAACTGCCGCAGGTGCGCGCTGGTGGGTTTTTATTTCTTTATTTAATTTTTTTCTTGTCTTTAATTACTTTGCCTTTGTTTAAGATGAAATGGCATCTATATTGAATATGCACCGAATCTGGTTTGATGTCTAAGGTGAAAATATGAACAAGAGAATACATTAAAACTTAAACTAGACATATTTGCATAATTACAGCAACACAGAAAGGCAACATATAATGTAATAAGAGAGACAATCTCTATTTAACTACAGTGTTAATTAGACTTCATGAAAACCTGCAGCTTTCGGTTTGCCGGCAGGTTATGTCAAACTTTTGTCAACACATTGTTATTAGTAGAAAGCTTGAAATGCGCAAAAACAGGGATAATTGGAAGCGATATTTGAAAGGCCACAGAAATCATTTGAGCTCGATAAACAGGTGTCAGGGCTCTCTGTGTTTACAAAAGCAGTATCTGGCTCTCTGCAGACAATCATTAAGTGTTGGTTGTATATTTGTCGATCAGCTACTTTCTCCTTGAGATTCCGACCAACTTCGACATATTTCACAAGACCTGTGCAGCTAAACCTCAAAAAAAAAATCCTTTTATGAAATATGAAAGTGAAATGCACTGAAATACTGAAAAAGTATTTCTCCCACTCCCCCATCGTAAGCAGCAAAATACATGTAACCCTAATAATGATTTGGAAATAGGACAATAAACTCAAATTGGGGAGAAAATCTACGGCCTTATTTAGCTTTATTAGCAAAGGAAAAAAAATGCAAATTGGCAAAACCTGGTTGTACTAGAGGTGGGACAGATGTAACATGTGCACAGAGTTAGATTTGGGTGGGGTGTGTTCAAACTGAAATCTAACTTGCAATGTTAAAATATATCTGAGGACTACATGCAAAAGCCATTGGTATTTACCCTGCAGTGCAACAATATTAATGTATTCGCTACCTTTGCATAGCAATATGGTTGTTCCAGACACAATATAGTTAGCAGGTAATTAGTATGTTAAATCTACTTGCATTTGCTGTTACTCAGACTTCAGTTACTGTACAGCCCTGCTAGTGTAGTGATGCAAGTTAGGGAAGTTTTTTTTTTTGGGGGGGGGGGGCCAATAAAAGGATTAAACAGGCAGCATCCTCTATAGATTTAGTTGCATGTCAACACTTTTGTCTTTACTCTTTATAGATATTATTGGTTTAATACAAAAATTTTTTTGCGTGGTTCTTCTCCATGGTCGTCCTAATGTTTACAAAGGGATTTTATGTATCTCTGATTATTCCTCTAGAACTATACTAGAGGATGGACCAGCGCTATTACAGTAATAAGCTTTAACAAAAAAAATGTACAGAGTTTTTCAGACCTGATCGCTGGGCTGCTAATTTGCAGGTCCCTCTGTCACCCACTGTATATGTGTATGTCACCTTGTGTATACCCCTCTGTCACCCCATGTGTATGTCACTCTCTAACTATGTTTGTATGTCCCTATGTCACCCTGGGCCTTATTCTGGTTGGTGTGGTTCTGTCCGCGTGCGGTCGGACGGCCGATGTTTGGTGTTTGCGCATGTGCAGAGGCGTATCTGCGCATGTGCGAACGCCGCGCACGTCTGAATATGGCGTGAATTTTGTACACTCCGAACAGGGGGTGGAGAGGGGCGTGAAGGGCTGTTTGGGCTCATTACCATATGCGTATGCCCTGCGTTTCATGGGCGTTCCCATGAAAACGCTGGGCGTACGTATGGTAATGCGGCCGTGACGCACGTGTGGGGGGCCCATATCCCTGCTTTTGCACGGAGAAATGCCCGAGTGGTCTGGAGCACTCAGTGCTGCCTGATCACTCGGTCCTGCATTCGATGGTCTGCGACCATCGAATGATGGGGGAGGTTCCCAGAGATGGAGGATGTGTTCACATGAGAAATCCACTCGCGCTCCGTTCGGTCAGCGTCTTACCGCATTCGGACGGAGTGAGCGATCCGTAGGGAAGGCGGGGCTAAGAACACTCGGTTCCTGTCTGCAAATACGCATCCGACCGCACCAACCAGAATAAGGCCCCCTATGTGTATGTCCCTCTGTCACTCTGTTTTTATGTCCCTCTGTCACCCTATGAATATGTGTCACTGTCACCCTGTGTATACCTCTCTGTTACCCCTGTATAAGCACGACTGTCACCATGTGTATGCTCCTCTGTAAAACCATGTGTATACGCCACTGTGACCCCATATATATCTAGGCCTCTATCACAGTGTATCTTCCCGTGTATTTGCACCACTGTCCCTTTTCCTGATGAAAAAGGAGGGTGTGGCTCATGGGGACAGTCACAGCATAACCTATGAGGCCATGCCCCTAGTAATGAAGCCACTCCCCTTTTCTTGGAATGCTTGTGCTACTGATACTAACCTCCACCATTTTACAATTATGATGCAGTCTTTGTGCCTTTTTCTTTTAGATCTATCCCTGGACACTGACTACTGTTCTTTATGGTATCCCAGTGGAGAACTTTAAATGTGGGGAGGAACATTTTGAGCCATAGGGGCAGCATATGAAGCCGGAGGGGGGCAAAATGCCCCAAAATGCTGTCAATCTCTGCAGAAGTGGATTGGATGCCGTGAGTCTCACTCACATTGTGGAAGAGCAGGCAAAGATGGAAAAATTAAGTGTCACTCAAATCAGCAATAACCAGCAATAAACAACCCTCCCCTTTTTTAATTTCTTCTAATAGTTGATTATTATTTGCGGGGGGGGGGGGGGCAGTGCCCCTTTAACCACTGTGAAAGGTGGGAATGCATGGCCATTATATGGAGTGTTGTTATAAACATGTTCTACTAATTTACTGGTCTCAGAACAGTGTTAGCCTACAGCTCTGATGTCTTCATTATTTTGACAACGCCCTTGAAGGTTTTGTATATATGAAAAAATAGAGTCACAAGACAATGTGTCATGATAGAAGCTCTTCTGACTCTTTCCGAGTAACATCTATATCCACATGACTGTCTTACATAACTCTGCAGATAACAGGTCTCTTTCATTCCACCCAGGCAGCCAAACGTACAAAGTGTTTGATTTGTGGTCACTGTCTTTCACAGATCTGATTTACTGATTTCTAATGTTAAGTCCACTGACCGTTAACTGACACTGGGGACTGATGCAATGGTAAAAACACGGGGGACACCAGGGAAAGCAGAAAATCAACAATAATTAGATGATCAACAAAAATGTACTTTTGCTAACAGTACGATTTAATCAGAATGAGCAAATATTTTGTATCTCATGGCAACCAAGAAGAAATAAGGTTATATCGGATAGTGAGACTGTGAGAGGTGGCATATGACTAGTTGCTATGAATTGCAGCTGTATCTGGGAACTATAAACAGTTGAGACTGTGGGGCTGATGCAGATTTGGGGCTGGAGGCAGAACTCACGGCATGCGAATAGGTAAATGCGGACTCGCCAGCGTAAAATCCTGCCTTGCGAAAAGATGTGTACGGCTAGCGAATCTATTCGCAGGCAAGCAATTGTTTCCAAATATATTCATGTGACGGTCTCCATCGAATGATTATTCCAGTGTGTGCAGGCCTGCACAGGCTGCAAATAGCCCTAGACTTATTTGCCGGCTGCGATGGAAACTGGCTAATCGTAGCATACACCCTCCTCTAAAACTCTTGGACACGCCCATAGGTGTGCGCAGAACATTATATTAGGGTGTGCACCCCAGGACCTGTGTAGCTCAGCCTACTCTGCTGTGGATAGCTCCGCCCCCTCTGCTGTGGGTAGCTCCGTACCCTTACCAGCAGCCGCTATCACAGGGGGCTGCAAGGACCTTCTATCTGGCAGCGCTGCTTCTGCCTGTCAGACCGTGTGCAGGGTCCTGCCCTGCTTCCATATAGTAAATGATTGTCAGCACTCTGATTGGTGGATAGCTTCAACCATCCAACATGTTGTTAGCCACGCACTGTCTGGCTGCCTCACCGCTCTGATTGGGTGACCACAGCAGTACTTTACAGATTAGGCAGCTGTTTATTATTGAATGTTGGGGCTTTATCGGGTGTTTTTAGGGGTTCATTGCAGCCTTCCAGGACTGGGGCTCGAGAAACATATGAGGCTCCATGGCATGCGAACACAGCACAATGGGGGAAGGGGATCACAGTACAGTAATGTAGGGTACACACCAGGACGACCCGCTCACGATGCACTGCGTGAGCAGGTCGTCAGTGTCTCGTCCGACCCGCTCACGGTGACGCGGGGGGGCACGACCCGCTCACGATGTGCACCGTGAGCGGGTCCGACCCGCACCCGGCTGTATGGTCGTCATTGAGATCCTACCTGCAGCAGGTAGGATCTCAATAACGACCGACCCGCGGGACCGCGCATCGGATCGGTATCGGTCCACACCAGGACAGAAAAGGGCCCAATCAGCACACAATCTACATCCAGTTGGTCGGAATTGGATCTAGATTGTGGGGATCGGGCCCTAGTCGTCCTGGTGTGTACCCAGCATAAGACCCATACCACCTCCTGTGAGACCAAACCCCTTTTAGCATCCCGCATGGGGGGGGGGTGGCACAAACCAAAATCTTGCTCGGACACCAATTTGGCTTGGGCCAGCTCTGGTCGCCTAGCACCCCAAAAGAAAACTATGTGTACAATTTATTTAGGGGATGTAGTTACCTATATAAACAACTTTAGTCTCTCAGAAATAAGGTATATGGGATATATGCTAAGTAGCCACAATTTATTTGGTCATTTTATAAATTTCCTTAATGTACATAATGGAAAAAAAGAATAATAAACAAACTATAAACTATAAGTGCCAATAACCAAACAGCCAATCAGGAGCAGCTAGATTACTATGCAGGCCTCAGCATCATCTTCATATTTGTCATTTTAAGCTCTGTTTTTAAACTGTACTTTTGTTTTCTAAAGTGCTATTATATACAAAATGTCACCTCTCCTCTGGTAGATGATGCATAAGGATCTGCATTTATCATTCTGAATCTTGAAGCCGAGAAGACTAAAATCACCTACTCTCGTATTCTGTTATGTAGCCCCATAATAATGTGTCCAAATGACACTGATCTAACAACACCTTACAAAGCCTGTTATTACAGTTTTAAAAGAAACATGAAGAGAGCCACAACCCTCACACTGCAAGTCAGCCACAAGATTCCATATACGCCCACCTCTTCTGGCTGAGCAGATCCACAATCCATGGCATACACAGGAAACAAACAGTGGATACACAACATATTCTCAGCGTGACATGCACTTAAATTATATGTACTTGTAAGAGATACAGATTACTACAGAGATTAGTGACCAATAACCTGTCAGTTCCTAGTATAACAATGGGATTGTATACGGAAAAATTCTGCTGACATTCTTCATGTCCACAATGATGAAATCTTTACATGATTCAGACCTGTTCGCTAGGCTGCATATGTTTGTATACTATAGGGATAGGCATCGACCATCGATGATTTGAAATCATCAATGGTTTATGGCCGATGTCGAATACTTTTGCCATTGATGGGGGAGAACCAGATTGTTCCCTCCATCGATGGCATAGCAAAATCGATGTTTTGCTTTTTTTTATAAAGTGCCGGGATACAGAGCATACTGTAGGTCAGTCCCCCAGCACCCGTGAAGCCCCACACCCATGTTTTAATTGGCCCACAGGCCAATCAGTCAACCAAAATGGATGATCATTGATAGGTAAAAATAGTTACTGATGGTCATTGCATATTTTAACTTCATCAATGGGCTTTTGCAATAGTGCCATCGATGGTAACCATCGATGGCAATGGCAACGATGGTCATTCCTAGTATGCTAGCGAGGGCGGTGGGGCAAGCGCTGCGGAATCTGTGTGCGCTATATAAGAAACTGTTAATAAATAAGGGCGGGCGTTCAGCAAAGCACCGGGAGGCACTGACCTGTTCGCTAAGCTGAGAGTATACTCAGCCTAACGAACAGGTCTGAATCAGCCAATTTGTGTACCCGACCAAAAGCACAACTGATGTAACAATATATTTGTTTGGTCATTACACTAAACAGTATATTGCATGATATATCAGTCACATTGCCAGGATCAACCTGTCAGGTGTACAGCATGCCCAATGGGACGACCTGGCATATGACCTGCTGGTACACAATTGACAATATTGCCCTATATGTTGGCCTGTACAGTGCAGTATGTGTAACCAGTGGCTTAAGAAGGGGGGTGCTGGCCACAGAAGGTTGTCATGCTTGGAGGGGGTGACCCCAAAACGCTGGCTTCTCCACAGTGACAGAAGCCAGTGCTGCAGAGTGAGATTCTCCTGCAGCACCTGGCTCCTGTCAGCTGTCATAGAGGAGGAGCTGACAGTTCAGGCACTTGTCTCCAGGTAGTGACTTCATCAGGATTCCTGTTGAGGCCATACCCCTTGTATATTAGGCCATAACCCATTTTCGGACATTTAAGGGGATTCAGAGTGCACAATAATGAAGTTAAATGAAGAAAACAACATAAAATGTATACATTGAAGAAGTGTTGTAGATAAGTATTAACTTATCTTAATTTTACCAGTAAGTATGTGTTAAATATTCGGTAACCTAGTAAATCAGAATGGGAGGAGGTTACATTAATCTCACATGAGGAACCCGTGGAGTTTAATGTGGTTGTAGGTGTGGTTTGGTGATTGTTTCTTTTTGGTGACAGTTAGCACAGTGGTTATATCAATGCCTTTGAAGTGGGCAAACATTGTTAAAATGTGTCAATTTGCTCATAACATTGTATTAGGTAACCATTTCTCTGTCAAGCATGACAAGTACATTGCAGCTCCCAAGAAAAATGGCCAGCAGCATTCCTATGTCTGTGTACGTTACAAGCTGGAGTTGTTGCCTGTAACTTGGACAGCTATCATTTATTTAGTTATTTATATAGCACATACATATTCCGCAGCGCTTTACAGATAGAATATTTGAGTTTACAATCTATATTCCCTACCACATGTACACGCACACTGACATTGGATTGTGGTAGGAAACCAACGCAAGCACAGGGAGAATATACAAACTCCACACAGTTAGGGCCATGGTGGGAATCGGAACAATGACCTCAGTGCTGTGAGGCAGTAATGCTGACGTTACACCATCCGTGCTGCCCCATTGTAGCAAATGAAAGCTATAATCCAAGAATATGGGTCATCGAGTTGACAGTAAGAAGGTCAGCAATCAATAGGTCAACCACTATTGGTCGACAGGCCATAGGTCACGTGCACGCACGTCCCAGTCTCTCGGCGGCTGGGCAGCGGGATCCTGTGGGTCCACTTCAGGGAGACGGGCAGGGTTAAGGGGGGGTGCGGGGAGGTGGGGGTAAGTGTTGGAACGGGGCGGCGAGCCGGCAGGGACCTGGGGGGAGCTCCGTTGGAGCGGGGCGTGTGAGCGTCTCATGCTCGTACGCCCCCTTCCGACGGCTGCCAGGGGCTGGAGGCTGGCGTTTCTACCGCCAGCCCCTGCAAAGTTTAGACCAGCTCCATCTGTAGGTCGGCATGGTTGAACGGTTGACACAAGTAATAGGTCGATATGGGGGAGGTCAACATGAAAAAAGGTCGACATGAGTATTCATTTAATTTAATTAGGTGATGTAGCATACCAAAAAAAGCGCGGCCTTTCCTTTTAAGAACTCGATGTAGAAGTTTTTTAGACTATGTTAAGTTTGTAATGTGTATAAAAAAAACTATAAGCAGAACTTAGCGAGAATAAAAGTTTTGGGAATATTATTGACTTTATGTTTTTTCCTATGAGAATGAAACTAAAGTAATCATATATTAGATATGCAAATAGATGTTAAGATCACAGATAGAGAAATTATTCAAAAGATTAATTATTCATCATAAAAAATATCCATTAATAATTCTGGGAGATAATAGCCATTTCTACATTCGTGTATATGCAAAATTAGCTTTAGTACTTATGATCAATTAACATATAGAAAATTCAAGTTCAGATGGTAAACAAATATAAATGCATGTGTTTATAGATTTATTGTGCAATTTATTATGGTAAACAGTGTGATACATTAATATTTTAATTAGAATAATGTTAGACACAAGTTATATTGATCTGAAGGATCAATTCAACCAAAATGACAACCCTGATTGAGCTTGTCTTACTTGGTCAAACTCAGGTCTTATTAGATAGATTACACACACACCCCCCCCCCTTCCCTCCACTGCCCCTCCTCCCCCTCCCTTCCCCAATTGCCCTATTTATTAGTTGCCTCTATGCATTTAAACCAGAACAGTACTATATGGATAGGCGTATTTATAGCACATCACATGAGGGTAAGAGTACAAATAGAGTGGAGGCAGATCACCTCTTTAATGCACTTTTCCCAGGATCCCTTGTTTGCCAGCGCTAACGGGGCACTCTGATTTCTTCAATTGTTCCAGTTTCTGTCTTAAGTGCCACAGAGCAGGAATCTGCAGGGATGCCACGGGACATGTGCTGTGGTTTCCCTCTCCCAAAGCACCCACCCAACAGTCTGGTCCAGGCCTAAAGACAGAACTCTAGCACCAATCTCTACAAATAGGGTGTTGGGTCTTCCCCCTCACATACATGGGGCCTACTCCTCTGCTGTTTATTGGGGTGTTAGTAGGGAATGCACAGGGAAGTAGTAGAGAGTGTGCCAAGGTGCTGTTGGAGTGTGAGTAGTGAATAAAGGCATCCGGTGCACACTCTTCACTGTCTCCCTCTCCATGGCGAAAAAGGGGCATGGCTTGTTTCAGAGAGGGCGTCACCTCGTGGGAGCCCATTTTTCAGAACTCAAGATGCTGGCTTTCCCCGCTGTCTGCAGTGGTGGTAAATGCAGGGGGGGGGGGGTAGAGTCTGTGTCAAAGTGCTTCTGGGGTGTTAATAGTTAATGAAGGGGGAGTAGAGTGTGTGTCATTGTGCTGCTGAGGTATTAGTAGTGAATGAAGGTGGAATAGTGTATGTGTCAGAATGCTGATGGGGTGTTAATAGTTAATTCAGGTGGAATAGTGTGTGTGTGTGTCAGGGTGCTGCTGGTGTGTTGGAAGTAAATTTAGGTGCCAATCATATACCTGCTTGCCATGGATACTGATTTTTAAAGTTCGCTAACATGCAGATATGTGTATATGCCTTGTACTGTTTGCAGTTTTTTTTCCAAATAAAGTATTTTGAAATGGAATTAAAGGGTAAGGGGGGGGGGGGGGGGGGGTGAATGTCTGGATGCTGCTGGGGTGCTAGTAGTGATATGATGGTGGATGTGAATCCTGCTGCTAGTGTGTTGGTAATGAATGTGGGTTGATAGTAAATGCAAGGGGGAGGGGGGGGGGGCACCAACAACTACCTTGCCTCCTCACTCCTGATATGAACTTACCCCAATAGCTCGCTAGTCCAATTAGTCAGGCATTGAGAACAAATGTATTTTGATGTATCTGGGAGCCATTATTTGTGAATTTGTTTTGATCAGGCAGATCATTCTGATGATCTGATGATCAGCCAGATGAAGTGGACAAAAGGGGGGAGGTGAACAAATGACATGGTCATGGGGCTCTGTAGGGTCCAAAGGTGCAGGTGATATGTAGTAATGCGCCTCATTGATGCCACAATCAGTTTCTGGCGCCCCCCATCATACCCCATACACATTACGCCACATGCCGTAATGACCCTTACCTATGGTCAGATGATTCCCATCAAATAGCAGAGAGAGAAGAGGAGAGAAAGAAAGAAAGAAAAGAGACAGAATAGTAAAGAGTGAGAGAAAAGGAGAGTGGGAAAGGGGGAATAAAAAAGTGCTCATGGGAGGGGGGGAGACAGAAAGGGTGGGCAAAGAGGGATGAGGGGGAGAGAGATAAGAAAATTAGAGTAAACAGAGGGAGAAGACAAGAAATTGAGAGAGAGAGAATGAGGGGAGTGATACAGAGAAGGGGCAAAGGGAGGAATGAGGGAGAGAGTGAATTAAAGAAAAGGAGAGTGAAGAGGCAGAAAAGATAAAGATGATAGAGAAAATGAGAGAAAGAAAAGGTGAGAGAATGGGGGAGTGAAAGGAGAATGGGAGAAGAGACATAGGGATGAGGGGGAGAGAGAATAAAAAAAAAGGAGAGCAGTGCAAGGGAGAAGAGAGAAAAAAAGGAGAGCAGATATGACTGTTCCTCCCCTGCACCTTTCACATTATAGCTGTACGCTTTGGCAGGAGAAGGGCCCATCATCATCTTCTGAAGAAGCGGGTGTGCGGCAGGTGGCTATTGGAAGCGGCAGCAAAATGCTCTTCTATGCGCCGGGGCAGTCACTAGTTTGTGACGTCGCACCCGACAGCAGCATCAATAGGAGGGGGAGAAGAGGGGATGGGCTCGACCACAGCCTCCTGAATTGGTGCAGCCCGCAGCAACTTCATGACATCACCCTGTCACACTGACATCGTGTGCACAGGACGTTCAGGAGAGTGAAGAGCGGCACAGGTCTCTTTCCCTGCAGCAGTACCGTGTTTATTGTCGGCGCTCCCTGCAGATCCCTGTAGATCCCGCTGCTGCAGCCTAGTTACGCCACTGACCACCATATTAACATATTGGGCGAGATGTACTAAGCCTTGAAAAGTGGTATAATGAAGAGTGATAAACAACCAACCAATCAGCTCCTACCTATCATTTTGCAAACACAGCCTGTGACATGGCAGGTAGGAGCTGATTGACTGTTGGTTTATCACTCTCCATTTTATCACTTTTCAAGCTTAGTACATCTGGCCCACTGACTGTTAATACACTAGGGCAGGTATGCCCAAACTATGGCCCTCCAGCTGTTGGGAAACTACAAGTCCTATCATGCCTTGCCACAGTTTTGCTATTAGGGAATGCTAAAACTATGGCAAGGCAGCTGGAGGGCCATAGTTTGGACATGCCTGCACTAGGGGTAAATTTAATAAGATGGTAGTTCTATTGAAGATAGGATGTTGTCCGTGGCAACCAATCAGATTCTTCTTATTATTTATTTAGCACCTTCTAGAAGATAATAGATACAATCTGATTGGTTGCTATGGGCAAGATCCCATATTCAATAGAACTTCCATCTTAGTAAATTTACCCATAAGAGTCTACCTGAGGCACTTCATATATCCGTGAAGGCTAGTCAATGTTTATGAGGAACCGGTCCTCAGTGAATACATAAGTTGTATTGTCATCATAATTAATTATTCAGCCTACAAAATGGCTGCCTTCACTGAGTGAGGCATATTGCCTGAGATTGCTCTGGCACTGTTTTCCTACCCTTAACCTTTTTTTCTCTACTAGAGATGAGAAAACAAAATAAATAAACCTCAGTTCTACAAGTGAGCATTTTTAAGGGGAAGAGAAACCTATTGTGTAATAGACTTTTATTGAAAACCAAGGCTGCTGAGTCAGATTTGTGAATGGAGGAAACGCACCTTATCTTGTTTCTCAATGATGCTCTGAAGATGCTTTTGTCAGCTCTCCAGAGTCACTGTATTGTGTCCCCGTTCTGCAATACATTCATTGTTAATAACAGCTCTGGATTGTAAAAATATATTTCAACAAGAGGATATGATATACTAAATGGACAAAAGACATTTGCTGTGAAGAGGAGGCAACAATCTCTTGCCAAGAAAAGGCGCAATACAGAAGATTAGAAAGCTGTGAGGCCCCATCCTCCCAACGGTTTATGTAGAATGTAGCAGTGGCGTAACAATAGCCCCGCAGACCCCGCGGTTGCAGGGAAGCGCTGGTTAACTGTGGGCGCCGGGGGGTCTGCTGGGCTATCATTCACTGCACTGCTGCTGGAGCCGTCGCTGCCGGGACCCGCGATAAACCTGTTCACCGCCGCCGCTGGGACCGCAGATCTACTTGTCTTTTGTCTGTAGTCCCGGCTCCCCTCCTGTCAGGCTTGTTAATGAAAAATGACCATAACAAAATCCCCCCCCCCCCCCCCTAACAGCGGACTTTTTTGGAGGATGCTAGAGGAGGCCTCTGCTTTTAGGGGGCGGCCATTTTGTGAGGTCAATTTTCATTAACAAGCCTGACAGGAGGGGAGCCGGTGCCGCAGACGAGAGACAAGTAGACAAGAGACAAGTAGATCTGCGGTCCCAACGGCGGCGACGAGCAGAGCGGTAAGTGCTGGGTTGGAGGTGGGAGGCAGGGGGGTGGGCTTTATTTTAGGGGGGGCGTGCTCGAAATTGCCGGCGGGGGTGCCCAATAAATAGTTACGCCACTGGAATGTAGTCACCTCTCCAATTCATTGCATGTAGTGCTATTACACCCTTACATTTTATATATATATTTGAGCACCAATGTTGCTGTGAGAGATCCTCAAAATGACTGCGAAAAATGCCAGTGTTGATAGTGACTGTTCTTTTAGTATAAATAAATACAACTACAGCCAAGTCAATTGATTGAAGTTTAGTTAAATTTTGTATCCAAAAAAAAAGAACAGTCGCTGTGAGCGGTGCTGCCATTTTTAGCAGATATTTTGCGGATCTCTCACAGCAACATTGAGACTCAAAGGATTATTGAATCATATACAATAAAAAAAATTACTGCATAAAAGTACTTTTATTTTATGTATTTTTTTATTTATCTATAATAAAATAAACTGCCGACAGAAATGATGAATTATGCTATCATGTTGGAATGTAATTGGTGTCAACTATGGGCCTGATTCAAACCCGTTCCCTTGGCTGCGTATGCTCTCAGCCTAGAGAACAGGTAAATGCCTCACATCACCCCACAGAACGCCCGCCATGGGATAGAAATGTGCTTTCTTAGAATATATATATATATATATATATATATATATATATATATATATATATATATATATATATATATATATATCCAACCCTCTGGCTCCGGCACTGCTGGGTCCCCCCTGGGGAATACTGTGCTCCGGTGCCTTCCTTAGAAGCGATGCTCCATACATACAGGCAGAAACTGGAGGCGGCACTCAGAGTCTTGTGCAAAAAGTTAAGGCCCCCATACACTAGCCGATTTTGGTCAGATTTAGGCCAGATCAGTCGGATCAAAATCGGCTAGTTTTGATGTCCCCTCAGATCCGATGCGCGGTCCCGTGCGCATCGGATCTGCGTCGGGTGGTCGGACCTGCTGCACGTCCGACCACCCGACTTGGGACCTAGTGGGGCGGTGCGGCGGTGGAGGGAGCAGGGGGGGCTGGGGACGCTGCGGTGGACACAGGCGGCATAGAGCCGGGCAGAGGGAGATGGGAGCTGTCAGCACAGAATAAAAAAAATAAATAAACATACAATGAATGGGCGGCCTGTGATTGGCTGAGCGCTCTCTCAGCCAGTCAGCAATTGGCTGAGAGAGCGCTCAGCCAATCACAGGCTGCCCATTCATTGTATACAGTAGGCTTTTTTTTCTAGCACTGACAGCTCCCGGCTCCCTCTGCCCGGCTCTATGCCGCCTGTGTCCCCCGCAGCGTCTGTGTCCCCGCAGCGTCCCCAGCCCACCTGCTCCCACCAGCAGCCCCCCCCCCCCCCTGCTCCCCGGGTTTTTTACATGTGATAAATCGAGACGATTTATCACATGTAAAAAATTGCACATCAAGTGCCAATCTAATCAAGCTCCCCCGGGGAGCAGCCGGGGAAGCTCAGGGGGAAGTCGGGGGCGACTTGTCCTAAGGACAAGTCGCCCTAGTGTATGGGGGCCTTTAGATGTGTATATTGAGCACATAACAAGTGAGCATCAATCAGCGGCCAAATCTGACATCCGGATTTGGCCGCTGCATTGAATAATGGATGCCGGATCCATTCCTTCAAAAGAATTTCAGAATGGATCCAGCATCAATTGAATATATACCTAAAAGAGAAGTACTCAAATCAAAAATATCCAAAAGTGTGGTGTCAGGGTCATATACAATTATAAGTAGAGGCACAGTTTGTCAGTAACGGGGCATACACATGTTGAGATGTGTGCTAAACTTTTGAGCTGAGCAATTTAAAAAGGGCGATTTCCCGTTGTCTAGAACGACAATCTATATGCAGCAATCTGTACTTTTTTTGCTGAGCAATTTAGCTCAGCTTTTTTTTTTGTTGATTTTTTTTTTTTTAAATAGTGGGTTGATATTACAGAAGGCGAGTGTGTCTTTTTCTAAGGGTATAAATTGGACTGCGCCCAGCATAGGCCGATCCAGGCAGCACTCGGGTTAAGGGGTGTACACATGGAGAGATCCTTCTAAGCGATTTTGACTACATAGTCAAAATTGCTTAGAAGGTTAGTAAAGATCTCTGTCAAGGTTAGACAAATCTCCCTATGAAATCGCTTAGTAAAACAGAGTTGCCAGGCAAGACTAGACTAGATCGCTGGCTGTCAAAATTGCTGCTATTCACTGCTGAGGGAGATATTCACTAGGCGATCTGCATTGAATACCAAGCAAATATGTTAATTCTAGTATAGTCAAAATCGCCCATAGACAAAATCGCTTAGTCAAAATCGCTGTTGTATCTAGTCAAATCGCTTAATCAAAATCGCTTAGTTAAAGTCGCTCACTAGCAAAAATCGTTCCGTGTGTACACCCCTTTACTTTGGAGAGGTCATTCAGTGTCATCATGCCTGCAGCACTTGGTACCACTGTCACTTACCCGAGCAGGTACCTACATGGTGGGTGTACGGTGGTTACAGCAGCGTATGTAGCCAGCTCCCCGAGAGTAGGAGAGGGCGCAGAGGCATAGCCTACACCTATATTCGGATCTTTACAGAATCTTCACTACATAATATAGATTAGCAGGGAGGAGGAACAATATGACTTATGACATAATGTAGAAATGTAAACGTCACACTAATAGTCACAGCCTTCTGCCACCAACATCCTGTTTCATTACATTGTACATATTTTTGTTCATGCTGACCGCTCATATAGGGCATAAGAATAAGGGTCTGGTCATTATTACATGTGACACTGTGTGAAGCTTTCTGTTTGCATTGGATGAAATATGCCTGTAGCTATTTCCTGCCATACAATATATTTACTAAGGCTGAGCGGGTATAGACAGTGGGCATTATGTATTTCTTAAAGCTCATATACAAGTCTGGGCGATTTTGAGCTGAAAGCAGCTCAGTTTTGTGATTTGAGTTGCCCAGTGTGTACTATGATGCGCACTCCTGCATCCTGCATCACCACCGGCGGTACCGCTAATCTCACGGTATTACCAGCAGATGAGCGATGGGGTGGACAGCTTTCCATAGCATCCTGCTATATGGAAAGTCGTCCACTCCCGGGAAAATTCCTTAGACAGGCAAAAATCGCTCAGTGTGTATGCACTGAGAGATTTTCATCCCAGCAATATTCCCCATCATCTCTCTGCATACACGCTGGCCAACAAAAACGCCCAGCATGCAGGTAATACTACAGAGAGAAATGCACTTAATATGGTGTGGAGCATTCCGAATACAGACAGGCAAGTGCTAGATCAGTGCATCAAAAATTTGAGTATGAACCTTGCAATGCTGCAATTGTACCCTGAGCAGGATCATGCTCAGAAAAGACATTGTGGAACCTCAAGGGAGGGAACCTGAGATTTGGGGACCATTAGGGCCCCTTCACCATTGGGTGGTACCCATTGTAATTCCATTCTCATGATAAAATATTTGCTTTGTGCAGTGAAGAGCAGAGTGTAGGGAGAAGTGTGATGTGTACAGTGAGAAGTACATTGAGTACCAGTAGCACACGCAGGGGGTGGGGGGTTCTAAGTACCCAGAACCCCCCCAGGAATCTATATTTCAGGTTTTGTCTGACTTAGAGTTTTTCTGAGGGGATATTCCAAAAGCTGGGACTCTCCCCCTTTGATGGACACTAGTAGCTTGTCTTTACTGTTCCCAGAACCAGAGATATCAGCCTTCCAGCAGCTGGTTACTGCTCCAGCTCCACACACCTGGTATGTAGTTTTATATACTCGTTGGCAGATTGCTCTGCCTCCTGAACTCTGATCCCCTAGTACCCAATACCATTTGGTAGGAGGGATTCTCTAGTTTTTAATTCCATTAAAATCTAAGAAATCTATTTCCGGGAACTGGAGATATCTGCAGTCAAGCAAGCTGTCCTCCCACCAGAAAATTATGAATAATAAGCCCATTCCACTATACACCCCTCCTCTGCGTATTAAACATCCTCTACCACCCTGGAAGTTATGTATCAGGGCCCAGGGGTCTACACTATTGTTATGTGTGTGTGTGTGTGTGTGTGTGTGTGTGTGTGTGTGTGTGTGTGTGTGTGTGTGTATATATATATATATATATATATATATATATATATAATTATTATTATTATTATTATTATTATTAATATATATACATTTGGTCTATCTATAATACTTTAGCTGACCTGGCATATACTGGGTCACCTAAGTGTCCATCTCCGTGCTTTGCTCTGTCCCTCTCTGGAAACCCCCTTCTGAAAATCCTGCGTTAACCCCTGAGTACAGCTAGAAGAGAGGAGTACACAGAGTATAGAGATGAGTGTTCTGAGTATAGAGAGGGAGTACTCTGGGTGCACTAATGAGTATGATATTTCTTGTCAGAAACAAGGAGTACATTGAGCAAAGGGCCTGATTCAGACCTGCATGCCAGGCTGCAAATCCCGCAGCCCTGACGATTATCATATGATGCATGTGCTTGGTACGCTGTGCGCATGAGCTTGCTGTCTGTATGAATTAATCTAGCAAAGGCTAGCCTTCGCTGTTTGGGGGTGGTAACCCAGCGGTTTCTGGGAGTGCCTCCTTCTCCCCATGGCCTTTGCAGCGTTGAGTAAGTCTATGTGTACAAATGCATTCAAAGCTGTGGACATAGGCAGGATGTCACCCATGCAGGGAGGCCTTTACCTGCTCGCAGCCCAGCAAGCAGGTCTGAATCCTACCCTGAGTGCAAATTGGATATACATGTTGTACTGCTTCGTACTGGAAGGTGTGCACTGTGGATACACTGGTAGTGCAGGAAGGTGTGCACTGTGGATACACTGGTAGTGCAGGAAGGTGTGCAATGTGGATACACTGGTAGTGCAGGAAGGAATGCACTGTGGATACACTGGTAGTGCAGGAAGGTGTGCACTGTGGATACACTGGTAGTGCAGGGAGGTGTGCACTGTGGATACACTGGTAGTGCAGGGAGGTGTGCACTGTGGATACACTGGTAGTGCAGGAAGGTGTGCACTGAGCAAAGGGATGAATACTCGGAGTGTACTGTGGATATACTGCTGAGTACAGGAAGGTGTACACTGAGCACAGGGATGAGTACTCGGAGTACACTGTGGATACACTGCTTACATTAGGAAGGTGTGCACTGAGCACAGGGATGAGTACTCGGAGTACACTGTGGATACACTGCTTACATTAGGAAGGTGTGCACTGAGCACAGGGATGAGTACTCGGAGTACACTGTGGATACACTGCTTACATTAGGAAGGTGTGCACTGAGCACAGGGATAAGTACTCGGAGTACACTGTGGATACACTGCTTACATTAGGAAGGAATACAGTGAGCACAGGGATAAGTACATAAAGTGAGGGGATTGTCTACAATGACCTGGGATTCCCAAGTGAGTCACAAGCAGAGGAAGCAACAGCTGCTCTCAGGCACCTTCTGTCAGGTCTGACACACACTCAGCAGACACCGCACACCGCTCCCTGT